>NC_135880.1:146561099-147258544 GCF_964194155.1 Cetorhinus maximus | reverse complement strand
GAGATTGAGCTTAATGATGCTGAATTTAGAGGGGAAGGTGGAAAGGAGTCAGGGAAGCCAGAAAACTAGACATGGCTGTCATAGCCGTGAGAGGAAATTTACCGTGGGAGAGCCTGTATACGTGAAGAATTTCGGAGAAGGACCAAAGTGGTTACTGGGTGAAATAAGTGCGGTTACTGGACCTCTATCTTACTAAGTGGATGTGGAAGGCCGGATCATCCGTAAACATGTGGGCCATTTAAGGAAGAGAGAGACAAAGCGTCAAGATTCAGTTCCACCAGTGATCATGGCCGGGTCTGCGTTTCCTGTTGAGGATACTCAACCTGTCCGATTTTCCTGTAAGAGCTGAGGATACAGAAATGCATGTGCCCACCAAAGCACCTGCTGTTTAGGCAACTCTGGGAAAGGAGGTTCCTGACAAAGAATCTGAAGTTGTGGAGCTGCAACATTCCACACATACCAGGAAACCACCTGAAAGACTGAACTTGTAAATTCCTCACCCAGTGTTAATATTATGTTGTCTTACAAAATACATACTTGTAAATATAATGTGTATAGCCGAGTTAAAACGTGAGGAATGCAGTAATTATGGTTTTATTTAGTGTGTAATGTAACTGTTGAGAATAATATCTGTTAGGAAAAATCACATGATCTGTAGTAACCAATAGCAGAGTAGTGTGGTCTATCTCAACAGTCAGTCTAGAGTTAGAGTTGGAGTTGAAAGCGTACGTGTAGTTGCTGCTGAGTATATTGTAAATAAACTTAACATTTCTACTCAACGAGAGTCTGCAGTGCAACCCTACCATTAATAGTATGACTCAGCCACCCTACAACACAGCGGCAATCCCACGATCACTATCGCTGCTTGGAAGATCTGAACCCAAATTTCACTGAATATAGGGCTGAATTTTGCGGTCGATGGGTGGGCCTGACCGAATCGGCGACGGGCAGGCAGCCGATGCCTGTCGCCAAAACGGGCCGCGCCACCATTTTGCACAGGCGGGCCTTGCGTTTCAGACTCCCGTGTTCATCAGGAAAATTAAATCGGCGGCGGGCATGTTCAGACCGCTGGTTCCAATGGGGAACCGGCAGTCTGTATAAAGAGCGGCCAGGCAGCCTCCTTTAGGCTGTTGACCATGGCCAGTCACCGGGCAGCACAAGAGGTGAGGGCAGAGGAGGAGGAGGGGGCAGGCTGCAGGGTAGGCCAGCGGGGGGCCACTGTGCCCCTCGGTTCTCCGAGGGGAATGGAAAGTGAGGGATGGAAGAAGAGTAGAAGAAAGGTGCAAAGGAGGTGGTGGGATAAGCTTGGAGAAAGGAAATGGGGACAGAGTGAAATTTGTGCAAGTTAAGGGTGGGGGACGGGGGAGGAGAAAAGAAAAGCAGGCAGCTAAAGGAAAGAAGGTAAGCGATGGGTAATTTAATTATCTCTCCCATTATTTTTTTATCTTCTCTCCCAGCTCACCTTTATCACTCCCTCATTTTCCCCATTCAACACCCCCCAACCTTTCATCGATCAGCATTGCCAATATCAAGCAACAACAACTCCCCCTCCCAACCTCCAACATGACACCTGCCCACCCCAACCTTCCTGCCTCCCCCTTACTAAGCAGCTTTTGCAGCACCCTTCCACTACACCAACAAAAGAACAGAATGAACACAGCATAAAATCACCTCAATATCCAGTTTCCACACCACTCACCCCTCCCTTCACTGAGCAGCTCACAAACTCCATCTGAGCCAACCTCCCCTGCTCCCCATCCCCGCTGATCCCCGACATCCACATCAGCCAGGCTCCTCCCCACCCTGCCATCCCCTCCCCACTGAGCAGCATTCCCATCACCTGCCACACTCCACAATGTGAAACAGTGTATGTATCTCACCAAACTCTCACCCCCACACAGACACTGAAGCATAGGTTTACCTCTGAACAGCTTCCTCTCCTCAAGCACCCAACCACTGGGGTAAGAGAGGAGGAAAGGGTTGGGATTCATAGAAAAGGGGAGAAGAGGGAAAAAAAACTCAGAAGGAGTAGCGAGGGAGTTTAGAAATGGGGAGGGGGCATGGGAAACCTGGGTGATGTGGATGGGGATTTGGCTCAGATAGATTAAACATGTTGACCAGTGAGGGGAGGAGATGGGTGGTATGAATACTGGAAATTTAGGGGATTTTATGCTGTGTTCATTCTGCTTTTTTGCAAGGGTGGGGGGGAAGGACAATGCAAAGGTTAGTTAACAAGGGTAAGGAAGGAAGGTTGGAGAGCTGGGATGGTGGTGGTGAATTTTGGGAGAAACGGTTGTGGTTGCCTGAAATTGGGAATACTTATGTGACAGAGGAGGTAATGTAAATACTATAGAGTAGGGGGCTCATGGGGAAAAAAATGAGGATTTGCAGGGAATGGCAAGAGGGTGGTGATTATGATGCTGTTTAACGAGGTGTCGGGGAAGTAAATAAAGTTAATGTTTAATGCGTGAGGTAACAAGAAGGAAAAAAAAGAAAATTTAGTCAGTCCGTTCCAATTTTCTGGTGAATACCTCTCGGGTGCTCAGCACAAAAATATAAACCCCAATTGACATTCCAAAATGATAAATGTTCCAAGTCAAATGCTGTGTTTTTTTGGGTAGGAGAGATTATAGGATGCAGTCTCCTGGAAATAGCAGATTTTAGTTGGTTAGATTCTTTGACGGAAACCAATGGCTAAGTCACAGTGCATGCGCTGACGCCAAAAATGGAGCTTTGGAAATCATATTCCTCACCTTAAAATTAAATTCCCAATGCACAAATATAGGCCAGAATCTTCAGGTCGACGATCGGGGACGGGCCCTGCTCACTGACGCATAAAATGACGCGTGGTGATGTTGGACGTGCATCCCAACGTCACCATGCGTCATTCTGATCCCAACGTCACCACGCGTCATTCTGATCCTCAGTTTGACGGGCGTGCAGTGGAGTCGGCTGCATGCCCACCGAACTGTCAAAGGCTTATTAAGGCCATTTAAAAACTAATAAAATTATTAACTGAGCTACCCATCCAACCTTAAGGTCAATGGGTAAAGAGCACAGGCGGCCTTCGCATTTATCATGAAACCTCATCCACAGGCGGGATGAGGTTTCATGAAGGGTTTATAAATTAAATACATTTTTTAATTAAAGTTCATTGACATGTCCCAGATTTTCTGCTCCTAATCAACAAAATGGAATCAAGGATCAACTGGTGATGTCACTTGCAAGGGACTTTAAAGCTTTAAACCGTTTATCAATGTGCAAAAGATATTTCATTATTTTATCCATGCACTAACTCTCAGATAATTAATGATAAAGTGACTTAGCTTCAATCAAAGGCAAGTGAAAACAGAAATGTATTATTTGAGCAACTCACCCATTTTCAACTGTTAAACAATATTTGCAAGGACACTGGAGTACAGCCCATTTTCGGACTCATAACCAACAACACACAGACTACACGTGCCCCAACTAGGAGCTTGAGGCTTGAACTGTATTGGGCCCAAGGCCTCTCTTCAATACTTTGGGTAAGCTTCCGGCATCCACCACACATTCAGAGATAGTTTGCCCATTTCAATGGAATCAATTTTTGGCTGCTTCCTCTTCCTGGCTTCACATTGTCTTGAAGAAGTGCTAATTTCAAACAGTGCTTTTTAAACCACTGGCAGGAAACTTGGACTTGATCTTTTAAGAACAGACTTTTTAAAAACACCAGGCTAAATGGGATGACCGGAAACCACAGCCTAAAAAAAATGGCTGCCTCAATTTTCATCAGTATGCGTTCCATATTCCACTTCACTGGAATGGAGACACTGGGTCTGTGAAGACCCCACCACAGACAATAAACCCCTGAGGAATATGTGAGGCCCTCTCTCCTGTGCCATTAACAAGACATTAAGACAAGCAACTGAGATTCAACTGTTGGAGATGGGACGTTAAATCTATTAATTGTGCCATGAGACAATGGCTAAGGTAACTTTGCAGTCATGAATTAATCAAGCTACCATTTGGAATATACAAACAACAGCTTTATTTGGATCCCACACTGCCCCTACCACAACAGTGGAGAGAGCAATTCACATGACCAGCAAACCTGTTTTGTGTGTTAAAAAATACATTTTTGCAGGGAGTTGATGCTGAGATGCCAATGAACTGAGGACAAACAAATAAAGTTGTTGAGGCTTTCTTTCTCTCTTCATCCTTCCAGATAAGCTTTGAGTCTGGTTAGTTCATCGAGACCAACTAGAGGCATACCTATTGTGAACAGAGACCTTTGAAATAAAAATTCTGCTCAACACCACTGTCTCCAGAGGAACAATCAAATTAACCTGCTGCAACTTTAAATTGAAACATCAGGTCCACCGAAGGAGCATCTGATCAGCAGTGTCATGGATCCACTGAACGTATATTCCTTTTACTTATGAACTCTAACTTCATCAATCAAACCTTCGTCACCCTGTAATGTGTATTGTGTGTATGTGCGCGCGGGGCCGCTGAGTGTGTATATGCATGTGGAAGTTGGTGCGTATTTTATTATTTTATCCAGATCAGTATAAGTACAATAAAGCTGACCTTTTGTTTTAAACTCAAGAAGACCTGTCTGACTGTATTTTTTGTGACCACAGCGTGTAAACAGTTAAACACTTACAGAATTTGCAAGCACATCCTTTTAAATCAAAAACCTTATTATGATGAAATGAGGAGTGGGAAAATATGGGAGCCATTCAGCCCCTCCTCATCGGATCATAACAACATCAATTATTTTTTAAAAATTAACTTTTTTAATTGTGTAAGTGGGTTGACCGCTCAGAGTCCTGATCTGTGCAGACCTAGCTAATGCTACCCAATTTAGGGTCAGAGGTATTTGATGCACCTTAGGACCGAAGGAGACAACAGCCTGAATTTCTGCCACGACGGGGAGCCTCTCCATCATGGTGAAAATGGCGAACAAGCCTGGAAATTTTTTGCGGGAATGGAGTTGGGCCAGGATTCATTCATGCATGGTCCTCAGAGGTAGCTAGGCATTTAATTCTTCAGCTGCCTCCACTGAAGTTGGATTTTGATATACCAGGGGCTGAATTTTGCCCTTGATGGGCGGGCGGGCAGCCGATCACCGCTACCGAAATGGGCCACGCCACCATTTTGCGCGGGCGAGCCAATTAAGGCCCGCCCAGCGGGTTTGCAACTCCCGTGTACATCAGGAAAACCCAATCGGCGGCGGACATGTTTAGACCGCCGGTTCCAATGGGGAATCGGCAGTCTGTCTAAAGAGTGGCCAGGCAGCCTTCTTTAGGCTGTTCACCATGGCCACTCATTGGGAAGGATATGATTTGAGGGCAGAGGAGGAGGAGGAGGGGCAGGCTGCAGGATAGGCCAGCAGGGGGTCACTGTGCCCCTCGCATCTCAGATGCCTGCCTTGCTGTCCTCCTCCAAGAGGTGTCCAACCATCGGGATGTTTTGTTTCCAGAGAATGGGTAGAGGAGGGCCCCCCATGTACCAGGCAGGCATGGCAGGAGGTGGGGGAGGCAGTAAGCGCCCATGATGATGTGTGGCGCACAGGAATAGAGTGCCGCAAGCGCTTCAATGATTTGTTGCGCTCTGGAAGGGTGAGTACCATGTCAGCCTTGGCCATTTGACCCAGCAGGTAGCCTTAGCCTTTGAGGCCCCCCCCACCTCCCATGTCTTAGTGTCGTTACTGCATTGGGCATTTGGCACACGCTGGGTGGGCAAACAGATAGTGACCATGCTTACATCAGCCTTAGTGGTTGAGGAGAAGGTGATTTCTCCCTGCAGCACATGTTGGTGTTTGTCGTATTTGAGTAGCCTGGGGGCAACCTGCAGGGGAGGCAGCTAGACACATACTCAGAACTCCAACGCATGTCTTATTGATGGTGATGAGATGGTGAAAGGGGACCCTCAATGTGTGGTGGCCCAAGAGCCATCTGCTGGCATCGGCGCCACACCTAGTTGCGCCTCCTTGCCATGGGCGCAAAGACCCGTGTGTTATTCAAAGTGATGGACGCCGAATGTGTCCAAGATGTCCGTTGGGGGAGGGGGTTTGGAGCAGCCGTATTATCTTCTGGGGACTGATCACCAGTAGTATGGACAGGAGCCGCTCGAGGCCTCAGGTGGGCCACTGTGGTTGGGGTGCGGCGTGCGTGTGCAGAGTACATGAGCGATCAGCCCCAATAAATCCTCTTCTCTGTTCTGCAGGCAAAAACTGAGAGCAATATGCAGGAGTGTCAGCGGACTGGTGGTGGGCACGCCGTGCTGCTGCAACTCACCACGTATGAAGAGCAGGCCATGGAGCTGGGGAGGAGGCAGGCGGCCAGGGCGGCAGGTGTCGGCGAGGCTGGGGTGCAGCAGCCAGGTATTTGAGGGCCACAGTCCCATCCACTCTGTCTGCCCACCATCCAAAGCACTGATGATTGCTGTAATCGATAATGCAGCAACACTGCTCATTCACAGACTGATACAGTCAGACATGTGGGTCATACACAAAGGCCCCTCGGCCCCTTGAGGATGTGCGTCTCCAGCACCTTCCAAAGTCACCTTATCCCATTTGTGATCGGTATCCCCATGGTCTAACATGCCATGGCATCGCTGCTGCACAGCCAAAGACTTATTGCATCTTAGGAGGGTTTGTACCTCCACCACCCTTTCAGCCAGTGCGTCCCACATTACTCTGTCCAAAAGGTGCTCAACACCTCACCTGTCAACCTCATGGCACTCAAATAAATGCCACCATGTTTTCCTTCCCTGAGCCAAGGGGAAATGTTGCCTTCTGTCCACCCGTTCTATGCCCCTCATAACGGTATGAAAGTCAACAATGTGACCTGTCAATCTCCTGTGCTCCATGGCAAACATCGCAATTTATGCAATGTTTCCTCATCACTGCAACTCTCCAGTCCAGCATGCATCCAGGTCAGGAACCTCTGCACTCTCCCCACTCCAATGCCATCCCTCCCATGAAGCGCAGGTCACAACTGAACGCAGAAGTGTAGCTGTGGCCTCGACAGCGTTTTCTGCACTTGCAACATGACCTCCCTTTTCCTACATTCTATTCCTCGGCTAATAAAGGCAAGTCTGGCTTTGACATTGTTAAACGCCTTATGTTCCTGTTCTGCTACCTTAACGGGTCTGCCCAGCAAGGTCCCTGTTATCGTCGTGACTTCCCACGGTCCTACCATTACTCATGTATTCCCGTACCTTGCTTGTCTTGCCCAAGAGCTTAACCGCACACTTATCTACATAACGTTCCATGTGGCATTCCTTAGGCCTGTCTGTATGCGCGTGTAATGTTTGGGCCTCCTCTTGACTATTTACAACCCCACCAATGTTCGTCTCCTGAGGTTCTTGAAGACTTATGAGGCTGGGGGGGGAAAGGGATGAAAGGCATTTGTGACTGAATGCTAAATGATGCACTGTCCTTGATGCTAATTTCAGCATCATTACTGCATGGCCGCCACCAACACATCCAGAGTCCCCCTTCCACACCTGAGGGGCAACACTTGCAACTTGCATCACATCCTTTTAGCGAGCCAGGCACCAGCGCAGCGACAAACACACCGGTGGGGATTATGACGTCGGCTAGTGTCCCGGGGCATAGTGGAGAGGGCACTTCACAATCGCTGGAGGAGATGGCACGGACAGAGAATGCCAAGGGCGCCAGCAGCTGGAGGACTGCAGGGGACCAGGCACATGAGAGTCGGGCAGTGATGATGTGCCTCTGGAGATGTCAGCCATGCAGCAGCTGCAGGACAAGCGGCAGGATGCGCAGGAGCATCTGGCAGGGTTGCATGAGGGTGTGCTTCACTTGGTCTCTGTGGTGGAGGAATCCAGGCAGAGTGTCAGTGATGGCATGAACCTCAGGACAGAGCTTCAGGCTTCCTCCATTGAGAGATTGGCGACTCTCATGGACAGGGGCTTCCAGCAGATTGAGAATCATCTGATTGAGTTATGCTCTGACCTGCAAGCCCTCACAGCGCTAATAGCCACAGGTGGTCATTCGCAATGTGGGAGATGTTCTGGGCACCAAGTGTCGCCACTCGGTGCCCATCCATCTGCGGTGAGCAGGGAGGTCCAATGTGACCTCACGTCGGCGCAGCAGCTGCCTGTCGTCGCTGCGAGCTCCCTTCATGACGCTCTGGATGAGGGCAGCAGCTCCTCCGCACCTCTGCCAGTGACCGTTGCATCCGTTGAGGCTGCGACAACTGGGGAGGAACTGGAACTTCTGGAACTGGCCACTCCCTCCCAGGCGGGGCCATCACAGGCTCCACAGGCCAGAGGACACCCGCCAAGGTCATCGATGCCCAACAGGACAGCAGAGTGAGCAGGCTGTCTCACAATCCACTCCGAGCGATGGGGCAGTACCTAGACGTAGCACCCGCAAACGAAAGCATAAGGCACGTTAGGCACACCACAGGTATGTCACTGGTGATTTTGTGTTGGCCCTAGATTGAGGAATATATCATTATGTACGTCAGAGCGACGTTTGTGCTTTATTTTTGGTGGGAATAAAGTCCACGTTTCTGAAGATGTTTCCTTTGTGCTGCATTTGTATGTTTCACAGACATCTCATGAGTGTTTGAGTGGACATTGATGTTTCTGTACTAAGCCCTTAGTTGCAGCTGATGAGGTGGAAGATGTAGCACCTAAGTGGAAGCGCCAGGCAATGCTGGTCCTGCAGATCCATGTGTGTGGAGCTAGCTGAAGGTTCGTTGGATTAAAGTGTCCCGGATGTCCCTGCCTCCTTGGTGTAATAGTCGGTCGGTGTGCTGCCCCTCATCATCGCCCTGTGCTTCCTCATCCTCTGAGCCACTGCTGGATTCATCATGTGCAGCCTCATCCACTGTGTCAAGGTCTTCATCATCAACTGCATCCCCCCTTTCCAGCGCAAGATCGTGCAGAGCGCAGCATGCTACCACTATCACAGAGACGCGATCTGGGGGGTACTGGAGTGCGCCCCCTGAGCGATCCAGGCATCGGAGGCGCATCTTGAGAAGACCGATGGCTCTCTCCACCACAGCCCTTGTGGAGGCGTGGCACCTATTGTATCGCTGCTCAGTTTCTGTTCTTGGATGGCAGAGAGGCGTCATGAGCCACCTTCTGAGGGGATAGCCCTTGTCACCCAGCAGCCATCCATCAAGCCAGGCTGGAGCACTGAAGAGCCCTGGCACCTGGGAGTGTCTGAGGATGTAGGCGTCGTGGGAGCTGCCTGGGCACCTTGCACAAACTTGCAGAATCAGCATCCTGTGATCACACACTATCTGCACGTTCATGGAGTGGAAGCCCTTCCTGTTGATGAAGGCACCGGGCTCACCTGCTGGCGCCTTGATGGCCACATGTGTACAGTCTATTGCACCCTGGACGCGGGGGAAGCCAGCAATGGCCGCGAAGCCTCTGGCTCGCCTAGTCTGGCTTGCCTGACCCCAGCAGAAGTGGACGAAGGTCAATGCCCGTCTGAACAGAGCGTCTGTGACCTGCTTGACACAAGTGTGGACAGCTGATTGGGAGACATCGCAAAGATCTCCCACTGAGCCCTGGAAGGAGCCAAAGGCATGGAAGTGGAGGCAACTGTGACTTTCAGAGCCACTGGCATGGCGTGTCCACCCACACAGTTAGGATAGATCTCATGTCCAATCGTCTGACAGATATAGTTGACTATTTCCCTTGACAGTCAGAGCCTCCTTCGGCACTGCACCTCAGTCATATTGAGGTAGCTGCTTCGACGCCTGTATACCCTGGCAGCAGGATAGTGGCGTCTTCTGCGGCTCCTTCCACCTTGGATAACCTCTTGGCCCTGCGCCCCTTGTGCCTGTGCCTGTATTCTCAAAGGTGGCTCCCTTGGAGGCTGATTGTCCAATCCTGGCCTCCTCCTCCTTCTATCCCTCCCTTCCTCCTCAGAGGAGCTGCCTCCAGTGGAGATGTCAGAACCCATAACTAGGCTAAATGGAGGCCTCCGGAAAGCTGCAGGCCCAATAAAGATTAATGTCTGCAGACTGCTGAGCTGAAGCTTCAAAGTATAGAGAAAGTTATTGGAAGTCGATTTGAACAGGTAACAATCACACAGGTAAGTTTAAAACACTTACTGCATTAAATACTTCAGAAAAAACATTAACAACCTCACTGAGCCCACATATCCCACCCGTGAATGAGGTTTGTTAAAAAATCAGTTACCCGCCTGCCCGTTGGGCCCGTGCGCCGAGCCGAAGATCGCACGGGCTCCTCAAAATCGGCGCCGATTGCCGAGTTAAGGGCTTTAACAAGGCCTTTAATTAATGGCGGGCGTCGGCTTCATAGCGTGCCTAAATATCGCGATGCCGTGCGCTGACATCGGGACGCTCAACCCACATCAGTGCGCGACATTTTAAGCGCTGACGTGCGGGCTCCACCACCCTCACGTCAGCCATAAAATTCACCCTCTGGTCTTGTGGTTCCATAATAATTCCCACAATCTGTTTATGTACTCTGATGTGATGAGTTGTTGGGTACTGACTAGCTTTCTGGATTGTCTCTGTATTCCTGGTATGTTTGTTAAGTTGAAGTCACCTTTGATGAATTTTCTGTAATATGAAAAGGGAGCCTCAGTTTGAAAGAAAATGATATTTATGGCTCGGGCAGCTCTGTGCAAACAGTGCCAAACCGGAGGGCAGATGCAGATTAATTAGGAACAGGAATAGTCCATTTAGCCCCATGAGCCTGTTCCATCATTCAATAAGATCATATTTCATCTGTACCTCAACTTCACAAACAGCCGACGAACAACAATGTCAATTGATTGGCATCCACAGCCTTTAGCAGGAACAAATTTGAGATTCCAATTGCTATCTATATAAAACATGCTTCCTGATTTCACTTCTAATGGATCAGGCTTTAATTTTTAGATTTACGCCAAGCGCAATCTATGTTTACTCTATCAAAACCAGGAGCAGAATTTGATGCTCCCCCACCTGTACAAACATAAGAAGTAGGAGCAAAAGTAGGCCATTCAACCCCTCGAGCCTGCTCCACCATTCAATTAGATCATGGCTCATCTGTTTGTGTTTCGAGTTCTACATTCCCATCTACCCCAAAAACCTTTGATTCCCTTGCCTAACAAGAATCTATCTACCTCTGCCTTAAAAATATTCAGTGACCCCCACCTCCACTGCCTTCTGAGGCAGGGAGTTCCAAAGTCACACAACTCTCAGAGAAAAAAAAAATTATCCTCTTCTCTGTCCTTTAATAGCAACCACTAATTTTAAAACAGTGTCCCCTAGTTCTGGACTCACCCATGAGAGGAAACATCCTTTCCATGTCCACCTTGTCAAGATCATTCAGGATCTTATATACGTCAATCAAGTCACCCCTCACTCTTCTAAACTCCAGTGGAAACAGGCCCAGCCTGTCCAACCTATCCTCATAAGACAACCAGCTCATTCAAGGTATCAATCAAGTAAACCTCCTCTGAACCACCTCCAACACATTTATATCCTTCCTTAAATAAGGAGACCAAAGCTGCACACCATATTCAAGATGCGATCTCACCAATGCCCTGTATAACTGAAGCATAACACCCTTACTTCTATGTTTAATTCCTCTCATAATAAAGGATAGCATTCCATTAGCCCTCTTGATTACCTGCTGTACCTGCATACTAACTTTTTGTGACTCATGCACGAGAACACCTAGATCTCTCTGCACCTCAGAATTTTGCAGTTGTTCTCCATTTAAATAATACTTTCCTTTGTATTCTTCCTGTCAAAATGAACAACTTCATATTTTCCCACATTATACTCCATCTGCCAGATTTTTGCCCACTCACTCAACTTATTTATGTCTATTTGCAAACTCCCTATATCTCCTTCACAACATACTTTCCTACCTACCCTTTTGTCACCTGCAAATTTAGCTACCATGCCTTTGGTCCCCTCATCTAAGTCATTGAAGTAAACTATTTTTCGGCAGCAAGCCAATCCTCTATTCAGGCTAATATGTTACCCACTACAACATGAGCTTTTATTTTCCACAGTAGCTTTTCATATGGTACCTTATCAAATGCCTCCTGGAAATCCAAGTTCAGTACGTCTACCTTTATCCACAGCACATGCTACACCTTCAAAGAACTCTAATAAATTAGTTAAACATGATTTCCCTTTCACAAAGCCGTACTGACTTTTCCAGATTACTTTGTGTTTTTTTAAGTGCCTCGCCATAACCTCTTTAATGATCGATTCTAACAGCTTCCCCCCAACAGACGTCAAGCTAACTGGCCTATAGTTTCCTGCTTTCTGCCTCACTCACTTCTTGAATAGAGGGATTATATTTGCTACTTTCCAGTCTGATGAAACTTTTCCAGAATCTAGGGAATTTTGGAAAATTAACACCAACACATCTACTACCTCATTAGACCCTAGGGTGAAGACAATCTGGACCTGGAGACTTGTCAGCCCACAGCTCCATCAGTTTGCTAAGTACTAATTCCTTATTGCTTGTAATTTCATCAAGTTCTCCTCTCCCATCCACCTCCTGATTTACAGCTATTACTGGAATGATTTTTATATCCTCTATAGTGAAGACAGAAGCAAAATATTTGTTGATTTCGTCCATCATTTCCTTATTATCTACTAGTAACTCCCCATTCTCACTCTCTAGAGGACTAACACTCACTTAACTTACTCTTTCCCTGTTTAAATACTCGTAGAAACTCTTGCTAACCATTTTTTACATTTCTTGCTAGCTTACCCTCATACTCTAATTTCTTTCTACTGATTAACCTTTTAGTCATTCTCTGCCATTCTTTATGTTCTGACCAATCATCTGATCTGCCACATCTTTGCGCAGTTATACCCTTTTCCTTAAGTTTGATACCTTCCCTAACTTCTTCAGTTAAACAAGGATGGCGGCTCCCCCGTTTAAAATTTATCTTTATAGTAGGGATATACTTATTCTGAGTACTCTGAAAATCCCCTTAAATGTCTGCCTCTGCCTCTCTATTGATCTATCCCTTGGCTAGTATCCCAGTTCACTTCAGCCAGCTCAGCTTTCATGCCCACATAGTTGCCCTTAATTCAGTTTAAAATACTAGCTTTAGACTCACCCTTCTCCCTTTCATACCGGATGTAAAATTCAATCACATTGTGGTCACTGCTACCTAGGAGTGCCTTTACCCTGAGGTAATTAATTAATGCTTTCACATTGCACAGTACCAAGTCTAATATACTCTGCTCTATGGTTGGTTCCAGAACATGCTGCTGTAAGAAACTATTTCAAAAAGCATTCTATGAACTCCTCATCCAGGCTACAATTGCCAATCTGATTTTTCCAGTTTATATGTAGATTAAAATCACCCATGATTATTGCTGTCCTACATTGTGGTTACTGTTAAGGGGCCTGTAGACCATTCCCACTAGTGATTTTTTTCTTCTACTATCCTCATCTCCACCAAAACCGATTCTACATGTGATCCCCTGAACCAAGGTCATCTCTAACAATTGCACAAATCCCATCCTTGATTCACAGTGCTACCCCTCCATTTTTTTCCTAGCTTCCTATTCCTCTTGAAGGTCATATGTCCCTCAATATTCAAGACTCAATCCTTGTCATCTTGCACCCACGTCTCCGTAATGTCTATCAGAGCATATTTATTTATTTCAATATGCACTATCAATTAATTTACTTTGTTATGAATGCTACACGCCTTCAGACATAGAGCCTGTAATTTTGTATTTCTGTTATATTTGAGACATCTAGTCTTGATTCTTGGTGCATTCTTAGGTTTTTTCTCTCTGTCCCTTCCTGCCGTTCTCTGACCCTCATTTCCTATATTACTATTTTCCTCTCTTACCTTGCCTCTACTCTTTGATACACCACGGGCTGAATTTTGCCGTCGACGAGCAGGGGGCGGGGCCCGCTCGCTGACGTGCAAAATGACGCGGGATGACGTCGGTGGGAACCCCCGACGTCACCCCACCCCATTTAAATTTTCAGGAAGGCAGGAGCACAGCGAAATCAGCTGTGCGCCCGCCGACCTGTCAATGGCCAATTGAGGCCATTGACAGGATAATTAAAACAATTAAAGGACCTGCCCGTCCAACCTCAAGGTTGTCGGGCAGGCCAGGAGCCCAGGCAGCAAATAGAGAAAACATGAAACCTCATCCACAGGCGGGATGAGGTTTCATGTAGGGTTTAAACAACTTTAATAAAGTTTTAGTGAAATTTATTAACATGCCCCATCTCGCGTGACATTGTCACTTGAGGGAGACATGTTAAGGATTTTTTATTTTTCTATTTTTAATCTTTGTACAACTATCAGCGATCTCCCTGAGGTAGCACTTAGCCTCAGGGAGATGTACATTCTTTCATGCGCATGCACGAAAGAGCACACTCTCGCATTTGAGGAATTCCCCCCACTGCCTGCACAGCAAGCGCATAGCGCGTCCCACCGGGCATCACGCTGGGCGGGCCTTAATTGGCCCGCCCACTTAAAATGGCGGCGGGGCCCACTTCTCCGGCAGGGGTTGGCTCCCCGCCCGCCAGAGATTGGTTCGGGCCCACCTGTCCAGTAGGCAGAAAATTCTGCCCCACATATTTCCACATTTGATCCCTTGCCACCACTATTTAGTTTAAAATCCTCTCTACTTCCCTCGTTATGCAGTTCACAGAAGCAATGGTCCCAGCATGGTTCAGGTGTAGATCGTTCCAACCGTACAGCCCCCACTTTCCCCAGTACTGGTGCCAGTGCCCCACAAACTGGAACCCACTTCTCCCACACCAGTCTTTGAGCCACATATTCATCTCTTATGAACCCTATGTCAATTTGCACGTGGCTCAGGTAATAGAGATTATAACCTTTGAGGCTCTGCATTTCGAATTTAGTACCTAGTTCCTCATATTCTCTATGCAGAAACTCTTTTCTAGTTCTACCTATGTCATTGGTACCTACATGGACCACAACAACTGGATCTTCTCCCTCCCACTGCAAGTTCCTCTCCAACCCTGAGCTGACGGTCCCGAACCCTGGCACCGGGCAGGCAACACAGCCACCTGGACTCTCACCTTTGCTACAGAGAACAGTGTCAATTCCCCTCATTATACTATCCCCTACTACCACTATGTTCCTTTTTGCTCCCCCCACTTGAATGGCTTCCTGTACCACGGTGCCATGGCCAGTTTACTCATCCACCCTGTAACCCCCGCTCTGAGAGAACCTCAAACCGACTGACAATCGTAAAGGCTCACACTCCTGCCCTCTGAGTCTCCTTACCTGCCTCACTCACAGTCATAACCTCCTGTCCCTGGCCACTGACCAAATCAGAGGACCCTATCCTAAGTGGTGTGACTGCCTCCTGGTATAAAGCATCCAGGTAACTTTCCCCCTCCCTGATGTGTTGCAGAGTCTGCAACTCAGCCTCCAGCTCATTGACTCTGAACCACAGTTCCTCGAGCTGCAAACGCTCACTGCTGATGTGGTTGCCCTGGAACATAATGTTGACCAGTAGCACTCACATGATGCAGCCATGACACATCACCTGTCCTGCCACCCTTAATGTGTTTTAAATAATGAATTATATTATATTATATTATATCATTATATTATTGATTGATTTATCAATGTTGCTTTGTTATGTATTTTATTAACTTTACCACCAATTTGTATACTATTTTAAATGCTTAGGAATAGAATAGACCTTAAGCATTCACCAGATACTCATCAAACAGCTAGCTCCCTTCCCTGTAGTCGAGCAAGAACCAATTCCTACAATTCCTACAATAGGTGAGAAAGATAAAAAAAGGAAGCGTACACAAAAAGCAGGACAAATCCAACCAGGCCAATTACCGTCCCATCAGCCTACTCTTCTTCAACAGTAAAGTAATGGAAAGGGTCATCAACAGTGCCATCAAGCAGCAATTGCTTAGCAATAACCTGCTCACTGATGCTCAGTTTGGGTTCCGCCAGAGCCACTCAGCTCCTAACCTCGTTACAGCCTTGATTCAAACATGGACAAAAGAGCTGAACTCCTGAGGTGAGGGGAGAGTGACAGCCTTTGACATCAAGGCAGCATTTAACTGAGTGTGGCATCAAGGAGCCCTGGCAAAACTAGAGTCAATGGGAATCAGTGGGAAAACTCTCCGCTGATTGGAGTCATATCCAGCACAAAGGAAGATGATTGTGGTTGTTGGAGGTCAGTCATCACAGCTCCAGGACATCACTGCAGGAGTTCCTCTGGGTAGTGTCCTAGGCCCCACCATCTTCAGCTGCTTCATCAATGACCTTCCTTCCATCATAAGGTCAGAAGTGGGGATGTTCGCTGATGATTGCACAATGTTCAACACCATTCACAGCTCCTCAGATACTGAAGCAGTCCATGTCCAAACACAGCAAGACCTGGACAATATCTAAGCTTGGGCTGACAAGTGACAAGTAACACTCGCGCCACACAAGTGTCAGGTAATGACCATATCCAACAAGAGAGAATCCAACCATCACCCCAATACCATCACTGAATTCCCCACTGTCAACATCTTGGGGGTTACCATTGACCAGAAACTGAACTGGATTAGCCATATAAATACTGTGGCTACAAGAACAGGTCAGAGGCTAGGAATCTTGCAACAGGTAACTCACCTCCTGACTCCCCAATCTGTCCACCATCTACAAGGCACAAGTCAGGAGTGTGAGAATACTCCCCACTTGCCTGGATGAGTGCAGCTCCTACAACACTGAAGAAGCTGGACACCGTCCAGGACAAAGCAGTCCGCTTGATTGGCACTACATCCACAAACATTCACTCCCTCCTCCACCGATGCACAGTAGCATCAGTGTGTGCCATCTACAAGATGCACTTCCAAACTCATGGCCACTACCACCTAAAAGGACAAGGGCAGCAGATAGATGGGAACACCACCACCTGGAAGTTCCCCTCCAAGTCACTCACCATCCTTGACTTGGAAATATATCACCACTTCGCTGGATTAAAATCCTGGAACTCCCTTCCTAATAGCATTGGTGTGGGTGTAGTTACACTACATGGACTGCAGCGGTTCAAGAAGGCAGTTCACCACCGCCTTCCCAAGGGCAGCTAGGGATGGGCAATAACTGCTGGCCCAGCCAGCGAAGCCCACATCCCGTGAATGAATTTTTAAAAACATACGATTTAAAAAGCCTGTCTCCTTTATAGACCCTCTGATGAGTCACTAGCTCGATTAGCTTCCTGCTACAGTAATTAACACCACTTGAAACAACTGATTTCAAGTGATTAACAGAGAACTGCCACTCCAGGCATTTCTCTACTTAACAAGCTAGCTTAATTTACTTATGTCAATTCTTGATTCTTAATCTATAGCTAAACCTGAAAAAGTCTTACCAGAATTTACCACGTGAGCCTAATTTGCTACTCACTCAGTCTCCATCTCGCTCCAGCATATTTGCTCTCTCCTCGTGCATCCCTTCCTGTAGGTGGTGGGTGGGTGTTGAGCTTAAAATTCCTCAGATGGGCTTCCTGCTTCCCGCCTGCCTCAACCTCGGCAATTTTGTGCTGGGGCGGGCGAGGCCTCAGCTGGCTAGCCCACCCTTGCTCCAATTGAGGCCCTTACGTGGCCAATTATTGACCCCTTGAGGGCCATTTCCCACCCAGCCTCAATTTTCAGGCTGGCAGGAGCAGTTCTGGCACATGGGGGAAGCCCAGAAATAAATCAGATTCAAGCCCCCAGTGATTAAGGGTGGGGGTGTGGGTGCCTCTCATCAACAGCCCCCTTTTAACCTCAGGCACTCCCCCTTAAGGTCCGGTAACCACAGGACCTCCCTCCACCCCACACCCCTGCCTCTCCACCAACACCTCAATCCGCCTCTGTGCACCGTCCCGGGCCTCACTTATACTAAATGCCGTGAGACTCCCAAAATTTACCTGCTCCTGGGATCCCAGGACTTCGGCTCTGGGGAGTTTTTGCAGTCCCAGTCCTGGCCACTGCAGCTTCTGACACTGCATGGGCTAGAGAGCTGCTGGCCAATCAGTTTGACCAGCAGCTCCCTGAGGCAGGACTTCCTCCCATCTCCAGCCAATTAATGCTCATTGGAGCTTGAAATCACTGCGGGGCAGGCAATGTCGGTGGGCAAGAAGGGAAACCCTTCCCAGCCTAAAGATCCTGGCCCCTTATATCATCTTTAAACACCTCAATTTGTTTCTAAACTCAAGGGAATGCAAAACAAGTTGATCCTTGTAATTTAATGCTTCTAAGCCTGGTGTCATTCTGATTATCTACTATGTATCAATAGTATTTCCTAGCACTTATTGGCAGAGAGTTAAAGAAAGCACTGACAACAACACTGGAAGGAGTTGGGCACCTGCCCTATCAATGCCAGGCTTCCTGGGCATAGAATTGTGGACAGAAAAGAAAGAACAGAAAGAATTTACGTTCATGTGGTGCCTTTCATGAACTTGGGAGTCCTGATTCTTGAAGTGGGGCCGAGGACCTGACATCTGGATGGATTCCAAGTCTCAACTCCACCCCTCAATTGTGTTGCTCATGCGACATAATTTTTAAACACTAATGCCCTAATTGAGCAGAAGATGAACTCACCACACAATTAGTAGTGCCAAGTGCCTCCAGGAGGCAGGAGCTGCCTGTCTGGTGTGAGTGGTAGAGGCAGGCGGTAGCCATGTTGGGGCCTGCCACTCCCTTGCCGAGGAGAGCAGGAAGCTCCTCAGAGGGTCACCAGCATATATGCATGAGATTAAGGTGAACTGGGCCAAACAAAGTTAATGCAGACATTCTGGTACAGATTACTTGAGGCCTGATAATTTGCAATATTAAAAGAAAAAACTTTTCTTTGACCCTGCTGGGAATCCAACAAATGTTCACTAACATGCACATAACAGTTTGGGTTCAATAAAATTGCCATTAAAAATTGCAATGCCAATCTCCCCAGCTCCTTAACAAGCTCATAAAGGTACTTAATGGGCCATTAATTGGAGGCAAGTGGGTTCCCTGTTCCCTCCTCCTGCCAGTCATTGAAAATTTTAAACTGTCTCCAGAAATGTCGGCATCCTGAGGCAACCTTCAGAACCATGATTTTTAAATCATACCTACACAGAATCCTGACACCGCTGACATTTAAAAATCTGGCCCTGGGTATTAATTATAAAGGAAATACTTTAGAAGTATAGTCACTGCAGCCAATTTGAACACATCAAGCTAGCACAATAAACATTGAGATGATAATCAGATGATCAGTTTTGGAGGCAATTGTTGAGAGATTCGTATCAGCTGGAACACTGGGCAGGGCAACCTTATTCTTCTTCAAAATAGTGTAATAGGGATAGTTACATTCACCTTGTTCTATTCCAAAAAAACAGTCGGTGAAGGCTACAACCAATTCTTACATGCTTTTAAATTTATTTACAGAATTACATATTATAAGTATTTGCCTCCTAACCCGACAACCACAGTTTCAGTTTGCCTATATGTATAGGTGTGAGGGGACTAAGACCTCACAGTGTATACTTTTATAAAATATATATATAAAGATAACCTCATGGCTATTTCTAAAATGTGAAGAACTGCACAAAGATCTTCTAAAATGGCTGATGCTATGGCTGGAATTTTCTGTCCCTGTTGGCATGGGGCATCATGGCGGGCATGAATGGTCAATATGACTGGAAGACTAAGATTGATTTCACACCTCTGTGAAACCAGTTTCGGATTGTCTGCTCCATCTGTTAATGGAAGAACAACTTTCCCACTGCTGCATGTTGGGAACACCATTTTAATACATCCACATCTAATTATAAGCCCTTCTTGCTAGGATAATCTCGCCATGTCAAATTTGCCGGCAACGCCAGTGGGAAAACACACTGACCCAGAGTATGTATTGACTAGTGTGAAGTGCAAAAGTCGGGACTTAGCATTAGGGCCGTGCTCACATCATAGACATCCGAGGAGCAGAAGGTTCTGGATCCTACAGCTACCGGACCCTGGAGGAACATGTACATCGCATGTTGAGTGGGTTTATATGAACAGCTCATAGAAGGTGGAAGGTCTCCATTGATGTCTGGGGTCTGCTTCAGGACCTTAGTGTCTTGGCCATGGTCTGCTACTGATGATCGCTGAGGGGGTGGAGAGGAAGGCCCAGCGGTGAGTGGGAGAGGAAAGTGTACCGGGGGTGGGAGAGGAAGGCGTAGGTTTGACTGGGAGAGAAAGGTGTACCAGGTGGAAGTGAGGTTAGGAGGGAGGAACAATGGTGTTGGGGTGGGGTGAAGCTGAGAGGTGGAAATGATGGTGTCAGTGAGGACTGAGGTTGAGGGGGTGGGTAGAGTATGGGGGAGGAGGGTGTAATGGGGGAGAATGTGGCAGTTGAGGATGTAGGTGTAAGGAGGGAGGAAGGTGTAAGGGAAGGAGTTCGGAAGGAGGAAGGAGTTCAGATGTGGGAAGGAATCCAGGGGGGAAGATGGACTTTGGAGGGGAGAAGGAGTCCATGGGGAGGAAGGAGTTAGTGGGGAGGAAGGTGTAAGGGTGGAGGAAAGAGTAAGCATGGAGGAAAGAGTAAAGGAGGGATGTCCAGGTGACTGTGCAAGGGAGGGATCTGTGCAGTCAATGACTGTCTCCTGGGGAGTGAAACGAGGCTATGCGTGATAGGAGGGGATGGCGATAATGAGAGAGGGCAGAGAGAGCTAGTGGGGTGGAGGGTGAGGGTGCGACAGTGATGGTAGAAGGGATGGTGAGGGTGATTGGTGGTAGACACGGACCCTGGGGGTGGGGAGGAGGAGGTTGGGAAGATCAATGTGGATGGGGGTTGGGTTCTTGGGAAGATAGGGAACGTGCACATTCATTTGGACATCCCAGACAGAAAAGGCTGGCAGGTAATGATGAGGAGGTGCAAGGTGATGCTAGCAGAGCCAACAGTGATGGGGGAAAGGACATGGGTGACTGGGGGAGGGGACAGGATGGGAGATCCGAAGACATACTTAGCAACCACTAAAGGGAGAATTTTCCCCATGTTGGGCAGGCCGAGCGGGAATGGGCGTGGACCCGATCATCACCCACGATTGGGATTGTGCCGCCATTTTATGTGGGCAGGCCAATTAAGGCCCGCCCACTGTAATGCTCGACTCCCAAGGATAGTGGGAGTGGGCAGATGGCGATGGGAATGCACTGACCACTGGGTCCAATGGCAACATGGCTGCCTGTTTAAATGAAGCGCTGGTAGCCTCTGCAAGGCTCCTCACAATGGCCAGTAGAAGGGCTCACCAGAGGGCTTCTGGTGAGCAGGCTTGTGCGGAGGGTAGGCCAGCGGAGCAGCCCAGGCCAGAGGGTAGGCCAGCGGAGCAGGCCAGGCCGGAGGGTAGACCAGGGGGGCAGTGTGCCCCTTGTTTTTCAGACGAGTGCCTAGCTGCCCCCCGGAGGAGGTGGCAGCACAACAGGAGGTCCTGCTTTTGAGAGACAGGAGGCAGAGGCCCCCTCACCTGACCAAACGTGCTTGGGAGGAGGTAGCTTAGACTGTGAGCTCCCATGATGTGGTGCGACAAACGTGGGTCCAGTACCGCAAGAGATTCAACAACCTCCTGCGCTCGGAAAGGGTGAGCACCATGTTAGCAAAGGTTACTTAATATAGCCGTCAGCCTTTCTCCCCAAGGTGCTCCCGCCCCACTAACAACTCTGAGTGCAGTTACAGCATTGAATCCTTCACGGCATGTTTCCCTCGCTGGGTGGGCCAGCAGATTTTGCTCATGCCTAGTTCACCCTGAGAGGGTTGTGCTGAGAAGGGTTCTGCACCCGTAGCATGTGTGCTGCACTGGAGTGCTGCTTTGGGCTGCAGTAGAGAGTGCTTAAGTTGGGGTTTAGTGACCAAAGAAATTGAAAGGCTAATTTCTATCTAAAGTTTAGTCTTTCTTTAATTTAGTAATTAACTAAAAGTTGCTGTTTGGGTTGGATGAAGGTGAGTTTTAGGCCAGCTTTAAAACAAGGTTTATACAGGCTCTGCTTGCACCTACCACTAGTTAATTAGATAACTGGCTTAAACAGGTTTTCAGAGGCTAGCTTCAGAGAGTATAAAAACGGGCCATCTTACAGTGCTGATTTTGTCTGCACTGGAATGCTGCGTTGGGCTGCAGTAGAGTGCTTAAGTTGGAGTTTGGAGACTGAAGGAGGAGGTGAGGAGGGAACGATGAGATCCTTTGAGTGCCATGAGTATGGTTGGGTAAGTATTTACTACTTATATCACTTATAGTTTTTAAGGTCTTATTTTGTGGTTCATCATTTGTAAGGGCTATATTCTGTAACAAAGAGGAACAGTGAAGAAGAGCCCCGTGGAAATTGATATTATTTGATATTAA
Source organism: Cetorhinus maximus (assembly GCF_964194155.1). Taxonomy (NCBI): domain Eukaryota; kingdom Metazoa; phylum Chordata; class Chondrichthyes; order Lamniformes; family Cetorhinidae; genus Cetorhinus; species Cetorhinus maximus. Next base: position 147,236,231 of record NC_135880.1, on the reverse strand, counting down.
GTATCTTCCAAAGGTTTAATTTAATTTAAAGGTGTAAGTCATGGCAGGAGAGCTCAAAGCCATGGTGGGCTCCTCCTGCTCTATGTGGGCAGCCGGGAACATTTCCAGTACCTGGGGCCAGCATGTGTGCAGGAAGTGTCTCCAACTGCAGCTCCTGGAAGCCCGGGTTTCGGAGCTGGAGCAACGGCTGGGGACACTGTGGAGCATCCACGAGGCGGAGAGTATCGTGGATAGCACGTATAGAGAGGTGGTCACACCGCAGGCCAAGAGTCCACAGGCAGGAAGGGAATGGATGACCACGAGGCAGAGCAAGAAGTGGTTGGGGAGGGTTTAAACTAAAATGGCAGGGAGATGGGAACCTATGCAAGGAGTCTGAGGAGGGGGAATTAAGGAAAAGAACAAAAGACAGAAAGGGGAATAAGAAAAGTGATAGGCAGAGAAATCAAGGGAAAGAATCAAACAGGGCCTCAGTGAAAAATAGTCGGAACGGGAAAAGTAATGTTAATAAGACAAGCCTTAAGGCTTTGTGCCTTAACGCAAGGAGCATTCGAAATAAAGTGGATGAATTAACCATGCAAATAGATGTACACAGGTATGATGTAGTCAGGATTACGGAGACATGGCTGCAGGGTGACCAGGGGTGGGAACTTAACATCCAGGGGTATTCAGTATTGAGGAAGGACAGGCAATACGGAAATTGTGGTGGAGTTGCATTGCTGGACAAAGAGGAAATTAATGCAATAGTGAGGAAAGATATTAGCTCCGACGATGTGATATCTGTATGGGTAGAGCTGAGAAACATTAAGGGGCAAAAAATGTTAGTGGGGGTTGTATGTAGACCCCCAAACTGTAGCGGTGATGTTGGGAATGGCATTAAACAGGAAATTAGAGACACATACAATAAAGGAACATCTGTAATTATGGGTGACTTTAATCTGCATATACATTGGGCAAATCAAATTTGTAACAATACCGTAGGGGAGGAATTCCTGGAGTGTATACGGGATGTTTTTCTGACCAATACGTTGAGGAAACAATTAGAGGACAGGTCATCCTAGACAGGGTATTGTGTAATGAGAAAGGGATAATTGGCAATCTGGTTGTGCAAGGCCCCTTGGGGATGAGCGACCATAATATGATAGCATTCTTCATCAAGATGAAGAGTGACATAGTTGATTCTGAGACTAGGGTCCTGAATCTTAATAAAGGAAACTACGATTGTATGAGGCGCGAGTTGGCTATGACGGATTGGGAAATGTTACTTAAAGGGATGATGGTAGATAGGCAATGGCAAACATACAAAGAGCACATGGGTGAACTGCAACAATTGTTTATTCCTATCTGGCGTAAAAATAAAACAGGAAAGGTGGCCAAACCATAGCTTACAAGGGAAATTAGAAATAGTATTAGATCCAAGGAAGAGACATCAAAATTGGCCAGAAAAAACAACAGACCTGAGGATTGGGAGCACTTTAAAATTCAGCAAAGGAGGAACAATGGATTGATTAAGAAGGGGAAAATAGAGTACGAGAGTAAGCTTGTGGGGAACATAAAAACTGACTGTAAAAGATTCTATAGGTATGTGAAGAGAAAAGGATTGGTGGAGACAAATGTAGGTCCCTTACAGTCAGAAACAGGGGAATTTATAATGGGGAACAAAAAATTGGCTGACCAACTAAATACATATTTTGGTTCTGTCTTCACAAAGGAGGACCAAATAACATACTAGAAATGTTGGGGAACACAGGGTTTAATGAGAGGGAGGAACTGAAAGAGATCATTATTAGTAGGGAAATGGTGTTGGAGAAATTGATGGGATTAAAGGCCGATAAATCCCCAGGGCCTGATAATCTACATCCCAGAGTACTTAAGGAAGTGGCTGTAGAAATAGTGGATGCATTGGTGGTCATCTTCCGAGATTCTATAGACTCTGGAACAGTTCCTACAGATAAGTGGGTAGCTAATGTAACCCCACTATTTAAAAAGGGAGGTAGAGAGAAAACAGGGAATTATAGCCTAGTCAGCCTGACGTCAGTACTGAGGAATGTTCTAGAGTCCATTATAAAAGATTTAATAGCTGAGCACTAGAAAACAGTGGTAGAATCAGACAGAGTCAGCATGGGTTTATGAAAGGGAAATCATGCTTGACAAATCTTCTGGAATTTTTCGAGGATGTAACTAGTAGAGTTGATGAGGGGGAGTCAGTGGATATGGTTTATTTGGACTTTAAGAAGGCTTTTGACAAAGTCCCACATAAGAGATTACCGTGTAAAATTAAAGCGCAAGTGATTGGGGGCAGTGTATTGAGATGGATAGAAAACTGGTTGGCAGACAGGCAACAAAGAGTAGGAATAAACAAGTCTTTTTCCGAATGGCAGGCAGTGACTAGTGTGGTACCGCAGGGATCGGTGCTGGGACCCCAGCTATTCACAATATATATTAATGATTTAGATGAGGGAACTACATGTAATATCTCCAAATTTGCAGATGACACAAAGCTGTGTGGGAGGGTGAGCTGCGAGGAGGATGCAGAGATGCTTGAGTGTGTTATTTACAACCTGAGTGAGTGGGCAAATGCATGGCAGATGCAGTATAATGTGGATAAATGTGAGGTTATCCACTTTGGTAGCAAAAACAGGAAGGCAGATTGTTATCTGAATGGCAATAAATTGAGAGAGGGGAATGTGCAACGAGACCTGGATGTCCTTGTACAACAGTCGCTGAAGGTAAGCATGCAGGTGCAACAGGCGATAAAGAAGGCAAATGGTATGTTGGCCTTCATAGCCAGAGGATTTGAGTACAGGAACAGGGATGTCTTGCTGCAATTATATAGGGCCTTGGTGAGACCACACTTGGAATATTGTGTGAAGTTTTGGTCTCCTTATCTGAGGAAGGCTGTTCTTGCTATAGAGGGAGTGCAGCAAAGGTTTACCAGACCGATTCCTGGGATAGCGAGATTGACATATGAGGAGAGATTGAGTCGTTTAGGATTATATTCGCTGGAGTTCAGAGGAATGAGGGGGGATCTCTTAGAAACCGATCAAATTCTAACAGGACTAGACAGGGTGGATGGAGGAAGGATGTTCCTAATGGTGGGGGAGTCCAGAACCAGGGGTCACAGTCTGAGGATATGGGGTAGACCATTTAGGACTGAGATGAGGAGAAATTTCTTCATCCAGAGAGTGTTGAGCCTGTGGAATTCGCTACCACAGAAAGTAGTTGAGGCCAAAACATTGTATGTTTTCAAGAAGGAGTTGGATGTAGCTCTTGGGGTGAAAGGGATCAAAGGATATGGGGAGAAAGAGGGAGCAGGCTATCGAGTTTAATGATCAGCCATCATCATAATGAATGGCGGAGCAGGCTCGAAGGGCCGAATGGCCTACTCCTGCTCCTAGTTTCTATGTTTCTATATGTGACACTGACACCTAAAGAATAGATTCGGGGGCAAACTCAAGGATCTGCACCTCGGCTCAGTGCTGGAATTGCGAAGCATGTCGCAGTCAGGGTGCAAACATGCTGGGACGGGAGCTTCCAGGTGGCGGGGCACCAATCCGTCTGCTGGTCTTTGCGTTCCACATGCTTATGCCTCCTTGCTTTGCAAGGTTAGACAGTGTGCTGCCACATGTGAAGGAGGCAGCATTTGGGCAAGTGGGGGGAGGTCAGCCCTGGCTTGTTTGGGTGGGTGTGCAGCAGCTGCGGGGTGACGAAGAACTGGAGCCCTGCAATGTCCCACTCTGGCTGGGGTGGCAGGGATGCGATGGGAATCCAGGTGGAGGCTGGACTAATCAATGCTCCTCTCTCCTTTTCAGGAGAAGACTGCACACAATTTCGCCAAGCGGATGCAAACTGGTGGTCCAGTTGGCCATCATGACTCCATTCAAACAGCAGGCCATGGATGTGGAGAGGCACCATGCACCCAGGTCCCCCAGTGGCGGTGAGGCCGGGCTGCCACGTGGAGGTATTTTTGCCGAACACTGAGTTCACCATGTGTGTCCAGCAGCCATGGCACTGCTGAATGCTCAGTGATTGAAGTTTGCAACATGGCTTGACCATTGATTATCGAAGGATGAGCGCACAATGATCCGAGGGACAGGGATGCACATTGGCATTATCTCTGCTTTAACTAATCAAATGTCCTTATTCCTCCTTTCAGCATCACCGGATCAGGTCCGGGAGGAAGAGACAGAGGGGCCACCTCTCAAACCTGAGGGCCTTGAACACCAACATCACACCATCTCTGCCAGTCAGACACCGGCACAAATAAACCTCAGTGGGAATTAGGTCATCAGCTAGTGACCCAGGGCATAGCAGTGAGGGCACTTCACACTTACTTGAGGTGCGGGCGGAGATAGAGGGTGCCCATGGTGCCGGCAGTGGGAGGACTAATGGGGACCAGGCACATGCTCAGTCGGTGGCTGATAATGGGCTCTGGAGTCGTCCGTGAGGCAGCAGCTGCTGGATGTCCAACAGGGTGTGCAGGAGGACCTGGCAGAGATACATGAGGGAATGCGTGGCATGGTGCCCATGCTGGAGGAGTCCGCGCGGAGCATCACCGATGCAATGAGCCACATGACCGAGTGCCATACTTCCTCCATGGAGAGAGTGGCGACTCTCGCAGAGAGGCTTCTACAGGAGAACAATCAGGTCTTCCTGGGGTTGAGCGCGGACCAGCGAGCCCTCACATCTGCATTGGCCTCAGTTGGTCACTGCCAATGTGAGAGATGGTTTGAGCACCAAGTACCCCAGCTCAGTGCCCATCCATCTGTTGGGAGCCAGGAGGTCCGAAGCGACCTCACGTCAGTGCATCAGCTGCCTGTTATCTCTGTGGGCTCCTCTCAGGGTGCTTCAGATGAGGGCAGCAGCTGCTCCGCCCCTCTGCCAGTGACTGTGGCATCCGATGAGGCTGCAGCGACTGGTGAGATGCCAGGTGTGGAACTGGCCGCTCCCTCCCAGGCGGGGCCAGAACAGGCTTCATGGGCCAGAGGACATCTGCCAAGGTCATCAAGGCCAACAGGACAGCAGGGTCAGCAGGCTGTCTCAGACGCCAGTGCCAGCAAGGGGACAGCACCCAGACGTAGCACCCATAAGCGTAAATTTAAGGCACCTTAGGCACAACACGGGTTTCTCAGTGGTGCTTTTATGTTGCCCCATTAGTGCTCATTACCACTTTTTTTCTTCCGAACTTAATTTTGTCACATCATTAAATTTTGACATGTAAGCGTGGCTCAGGGTAATTCCGTACTTCTGCAGGTGGATGGGAACCCATGATGTTATGAGTGAGTTATTTGACACTGAGTTTTATTGACAAAGCCCTTAGTTAATGTTCCTCTCCAGGCAGATTTAGCACTCAGCTATCGAGTATGGAGCCTGCAGCGCTGATGTCCTGGAGGTCCATCTGTGGTAGGCTAGCTGAAGGTTCTTTGGATTAATGCCTCCCAGGTGTCCCTGCCTCCCTGGAGTATGTCTGGGTCAGCGTCTACCCCCTCAGTGTTCTCCTGTGCGTGCTCATCCTCGGACTCACCGCTGGACTCATCATGTGCAGCCGGAGCATCTGTGTCTACATCTTCCTTGTCCACTGCATCGCCCCTTTCCAGCGCCAGATTGTGCAGAGCACAGCATGCAACCACTATCACTGACACATGATCTGGGGGGTGTTGCAGTGCACCCCCTGAACAGTCCAGGCATCAGAAGCGCATCTTGAGAAGATCGATGGTTCTCTCCACCACAGTCCTTGTGGAGGCGTGGCTCCTATTGTACCGCTGCTCAGCTTCTGTTCTTGGATGGAGGAGGGGCCACCTTTTGAGGGGATAGCCTTTGTCACCCAGCAGCCATCCATCTAGCCGAGCCGGAGCACTGAAGAGCCGCGGCACCTGGGAGTGTCTGAGGATGTTGGCATCATGGGAGCTGCCTGGGTACCTTGCACAGACTTGCAGAATCAGCATCCTGTGATCACACACTATCTGCACGTTCATGGAGTGGAAGCCCTTCCTGTTGACACCGGGCTCACCTGCTGGCGCCTTGATGACCACATGTGTACAGTCTATTGCACCCTAGACGCGGGGGAAGCCAGCAATGGCCGCGAAGCCTCTGGCTTACTCTGACTGGCTGGCCTCGTCTCAGCGGTAGTGGATGAAAGTCAATGCACGCCTGAAGAGAGTGTCTGTCACCTGCTTGACACAAGTGTGGACAGCTGACTGCGAAACTCTGCAAAGATCACCCACCGACCCCTGGAAATAGCCAGAGGCATAGAAGTTGAGGACAGCTGTGACCCTCAGCACCATTGGCATGGGGTGCCCACAGTTGGCGCAGATCTCAGGGCCTATCATCTGACAGATGGAGGTGGCTGTCTCCCTTGAGAGACAGAGCCTCCCTCGGCACTGCAGCTCAGACATATTGAGGTAGCTGCTTCGCTGCCTGTATACCCTGGCAGCAGGATAGCGGCGTCTCCTGCAGCCCCTTCTGCCTTGGGCTGCCTGTTGGCCCTGCGCCCCTTGTGCCTTCACCTGTCCTCTCAAAAGTGGCTCCCCTGGAGGCTGAATGTGGACTCCTGGCCTCTCCCGCTTCTGGCCCTCCCTTCCCCCTCAGAGGAGGTGCCTCCAGTGGCTAGCACAACTCCCATTCCCAGGCTAAGGGAAGGCTTCATGAAACCTGCAGGCCCCAAAAATGATCTTTACTGCATAGTCCTGACCTGAAGGCTTTTACCCCTGTCCAAGCAGCTTGTATGAGTTTTGAAGTATTCCTGCACACCCAGGCAAGTGTCAGTAACTTTCACAATTAATTATCTAACAGATACTCATCCCTTTTATCCCGTCCGTGGATGAGGTTTATACAAATGTCTCGTACCCATCTGCCTGTTGCACCCGTGCGACGTCCTGAAGATCGCATGGGCCCCGAAAAATTGCAGACCATTGCTACCTCAAGGGCCTTAAATGGCTGATTAATTAATGGCGGGTACGCATCAAATAACATCACGCGCCTGCCCACCTAAACATCACGATGGCGCGCGGTGACATTGGGACGCTCACCCAACGTCACTGCTAGTAATTTTATACATCGACGTGCGGGGCCCGCCCCCACACACAAATGAGAAAATTCTGGCCCAATGCTTCTAAATCTGAAGGTGAAAGGAGCCTCATGTTGGTGCTGCATGGGAGTGTGATCATTGGGTGAGTGGAGAAGCAGGTCAGCTCAGATGGAGAACTGAAAGAGAAACCCAGCTGGCAGCATTGAAAAAGTTTGGGAAATTGAGATGAGGGTGATGGAGGAAGCCTCCACGTATGTGGAAGAGTGCTTGCACAAAGCTCCGAAAGGCCCTGCTACACGCATACTCCTCACTCCAGAATCATTCATTGTCTGGCTGCGTGCAGCTAAAATGCTAGTGAGGGGGTGATGCAAGTGGTGTTTTCACGAAGCCTGTAACTGAAGCTGAAAGATACCATTACACATTATTCAGTGAAAGTGAAAATGTTTTTAAGATTCAGGGGGATGCGATGGTGTAGTGGTATTGTCACTGGAGCAGTAATCCAGAGACTCAGGGTAATGTACTGGCGAAGCTGTGCTCGAATCCTGCCACAGCAGATGGTGGAATTTGAATTCAATAAAAATCTGGAATTAAAAGTCTGATGATGACCATGAAACCATTGTAAAAACAGAATTACCTGGAAAAACTCAGCAGGTCTGGCAGCATCGGTGGAGAAGAAAAGAGTTGACGTTTCAAGTCCACATGACCCTTCAACAGAACTGAGTGTAGTTAGGAGAGGGGTGAAATATAAGCTGGTTTAAGGTGGGGGGTGGGGGGAGAGAAGTTGAGGGTGGGGTGGTTGTAGGGACAAGCAAGCAGTGATAGGAGCAGATAATCAAAAGATGTCACAGACAAAAGGATCAAAGAGGTGTTGAAGGTGGTGATATTATCTAAGAAAAGTGCTAATTAAGAATGGATGGCAGGACACTCAAGGTACAGCTCTAGTGGGGTTGGGGTGGAAAGACTGACAAGGTATTAGTTGTAGATTTAAAAATAATGGAAATAGGTGGGAAAAGAAAAATCTATATAAATTATTGAAAAAAACAAAAGGAGGGGGAAGAAACGGGGTGGGGTTGGGGGGAGGGAGTTTAAGATCTAAAGTTGTTGAATTCAATATTCAGCCCGGAAGGCTGTAAAGTGCCTAGTTGGAAGATGAGGTGCTGTTCCTCCAGTTTGCGTTGGGCTTCACTGGAACAATGCAGCAAGCCAAGGACAGACATGTGGGCAAGAGAGCAGGGTGGAGTGTTAAAATGGCAAGCGACAGGGAGGTTTGGGCCTTTCTTGTGGACAGACCGCAGGTGTTCTGCAAAGCGGTCGCCCAGTTTGCGTTTGGTCTCTCCAATGTAGAGGAGACCGCATTGGGAGCAACGAATGCAGTAGACTAAGTTAGGGGAAATGCAAGTCAAATGCTGCTTCACTTTAAAGGAGTGTTTGGGCCCTTGGACGGTGAGGAGAGAGGAAGTGAAGGGGCAGGTGTTGCGTGGGCATGGGGACGTGCCATAGGTGGGGGTTGAGGAGTAGGGGATGATGGAGGAGTGGACCAGGGTGTCCCGGAGGGAACGATCCCTACGGAATGCCGCCGGGGGGGTGAAGGGAAGATGTGTTTGGTGGTGGCATCATGCTGGAGTTGGCGGAAATGGCGGAGGATGATCCTTTGAATGCGGAGGCTGGTGGGGTGATAAGTAAGGACAAGGGGGACCCTATCATGTTTCTGGGAGGGAGGAGAAGGCGTGAGGGAGGATGCGCGGGAGATGGGCCGGACACGGTTGAGGGCCCTGTCAACGACCGTGGGTGGAAAACCTCGGTTAAAGAAGAAGGAGGACATGTCAGAGGAGCTGTTTTTGAAGGTAGCGTCATCAGAACAGATGCGATGGAGGCGAAGGAACTGAGAGAATGGGATAATATCACCACCTTCAACACCTCTTTGATCCTTTTGTCTGTGACATCTTTTGATTATCTGCTCCTATCACTGCTTGCTTGTCCCTACAACCACCCCACCCTCAACTTCTCTCCCCCCACCCCCCACCTTAAACCAGCTTATATTTCACCCCTCTCCTAACTACACTCAGTTCTGTTGAAGGGTCATGTGGACTTGAAACGTCAACTCTTTTCTTCTCCACCGATGCTGCCAGACCTGCTGAGTTTTTCCAGGTAATTCTGTTTTTGTTTTGGATTTCCAGCATCCGCAGTAGTTTTTTGTTTTTATCTCTATGAAACCATTGTTGATTGTTGTTAAAACCCATCTGGTTCACTAATGTCCTTTAGGGAAGGAAATCTGCCATCCTTACCTGGTCTGGCCTATATGTGACTCCAGACCTACAACAATGTCCCCTTAAAAAGGGCAATTAGGGATGGGCAATAAATGCTGGCCTTGCCAGTGAAGCCCACATCCCATGAGTGAATAAGGAAAAAAAAAAGATTATAAAGTGACAAAACGCATTCACCCTTGCAAACACTTGTGGTTAGGAATTCTTAACTTTTCTAGGCCTACCACTTCTTCTAGGTGCTGCCCTGACTTACACAAAAGGGCTGGAGACAGACTGTGCAATGGGTGGCCCTGTTGCCTCTGATGCCTTCGGCGCGGGTTCTCTAACGATCCGAGGCCCTGAGGGTCCCAGGTTGCTTTGGCTGTCCTCCTGTGGGCCAGCTGCTCCCTCTACAATGGCAGAGGATGAGGTTGAGGAGGGTCACAGGCAAAGGGGACTCGGTGGGAGAAGTCAACATCTGAGATCGCTGAGTGGATAACCAAAGGGTGTCCAGCTGCCGCTCCTCCTCCCTTTGGGAGCCTGAGGGCCCTGACATGATTCCTTGAGGGGAAGGAGCACCTGAAGGAACATTGAGGTGCTCTATTTCCCTCTCATGTTGAAAGTGCAGGAAGTCACCCATGGCTATCGTAATGGAGTGCAGGTCTGCGCGCATCTCCCCATTCTGCTGGACCAGGGTCACCATGGCATCCATCATCCTTCCCATGTCATCCTCCATCCCCGCCATGTGGGTACCACTTCATCCGAGAGTAGGTGAACGCACTGTTCTGACATGTGTGCCACTCTTTTGCGGGCTTCCAATAGTTCTGTGTGATGTTTCCATGCCTTCTGTTGACTCTCCATGTTGAGTTTGAAGGCTGAATCCAGAGGCTCGTCATCTGACTTGGAGCTCACAGATGCCTCTTCTCCAACTGTCCTCTGAGCACCGGGGAGCTTGGTTGAACCTGCCTCGTCCTGCTGCGGGCATGTGTCCGTATGGTGACCACAAGGTTGTGAATCCAAGCCTGCTGTAAATCTAGGTCCTACTGAAGTATGTCTCTCTGTGCTGGTGCAGGGTGTGGGTAAGTGCCGTGACGGCTTATTTCCAGCTCTTCAATGAAGGAGGAGTCCTCTTGGCTGGAGGTGAGAATCTGGATGAAGTTGACGGACTGGCTGACTGAGGGTGTCGGTCGCTTGGCAGAGCTCCCTGTGAACCAAAGTAGAGATAATTGGTGCATGGCAGCAGAAGCAAAAGCAGGAGAGAGAGCACTCACAATTTGCATTGAGAGAGGGATGACGTAGTGCAGGATCCTCACGTGGGTGTGCACCACCGACCTCAACATCATAACAGGCACTGTTTACGTCCTCACCAGGCACGCTCCTCAAAGTGAGTGAAGGGGCTATTGTGGGTCACTCCACGCCCCCCCCACCCCTGCCCCACACCAGTCTGGGACCTCGCCCTGCTGTTGTGAGCCAGCTTCTTCTGCATGAAAACAGATGGATGTTGCGTGAGCAGGACATGTGGCACTGGGTGGAATGTTTGTGTGGTGAGCAGAGCCACGGACGGGATGAGGACATGACCTCCAGAGGTCATATCTGATGGAGATGTGAGGGTGTGTGTGAGAGTTAGTGGTGTTGTCCCTTGAGGTGTGAGATCCCTGTGGATATGTGATGGATTTGTGAGTGTGTGAGTTGAGGGTGATGAGAAGAGTGACATACCCTGGGGAAATAGAAGAAACTATTCATCCTCTTCTTGCACTGGGTGGCTGTCCTCTTTTGCGGGGCATTGGTGCTGACCACAGTTACCACTGCGTCCCATGTTGAATTGGTGACATTGCTTGCTGGCCTTCGCCTAGTGCAGACGTAGAGGACAGCACGGTGAGCCTCTACTGCATCTAGTAGGCACTTCAGGGAGGCATTGCTAAATTTGTGGGCAGCATGTTTCCTCCCTGTGGCAGCCATCAGTTCCCAGCAACTTCCTATCCCTTAAAAAGTGCTAGCTCTTTGCAGGGGGCAGCTTTTAAATATGGCACCCAGTTTACTGAAGGCCTGAGGTGATAGCGGGGTGAGCAAATCAGAGGACACTCCGCCAGTGACCCGGCCTGTTTCCCAGGAATGCATAGTTAATGAGACGAGAATAGGAAGACACGGCATGAAAACCCGCCATTGCGGCCAACAGGTAAAACATTCTTTTTCCCACCCACTACTACATTTAGTGCAAACCTGGGGCAATTCTACCCTATGTCTGTCTGTGACTCCTGAACAAAAGGAGCTACCAGGCAGTATCAAAGAAACTTTCACCTCAATATCTCTGAACAGACACTATGGGTTGCACAGACCAAATTTAATGAGAACTATACAAAGGTCATCTGCATTTCATAATCCAGGTTGAGCAGCTGGAGTCCACTCACCTGCTAGGACAAAGTGCCCCGCAAACTTCATTTCAATTCTAAATATTTGAGATATTTAATTGTCTTGGGGGCCCAGCCAAGAGATACATATCCCTTGTCAAAGATAATGTGCAGACGTGGGAATCATGTGACTTGGACCTCCAGCTCGTGTAACCAGTAATATTGCCTTGCTGCACTGCAAAATCTCAGTCTGCTGTTTACCATCCTACAAGCAGCCTCACAGAAAAGGAGCCCTGCCCAGGTTGAATACCTGGGCCCCATCAACACTGTTTCTGCTGGAACTTCTGTACCATCACCTACAAGACTGATGCATCTTTGCATGTCTATCTCACCAGGTGAAGTCAACACCACCAGAAAAGTGAATTAACCAGCATCGGTTTTCAGCTCGCTGAGCTCCGCAAATTAATACCTCATTGGACTTTGATTCTGGACTCTGGGCCCACATGAAACAATATTTATTTTCTCTGTGGACTCTGCATTGTTAATCTCTCTTTTCTCTATCCCTCTTTTGCTGTATGAAGGCAAAGGGGGCATCATTGCAACCCTCCTCCCACATTTTGAGCGTGTGCATATAAAGTGACTCTTTGAGTTCATCCTATCTCAAGTTTGCTGTGGGAGTCATTAATAGAAATCAGGCCACATGAAAACTGAGGGGCTGGGAAATACACCATCGCTTATAAAGGGGGAAGCAAATCAAAACACCTTTCTGTTTGCTGAAGGTGATGAGATGAGAAATTAGTGTTATTTAAATTAATCCCTTCCAGTTTGTAACAATATGGAATCCTGAGTTAATGTCCATCACTCGCATACAATTAAATACAATTGATATACAATTGACACACCCAAGAGGGCAGACATGGCTTCTGTTTAATATCTCAGCCAAAAAAAAGCACCTCAATGTTGGAGTAGTCGCTTAATATTGCTTTGGACTGCCAGCCTAGACTTTATGCTCAATTACCTGGAATGTGGCTTCAGCCCAGCAGTATGAAGAAAAAAGCAAATAGTTGCAAAAACAAAATTGATTGTGATTGACAATGACTTCCGTTTCATCTGACAGTGAAAAAAAAATCTTGTATAACGTGTGTGTTTGGAGTTGTAGCTTGAACATGTTATTGAAACTGTTGGAGAATTATCATCAGTAAAATTACAGCCAAAAAACAGGGTCAGTCAACATCAATTATTTAAAATAATTGCATTCCTCACACTCCTGACCTCAGTAAGCTTCCACAACATTACTCCTATTGTCATCTGTGCTCACTTTAAGCGAAAAATATTAAAATATCAATCTTATGGGATTGAACAAAAAGAAAAGATTGAATCAAAATTGTCTTCAACTATTTGGTTCTTAATTGAGGTCTCAAGGTGAGAATCTCTTTATTCATATTCCCAGGGGACTCAATATAGAAAAGGTAACAAAAAGCAGCAGCAGCAGCTTTATTCCCCAATGCTGACTTAGATAAACTTGGCACTTTGTTTTGGTGATCTCACCAAATGTTCCAAGCTACCAAAATCAATACTAATATTCTACCTTTCATGGCTTGCCTTGAATATATTTTTATTTCAATTATTTATTCAGCACACAAGTTGTCTGAGGTATTACAGACATAAGCAAAGGACAATCATTTATAAGAATGCAAGAACATAAGAAATAGGAGCAGAAGTAGGCTATTTGGCCTTGTGAAGGATTTGACTCAGTCAATGAAAGGGTTAAAACGTTAACTCAGCCAAAAACACAGCTAGAAATCCTTTGCAAAAGAGCAGAGAGAGGCAACATTAATTTCACACACATACACAGATGCAAAGGCCTTGACAAGAGGTTTTTTCCAGACAGGGAGACAGGTAGCGCTGCACCTGCCTTTTAGAGGAAAACCTGTTTTGCTCCTCAAGAATTACTCAGGCAGAGAGGTTTACCAGTAAGACAGAGTTATTCTAAAGGCAACAGATTTTCTTTACATTAGAAACTTAGGTAAACAAGTCAATCAGCTTTACAGGACCATTAGAGAGTTGAGGCCTAATACAGTTTCCCCTCAAGCTTAGATAAATACAGCATAAAACTGCATTTCATACCTTTTTATTGTGAGAATAAAAAACTAGTTGATATTTGTTTAAATATCCTACTACCTTTTTCAAAGTGGATTTGAATCTTACATTTACTTTTAAGTAAATTTGGACTTTGTATTTATACATAGGTGGATTAGTTTATTTTGTAGTCACACTCTGTAATATTCAAAACATTGTTAGAATGTAATCCAAGATTTGAGCTTATCATAAAGTATTGTTCAGTAACCATTCTGTAACCCTCATGGACTATAACTCTCTAGGGTCCTCTAATAGTGAATTCTAAGTTCTGTAGGAGGTAAACCTATTTAAGAGAGATATTTCTGCTATAATATGCCTGTAAAGTGTATGTCTTGTTTTGAAATATCTTTGGTTAGTCTAAATACTCCTGGGAGAGAGGACATTTTACCTGAAGACAAAGTCCATACCTACCATAGTTGACTTAAGCTCCTATGATGATTTAAAATCTCTTTTAGCTGAGAATTAAAACTGACAATAAGTTGATTGGATAAATTTACCTTGCCGGTGGTAAAGATAACAGAACCTTAACAGCCTTTCAAGCCTGTCCGTCATTGAACAAGAGCTTTGCTGATTTTCTGCCTCAACTTCACCTGCCACATTATTCCCAAAATTTTATTAATCCATCTTGAATATGCTCAAAAACTGAGCATCCAGAAGTCTCTGGGATAATGAATTTCAAAGATTCACAACACTATAATAAAGAAATTTTCTTATCTCAGTCCTAAATGGTTGATCTCCTATTCAGATACTGTCACCCCTAGTTCTAGACTCCCTAGGCAGGGGAACCATCCTGCCAGTATCTACTTGACGGCATCTGTGAAGACCCTTAAGAATTTTAGATGTTTAATTTAGATCGCTTCTTATCCTTCTAAATTCTAGGGAATACAGGCCTTGTCTACTCAATCTCTCCTCATAGGACAATCTTTTTGTCCCATTTAATTGTCCCTTATCATTGTAGCAGTTGGGAAGTGTTCAGCTTCTATAATGATATAAAGACACCAATCACTTATAAAGGATTAGGTAAAATCATTGTGGGTTAATTTATTGAGACTAGGCAAATGAAAGTAGTTATACATGGGCAGAAAGCTTGAAGGCATCAGAGTTGCAGAGCTGTATGTACTCTGTTGAAAAGCAAAAGTGAAACTAAAACTGGATTGAATGGTGCCTTCCTTTCTAGTGATTTTGCAATCCCTTAGAGGCATATTACAACAGGAAGTGATCATCAGTTTAATATTTTCTGATAAAACTTTATATAAATTCTTTAAAATTACCTGAAGAGAACATTTGGAATAAGAATTTCTTTCAGATGAACAAAACAAAATAGTGGAAACTATAATACAGAACGAGAATTAGATCTAGAAAATATTTAACATCATTAAGATGTGGAAAAAGTCCATAACCCAGTATCAATTTACTATTTTCTAGCCTCACTGCTCTGCTTCCATTAATAACCTCACAATCTTTGGTATTTGAATGTTACAAACATTACAAATAGCCCTTAGGAGCACATTATTGAGACAAATAGCTGGTTAGAAATCTAATAGATTGCGCAGACACAATGTTGATGTTTTAATGCTGCAGTTTCTATCAGTGAATTGGAGCCCAAAAGTCTTAGAAATCTGATGGAACCCCAGCTGCTGCTGTCCTGAGGTGGCCACTATTTTGGTGGTGCTTTTGCTGGCTTCCATTCCCAAGGAAGCAACACAGGGGTTAATATTTGCAGATTGATTTGTTTGATCATGTACTCAGGGAATAATAGGCTGTATGTGGCACAGTATTTTGGTACACCAGTGCTATGCCAAACCTTGGTAGATCATACAAGTTTACAATTAATGTTTACCCATCAAATGATTGATGTGGGAAGAATACCAAAAAGTTAAACAAATCCTTAATGCATGAAGAAGTCAGGGCATGCTTCTATTCAAGAGTTCCTCCAGTATATTGTACGCAGTACTCATTAGGCAATTTTCATCATACTATACTTCTAGTTCATTCCCTATTGTATCCTCCTCTTGTCTCAGTCCCTAGTGTGGATTTTTTTCCAATTAGATTTTATACATTTTCCTCAATTTATTGACTCTCCAAGCAGAAAACTCAGTTCTTTGATATTGTACATGTTCATTTTCTTAACTCGTTCACTTCTTTCTAATAGGAATTTGTATGATGTGTTGTCTTGACTCTGTTGCTGACCATGTTCGCCTCTGAATCAGAGGCCATGGATCAAAGCCCACACCAGGATCAGAATTTTCCTTTTGGCATGCAGAGGCGAGCCCCGCACACTGATGCATTAAATGACATGTGGTGATGTTGGGCGAGCGTCCTGACATCATCACGCACCATCGCGATATTCCGATGTGCGCCCACCATTAATTAAGGGGCCACTTAGGGCCCTTGCAGCACCAATCGACAGCGATTTTTCGGGGCCCATGCGATCTTCAGGTCATCGCACGGGCGCAATGGGTAGGTGGGTAGGAGACATTTGTATAAACCTCATCCACGGATGGGATATGAGGGTCAGCAGGGTTGCTAATGTACTCAGCCAGATATTTAATTTTGAAAGTTACTGATACTGTGTGAGCAGAAATACTTCAAAACTCATACCAGCTGCTTGGACAGGACTCACAACATTCAGGTCAGCACTCTACAGAGAAGATCCTTTTTGGGGCTTGCAGGTTTCAGGAAGCCTTCCCTTAGCTTGGGAATGGGAGTCGTGCTCTCCACTGGAGGCACCTCCTTTGAGGAGGAAGGGAGGGCTGGAAGGGGGAGGAGGCCAAAAGTGTGCATTCAGCCTCCAGGAGAACCACCTTTGGGAGGGCAGGTGCAGACACATGGGGCGCAGGGCTAGCAGGAAGCCCAAGGCAGAGGGGTAGCAGAAGACGCCACTATCCTGCTGCCAGGGTATACAGGCGGGGAAGCAGCTACCTCAATATGTCTGAGGCTCTGCCTCTCAAGGGAGACAGTCAACTTTATCTGTCAGATGATAGGCCTTGAGATCTCCGCTAACTGTATGGGTGGGCACCCCATGCCAGTGGCTCTAAAGGTCACAGCTGCGCTCAACTTCTATGCCTCTGGCTCTTTCCAGGGCTCAGTGGCTGATCTTTGCGGTGTCTCCCAACCAGCTGCCCGTACTTGTATCAAGCAGCTGAAAGACGCTCTATTCAGGCATGCATTGACGTTCATTCACTACCACTGGGACCAGGCAAGCCAGACACAGCGAACTAGAGGCTTCGCAGCGATTGCTGGCTTCCCCCACATCCAGGGTGCAATAGACTGTACACACATGGCCATCAAGGCGCCAGCAGGTGAGACCGGTGCCTTCGTCAACAGGAAGTGATTCCATTCCTTGAACGTGCAGATAGTGTGTGATCACAGGATGCTGATTTTACAAGTCTGCACAAGGTACCCTGGCAGCTCCCACGACGCCTACATCCTCAGACACTCCAGGTGCCGGGGCTCTTCAGTGCTCCAGCCCGGGTTGATGGATGGCTGGTGGGTGACAAGGGCTATCCCCACAGAAGGTAGCTCTTGACGCCTCTCCGCCATCCAATAACAGAAGCTGAGCAGCGGTACAATAGGAGCCGTGGCACCACAAGGGCTGTGGTGGAGAAAGCCATCGGTCTTCTCAAGATGCGCTTTTGATGTCTGGAACGTTCAGGGGGTGCACTACAATACCCCCCAGATCGTGTGTCAGGCATAACGGCTGCATGCTGCGCTCTCCACAATCTTGCGCTGGAAAGGGGGGATGCTGTGGACGAAGAAGATGTCGACGCAGTGGCTGCGGCTGCACACGATGAGTGCAGCAGTGAGTCTGAGGATGAGCATGCACAGTGAAATGCTGAGGGAGCAGACGCTGACCCGGGCATACTTCAGGGAGGTAGGGATGTCTGGAAGGCTTTAATCCAATGAACCTTCAGCCATAACACATATGGACCTCCAACAAAAACCTGGGCTGCAGGCTCCATACTCGATACTTGAGTGCTAAATCTGCCTGGCTAGGAACATTAACTAAGGGCCTTGTCAACAACGCTCAACCCACTCATGACATCATGGGTAACCATCCACCTGCAGAGGAAATGAGGCACCCTCAGCCATGGTCACATGTTTAAATTTAATGATATAACAAAATGATATTAAGGAAACAAAATGCCAAAGGTGTTAAACAGCACACCAACTTATCATGACCTCATTGGGGGGCAACACAGAAGCACCAGTGAGAAACCCATGGTGTGCCTAAGATGTCTTAAATTTGCGCTTTTGGGTGCTACATCTAGATGCTGTCCTCTCACTGGCACTGGCATCTGAGACAGCCTGCTCACTGTGCTGTCCTGTTAGCCTCGATAATCTTGGTGGATGTCCTCTGGCCTGTGGAGCCTGTGCTGGCCCCCACCTGGGAGGAAGCGGCCAGTTCCACAGCTGGCATCTCCCCAGTTGTCACAGCCTCATCGTATGCCATGGTCACTGGTAGAGGGACGGAGGAGCTGCTGCCCTCACCCGGAGCGCCATGAGAGGTGCCCGCAGAGATGACAGGCAGCTCATGCGCTGACGTGAGGTTGCTTCTGACCTCCCAGATGGATGGGCACCGAGCTGGGAAACTTGGTGCCCAAGCCATCTCCCACACTGGCACTGACCAGCTGAGGTCAATGCCGATGTGAGGTTTGCTGGTCCGAGCACATCCCCAGGAAGCCCTGACAGATCTCCAGAAGGAGCCTCTCCACGAGAGTCGCCACTCTCTCCATGGTGCTCAGCCATGAGGCTCATTGCATTGGCAATGGTCTGTGTGGACTCCTCCACCACGGAGACCAAACCAAGCATAGCCTCATGTATCTCCGCAGATCCTCCCGCACACCCTGCTGGACTTCCAGCATTTGCTGCCTCAGGGATGACTCCAGAGGCACATCATCAGCCACCGACTGAGCATGTGCCTGGTCCTCTACAGTCCTCCAACTGCTGGCACCATGGGCACTCTCTGTCTCTGCCAGCTCCTCCAGCAACTGTGAAGTGCCCTCACCGCTGTGCCCCAGGAAACTAGCCGATGATCTAATTCCCACTGAGGTGCTAGTATCTGTGTTGGTGCCCGCCTGGCAGAGATGGTGTGACACTGGTGGGTCAGAGACTTCAAGGCCCTCAGGTGTGAGAGGGGGTCCCTGTGCCTCCTCCTCCCGGCCCTGATCCACTGATGCTGAAAATAAGAACAAAGACATTTGCTTAGTTAACGTGGAGACAATGTCAATGTGCATCCCTGTCCACCAGATCATTGTGCGCTGATCCTTCCATAAGCAACGGTCAAGCCATGTTGCAAACTTCAATCACTGAACATTCAGCACTGCCATGGCTGCTGGAACACCAATGGTGGCCTCACTGCTGGGCTAACATACCTGCCCGTGGCACCCCAGCCTCACCGACACCGGTGGACCTGGGCAGATGGTACCTCTCCAGATCGAAGGCCTCCTGCTCAAACCAGGTAATGATGGCCAACTGGGCCGGCCCTCCACCAGTCCTCAACCACTCGGTGGCATAATGAGCATTCTTCTCCTGAAAAGGAGAAAAGAGTATTAATTAGTGCAACTTGTACCTGGAATCTCTTTGTTGCCGTCCCACCCCAACCAGAGTGGGACATTGCAGGGCTCCAGAGCCTCCTCACCCCGCAGCTGCCGCACACTCACACAAAGATGCCATGCCTGTTCCCCCCGCCCCTTGGCCAAATTCAGCCTACATCACATTTGGCACCACACGGTCCAACCTTGCAATGCAAGGAGGCGCAAGCATGTGGAATGCAAAGGGCAGCAGATGGATGGGTGCCCCGCCCCACCTGGAAGCTTCCCTCCCAGCATCTCAGCACCCTGTCTTTGACATGTTTTGCAGTTCTAGCACTATGCCTAGGTGCAGATCCTCCAGCCTGCCCCCAAAAGAGTAATGTGGGTGTCACTGTACCACATGCTGCGGGTGCAGAACCCATCTCTTCACCACACTCTGAAAGTGACCTCGGCATGGGCAATATCTACTGGCCCACCCAGCGAAGGACACACATGCCGTCAATGATTCAATGCAGTCACTGCACTCAGAGTTGGGGGAGGTGGGAGTGGCCAGGGGGGAAAGCCTACCAATGCCAACATGGTACTCACCCTTCCAGAGCGCAAAAGGTCGTTAAGCGCTTGCGGTACTGGATCCAGGTGTGCCGAACCAAGTCGCGGGCGCTCACGATCTCCACCGCCTCCTCCCAGGCAAGTTTGGTCATTTGACAGGGTGGGGGGGGAGGGGGGGGAGGGGGGGGGCTCCTCCTCCTGTCCCTGGGGATGAGGACCTCCCACCATGCTGCCACCTCCTCCAAGAGGGCAGCAAGGCAATCGTCTGAGAAACGAGGGGCACAGTGGCCCCTTGCCCTACTGCCTGGCCTGCTCACCAGCAGCGCTCTGGGGAGCCCTTCCACTGGCCATGATTGACAGCCTTTGCAAGGCTGCAGGAGCTTTTTAAACAGGCCGTGGGGTTGTCATTGGACCCGGTGGTCATAGCAGTCCCGCCGCTGCCTGCCCACTCCCGCTGTCCTAGGGAGACACGATTCACGCTGGAGTGTTGCAATGTGACATTTTCAGGCTGCAGAACTGGATTCTAGAACACTGCTGGTTTTGGCACTATAGAGCTCAAAGGGGCTATAAATGACAGTGGTTCCACTTCCAGCGTGGCACATGCCAATTGCCATTTTAAGAAGGTTGTTGTCGCAGGTGTGCCCTGCTGTGCTGGAAGCATGGAGAGAGGGTAGATCGTGACGACAGTCAGTGTGCAACACTGATGTAGCTGATTTGACCACCATTCTGGATGTCGCAGGCCCTGGTAACCCCCTCCCTTAAATACACACAGCTAAACACAGGGATACATCCATCAGCATTATTTAAAGGCATCAGCATGTGATCTTAGGTGAGGTTCATTTGACTTTCTTTTGCTGCTGTAGAGTTAGTGGAAGTTTTGTGTACTGTGTTATTGGAGGAGCTCACACAAGTTTTTGGGAGTCAGAAGGAAGTGGTATTGAACCTTTGCAAGGAGTTAATTGGAAATGATGGAACTGCATTGCTTTCTCTCTAAACAGAAAATACATCCTGGGGGTTACCATTGACCAGAAACTGAACTGGACTAGCCATATAAATACTGTGGCTACAAGAGCAGATCAGAGGCTAGGGATCGCATGACGAGTAACTCACCTCCTGACTCCCCAAAGCCTGTCCACCATCTACAAGAAACAAGTCAGGAGTGTGATGGAATACTCCCCAATTGCCTAGATGAGTGCAGCTCCCACAACACTCAAGAAGCTTGACACCGTCCAGTACAAAGCAGCCCGCTTGATTGGCATCCCCTCCACAAACATTCACTCCCTCCCCCACTGACGAACAGTAGCAGCAGTGTGTACTATCTACAAGAACTCACCAAGGCTCCTTAGACAGCACCTTCCAAATCCACGACCGCTACCATCTAGAAGGACAAGAGCAGCAGATAGATGCGAGTACCACCACCTAGAAGCTCTCCTCCAAGTCACAAACCATCTTGGCGTGGACATATATCGCCGTTCCTTCACTGTCGCTGGGTCAAAATTCTGGAACTCCCTTCCTAACAGCACTGTAGGTGTACCTACTATACATGGACTGCAGCGGCTCAAGAAGGCAGCTCACCACCACCTTCTCAAGGGCAATTAGAGATGGACAAAAAATGCTGGCCCAGCCAATGATGCCCACTTCCCATGAATGAATTTTTAAAAAGGTGGAGCAGGCAGTGGCTTTGCCAAGATATCAAGCTGTCCAATGTTGCAGAAAGTCATCAACCACATGAATATGATTCTACAATTCCTCATCTCAATGAGGAAATGTACTGCAAACACAAATGGTTCCACTTGCTTAATGTGCAGTTGGTGTGTGACCATGTGGAAGACATCATTTTGGTGAAATCCTGCTATCCTGGTTGAGCCATGGTGCTTTTATCCTGCATAAATTAGCCATTCCCACCACCTTTAAACCAACAGATCTAACCATCGATAAAAGGTCTCTACACATGGCACACAACTCCCTTGCACCATTGACTATTTGTGGATAATGTTTGAACAGCGGAAGCCATGCTGCGACCATGAACATTGTGGAGGAAACCATCATCATTCTCAAACAGTAGTTCTGCTGCTGAACTGTTTGACAGGGACCCTTAATCCTCATCGTAGCCTGTTGCCGAATTCATGGCAGTCTGCTGAACTCTATACAACCTGAGAATCCTGAGGGTGCAGCCCTTACAGCAGGCCTTCAGCAAGCACCTTGGGAGGAGGAAGAAGAGGAGGAGGAAGGAAGAAGGCAGCTGGTATATTATCATTCCAACCGTCTGTCTATGAGTAACTCATCAGACTCTGGTTCCGCTGAAAATTCCCCACATCTCTATTGTTCCACAATTCCCCATCTTTACATTCCTCTGCTCTGGACCATCACTGCATTCTTTTGATAAAAGTTCTGAAAAATGGACATCACAAACTAACCATTCCATAACAACTTTATCCAACACCCCCAATACTCTGCAATTCACTATTGTGCTTTCCTTAATAGGATCTGTCTTCTGGGTACCTTTGCCTGGTTCAGTGCCCCTGTGCAGTTCTACCCCAGAGGTTGCAGCATCGCTGGTGTAATGTTGCTGACCTTCATTGCGGGGAGACTGCAGAAGGGCCTGGCAGGATGTCCTTGAGCATCTCTGGGCCTTGAAGGCCCGGCTTCGGACTGCATCACCTCACACGTGCTGGCTGGTGGACAGGCATCAGTAGGGGTAGTGGTAGAGTGCAGTGTTTTGAGCATGAATGCTGCCATCCTGAGAGAGGACAGAAGATTCATGCATCATGGAGGCACTACCACTCCCACGGGGTGGCATCTCACTAATCCCTGTAATCTTCTGGAGTACAAATTGCTGTGAGAGCCTGAATGACCCTGTGAGCACGGGGGCAGACTTTTTCCCTTATCGGGCGGGCCGCACCCGACCCCAACAGGCGAAAAATAGTGCGCAATGGCATCAGGCGAATGTCCTGACGTCATCGCGCACTCGCGCAATACTTTGGTCAGCGGACGCATGTGAGAGGCGGCAGAGTGCCCGCCAACAATTAAGAGATCTATTGTGGCCCTTAATCAATTAATTAACTTGAATTTTTCGCTGCCCGTCCAACCTTATGGTTGGCGGACGAGCGAATAGGCCAAGCAGCCTTTGCATTTTGTGCCTAAAAGGCATCATTGGCGGTACTCTCCACAGGGATCCCAGGTGCGTGTGAAGTGAAGATGAGTTACAGCTAGTCTGCACTCTTTAAAGGAAGCCTGCACTTCTTAAACAGGAGGTGCTTTCGGGCTGCAGCAGTTGGTAGATCTGTTTCAGAGGGTACTTTTCCACAAGGAACAAAAATCACCCATGGAGCAGCAGACCAGAGAAAAGGCTCCCAGGTTCTCCAATGTAATGCTGGTGTCCTTGGTCCAGGTGTTGGAAAGGAGGAGAAACTTAATATTGTATAAGGGACCAGAAGTCCCACCAGGCACGCAATGAGAAGGGAGTGGAGGGCAGTTAGCCATGAAGGTCAATGCAAGGCGTGTGACCCACAAGGTCTTGGCTCCAGTGCCACAAAAATTTCAATGATCTCATGTGAGTGGCCAACGTCAGTGAGTATATCATCAAATGTTATCTCCTACCCACTGGACTGCCAACTTCACACACTGCTCAATGCACCCCACACCTACTAACAGGCTCTAACCACCTAACATTCATATGCTTCGCCATTGTACACTTACCATTGCTGCAAACCTCACACCCACACTCAAAGCTTCCAGATGCTTCCAGCTATTCAGTTATGAGATGATTTCATTGAAACATTGTAACACTCTTGGAGGGCTTGATGACAGAATAGAAGCTGATGTCCTGTTTCTTCTGGCTGGAGAGTTTAAAACTATGGGTCACAGTCTAAGCCACTTAGAGGTGAGATGATGAGAAATTTCTTCACGCAGTGGGTTGTAAATCTTTCGGCTGCTTTACGCTGGAGGGCTGTAAGGCCTCTGACGAATAATATTGACATGTTTGAGAATGATAGATTTTCACACACTCGAGTAATCAAGGGACATGGAGATAGGGAAGGAAACTACAGTTGATGTAAAAATTCAGCTATGATCTTATTGAATGGTGTGGCAGGTCAAGAGACTGTGTGACCCACTCTTGTTCCTATTACTTATGATTTTTTTCTTCTATTTATAACTTTTTACAGTCTTTCACAATCTTCATAATTAGTCACATCCACCAAATTTGGTGTTTTAAACAAGTTGTGATATTACTTCCTCAGTTCTTAAGGCCAGATCATTTATGTACAAAGTGAATAAGAACATCCTCAAAACTGTAGAACTGCTTTAGAACACAGGTTGCTATATCTTTCCACATACCTTTACCCCATCATGTATTTCCTACCCTCCAATCATGTGATTTTACTCCCTTTAATTCGATGTGTCAATATATTTTCCAATTCACGACACTGGATTTAGCAAAATTCCATTAAAGATAAAGTGAGCAGCCTGAAGTATTATCAGCATTGAATAATTGGTGTGTGTTACCTTAACCCTGGAAATCTCAAATGCCCATCCATCCATCAAATATGAGACAATGATTTTGGGCATTGCAATTTCTACTTCCTCAAACTTCCTCAAAGTGTATAGTACGTCCTTTCTCCATATTTCACAGAAGCCAATAACAAAATATTCCCAGGCACCTCCTGAATCTACTCACAGGCCAACAATTTGTCTCAGTATAGTACCAAACCCCTGATGCCAGTTCCTTTACAAGTCCGGTGCTTCATTTGCAGGTAAATAGACAAAATTATGGAAGCGCAAAGCTGCAACATAAACCTTCCCACTCTCTGCCAGAATTGTTTTACCGAAGCTTAGATATTCAAATGTTTACATATCTGTTGATATGTTCTCTCTCTGATCTGTAACTTTCAAACTCTTGCCTCTTCTCTGGTTATTTAAGAACAGATGATGCTTATTTAACTTAGCATCAGTTTTTTGAAGCTTTTCACCTGTACTATCAGGTCATTAAGTCCACAGCACAACTGGGAAAACATTAATATATCAAAGAATAGGATCTGTATTCTTTGTGAGGGCTGCATTTGAAGTGTGTGTGCTCAGTAGTGTAGGGGTCATGTAACCACCTGAATTACTTGCTGTTGAAGCTGTTTCCATCAACTAATATTAATTAAGGCATAAAGAACATGTGTAACCTTTGTTCATCCATGCATTAAGCTATCAAAGCACTGATCATCAAACATAACTTTTCAGCCTTCCTTAGACTCAGGGGTGGTGCCAGAGGACTGGAGAATTGCAAACATTAGCCCCTTGTTCAAAAGAAAGTGTCAGGATAACTCCAGCAACTCCAGGCCAGTCATTTTAACTTTGGCGATGGGGAACTTCTAGAAACAATAATTTGAGAAAAAATGAATATTCCATGGACAAATGCAGGTTAATTAAGAAAAGCCAGCACAGATTTCTTAATGGAAAAATCATGTTTAACTAACTTGCTGGAGTTTTTTGAAGAGTTAGCAGTGAGGAGTGATGAGAGTAAAACAAAAACAGAATTACCTGGAAAAACTCAGCAGGTCTGGCAGCATCGGCGGAGAAGAAATCAGTTAACGTTTCGAGCCTTCATGGCCCTTGGGCAGAACTGAAGCATAGTTAGAAGAAGGGAGAAATATAAATTGGTTTAAGGTGGGTGGGGGTGGGGGGGTGGTGGGGGAGAGACACATTAAGGGTGTGGTGATTGTGGAGATGAGCAGATAATCAAAAGATGTCACAGACAAAAGGGTCAAAGAGGTGTCGAAGGTGGTGACATTTGTCTGAGAAAAGTGCTAATTAAGAATGGAAGACAGGATATTCAAAGTACAGCTCTAGTGGGGGTGGGGTGGAAAGGCTAACAATGTTTTAGTTTAGATTTAAAAATAATGGAAATAGGTGGGGAAAGAAGAATCTATATAAATTATTGAAAAAAAAGTGGGGGGGTGGGGGAAAGAAACGGGGTGGGGATGGGGGGAGGGGGAGTTTAAGATCTAAAGTTGTTGAATTCAATATTCAGCCCAGAAGGCTGTAAAGTGCCTAGTCGGAAGATGAGGTGCTGTTCCTCCAGTTTGCGTTGGGCTTCACTGGAACAATGCAACAAGCCAAGGACAGACATGTGGGCAAGAGAACAGGGTGGAGTGTTAAAATGGCAAGCGACAGGGAGGTTTGGGTCTTTCTTGCGGACAGACCGCAGGTGTTCCGCAAAACGGTCGCCCAGTTTGCGTTTGGTCTTTCCAATGTAGAGGAGACCGCATTGGGAGCAACGAATGCAGTAGACTAAGTTAGGGGAAATGCAAGTGAAATGCTGCTTCACCTGAAAGGAGTGTTTGGGCCCTTGGACGGTGAGGAGAGAGGAAGTGAAGGGGCCTCACCGTCCAAGGGCCCAAACACTCCTTTCAGGTGAAGCAGCATTTCACTTGCATTTCCCCTAACTTAGTCTACTGCATTCGTTGCTCCCAATGCGGTCTCCTCTACATTGGAGAGACCAAACGCAAACTGGGCGACCGTTTTGCGGAACACCTGCGGTCTGTCCGCAAGAAAGACCCAAACCTCCCTGTCGCTTGCCATTTTAACACTCCACCCTGTTCTCTTGCCCACATGTCTGTCCTTGGCTTGTTGCATTGTTCCAGTGAAGCCCAACGCAAACTGGAGGAACAGCACCTCATCTTCCGACTAGGCACTTTACAGCCTTCTGGGCTGAATATTGAATTCAACAACTTTAGATCTTAAACTCCCCCTCCCCCCATCCCCACCCCGTTTCTTCCCCCCCCCCCACTTTTTTTTCAATAATTTATATAGATTCTTCTTTCCCCACCTATTTCCATTATTTTTAAATCTAAACTAAAATCTTGTTAGCCTTTCCACCCCACCCCCACTAGAGCTGTACTTTGAATATCCTATCTTCCATTCTTAATTAGCACTTTTCTCAGACAAATGTCACCACCTTCGACACCTCTTTGACCCTTTTGTCTGTGACATCTTTTGATTATCTGCTCATCTCCACAATCACCACACCCTCAATGTGTCTCTCCCCCCCCCCTCCACCCTCCCCCCTCCCCCCCCCCCCCCCCCCGCCCCCCCCACCCACCTTAAACCAATTTATATTTCTCCCTTCTTCTAACTATGCTTCAGTTCTGCCCAAGGGCCATGAAGGCTCGAAACGTTAACTGATTTCTTCTCCGCCGATGCTGCCAGACCTGCTGAGTTTTTCCAGGTAATTCTGTTTTTGTTTTGGATTTCCAGCATCCGCAGTAGCTTTTAGCTTTTTGTTTTTATCTTTGTGATGAGAGTAATGTTGTTGATGTGGTATACATGGATTTCGAAAAGGCATTTGATACAGCACCACATTATTGTGAGCAAAGTTATAACTCATGGAATAAAAGGGACAATAGCAACCTAGATATGAAATTGGCTGAGCAACAGGAAGCAGAGAGTAGTAGCTAATGGATGCTTTTTGGGCTGGAGGCAGGTTTGTAGTGGAGTTCCCCAGGGGTCAGTGTTGGGTCCCTTGCTTTTCCTGATATATATTAATGACCTAGACCTTGGTGTACAGAGCACAATTTCAAAATTTGTGGATGATACAAAACTTGGAAGAATTGTTAACTATAAGGAGGATAGTTTAGGACTTTAAAAGGACATAAACAAGTTGGTGGAATGAGCAGGCATGTGGCAGATTAAGTTCAATGTGGAGAAATGAGCGGTGATTCATTTTGGTAGGAAGAACATGAAGAGACAATATAAAATAAATGGTCCAATCTTAAGGGGGTGCAGAAGCAGAGGGACACGGGTATATATCTGCATAAGCCATTGAACGTGGCAAGACATGTTGCGAGGGCAGTTAATAAAACATACTGTATCCTAGGCTTTATTAATAGAGTCATTGAGCACAAGAGGAAGGGGGTTATGTTGAATTTGTATAAGACACTAGTTTGGCCTCAGCTGGAGCATTGCGTCCAGTTCTAGGCGCTGCACTTTAGGAAGAATGTGGAGGCATTGGAGAAAGTGCGGAAAAGATTCACAAGAATGGGTCCAGGATAAAAAGCTTCAGTCATGAAGATATATTGGAGAAGTTAGTACTATTTTCCTTGGAGATGGCTGAGAGGAGATTTAATAGAGGTATTCAAAATCATGAAAGGCCTGGAGAGAGTAGACAGAGAGAAGCTGTTCCCATTCATGAAAGGATCCAGAATGAGAGGGCACAGATTTAAAGTAATCAGCAAAAGAAGAAAAGTGACACAAGAAAAAACTTTTTCATGCAGCAAGTGGTTAAGGTCTGGAATGCACTGACTGAGAATGTGGTGTAGGCAGGTTCAATCGAGGCAATCAAAAAGGAATTAGACTGTTACTTGAAAAGGAAGAATGTGCAGGGTTACAGGCGGAAGACATTAAAATGGTACCTGGTGAAATGCTCATTTAGAATGCCAGTGCAGACATGATGGGCTGAATGGCCTTCTGCTGCGCTGTAACAATTCTGTGATTCTGTGGCATCCTAGTACATCATTGTAGACTGCTGGAGGACAGAAAGGGTGAATCATGGTGTGAAAAAGTCTAGCACTGGTGTAGCATGGCATGAATGCAGTGAGTATAGATCTGAATGGTAAGAGAACGAAAGAAAAACTTGCATTTATATAGTGCCTCTCACAACCTCCGGAAATTCCTAAGTGCCTGATAGCCAATTAAGTACTTTTGCAATGTTGTAAGAAATCTGAAGATTTGCAAGGATTTGATTTTAACCCATTCAAAATCCACTCACTTACACAGAGTTAAAATTTGTTGGATCCGAAGATAAAATCCTTTTTGACCTGAGACTGCAATTGCTAAAAAAAGAAACAGGAATGAAAAAGGTGCACATTTCAAAAATGGCACTGTTTTTCAAAATGCTTTTTCTTTATTCAGATTTCCAGACTCTTCTTGAATACTGCAAGCCCATAAATGTTAACCTTTCAAGAAAAATTACAATGGCAATTACACAAGCAAGAAAAAACAAATAGACTTGCTTTACATAGCACCATTCATGATCTTAGGATATCTTTTAGCACTTCACAGCCAATGAAATACTTTTGAAGTCCAGGCACCGGTGATGTAGGGAAACACAGGACAGAATTGTCCGATCCCATTGGCGGTGGACATCATGGTGGGTGTGAGAGGACAATATGGCAAGAAGGCCAAAAATCGGATTTATACCATCATGAAACCAATTTGCGATCGTTCTCTCCACCCGTCAATTGTGGGCCATGTTTCCCACTGCTGCATGTCAGGAACCTAATTTCAATACTTTAGCATCTCATTATAAGCCCTGCTCACCGGAATCATTCCCCCATGCTGGATCATCCGAGCACGTCGGCGTGTTTCACAACTGTACACAAGCAACGTGCACCTGTCGATCTGCACTTCACTCAAGACTTTGAAGTTTGTTGCCTACCTTGCTTTGGGCAGCACTCATATGGCCACCAGTACCAGGCTTCACAGGCAACACCACATCGCTTTAAGGGGGGCACATGGGCAGGTCTCTACCTACCAGACCAGTTATAAGGCAGGGTGGCTTTTCAATAGCTGCAGGGCTTTGGCTTTCTTGGGGAAGGGGAAGAAGTGGCTTCAGGCAAGGGAAGAGGCTGCAGGGGAAGGGGATATCCCAGGGTATCTGTAGGGGCACATGTTGTACAATTGGCCTCAAGATGGTGAGGGCTGAGGAGATAGTCTCCAAAGGATATAAGGCCAGATGGATATGTGAGGGTGTATGTGAGAGAGTGAGTAGTAATATCACTTGAGCTGGCAGTGAGTGAGATGCCAATGAATGTGTGATGGCCTTGTGAGCGGATGAGTTTAGAGTGATGAGATGGTTGCCTTGCCCTTGTGATACAGATGAGATTATTCATCCATTTTCTGAACTGGATGGCTGACCTCTTGTGAGCAGCGTTGGCACTGACCACCTCTGCCATCGCCTCCAAGCTGGAGTGGTGAGACTGAGGGGCCTCCTACCACCAGGCTGGGGGTAGAGGTCATTATGGCAGGCCTCCACGGTATCCAGAAGGCATCCCAGTCCCAGGGATGTGTCACTGAATGGGATGTCTGCACCTTTCTTGGCTTTGGGGCCATGTCTTCACTGGAGCAGTCCTGGACTGCAAGCATCGAGGTTTGTGCACACAGCTGCAGTTGAAGATGGTGCCTGGCTTGAGAAAGTGGTGAGGTAACAGCATAGGGGGCAAAGCAGAGGCCACCTGCCAGATGGAGATGTGAGCAGATGGCGTGTTTCCTGTGGCTGCATAATTAATGAAGTGGGAAGGGGACAATGCGGTGCAAAAACCCACCATTGCAGCCAGCTGGTAAAATGTCATTATTCATGCCCACTAATGCACTTAGTGCAAATCTGGAACAATTCTGCTCACAGTATCAATTTTCACACAGCAAGGTCCCACAAACAGAATTTAAGATATACTTTTAATAATGTTAACTAGTAGGTAAATATTGGCCGGCTTCTCTTGTTTTGAATCATACAATAGAATGTTTTATATCCATCTGAGAGAGCAGACAGGGTGCTGTGTAATATCTGATCAAATTACAGTACCTTTGACATTGCAGTGTTCTCTCACTAATGAAACGTCAGCCTGGATTATGTATTCCAATCTCTTTAGTAGGGCTTGGACCCACAATCTTCTGACTTAGAGGCAAGCATACTACTGCCAAGCCAAGGCTGACAGCAAGGTTAGTCAGTCCACAATTAGAGGAACACAGAGAACTATGATGCTTAATTGCTTTCAACAAGAATTGAGCTCTGAATAAATACTGTTTTAATTTTTGTAACGGTAGAAGTTTAGAACAAATGAAACATTTTCAGTATCTCTTACACTGAGCCTGAATTTAGTCAGTCCTGATCTTGTAGAACATTTGAGATTGGACACAAAAGCACATGAGGTAATTCTTCTGTTACCTTTAGCAATGTGTATTAAAGAAGCCATTAAAAATGATAAGCAAACCAGGGCTTACTGTTCCAGCTGAACAGAGCCACATACAAGAGAGCTAAGTATGAAAGCACTATAATACATACATAACATATCGATGAATATGAAAGTCTGGGGAATTCAGTGTAATGGTTTATAAATAGCAGTTATTCAAGTAAGCAAAGTGGTTGCACCTGACATGAAATGTTTGGCATAAGACATTTGGCACAATTAGCTGATACAGCTATTAACTGGCAACTCTGACAGAGAAAATGGAAATGTTGTATTAGGCATAACATACACAGTTGCAGCTGGTGCCTTTGGTGTAGGCTTAAGAGGTTAAAGTGAACACTACTGTGCCCAATTATTGGGTGTTGAGTGAGCCCTAAAAGCTCCAGTTTCATGACATTGGCCTGGATTTTCAATCCCGGGTGGAGAGCATATGTTCGTGGCATTTCCCGGCCCCGTGAACCTGACTTGGGAAAAACATGCTTGGAAGTTGGGGTTTTTGTCCTGAGAGGGTGGCATAAAACAGGAGTTGAGGCCGCTGCCCCCAGGATGAGGGTGAAGGCTGCCGGTTGCAGAGGCGAGCTGGCTGGAAGGCCTGCCTCTGTGCACCGGCATGTGTGGCAGATTGAAGAAAGCAATAAAACAAAAAATATCCCTTCAGTTCTCACCCCTCAACCCCCTCACCATGCCACTCACTACTCATGCCCCATCCATGCCAGCCCATATCATTTCATGCCCCTATACCCACCTCCCATGACTCCCATACCCTCTTTCCAACATACGACCCTGTACCCAGCCCCCATGGGCCACCATGTCCTCCAAGCCAACCAACCCCCTGTACAAATCCCCCATGGCCCCCATATCCTACATGTCAAACTATCCTTTGTACCCCTACCCATGGCCCCCCCATACCCTCTTTGCCACACCATGCCCCTGTACCCACATCCCATGCCTGTCCATACATTCCATGCTAACCTATGCACTTGTACCCATAGCAAAAATTT
Organism: Cetorhinus maximus; assembly: GCF_964194155.1. Taxonomy (NCBI): domain Eukaryota; kingdom Metazoa; phylum Chordata; class Chondrichthyes; order Lamniformes; family Cetorhinidae; genus Cetorhinus; species Cetorhinus maximus. The sequence goes on along the minus strand of NC_135880.1, from coordinate 147,204,441 downwards.
TTTAACACTCCAGACATTTGTTCAAAAATTTAAAGGGCAGGTATTTTAAATTCTTTGACAGATTAACAGTTCCCTTTGGCAGTTGCTTTTGTCAGGTTTTGCTCACAATTGCGACAGGTCCTTTTGGCAGTTTGACTGCTCCCTTTGACAGATGCTTTTGACAGTTTTGACAGTTGATTTTGACAGTTCCAATGAACTTGACAGTATTTAGCTTATGTGCTTTTTAAACATATTTATGCCTACTTTAACAATTCCAAAGGGCACCTGCCTACACCAAAGAGCACCTGACCTACCCCAAAGGTGCCCTGGGACCAGATCTAAAGGAGTACCTTACCTCTCCAAAGGCCTACCCAGGCTATCCAAATGAATCAAGTTCAGGCCTGCTCTTTCCTGGTCTGAGCTGCTTATGCCGGGCTTCACACTCCTGGTCTACCAAAATCCAACTTCAGCGGAGGCAGCTGAAGAATTAAATGCCTAGCTACCTCCGAGGACCATGCATGAATGAATCCCGGCCCAACTCCATTCCCACAAAAAATTTCCAGGCTTGTTCGCCATTTTCACCATGATGGAGAGGCTCCCCGTCGTGGCAGAAATTCAGGCTGTTGTCTCCTTCGGTCCTAAGGTGCATCAAATACTTCTGACCCTAAATTGGGTAGCATTAGCTAGGTCTGCACAGATCAGGACTCTGAGCGGTCAACCCACTTACACAATTAAAAAAGTTAATTTTTAAAAAATAATTGATGTTGTTATGATCAGGTGAGGAGGGGTCGAATGGCTCCCATATTTTCCCACTCCTCATTTCATCATAATAAGGTTTTTGATTTAAAAGGATGTGCTTGCAAATTCTGTAAGTGTTTAACTGTTTACACGCTGTGGTCACAAAAAATATAGTCAGACAGGTCTTCTTGAGTTTAAAACAAAGGTCAGCTTTATTGTACTTATACTGATCTGGATAAAATAATAAAATACGTACCAACTTCCACATGCATGTACACACTCAGCGGCCCCGCGCGCACATACACACAATACACATTACAGGGTGATGAAGGTTTGGTTGATTAAGTTAGAGTTCATAAGTAAAAGGAATATACGTTCAGTGGATCCATGACACTGCTGATCAGATGCTCCTTCGGTGGACCTGATGTTTCAATTTAAAGTTGCAGCAGGTTAATTTGATTGTTCCTCTGGAGACAGTGGTGTTGAGCAGAATTTTTATTTCAAAGGTCTCTGTTCACAATAGGTATGCCTCTAGTTGGTCTCGATGAACAAACCAGACTCAAAGCTTATCTGGAAGGATGAAGAGAGAAAGAAAGCCTCAACAACTTTATTTGTTTGTCCTCAGTTCATTGGCATCTCAGCATCAACTCTCTGCAAAAATGTATTTTTTAACACACAAAACAGGTTTGCTGGTCATGTGAATTGCTCTCTCCACTGTTGTGGTAGGGGCAGTGTGGGATCCAAATAAAGCTGTTGTTTGTATATTCCAAATGGTAGCTTGATTAATTCATGACTGCAAAGTTACCTTAGCCATTGTCTCATGGCACAATTAATAGATTTAATGTCCCATCTCCAACAGAATCTCAGTTGCTTGTCTTAATGTCTTGTTAATGGCACAGGAGAGAGGGCCTCACATATTCCTCAGGGGTTTATTGTCTGTGGTGGGGTCTTCACAGACCCAGTGTCTCCATTCCAGTGAAGTGGAATATGGAACGCATGCTGATAAAAATTGGGGCAGCCATTTTTTTTTGGCTGTGATTTCCGGTCATCCCATTTAGCCTGGTGTTTTTAAAAAGTCTGTTCTTAAAAGATCAAGTCCAAGGTTCCTGCCAGTGGATTAAAAAATACTATTTGAAATTATCACTTCTTCAAGACAATGTGAAGCCAGGAAGAAGAAGCAGCCAGAAATTGATTCCATTGAAATGGGCAAACTATCTCTGAATGTGTGGTGGATGCCGGAAGCTTACCCAAAGTATTGAAGAGAGGCCTTGGGCCCAATACAGTTCAAGCCTCAAGCTCCTAGTTGGGGCACGTGTAGTCTGTGTGTTGTTGGTTATGAGTCCAATGACTGAGAATCCAGAGCTGTCTGGAGTAGAGAATACCAAAGATTCACAACACTTTGAGTGAAGAAATTTCTCCTCATCTCAGTTCTAAATGGCTGACCCCTTATTCTGTGGCACCATGTTCCAAGTTCCCCAGCTAGGAGAAACATCTTCTCAGCATCTACCCTGTCAAGCCCATTAGGAATTTTATATATTTCATTAAGATCATCTCTTATCTTCTAAACTCCAGTGAATATAGGCCTAGTCCACTCAATCTCTCTTTGTAGGGCTATCCCCTCATTACAAGAACCAATCTAGTGATGGGGTGTGGGGGGACGGTGGTCTGTTTGGTTGGGGGAGAGTTTTAGTCTTTGAGGGAGTTGGAGAAGTAGTTGGAGGTGCAAGGGAATTCCCCAAGAAGTTCAAACTTCTGATGGTCAATTACCCCCACTGCAACCTCCTGACTAACCCCCCAACTGCTGATTTTACCCCAATGCCCTGAACGCCCACCATCCCAGAGTATCCCCCCAATTACCCCCTAAACCTCCCACCAAATACCCTTCATCCCCTGACTACCACCCCTTGAATACCCCGCCAACTTGGACTACCTCCCAACTCCCCAACTAGCCCCTCAACTACACAGACCATCCCCTAAAAAACCCCCACTCCAATTAACCTCAACCTCAACTATCTCTATGGCCCGAATACCCCCTATCTCCGATCACCCCCTCCTCAACTACTCCCCTAAATCCCTGACTATCCCTGACCACGCACTCAACACACCCCCTTGAACCCCGACAGCCCCCTCGAACCCCCCCAACTACCCTGACTACCCCCCACCCCCTTGACTATGCCCCACCCTCAATTCCCCCTGCCTCCGACAGCCCCCAACCCCTTAACTACGCCCAATCCCCAAATCACCTCCCACTCCTCTAACTACCCCCACCCCCTGACCCCCCCTTTCTCAACTACCCTCCCAACCATCAGGCTACCCATGACTGACCCTCCAACTCCTGACTAAAACCCCCCCAACCCCAAATACCTTCATCCATGTCTACCCACTGACACCCCAATGACCACCCCACTATCCTGACTACCCCCCAGCCCTTGACTACATCAACTATGAATACCCACCACCCCACTGACTTCCCGCATCCTGACTACCCCCAACCCCCTTCGACTACCCTCCCAACCACTGCCCAAAGCCCTAAGTACACGTCAATATCCCCCAATGCCTCCCAATTTACCCCCACCCCCAGCCTATGCCCCCATCGCCCCCCCCGAGTACGCTCACAACCCTCCAACAATTCCCCCATCCCCCAACTACACCTCCACGCCTGACTACACCCTTAACTACCACTGACCACCCGGTCCACTCTCTGGCTGACCAGCTAACACCCCACCACCATCGACAGGCCATCCACCATCCCCCTGAACCCCTGTTCCTTGGCTCTAGCCCTGTATCTGAGGAGGATTTGAAGATTGTCCAGAGCTTCTGCAATTTCCACCCTTACTTTCTTCATGTATGTTGGAATATTTAGTTCCAAACGTTGGTCACCTGTAGCCACATCTTTGTAATGGCTGCTAGATCAAATTCATTTATCTCTATTTGCGTCATTAATAGTTGTCTATCTTGTTTCAAATATATTGTGCACTCACATCATTTCTTTTTACTATTTTCCTAATATAGCCTTAGGGCAGAATTGTCAGTGCCTGTTGGCGCCCGGTGTCATGGCAGGGTGTGAGTAGGCAATATGGCAGAAAGGCCAAAAAATCGGTTTCACAATGTCGTGAAACAAGTTTATATTTGTCCGCTCTACCCGTCAATGGCAGGCCACATTTCCAGGCATCGGACATCAGGAACCTCATTGTAATACGCCTGTATATCATTATGAGCCCATCCCGCAGGAATCATCCCCCACAGTAGATCATCCACCCACTTCGGCAGGAAAACATGCCAGCCCAGAACACCTCTTGACAAATGTGACATCCAGAAGTCTGGACTTAACAGCAGAGCCTTGTTTACATCGCAGACATCCGAGGAGCAGAAGATTCTGGAGCCCAACAGCAACGGGACACTGGACGAATCTCCATGACATGCAGGGCGGATTCTGATGAACATGGCTTTGCCATGAAGCAACTCACAGAAGGTGAGAAATCATGGTTGAGGGTCTGCTTTGGGTCTTCAGTGTCTTGGCTGCGGTTTGTCTGGAGAGGAAGGTCCAGCTGTGAGTGGGAGAGGAAGGTGTACTGGGGACCGGGGGCAGGGGGGCGGGTGCGGGTGGTGGGAGAGGAAGGTCTTGGTTCGACTAGGAGAGGGTGTATCGGGGGCAGGGTGGGGTGAGGTTGGGAGGGGGGGAAATGAAGGTATCATGGGGATCAGGTTGGGAGTGGGGGATGAAGGTGTGGGGGGGGGTTGAGGTTGGAGGAGAAAGGGAGTACGAGCAGAGGCGGGGATAACGGGGAAGAATACGGCAACTGGGGAGGTAGATGTAAGGGGGGAGGAAAGTGTAAGGGATGGATTTCGGAGGGGGGAAGGTGACCAGAGAGAACAAGGAGTCCAGGGGGAGAGAGGAGTCTGGTGGGAGGAAGGGGTCTGGGGAGGGGAAGGAGTAAGGGTGGAAAAAGAAGTAAGGCTGGAGGAAGGAGATTGGGGGGAGGAAGGAGTCCAGAGAGGACAAGGAGTCCAGGGGGAGAGAGGAGTCTGGGGGGGAAGAAGGAGTCTGGAGAGGGGAAGGAATAAGGGTGGAGAAAGAAGTAAGACTGTAGGAAGGAGCCAGGAAGGGGGAAGGACTAGGAGTCAGAAGGGGAACCATAGAGCCATGGAAAAATGAAAGTGCAGAAAGAGGCCATTCAACCCATCATGTCTGCGCCAGCCAAAAAGAGAAAAAAATAAATTAACAGCTCATTTTCATCCCACTTTCCAGCACCTGGCCCATAGCCTTGCAGGTTACAGCACTTCAGATGCCGATCCAGGTAACTTTTAAATGGGAGTGAAATCCAGATGCCCACCACCCTCTGGGTGAAAAAGCTTTTCCTCATGTCCCCTCTAATCCTTCTACCAATCACCTTAAATCTATCTACCCTGGTAATTGACCCCTCAGCAATGGGAAACAAGTCTTTCTTGTCTACTCTATCTAGGCCCCTCATCGTTTTGTACACCTCAATTAGGTCACCCCTTAGCCTCCTCTGTTCCAAGGAAAACAACCATCGCCTATCCAATCTCTCCTCATAGCTGCAATTTTCAAGCCCTGGCAAAATTCTTGTAAATCTGCTCTGCACTCTCTCCAGAGCAATTATGTCCTTCCTGTAATGTGGTGACCAGAACTGTACACCCAATTCCATGCTTTCTTTACCACCTTGTCCACCTGTCCTGCCACTTCAAGGACCTGTGGGCATGCACTTCAAGGTCTCTCACTTCCTTGATCCCTCTCAATAATTTCCCATTCATTGAGTATTCCCTTGCTTTGATTGTCCTCCCCAAGTGCATTACTTTACACTTTTCTGGATTAAATTCCATTTGCCACTTCTCCACCCACTCAACCAAACCATTGATATCATTCTGGAGTCGACAGCTATCCTCTTCACAATCAACTACACAAACAATTTTTATGTCATCCCACATTTAATTCTAAATTTTGAATATATACAACAAACAGCAAGGGCCCCAACACTGAGCACTGTGGAACACCACTGGAAGCTATGTTCCATGTGGAAAAACATCCATTGACAATTACCTTTTGTTTCCTGTCACTGAGCCAATTCTGAATCCAACTTCCCCTGTATCCCATGAAATCTCACTTTCTTGACCAGACTGCCATGTGGGACCTTGTCAAATACCTTACTGAAATCCATGCAGACAATATCCACTGCATTACCCTCATCAATCTTCCTTATTACTTCCTGAAAAGATTCGAGTAAGTTAGGAAGACACGATCTTCCCCTAACAAAACTGTGCTGACTACCCCTGATCAACCCATGCCTTTCTAAGTGACAGTTTATCCCGTCTCAGAACTGTTTCCAATAATTTGCCCACCACCAAAGTCTGGCCTATAATTTTCTGGCCTATCCCTTGCACCCATTTTAAATACTGGTACAATGTTCATAGACTTCCAATCCTCTGAGACCTTACTTTTATCGAATAAGGATTGGAAAATGTTCCTCAGACATCTGTTATTTCCTCCCTGGCTTCCTCCAACAGCCTGGGATACAATCCATCTAGCCCCGGTGATTTTTTTTAAATTCACTCACAGGATGTGGGCTTCACAGGCTGGGCCAGCATTTATTGCCCATCCCTAATTGCCCTTGAGAAGGTGATGGTGAGCTGCCTTCTTGAACCACTGCAGTCCATGTGGTGTAGGTACACCCACAGTGCTGTTGGGAAGAGAGTTCCAGGATTTTGACTCAGCGACAGTGAAGGAACGGCAATTTTTTCCAAGTCAGGATGTTGAGTTACTTGGGGGGGAACTTCCAGGTGGTGGTGTTCTCATCTATCTGCTGCCCTTGTCCTTCTAGGGGGTAGTGGTCGTCGCTTTGGAAGGTGCTGCCTAAGGAGCCTTGGTGAATTCCTGCAGTGTATCTTGTAGATGGTACACACTGCTGCTACTGTGCATTGGTGGTGGTAGGAGTGAACATTTGTGGATGTGGTGCCAATCAAGCAGACTGCTTGTCTGATATGGTGTCAATCTTCTTGAGTGTATTAGGAGCTGCCCTCATCCAGGCAAGGGGAAAGTATTCCATCGCACTCCTGACTTATGTCTTATAGGTTTCGGACAGACTTTGGGGAGTCAGGAGGTGAGTTACTCATCGCACAACTACTAGCCTCTGACCTGGTCTTGCAGCCACAGCATTTATATGGCTAGTCCAGTTCAGTTTCTTGAAAATGGTAACGCCCCAGGATGTTGATAGTGGAGGATTCAGTGATGGTAACGCAATTGAACATCAAGGGGCAATGGTTGGATTCTCTCTTGTTGGAGATGGTCATTGCCTGACACTTGTGTGGCGCGAATATTACTTGCCACTTGTCAACCCAAGCCTGGATATTGTCCAAGGTTGCTGCATTTGGACATGGGCAGCTTCAGTATCTGAGGAGTTGTGAATGGTGCTGAACATTGTGCTATCATCAGCGAACATGCCCACTTCTGACCTTATGATGGAAGGAATGTTACTGATGAAGCAGCTAAAGATGGCTGGGCCTAGGACGCTATCATGAGGAACTCCTGCAGTGATATCCTGGAACTGAAATGACTGACCTCCAACAAGCACAAACAACATTCCTTTGTGCTAGGTATGACTCCAATCAGCGGAGAGTTTTCCCCCTGATTCCAGTTTTGCTAGGGCTCCTTAATGCCACATTCAGTCAAATGCTTCCTTGATGTCAAGGGCAGTCACTCTCACCTTGGGAGTTCAGCTCTTTTGTCCATCTTTGAACCAAGGCTGTAATGAGATCAGGAGCTGAATTGTCCTGGCAGAACCCAAATTTGGCATCAGTGAGCAGATTATTGCAAAGCAACTGCTGCTTGATAGCATTGTTGATGACCCCTTCCATTACTTTACTGATGATGGAGAGTAGGCTGATGGGGCGGTAATTGGCCAGGTTGGATTTGTCCTGCTTTTCGTGTACAGGACATACCTGGACAATTTTCCACATAGCCGGGTAAATGCCAGTCTTGTAGCTGTATTGGAACAGCTTGGCTAGGGGCGCGGCAAGTTCTGGAGCACAAGTCTTCAGTACTATTGATGGAATATTGTCAGGGCCCATAGCCTTTGCAGTATCCAGTGCCTTCAGCCATTTCTTGATATCACGTGGAGTCAATTGAATTGTCTGAAGACTGGCATCTGTGATGCTGCGGACCTCCGGAGGAGGCCGGGATGGATCATCCACTCGGCACTTCTGGCTGAAGATTGTAGCAAATGCTTCAGCCTTATCTTTTGCACTGATGTGCTTGGCTCCTCCATCATTGAGGATGGGGATATTTCTGGAGCCTCCTCCTCCAGTGATTTGTTTAATTATCCGCCACCATTCACGACTGGATGTGGCAGGACTGCAGAGCTTAGATCTGATCCGTTGGTTGTGGGATTGCTTAGCCCTGTCTATCACTTGCTGCTTATTCTGTTTGACATGCAAGTAGTCCTGTGTTATAGCTTCACTAGGTTGACACCTATTTTTAGGTATGCTTGATGCTGCTCCTGGCATGCCCTCCTGCAATCTTCATTGAACCAGGGTTGGTTCCCTGGCTTGATGGTAATGGTAGAGTGGGAGATATGCCGGGCAATGAGGTTAGAGATTGTGTTCGAGTACAATTCTGCTGCTGTTGATGGCCAATGGATTCCAGTTCTTGTGTTGCTAGATCTGTTTGAAATCTATCCCATTTAGCATGGCGGTTGTGCCACACAACACGATGGAGGGTATCCTCAAGCTAAAGGCGGGACTTCGTCTCCACAACAACTGTGCAGTGGTCACTCCTACTGATACTGTCATGGACAGATGCATCTGCAGCAGGCAGGTTGGTGAGGATGATGTTTTTCCCTCTTGTTGGCTCCCTCACCGCCTGGCGCAGCCTAGCAGCTATGTCATTTAGGACTCAGCCAGCTCGATCAGTAGTGGTGCTACCAAGCCACCCTTGGACATTGAAGTCCCCCACCCAGAGTACATTCTGCACCCTTGCCACTCTTAGTGATTCCTCCACATGATGTTCAACATGGAAGAGCACTGATTCATCAGCTGAGGGAGGGCAGTACGTGGTAATCAGCAGAAGGTTTCTTTGCCCATGCTTTACCTGATGCCGTGAGACTTTATGAGGTCCAGAGTCGATGTTGAGGACTCCCAGGGTGACTGTATACCACTGTGCTGCCACCTCTGCTGGGTCTGTCCTGCCAGTGGGACAGGACATGCCCAGGGATGGTGATGTCTGGGACATTATCTGTAAGGTATGATTCTGTGAGGGTGACTATGTCAGGCTGTTGCTTGACTAGTCTGTGAGACAGCTCTCTCGATTTTGGCACTAGCCCCCAGATGCTAGTAAGGAGGACTTTGCAGGGTCAACAGGGCTGCGATTGCCATTGTCAGTGCCTAGGTTTTTGCCAGGTGTCATTCCTTTTTTGTGACTTTGTAGCGGTTTGTTACAACCAAAGTGGCTTGCTAGGCCATTCAGAGGGCATTTAACCACATTGCTGAGGGTCTGGAGTCACATGTAGGTCAGACCAGGTAAGGATGACAGATTTCTTTCCCTAAAGGGGCATTAGTGAACCAGATAGGCTTTTTACAACAATTGACAATGGCTTCATGGCCATCATTAGACTTTTAATTCCAGATTTTTATTGAATTCAAATTCCACCATCTGCCATGGTGGGATTCAAACTCTGGGCATCTGGATTATTAGCCTGGTGACAATACCACTACGCCATCACCTCCCCATTTATCCACCTCCAGGGATGCCATTCCCACCAGTACTTCCTCTCTCACAATGCTGATTGTGTCTAATATTTCACACTGCTCCCCTTTAACTAGAATGTCTGCATCATCCCTCTCCTTAGTGAAAACAGAGACAAAGTACTCATTGTGAACCTCTCCCACATCTTCCGCATCAACACACAAGTTACTATGTACATCTCTGATAGCCTCAACTTTTTCTTTAGTTATTCTCTTGCTCTTAATGTAGTGGTGAAACATTTTTGAATTTTCTTTGATTTTATCTGCCAATATTTTTTCGTATCCTCTCTTTGCTTCTCTAATTTCCATTTTTACTTCACTCATGTACTTTCTATACCCCTCCAGGCTTTCTATAGTATTAAGTCTTTTGTGACTGTCATAAGCTTTCTTCTTCTGCTTTATCTTGGCCTGTATGCTTCTGGATAACCAAGGGGCCCTTGATTTGGCAGGACCACCCCTTTTCTTTGTGGGGACATGTCTACACAGTGCCTGCAGAATCTTGCCTTTGAATGCCTCCCATTGATTTGACAATGATTTTAAAATGCCAACCTCCTTGAAGTAGGTTGGTCACCTGCTCACTCTCCAATCTGTTAAAACCTGAGTTGTGTGTGTCAGAGCCAGGTTTGGATCAGGCTTCAGGCTTTTAACACTTTAACCTCCCACTAGATTGAAACTCTCCTGTTTATTGAAGTTAAAACATCCCCCACCCCCTCCCCGCAAAAAATCTGTTTTATTTTAAGCAAATGACTCCTCCACTCTACAGCCTTAACTTTTGTCTTCAGGCTTATAAACTTACCCTTACGTGAACCCTTGCTCTACTGTTTCTTAGACAGTAGCAGCTGTCTGATAAGCAAAGTGTCCAATCTTCTAGATTGTGAATAGACTATTCAACCTGAGAACATAACAAATAAATTTAATCTGATATCCATATAAATACCTCCTCCATAGGGATCAGGAGATTCAGGTGTTCTTGTCCACCACCAGCTCCAATCTGCTCCTTTTGTGTGTTACCTTTTTTGATCTCCTCAATTGTGCGTTATCTTGTCCTGCAAGAGAGTGAAGATTGTGTTGTGTATGGGTGATGTACAGAGGAGTCCAGTGGGTAGTTAGTGTAAATCTCCTTTAACCACGAGGATGCTGAAGCAATCTCACATTGCCTTGGCTGATATTATTTAAAATAGTAATGAACAAGGAATCAGCTGTGGGGCTTCCCTGGTCTATACAACACCATTGCTTACATTTAGTTACTTGGTTATCATAGGGCTTGAGCTTTCTGTTTTCTGCTGCGCTTGTCAGGATTCAATTTGTTCCACGTCAAATTTATTATTTAAATCAGTAGTATTGAACAATACAATAATACAACATTGAGAGTTCGTGTCATCCATTTGTATTTCTATATAGCCTGTAATCCTCCTCAATGCTATTAAATGTGTTTTGTGTGCTTTATCATTCTAAATACAGTAACATTTGTTTCAGCCTCATTTTACTGGTCCTTATTTTTTGAAGGAAAAGGGAAGGGGTACAAATTTCATCTTTGAAGCACTGCCCCCAGCAGGAGGGTAAGGGTCCAATGGAAAGGAAAGAGATTGGTGTAGGGCCTGAAAGAGATAGAGCTGTGGTTATAAGACTGACATGTGAAATGAAATTATCCCCGTTGTTCACCTATTCGGAAGTATTTGCTCAGCCAGATGTTCACCCTGTGTAGAAACCAGACTGTGTGCACTCTGACTTTGTAATGATGTTCGCTGCTGACATTTTTGCTTCCTCCCTAACATGGCTCATCATCACAATCCGAAAAAGACCCTGAGGACCACCCCACTTGACCTCCGAGAATGAACAGCTGCCAGGTGCACCCATTTCACATCCTCCTTTTGCACCATGCACCAATGCAGATACGGGTGCATCAGTGGGTATAAGTGTTTTAGAGCAGATGGCAGTGCACAATGATGAAGGCACATCACACTCAACTGAGGAGCTGGCGGAGGTGGAGAGTCCCCAGTGCACCGATAGTCGGAGGATAGCTGGAGACCAGGACATTGTTGAGCCACAGGCAGATGATGAGCCCCTGGAGTCGACTATCAGGTGGCAGATGCTGAACGTCCAGCAGTGTGCATGGAAAGATTTGGCAGAGATTCCTGAGGGGTTGCGTGACATGATCTTGGTGTTGGAGGAGTCCATGCAGATCATGAGCACTGCGTTGGCCCAGAGCTCAGAGCACACAGCCTCCTCCTTATGAGAGAATGGTGACTTTCATGGAGAGGCAGCTCCAGGATTTCAATCAGGGGTTTCTGGGGTTGCGCTCAGACCTGCAAGCCCACATACTGGTATTGACCTCAGCAGGTCACTGCCAGTGTGATATATGAATGGATACCAAGTAGCTCTGCTAGCTACCCATCCATCGATGAAGAGCAGGGAGGCTCAAAGCAACTTCATGTTGGCGGACAAACTGCAGCTCACATCTGCAGATTCCTCTCAGCGGTGCTCTTGACGATGGCAGCAGCTCCTCTACCCGTCTGCCAGTAACCATTGCATCTGATGAGACCACGATGCCGGAGGTGTGCCCAGCCATGGTGCTGGACTCTCCCCCCCCCTCCCCCAGACAGGGCCAATATCAGCACTGTCGACCAGAGGGCCATTGCCAAGGTCATCAAACTTGATGGGGCATCAGAGTCAGCAGGCTGCCTACAATCCAGCTAGCAGTGAAGGTGGCGGGGGTGGGGGCACCAAGACCTAGCACTCGCAAATGGAAGTTTCATCACATTGATTGCACCAGGGATCAACATGGGTGATTTATTCTCCCTTGGCATGTGTGTACTGGTCCATTTGAATCTTTGCTTTCGTTATAAAAATGTTACATTATGTGCAATGACCTTAGTATGCTTCATGGAATTGATAGGGAAGAGGCCTGGGAGTCGTGTGTGACACAGAAGAAGGGCTGAAAAGTTTATTCCAGAAGTCAAGACTTGACTCAAGGGTGACAGGAGTGCCTCATCAGATATGACCAGTAAGGTGGCATATCCCTTGCCATCACTTTGATTCATTGCTTTAGATCTCCAGCTGAAAATCTTCTGAATCAAGGCCTCCCTGTACTCCCTGCCTCCCATAAGGATCCTTACATTGGGTTCCTGCTCCTCACGCCGGAGCTCCTCTGGCTTCTCTTCTGACTCAATGCTTGAATTGTCCTCTGCAACCTGTGGAGCAGGATCGCTATCTTCATCCTCCAATAGGTCCCCCCTTGACTGAGCCAGATTGTGCAGTACACTTTCTGCTCGCCCAGAACCCCTTCTGGCTGTGCTTCTTGTTCCATAGGTCCCATTCTGAGATGCTGTCTGCAGGCAACTGGCCTCCTCTCCCTTCTGGCCCTCTCCTCCTCTTCTAAGTAGGCCCCTCCAGCAGATTACTCAACCCTCATTTTAGTACAGATCATTGCAAAGATTTCTGCGTTGAACGGGCCTCTTGGCAGAAAGCCTCTGCAAATGGCGAAAAATCGAGTTCTCAAGAACACCAAAAAAAAAATGCCAGAAACTACCTCTAAACAAGCAACTCACAGCCAAACTCCTAACAACTCGCTTTACCATCAGCCTGTGGCCCTTTCACTCAACCCTGGATATAGAATGCATTAAAAACGTGAAGGCAGGTTGGCCGAGTGGCCCATGCGCTGAGCGCAAAAGCACATATACCAGTCAAAATCACATTCAATTGCCCTTTAAGTGGCCTTAATTAGCCCTTTAACTGTCGGGGGACATGGTTCCAACTTCCACGTGCGCCCAGCAACCAAAGTATCATGAGGCAGTGTGATGACGTCAGGGCAGCCTCCTGACATCATTGTGCCCTATTTCATGTTTGAATGTATATGCCATGCACCCACTCAGCGAGCACAAAATTCTGGCTCGTCAAGTTGTCAAAGAACTGTCAAAGAACTTTCAATTGTCAAAGAAGTGTCAAGGTTGTTAAACAACTGTCAAAGCTGCTGAATAACTGTCAAGGGCTGTCAAAGAGCTTTCAAGCTCTCAAAGAACTTTCAAGCTGTCAAAGAAGTGTCAAAGTTGCCAAGCAACTGTCAAAACTATGAAAGAACTTTCAAGCTATCAAAGAACTTTCAAGCTATCAAAGAAGTGTCAAAGTTGTCAAACAACTGTCAAAACTATAAAAGAACTTTCAAGCTATCAAAGAACTTTCAAGCTGTCAAAGAAGTGTCAAAGTTGTCAAAAAACTGTCAAAGCTGTCAAAGAACTGTAAAGAGCTTTCAAAGAAGTGTCAAAATGCATTGGAACTGTCAAAGCTGTCAATGGAATTAACCCTGCTGGTCTTCAAATTTTAAAAAATGTCTAGAGTTAAAAAAGCAATTCTTGAGGTTTCATTCTCTCTGTTGACATATGCCTGAGAGTTATCATTGTAGGCTTTGTGCTGCAAAGACTTAATTTTCAAACTAACAGTATCACAGTGGTGCACCTGTTAAGTGAGCAGTTTAATTAACGGCTCCAGATGGTTATAGAATATAAATGTTTGTTTTCATAAGAGATTAGTTGAAGGAATTTCTATGTATGGAATGATCTTTTTTTATCAATGAGGATTATTTTTAAATAGTGGCATCATCAATAGACATATAACTTTATTTTATGTCAACATGGCTTCTAAGGTTTTCCCATGTTGGCTATTAGATAAATTGGCATGGACGAGGTAAGGGCAAAGGGTGGTGAGTGGGAAGCATGTGTTGGCACTAAGTTAGAGGTAGGTGGGGCAATGGGGCTTAGTAGCAGAGCAGGGTTGACATAGGGAGCATGAGAAGCCATGGGGGTATGAAGGGTTACATGTGGTGGCATAGGTTGACATGGATGGGGCATGGGGAGTGCATGAGGGGTGAAAGATGAGGCTGGAGGGCTGTTTTTTGTTTCAGTCATTTTTGTAATAATTTCAGCAAAGTGCTGGAGCACAGAGGCAGGCCTTCCACCCAGCCCGGCTCTGCATCCGGCAGCCTTCACACTCGTTCTGGAGGTGACGGGCCTGACTTCTAATCCAGTCCACACCCCCGGAATGAAAATTGGAACTGTGGGCCATCATTTTCAAAGGATGAGTTTGCAAAGCTGGGAATTCTCCCATCTTTGCACACTCGACCGGGGAGCAAAAATCTGGGCTCAAAATTGTGGGTTTAAGACTTCTGTATCATCGTGGCTGATTATCTAACACTTCAGCTGAGTTTTCTTGCAGTGTAATTTTAGCAGTGGTATAAACATAGTTCTATTCCACACTGATATAAATACAATCTGAATCTGGCGGTTCAGAAACACTTTGAAGGAGGGAGTCTCGCTCTTTTTCACTTAACATACAATTTCTGTTACACGCGTTAGTGCACACCTGAAACCGCTTTGAACTCATGCTAAATTTGTAATGTCAATGACTTCTGAATTATTGTGTGGCAGAAAGTGTTTAAATGCGTTGCTCTTAAACATGAAATACATATTTCTCCCAATTTTACACAATGCTATTACTTACACCTCCATGAAAAGCATAAGTAAATGTGATTTCAATCAGTGCAAGGCACAGAACAGGAATCATCATTGGTCATCTTGGTCAAGCTTCATGCCAAAAGCTGGTCAAAAATGTCACAAGTCAATGAGCCAACAATTGAGTTTGGAACATTGTTTGAGCCTACCTTCCACTCGATTTTTTGCCTTTCCTCACCAGCACACTCTGCTCCATCTTTTGCAAATCACAGAAGCAATAATTGTTTGCATGCAAATGAGACTTTTTATGTGTTTGTTGAATTTAATTGTGACTATCAATCAAACTGCGCCCCAAAAAATTATATCAAGCCCAGAGATTGCTAATCCACACCTTTGTAATTTATTTGGATTGTAAATAGTTTCTTGAAATATGTATTTAAGACATTAGTTAAATATGCAACTTATTTGATGAAAATCAATTATCCCTTGAATTTTTGGACTACTTTACATATAAAATGACATGGTAATAAAGTATATATAAATTAGAATGCAGATTTACTTATCCATTAAGAGCTGGTTAATTAAACAGTACAATAAATGCAAAGCAGAAGTTGCCCCAAGTCTTTCTCTCTTTCATATATATCTATGCCTGATGTATGAAACATAATTTTGTTCTAAATTAATGACATTATGCTAATGATTGATATGTATTTTTTAATATATTTACTGGCTATACATAGAATGAAAATAAACTGTCTCAATTATCCTTTTTAAAGTTGGTATTGTGCTAAGGAACAAGATTCTTGATTCATACAATGTGCATCCCCAATGTTGTTGTACATGGCTGCAGCCAATCAAAATTTCAATGTATGTGACATTGCATTAACCTCCCAAGAAGCTGTGATGTATTCTAAGAAACAGTGTTACGACTGCTATTATGTTATCGCTAAATAAAGATTTATGCCATGAAAGTGGCCCTTAGAGCTGTTTAAATGATATTTCGTGAGATTTGGGGCTTTACTACTGATCACAGAAATGGTGTGTTTGGCATTCAGAACTTGGGACTTAATGAGGAGGTACGATATCAACATAATGCTGACCCATCAATACTGGTTGTCAGGAAATGGCTGCCTGATATATGTATAATTCAAATCACTGAAGGAAAGCCCTGAGTGTTTGAGGTGTTGCATGGGCTTCGGTGTTTCATCCAGACTAATGGGATGAAATTATTTTCCCTTTGGTAGCTGCAAAGTTCCAATAAAAAATGAGCTTAGGTGGCCTCAAGTCAATTCACTGTGAGTAAGAGTCAACAGCATGAAGACTAATCACAATTTGCAGGTTTGGGAATTGCGGTCAGGCAATGAAAAGTAAAATGAAAACTTGAACTAAAGAGTGAAGAATCCTGCTTCGGACACCATGAAGTAAGCTTCATAGTCTTGAGTATATTAACAGAAAGTCTTTATTTACAACTCATAACTATGTACATATATACAGTAGAGGGTACAGGCATGGAGTTGACTCCCTCCTAGGTCATTATGCACCTCTGACCATCTCTAGGCTGACTCTGGCTCTGAGTCATGTG
This sequence comes from Cetorhinus maximus, assembly GCF_964194155.1. Classification (NCBI taxonomy): domain Eukaryota; kingdom Metazoa; phylum Chordata; class Chondrichthyes; order Lamniformes; family Cetorhinidae; genus Cetorhinus; species Cetorhinus maximus. The sequence continues at coordinate 147,187,944 of NC_135880.1, read as the reverse complement.
CCTTCTTGCATCACTGTTTGGCGGTACTCTATTCAGTCTCACATTAACCCTGTGTGTACCAGGCCCTACTACTGCAAAGAGTAGCTTTGACTATTGAGTCATTAATTCAAATACTTGAAAAAACACAATTTTCAAGAAGTATATACACTTGACACTGATTATTTTAAAATTAGTTTCATGCCTATAAGTGCTTGAATTTCCTTCCCTTGTTGGGAATGAGTATGCTGAGTGTATTCTGTTAGAGAATATTAAATAAAATTTAAGACATTAGGCATTTAAACAAAGGAAATAATTCTAATTTTAATAGTGCAATAGATTTTAATTTCAAGTACTGGTGAGTTAATTTCTTGGATGCATGGATTATAACAATATTAACCATCGAACGCTATAAATACACTGTGGTCGATTTCCCACAAGCAATGGGAGTGGCTTTTAGCCTGTGGAAAATTGGGCCACCTGCTGGCATGCTGGTAAGTGTGGGGCCAGGGCATCCAGGCAATGAGGGGATTCTGGGGCAGGAGGAGCTTATGCCCTCTGGGGCCTAGAGGAGCACTCCTGACTCTTCTGGCACAACAAAGGAAAGTAAAAAAACTTACCTTGAATGGGCAATTCTGCTTCTAATTCTCTTCTAATGGGTCTTCACCTTGGCACAAAGCTGCCGCTGCTTTCCCACTCATAGGACTCTGGTCTGCATATTTAAAGAAGAACCCCATTTGCTTTGGGCAGATAACAACTGTCTATCCAGGACTGGTGGTAAAAATTGAAAATGGTGGGATTTGGGCAGGATATCATGGGATAACTCACCTGGCGAATTGTAGCTGCTCTCTCATCCATTGAAAATCCACCCTGGTAGGTTTTGTTGGAAATCTATTTTCTTCTTTGCTATACAGTGATTGAGGATTTTAATATTACATAACTTTCAGAGACAATCTTTTGGCTGGAATTATTAGTGAGTGGTGCTTCAGTGCTCCAAGATTACTTTTAAGCTTTCGAGGGAGCAGGTGCTATCTTGAGATTGGGAACTATCCTTTTGCTTTAACTTGAACTAATGCGTTTTGCACTTTTTTTCCCCTTAAATTGGATAGAAAACAGGCTCACAAACTCTTGATTCTCTAGGTGTTTACACTACAATTATTCATTTTTTCAGATACATTTCGCTGTAAATTACATGGGTCCCTGTAGAGATGGGAACTTTGATTTTCTAGAGTAGAATTTGGAAGCATTATTAGTTCTAATCCCAACCACAAAATCTGATTGTTTTCTATTCCCTGGAAAATGGTCTACTATATCGGAGCTGCAATTTGTAGCCACTTCTTTCCAGAAAGTAAACATTGCCAGCTGTCCCTTTGATTTCCAATATGATGAACAATTAGAGATTCTGCTTAGCAGATTCAGTGAGGAACTTAACACTTTCAGCTTCCATTTGTCCAGGGAAATTTGCATTTCATTTCAGAAGCAAAGAAGAACAATCCAAACTGATTAGGATCCGTGGTGATGGCATGTAATGAAACTCTAATTGCACCAGTCTTTCTTTTGTAACAAGCTCAACAACTCATTTTCAACTGGTCACTTTTCCACCTGCTCACTGGGTCCTGGCAGCTGAAGCAGGCATCTCTGTGCCATGATGTGAATACCAATGAAGGAAAGGTCACTTGGAGAGCCACAAAGTGGGCACAAGATATAAGTATTTTCGACAGGCAATAGATGTTTTCTCCTGTGCACCGGTGAAACACTTTAGACAAGGATTTCATTGCAATAGTAGTTTAAATCAGCACAACAAGCAAATCATGCATTTGTGGGTCTTTGGAGGTTACTGTTGATCTGTTTGTGACAGTGATATTAAATCAGGATTTGCATGCTAAATGTGAGAAGGAAAATGATTTGCTATGCCAGGTTGAAAAGCTGTACCATACATATTCATAAGCTGACAAGAGGTAGAAAATAATTCAACTTCTAAATGAACTGAATGATTCTCGAAATAAATTGGCTGTTCCTGTTTTGAATGTGGCACCACCAATTTAATTGACAATACAATTTATGTCACCAAGTTTTTGCTTGATATGCATATAGCATTCAGTGTGAAGATTTCTACCTTAATTCAGGTTGCCGAGCCAATGCAACTCAAGGCAGCTGACATTTTATGTACATGGCAAGGGTTTTTCAGATGGGTTCAGTCCTTGGAATAGGCAGGAGTAGTTTTTCTCTTGTGCTCTGAAGCCTTAAAGTATTTTGGCTATTTTGCCCCCAACTTTCATCTCCAGAACTCAGTTGTGATGCCACTTACTGTCACCATGCTCCTTATCTGACAGAAATAGCCATGTGAACCTTAATATTGAGTACCAACTGATTGATTGACAACCATTTGATAATGCATTGTGCGTTTTGATGAAAACTCCTCACCTGAAATGTTAATTTCTTTATTTTCCTCAAAGAGAATGATAGCATGGTGGTAATGTTATTGGGTTAGAAACCCTGAGGCTTGGAATAATACCCTGGATGCGCAAGTTCAAATCCCACAATAGCAGCTAGTAAAGTTTAAATTTAATTAAAGAAATCTGGAATAAAAAGCTCGTCTCATTTGTGGTGACCATGAAGCTATATCAGATTGTTGTAAAAACCCATCTGTTCATTAATGCCCTTGAGGGAAGGAAATTTACTGTCCTTACCCGGTCTAGTCTACATATGACTCCTGATCCACAGAAATGTGCTTAACTTTTTACTGCCCTCTCAGTTGTACCAAATATCTGCAAAAAAATCAAAAGAGAATAAAACTGAATGGACCACCTGTCATCAACCTAGGTACCAAAAACAACAAAGTCCCACCATGTCCAGTCAACCCTGCACAGACCTCCTCACTAAGACCTGGGGACTGTGCCAAAAGGGGGAGAGCTGTCCCATATACCTTAAAGACAATGCCCCAGACACCACAATCATCATCCCTGGGTCTGTACTGTCAATGAGACTAGAGGTGATGGCACAGGGGTATACAGTCATTAGGGAATGTCACCAGGAGTCCTCAACATTGACTCAAGAGCCCATGAGGTCTCATGCCATCAGGTTAAATATGAGCAAGGAAACATCCTATTTATTACCACTTTTGGCCCTCCCTCAGCTGATGAATCATTTTTCCTCCATGTTGAACATCACTTGGAAGAAGCATTGAGGGTAGCTAAGACACAGAATGTACTCTTGGTAGGGGACTTCAATGTCCATCACCAAGACTGGCTCAGTAGCACCACTACTGATCAAGCTGGCTGAGTCCTGAAGGACATATCTGCCAGATTGGGCTAGCGGCAGGTGGTGAGAGAAACAGCAAGAGGGCAAAATCTACTTGACCTCGTCCACACCAATTTGCCTGTTGCAGATGCATCTGTCCATGACAATAGTGGTAGGGGTGACCGCTGCTCAGTCCTTGTGGAGGCAATGTTCCATCTTCACACTGAAGATAATTACCCTCCACTGGTTTGTGTAACAATACCACCATGCTAAATGGAATAGATTCAGAACAGGTCTAGCAACTCAAAAATGAGCATCCAAGAAGTGCTGTGGGCCATTAACTGCAACATAATTGTATCCAACTACATCTGTGATTTCATGGTACAGCAAATGTCTCATTCTATCATTATCATTAAGCCGGGGGGCCAATTCTGGTTCAATTAAGAGTGCATGAGAGTATACCAGGAGCAGCATGTGACATACCTAAAAACCTGGTGAAGCAACAACACCGGACTATATAAATGCTAAACAGTGGAAGCAGCATACGACAGACAGAGCAGAGCAATCCCACAACCTGCTTATGCTCCAGAACCAGCCAAGCTGTTCCAGTACAGCTACAAAACTGACATCTACCCGGCAATGTGGAAAATTGCCCAAGTATGTCATGTCCACAAAAGGAAAGACAAATCTGATTCAGCGAATTACAGCCTCATCAGTCTACTCTCACTCATCAGCAAAGTAATGAACTGTGTTATCGACTTTCTCAATAACCTGCTCACTGATACCCAGGTTGGATTCTGCCAGGACCTCTTGGCTCAAGACCTCATTACAGCCCTGGTACAAACATGGAACAAAGGGCTAAAGTCCAGGGGTGAAGTGAGAGTTACTGCCCTTGACATCAAAGTAGTATTTGACTGAGAGTGCCATCAAGGGCCTTCACATAATTGAAGCCAATGGAAATCAGGGGGAAGTTCTCCACTGGTTGGAGTCATACATAGTACAAAGCAAGGTGATTGTGGTTAAGACATAAGGACATAAGAAATAGGAGCAGACAAGACCACACAGCCCATCAAGTCTACTCTTCCATTCAATGTGATCATGTTGGTAGCTGGAGGGCAATCATCCCACTCCACAGGGCTTTGCTCCACAAGTTCCTCAGGGTAGTGGCCAAGGACCAGCCATGTTCAGCTGCTTCATCAATGACCTTTCCTCCATCATTAGGTTAGAAATGGGGATACTTTCTGATGATTGCACTATGTTCAGAACCATTTTCAACTCCTCAGGTGTTAATGCCATCATCCAGCAAGATTTGGACAACATTGAATCTTGGACTGATAAGCGGAAAGTAATATTTGCACCATACAAATGTCTAACCCTATTGACCTTCTCCAAAAATAGAGAATCTAAGCAACCCCCTTGACATTCAATGACAAAACCATTGCTGAATCCCCCAACATAAACATTCTGGGGGTTACCTTTAACCAGAAACTGTACTGGACCAGCCATATAATTACTGGGGTTATAAGAAGCTGGGAATTCTGCAGCTAGTAACTCACCTCCTGACTCCCCAGAACCTGTCCACCATCTACAAGGCAGTTGGTAGGAGTGATGGAAAACTCTCCACTTGCCTGGATGAGTGCAGTTCCAACAACACTCAAGAAGCTCAACACCATCTAGGACAAAGCAACCCACTTGAACGACACCACCTCAAACATTCAATCCCTTTACCACCAGTGCACAGTAGCAGCAATGTGTACCATCTACAAGATGCACTGCAGCAACTCACCAAGGCTCCTTCAACATGACCTTCCACAACCTCTACATCTAGAAGGACAGGAGTAATAGATGCTTGAGAAGACCATCACCTACAAGTTTCCCTCCAAGTCAGTTACCAGCCTGGCTTGGAACTAGATCGTCATTCTTTCATTATCACTGGGTCGAAAATCTGGAGCTCCCTAACAGCATTGTGGGTGCACCTGCACCAGATGGACTGCAGCGATTCAAGAATTAGTTCCCCATTGTCTTCTCAAGGGAAATTAGGGTGATCACCAAATGCTGTCTTGTGAGCGATGCTCACATACTGTGAAAGAATTTTTAAAAACAAGTGTTGTGGTTTGTACAAAGTGATGCAGAAAAACACATGCATCATCACTGGACTACACTACCCTATCTTATTTTCCATTTTAAACACTTGATAAAACTAGGAATTTTCAAATATATGTTTAGGTTAAAAGTAGTTTCAACTGAAATAAGATTCAGTCATAACCATGCAAATAACTATACAAGTGTCAGTATGTCCAAAAATAAATCAATGTGTAAAGGAGAGGAAACTGAAAAATTGTGAAAATTTAAGAAAATTTGTTGCAAAATTTATTGCAAATCTAGTATGTAACTCATATCTTCTAAATTTAGGAAAATAATTGAGGCAGTTTTGAAACTTTCTAAAAGAATAAGCCTAAAATGTGTGCACCTTACTAATCTTGACTTTACAACAGATAATATAAAATTAATGGGCGGAATTCTCCATGCCCGTTGGTGGCAGGTGTGTTTGGCGGCATGGGCAGACAATATGATGAGAAGTCCAAAAAACAGCTTCATTACACCGTCAAACCAGTTTGCAATCGCCCGCTCTGCCCATCAATGGCGGGCTGCGTTTCCTGCCATCAGAAGTTGGAAAATTCATCATAATACATCTACATTTTATTATAAGCCCAGCTTGCTGGAATCATCCCCTGATGCTGGATCATCCAAGCATGTCGACATTGATTGCACGTCGAACTGTTTCACAACTGTACATGAGCAACGTGCACCTGGCGAGCTGCACATTGCTTGGGGCTTCAAGGTTGTTTGCCTACCTTATTCCGGGCAGTACTCGCAGTCATCGGCACCAGGCTTCGCAGACAACGCCACATCACTTTTAAGGGGACTCACGGGCAGACCAGTCAAAGGAGGGGTGGCTTTTCAATGGCTGCAGGGATAGGGCTTGCTTGGGGAAGGGGGAGAAGTGGCCTCAAGCAAGGGAAGAGGCTGTAGGGTAAGGGCTGTACTGGGGAAGGGGGATACCCCAGGATGTGTGTTGGGGCACAAGTTGATCTGTGCAAGTGGCCTCAAGATGGTGAGGGCTGAGGAGGCAGTCTCCAGAGGAGATGAGGCCAGATGGAGATGTGAGGGTGTGTGTGTGAGAGAGTGAATGGTGATGACCCTTGAGCTGACAGTGGGTGAGATGCCGGTGAATGTGTGATGGGCTTTGAGTGTGTGAGTTTAGAGTGATGAGATGGTTGCTATACCCTAGCAGCACGGATGAGATCATTCATTCCCTTTCTGCATTGGATGGCCAACCTCTTTTGTGTAGCATTGGCACTGATCACCACAGCCATCGCCTACCAAGCCGGAGTAGTGTGATTGCTGGGCCTCCTGTGGCCAGGGCAGGGGTAGAAGACATCATGGCCGTCCAGGGACATGTCACGGAATTGGGGGTCTGCAGCTGAGAGGTGTGCATGCAGCTGCACTTCAAAAATGGCACTCAGCATGAGAAATTGGTGAGGTGATGGCGTGGTGGGCAAATGAGAGCCCACCTGCTATGAAAATGGTGTGTTTCCCTGGAAAGCATGATTAATGAAGCAGGATTGGGATGATACAGCGTGAAAAACCACCACTGCGGCCAGCGGATAAAACATTCTTTTTCCCACTCGCTACCGCACTTAGTGCAAATCCGGGACGATTCCGCCCAATGTCGAATTTCACTAAAAATCCAAAGCCTTCAGCTGTTGTACCTTTTTCTAAAAATACTGTGCTGCACTAGTAAAGGAATCCAGGGCCATTTTGTGCAGAAAATTCAGGCACTAACTATCCTCTGAGTTAATTAAGGTGGGTTCTTGAGCTGAAATTCTGGTTCAGCCTGCATTTAGCACAAAATGCCGTCGTGGTAAAGGATTTGAAACTTGCACGAAGAATTCACCAAGTCCCATTATGAGGCTGACTGGCTCTTAAAATGCCTGTTAGCAATCAGTAAAGAGACTGCACTTTGGTGGCTCGTGCTTCAATTAACGCCCTGTCCTAACAACAACTGCCTGCAAGTAAACAAGGTGTTGATGTGGGCTCCCAGTGCTTCTTAAAGGGATATCATGATTTTATGGTGACATGCTGCTGGAGCTGTGAGGAGGACCTCTGAAACACCTCAGGAGATTTAGCAGACAATTTCATCAAGACTTTACCAACAGTCTAGTGTCACAGTCAGAGAGTGTGTGCTCTCTCACTGCCCATAAGTTTCTCTATGGAAAGAGTTGTGTATTTTCTTACCCTTGGAGTGTATATTCCAATTAAATAATTCAACAGCAAACTTTATTGAGTTTAAAAATAAAGAAGGTTATTTATTCTCACACACGTATCCCAAGTTAAAGCAATAACGCACACACACACACCACAAACACACACACGCATACACACCACAAACATGCACAAACACACACATACACCACACACACACACACACCACAAACACACACACACACATCACAAACACACACACGCATACATACCACAAACATGCACAAACACACACACACCACAAACACACACATACACCACAAACACACACACGCAGATACACACACACCACAAACACACACACACCACAAACACACACACACACACCACAAACACGCACACACACACACATACACACACACACACACATAAACACACACACACCACAAACACGCACACACACACACATACACACACACACACCACAAACACACACATGCATACACACCACAAACACACACACATCACAAGCACACACAAGCATACACACCACAAACATGCACAAACACACACACACCACAAACACACACACACACATCACAAACATGCACAAACACACCACAAACACACCACAAACACGCACACATACACATACACACACACACACACCACAAACATGCACACACACACACACACACACAAGATTGGATACAGCTAAAGATATTGCATTTTTACAGATTACAGTTACTTCAATCTCTGATTTGCAATTTTCAGTGTCCCATGTTGCAGGCCTGTGGTTGATTGAAAGGATTTGATGATTTAAAGTTGAACTGAAAGCCTTGTAAAGTGCAGGATTCACAGCAGGTTTCAAGGTTTCTTGTAGTTGAATATCTAGGAGGTTGGTTCTCAGGTGAACTTTGAAACTAGAACAGGTTAAGTTCTTTGGCTGCTTGATGACTTGCAGACTGTTTCAGAGTCTGGTTATCAGGCTGGCGAACAATTGGTTGTTCTGGTGGATCTGCTGGGTCCTGGGGAAATAAGGGTTTGTGCTTTTTGATAATATTACATAATATTAATGAAACATGGATGATATCAGCACAGTGTACCAAGTGAGTCAATGTGGACTACCAAGAGAGTCAATTTGGACGACTGAGGCAGTCAGTGTGGAGTACCGAGGGAGTCAGTGTGGAGTACTGAGAGAGTCAGTATGGACTGCTGAGTGAGACAATGTGGAGCACTGAGGGAGTCAATGTGAAGGACTGAGGGAGTCAGTGTGGAGTCCTGAGGAAGTCAGTATGGAGTACTGAGGGAGTCAGCGTGGAAGCACAGAGGGAGTCAATGTAGAGAATTGAGGGAATCAATGTAGAATATTGAAGGTATCATTGTGGAGTACTGAGGGAGCAGCTGTCTAGTACACCACATGAGAATTCTCAGACTTCTGATGAAGTGACATCAACAGTGATATCAGAGTAAATGTAGAGGAAGAGGTCTGAGGATAAATAAATAAATAGGTAAACAATAATTTCTTCCATTAATAAAAGCAGCCTCCATTTTTAGAAGTCAGGGAACAGGGGCCTGAGAGACTTTGGAGGTGGAGATGCAGTGGAAAGTCCCTGAGAGGAGGCCTCAATCAGAGAGCCTGGAGATAAGGGAGCACAAGGTGATTGGTGAGTAGCTGCTGAGTGTTTTACTTTTGTCCCATTTAGTTTATTCCTGGCAAGTGTGAAAGTAGTCTACTCAATAGAAGCATGGAAGAGCACTTCAAACCTGTCAGAGACACATCTTGGTCACCTGGGAGCTCCGGGACGCTTCTTGTATCCGGGACAAGCATGTGTGAAGGAAATGTTGTCAGTTGGAGAAGTTTGAGCTCTGGGCTTCAGAGCTTGAGCAGCAGCTGGCGACACCACAGGCCATCCCTCAGACTGAGAGCTAAGTGGATAATACATTTCAGATGGTAGTCACCTAACAGCTTAAGGCCAGGGTTTTATGGCCCCTCATTACGGTCCCGCCGAACTGAATGGAGATTTAAATGGCTCAACACATCCGCCAGAGGGAGATATGCCATGGTGAGGCCGTAAAATCCTGGCCTAAGAGTATTCAGGCAGAGAGGGATTGGCTGACTGTCAGAAGTAAAGGAGGACCAGGCAGGTTCTGCAGGATTCCCTTAAGTGCACCTTGTTTTCTAACCATGTTAAAATATTGCTGTGTTTGTGGTTTCTTTGGAGAGTACAGCCAGACATGGCACCATGAATGGTTCAGCTATATAGGATGGAGTGGAGGTGTGGAGGAAGGTCAGAAAAGGAAAAGCAATAGGGATTTGATTGTCAAGGAGCCAAACAGGCATTTCTGTGGCTGAAAATGTTATTTATTCCATGATGGCATGCTATCTCCCTAGTGCCAGGGTCAAGGATGTCTCTGAACAGCGGCAGAGAGCATTCACTTGGGGAGAGTGAACAACCAGAGGTAGTGGTCCATATTGGTACCAATGAGTGAAGTAGAAAGGAGGATGAGGTCCTGTAGGCAGATTTTAGGGACCGAGGAAAGAAATTAAGAAGCAAGGCCTCAAAGATAGTAATCTCCAGGTTACTTTTAGTGCCTCAGACTAGCGAGTACAAAAAGAGGAGGATAGTGCAGATGACTGCACGGCTAGAGAGATGGCGCAGGACGAAGAGCTTTGGATTCTTGGAGCATTGGGACTGGTTTTGGGAGAGGTGCAACCTATACAAACTGGATGAATTGAGCTCAACGAGGCCAGGACCAATATTGTTGTGGGGATGTTTGCTATTGCTGTTGGGGAGAGTTTAAACTAACTTGGCAAAGGGAAAAGAAACTGAACATAGATTCAGAAGGGAGAGGAACAAAGTTGGAAAAGGGAGGCATAAAGTTAGTAAGCAAGTCTGGAAAGCAATGGGAACAAAGGCCAGGGTATTGAGGTCGGTGAGCAGGGGGCGGGGCCCGCACGCTGAAGCATTAAATGACGTGGGGTGGAACTCCCAACATCACCCTGCCCCATTTCAATTTTCAGGTCGGCGGGGGCGCAGCTGAATCAGCTGTGTGCCCGTCGACCTGTCAACAGCCTATTGAGGCCATTTAAAAAGTAATTCTTTACTTATTTACAGAATAACACAATATTCCCCCAAAATATATGAAAAATCACCTATTCTCACACAACAGAAACTGGAATATTGAGCTGCCATTCCTGCTTTTTTTTTGTTTCAGGAAAAGCTGCATCAAACTTACAATCTGTCTGACTATCTCCTCAGCTCAGCTTAATCCTTAAGGTTGGCAGGCAGGCCAGGAGCCCTGAAGGGCTTCAGAAAAAACATGAAACCTCATGAAACTGGGAAAAAATGCCCATGCATCGGAAACAGTCACCTGAACATATACAACATGAAAATTCTGTCCAAACATTTTTCTTTATTTAATGACAGAAAAATGCAAAGGCTGCCTGGCCAATTCGCCCACCCGCCAACTGTAAGGCTGGACAGGCAGTAAAAAATCCTAGTTAATTGCACCATTAATGGGCTTAATAGCCCTCTTAATTGTCAGTGGGTGTGCTTCCGGGTTTAGCACGCGCTGCTGACCGAAATACTATGCAATGACATCGGGACTCTTGCCCGGCATCAACACGTGCTATTTTATGCTTGAGCATGTTGGGCATGCACCCGCACGGCGAGCAAAAAATTCTGCCCATGAAAAACTTAAAGGTGTTAAGATTGAGGTACAAGTAAATAGGTTAGATCTAACATTTGCATTTTTAGAACTGAATTGCATTTTGAATTTCAAAGGAGAAACAGAAGCGATAAGGAGTCCATTGGTAAATAGTAGTGGGGATACTATATTTTTATTGGCCCAAAAGCAAAGACAAGATGTAAGGGTTTGAGTTTCAAAGGGGTGTGAGAACAATGGGAATGAGATGAAAGGGGAAAAAGGTGTATTGGCATTACTGTGGACAGCTGTTGAGGTAAAAAGAGCTAGAGATAGCTATTGAGCTGGATAGCTGTCGAGTCGTTAAGCTGGAGATGGCTGGAGATAGCTGGTGCTGTTTGAGCTGTTGAGAAGTCTTGGGCCGCAGCAAAAAGTTTGATTCCGAAGTGAATTTCATAGCAAAGTGGAAGAGGGTATAGGTCATGTGGTACGCCTTTGTTGAAGCTAAAGCTTTGTGTGATATTACAGGGTTCCATATTTAAATATCTATACGGGAGAGCTATCTGGAAAGTTGGAAAATGTTTAACTTGTGGGTTTGACCAAGTAGAGAGTTTTGTGGCAAAGTTTTCTAAGACTAACATTAATTGTGTAACTGTAATCTTGTGTGCTTAAGTTTTTTTTTGTTAGTAAAATTTTTTCTTTTGATTTTTAGAAACCTAAAAGTGTTACTGGGCCTCTTACTGTTGAGATTGGTACATCTTCTTTTCATTATTAGAATACAAAAATAAAGGCTGCGGCCCGTAAGCCAAGTTTGTCTCTGGGATTTAGTTTGTGCAGCAATTGACACCACCTGTGGTCATAACAATTGTTTTTAGATGAGGTAGTCAAAAAGGAAGGATTTTGTAACATTGATGAAAAAAAACAATGGAACCTGCATGTGAAGACGGATGCTATGTTAAAAAGATTATTATAAATGCTGTCTGATCTGCTGTGTATTTCCATCAAATGTGGCCATATTGATTAAACTGAAGAACAAAGAATGGGCAATCACATTGCTGGGAGTGTAGTCTAGACCCCCAAACAGTCAGAGGAAGATAAAAGGGCAATAGCTGGGAACATTTCTGAGAAGTGCAAAAACAACACCGTCAAACAGTAGTGATTTCAACTACCTCAACATTAACTAGGATAGAATCAGAGTTGAAGGTTTAGAGGGCACAGAATTCTTAAAATGCATTCAGGAAAACCTCTTTGAGTATACGGAGCTAGCTCAACAACAGAAAGGCTAGTTATGGACTTAGTTTTAAGAAATGAAGCAGATGGAAGGGGTATCAGTGGAAAACATTTTGGGTGGTCGTGACCATAATTCAGTTAGATTTAGAGTAGTCAAAGGCAGGCCAGAAGTAAAATTTCTGAATTGGGGGAAGGCCTATTTTACTAAGCTGAGATGTGATTTAGTGATAAATCATGTCAGAGGAGTGGGAGACATTCAAGGAGCAGAGAGTGAAAGTTCAGAGCATCATGTTCCCACAAAGAAAACAGGTGGAACTGGCAATGCTAGAGCTCCCTGGATTTCAAGGGAAAGAAAATGTAAAAAGGGAAAATTGATATCAGATGCCAAGAGCTCAATACTGCAGAAAGCTTGGAGGAGTAGAGCAGGTGCAGGGGTGAAATTAAAATGGAAATTGGGAAAGTAGAGAGAGGACATGAAAAGGTATTGGCTTCCGAAATAAAACATTTTTGGCTTTTTGTTGGTAAGTACGTAAAGGTCAAGGAGATAACAAATGAAACAGTTGGACCTATTTGTGACTGAAAAGGTAACCTGTGTGTGCAAATGAAAGATAGTTATTTACATAGGATTTCATGGGATATACGGCACAGAAGCAGGCCATTCAGCCCAGCCAGTCCATATTGTTTATGCTCCATTTGAGCATCCTCCCGTCTTGTCTCATCTAACTCTGCCATCGTAACCATCTATTCTCTTCTCTCTCATATGTTTGCCTAACTTCACCTTAAATGCATCAATACTATTCACTTCAATCACTCCCTGTGGTAGCAAGTTCTATATTCCTATCATTCTTTAGATAGAGAAGGTTTTACTGAATTCCCTATTGGATTTCTTGGTGACTATCATACATTGAAAACCTCTAGTTACGCTCTTCCCCACAAGACAAAATATTCTCTCTGTGTCTACTCTACCAAAATCTTTGATAATTTTAAAGACCTCTGGTAGATCTTTCTTTTTTCAGGAGAAAAGAGACCCAGCTTGTGAATCCTTTTCTGGTATGTGTGCCCATGCATTTCTGGTATCCTTTTCATAATACAGTGACCAGAACTGCACGCAGGACTCAAAGTGTTGTCAGGTTCAATACAGGTTTAATATAACTTCCACACTTTTCAATTCTGTCCCTCTAGAAATAAAACCTTGGTTTGCTTTTTTTATGGCCTTGCTAACCTGTGGCACAACCTTTAGTGATGTATTTCTATTCCATGGTCCCTTTGTTTCTTTATCCCACCTATACCTGCACTTTCCAAGTAATAAACTAATATTAATAGTTGTTTGGTAATACAAAACTTGAGTACTGCTGAAAAAAATACATTTTGTCAAATCTTTTCATCTTGCACACATCAGGACATTTGCAAGAATATCAATGTCAGTGGAAGCATCAACTTTATACTGTATGAGAAGATTTCTTTCCAACCAATCAGCACTCTCTTCTCATAGCATCTAAAGTTGTTGCTTCCCCTGACATTGATATTCTGGCAATTGTCCTGATGAGTGTAATTTCTATTTGTTCTTCTATTCTCTCCTTTAGTAAGGGTTCCATTAATTTTCATATCATTGATGTTAAGCTGACTGGTTTATAATCCTCTGAACATGTTCTGTCCGCCTTCTTAAATGTGGGAATTACATGAGTTATCTGTCAGTCTGCCGGCATTATACCTTTTCCTAATAAATTATTAAATATGAGTAATAATGTATCTGCTATCCTTTCCCCAGCTTCTTTCAAAATATTTGGATGCAATCCATCCAGAGGCTTTGTCATCTTTGAGTTTCTTTAGTTTGTTCAATATATACCTTTTTATTTTAAATGCACTTTTCTCATTACTCGTTTCATCATGCAATATCATGTTAACCTGTTCTATCTCCCTGGTAAATACCAATGTAAAATAATTATTTAATGTCCTGCCATATCTGTATTTTATTTTGCCTTATTGCTTAATGGCCCTATTCCCATCACAACCTTCCTTTTTTAATTGATATGCCTATAAAATATTTTACTATTTTGTTTCATATTCCTTGATAATTGAATTGCATAGTTTTCCTTTGTCTTCCTAAGTGTTTTTATGTACTACTCTCCTCATTTCTTCTTTTTCTCTCATATCATGCTCTCCTCTGCTGTCCTTGTACTCAGTGTTTGCCTCTTTTTTAACTTTCAATTGTTCCCTCATTTCTTTATTCATCCATGGAGCCCCACCAGCATTTAGTTTGATCTTTCCTTTTTGCAGAATATATTTTCCCTGCACTCTGTTGACACTGGTATTAAATGTTTCCTATTGTTGTTCTACATTATTGTTCAACAATATAGTTGCCCATTTTATTTTCCCAAGCTCTATGTTCAGTCAGTCAATATCAGCTTTCTGCCAATCTATTAACCTTTTTTTTGGCTAACTTATGTCCTTCTCTATCATCAAAGCCTATTGTATTATGGTCACTATTACCCAGATAGTCCCTAACTTCTACCTGTCTTCTCTTCTCTGGTTCATTTCCCATTACTAGACCCAATAGTGAATCTTCTCTTGTTGGGCTTTACACATATTGGATTAGGGAGGAATCCTGTCCACACTGTAGGAACTCCATTCCCTTATCCTCTTAACATAACTCTCTGTCCAGTTAATATCAGGTTAGTTGAAATCCTCCATGATTATTATTCTATAATTTTACTCAATTCCCTAATTTGCCTGCATATTTCTTCCTCCACCTCTTTTCCACTATTAAGTGCTTTGTAGACTACACCTATTAGTATGATTGATCCTTTTTAACCTTTTATCTCTAGTCATAGGGATTCTATTTTGTCTTGCTGATAGTTGTGCCCCTTTTTTCTAATGTCACTATGTTATCCTGCGCTACTCCACTTCCTTGTTTTCCCTTCTGTTTTTTTCTAAATATGTTATACACTGCAATGTTTAATTCCCAGTCCTGATTTTTCTGTAGCCATGTCTCAGTCATCCCTATTATATCTGATTATTCCCAACACATGATTGCCTCCTACTCTCCAGTTTTATTATGGACTCTGTGTGCATTGCAATATTAACATTTTAATTCATTTTTAATAGGATTTGCACTCACTTTATACTTAACCATATTTTTCGGACTCCCATTCTGTTACAGCAAGAGTACTTTGCACAGCTCTGGTCACCGCATAACAGGAAGGATGTGATTGCATGAGAGAAGATACAAAGGAGTTTTACAAGGATGCTGCCAGGAATGGAGAATTTTAGCTCTGAGGGAAGATTGAATAGATTGGGGTTGTTTTCGGGTAGGACAGAGGAGACTGGGGGAGATTTAATTGTGGCGCATAAGACTATGAGGGACCGAGAATGAGTGGACAGGAAGAGCCTATTTTCTCAGCAGGGATGGTCATACCAGAAATTATGATACATATCAGGAAGGGATGAACTGTCTGTTTTCTCTTTTCTGTAATAGAGGTATTTAAAATTGTGTCAGGTTTTGAAAGAGCGGATGCAGAAAGAATATTTTCATAGAACTGTGGGTGCATCTACACCAGATGGATAGCACTGCAGCAGTTCAAGAAGATGACTCACCACCATCTTCTCAAATGCAATTAGGAATGGACAACAAATACTGGCCTTGCCAGTGACACTTACATCCCATGAAAAAAAAACTTGTGGGGAAGAGTTTAACTAGAGGTCATCAACATAAGGTTGTCACCAACAGGGAATTCAGAAGAAACTTCTTTGCTCAGAGAGCAGCGAGGATATGCAATTCCATATCCCAGGGATTGGTTGAAGTGGATGGCATAGATGCATTTAGGGGAAGCTAGGCAAGCATATGAGGGAGAAGGGAATAGTTAGTTACAGTGATAGATTTAGATGAGGAAAGATGGAAGAAGGCTCAACTGGAGCATAAGCACTGACATGGACTGGTTAGACCAAACGGCCTATTTCTGTGCCATGTGTGCTTTGTAATGTAATCTTATGAAGAGGTCAGTAATCAGAGGACATAGATTCAAAGCATTGATAGAGGATTAAATGTGAATTGAGGTTCAATTTTATCACCCAGATGATGATTGGACTTTGGATCCCAACTCCTGAAAGGGTGATATAAGAAAAAAGCTTCATTATGTGTAAGAAGCACTGGGATATGTACTCGAAGTGCTGTAACATAAAAGGCTTATAGGCCAAGTGCTGGAAAGTGGGATTGGAATGGATAGCTTTTTCTTGGCTGGAACAGGCATGATGGGCTGAATTGCCTCCTTCTGAGACATAAATTTCAATAGTTCTCTGATTCTATGATGCGCTTTAAAAGGGAACCCTAATAGTATAAGTATTAGGGAGTAATAAATTGTTAATGGTTCACACAATGCAACACCTGTGCAACATTAATTAGAACAAAGGAAATTCACAGTTCTAACAAAAGAGTTACTGAGGGGTAATGAGGATTCCTTTGCAAATTTGAAGTAATCTTGTTAGATGTGATGCAGTCCAATAGTGTAATTATGTGGCTGACATAAAACAACCTTAGAACTCAAGATATAAGAATTAAAAGCAATTCTTGTTTGACATTTTTAAGGATGGAGCCTTTGCCTGCAGATGGAGTCGGAGATGTCGGTATGTAAACATTCTGCTGGGCGTTCATGCTTCTCCAGCCCATAACAACAAAGTATAAAACTTAAGCCTGGTACCCAGTGAAATAAGATGTATTGGCCTCCAGAAAGCATAGGAGTGGGGCTAGTGGGGATGGGCTTCAGGCTGTAGATACGTATGGACCATGAAGATGGTGAGTTTTCTTTTTACATTTTATGAATGATCTCTTATACAATGGGGGTGGGGAGGGGATTTTTTTGGTGTTGGAAGTGATGACTGGGATCCCATAGTGAGAAATTGAGGACATATCAGCAACTCTGAAGTTGCAGTCACCAATGGTGGAGCAAATTAAAATTGGGGATGCAGAAGAGGCCCGAATTGGAGGAGCTCAAATATCTCAAAGGGTTGTGTGGCTGGAGAAAATTACAGAGATAGGGAGGGCTGTGGCCATGGAGGAATCTGGAAACAAGGATGAGAATTTTAAAACGAAGACGTTGCTTGACCGGGAGCCAATGTAGATTAGCGAGCACAAGGTCAATAGGTGAACGAGACTTGGTGTGAGTATGGTCATGGGTAGCAGAGTACTGGATGACCTCAAGATTACATAGAGTGCACAGGTCTTTACCATAGAAGATGCTGCCAAAGTCATAGAGGTAGCTGAGATGCCGGATGGGCTAAAAATTGATAAAGGTTCTAGAAATGTGGCTGTATTTAAAGTTGATATGTTACCAGGACTGAATAGGATCTATCTGAGGAAGCTGAGGGAAATAATGGTGGAAATTGCGGAGGCACTAGCCATACTCTTCCAATCCTCCATAGATATTGTTATCAGATCACAGCCCAAATTATTTAAGGGTATATTGATCTTTTGGAGGAATACATATTAAAGACGAAATGTTACACTCTCCAATCCCACAACGACCACAGAGACTCAGGCTTCCTTTTAACCAGTTTTATCCAACCATATGCAAGGGAGCCGCAATCATTCCTAAGAATGAAGACCCAGCTCCCTGAATGATTACATTTCACTGCTTTTGTACCTTTTCTTATCATAACACATTTGAGTACATTTGAATACATCCAATCGGTAACCGGCATGCCAGTTCCATACTAACTTTATCCTATTGAGTACATAAACGTGTGATTTTGCTAACCAATTATTCTAACAGATGTATACATAATTATATTATCCAATCAGAATTAAAACACGTATGCAAAGACCTTGATTCTTACAACCCAAGACTGTTTGTGTTCCATCAAAGCCCCCTTTTTGTCCATTGTTCATCTTCCCATAGCTAAGCTAAAACCATCCACCCCTTCCCTATGTGAGAGGGTAGTACACTTAATCTAATTTATGTCGTACTTTTGTCTCCAGCCTGACTCTCAAGGCTATGAAATGTTCATCTGGTAATCTTCAACTCTTAATATGGAGATTTTAGGGGTTTTTCAGTAAATTCCTACTGTATTCTCTTTTAGCATTTTTAATTTCCCCCTAACACATATGTTTTTTTTAAAAAGGGGCATACAAGCAAAAGTTGGCTGAGACTGTAAAGTAACCACTTTCTGGAAAATTCCTATGTGGATTATACTTGACCAACTAGTCCAGAGATGCCCTGGGATGTTGCACCTAAAAAGATGTCCAAGCCTACTTAAGACAGAGGCACTTCAAAGGAAGAGATGCAATGCAAAAGATTGAATTTTAAACTCCTGTGGTTGCAAAGACAATGGAGACTGATTACCACATCACAGCAGAAACCATTTCCTGTTGAGTTATATCTCAGAATGTGGAAATGGCCTGAGTTGAAAGAAAGCAGATTCTGGGTGAAATACAGATTTGTTTTTTCCCTTCCAGGAATGCACAAGGAAATGGGTTAAAAAGCTAGCTGCAAACCTAATCTGTGTGTTCTAGTTCTGGTGTGCTAGTGTGTGCTGTAAAGGTCACAACAGAAGAACAGCAACTGGGTATCCCTGTATCTTGCAGGCAAAAGTCTCTCTCTCCTCTCCCTCTATTGCTGGAGACAAGTCACAAGTCAGCAAAGCCACAGTCAAAAAGGAAACAGGACAACTCCTTCAGCGAGCCTGCAGAATAAAGTGTTTCCAAATCAACTGCTCAACTACCTAAGTGAGCTCTACCAGAATCACTCAACTTAAAGGCCACGATATTTTGCCATCTACTCCACACGGACAAATTAAAGACTGATTGATATTTTTATTTAACCTTTATTTTTGGACTCAACTTCTCATTTATGATGTGTGTTATGTTTTTATTTTTTTTTTCTCAGGTTTTAGTAATTAATACACATTCTTTTTTTGACTAAGGAAAGCCTGGTTAAATACATTCGGACTGGGAAAAGGTATCCATGAAGGAAGGGATCCCTTTTAAATTAAACCTTGTTGCGACCAACTGAGGTGGTTAAATAAAAAAGGAAAGCCAACTTATTCCTCCTTACTGGGAGCATAAGAAAATTGGGGTCCCGTTTGGGAAGTTAACAATTTGGAGTGAAACCAGAGAACTGGAGAATTGCAAATGTTACACCCTTGTTCAAAAAAATGAAGCTTGATAGTGAAATCATAAGGGGTGTGAACAAAGTAGGTAGAGAGAAACTGTTAATATTTATGAAATGGTCAAGAACCAGAAGACACTGATTTAAGGTGATTGGCAAAAGAACCAAAGGTGACATGAGGATTTTTTAAATACACAGTGAGTAGTTAGAACGTTGAATGTACTACCTTAGAATGGTGGGGGCATATTCAATCATAGCTTCCTAAAGGAAATTGAATAAGCACGTGCAGGGGGAAAAAAATGCAGGGCTCCAGGGAAAGGGCCAGGGAGTGGGAGTAGCTATATTGATCTTGCAGGAAGCTAGCACAGACTCAAAGGGCTGAATGGCCTCTTTCTGTGCTGTAACTATTCTATTATTCCAAGATTTTGAATTAAATTTCAACATGATAAGCAATAAATATGACCACAACAAACATTATCAATTCTATATTCTTAAAATATAGAATGGTGACTACACTTCAAAACCATTTCATTGGTTGTTAAGTGATTTGGGATGTTTTGAGGTCATGACAGGTGCTATGGAAAAGCAATTGTTTCTTTTTATATAAAAACCCAAATGAAATTATATTGTGTGTTTAGCATCTGTGTTGAGTGAATTGTTAGCTAGACCTCATGAAGAAGGGAGTCAGTGGGATCAAATATGTTAATTGCATAACCTAATCCCTGAGAAAGTGAAAGATTTCAGCCGTCTTCCATTTCACAGATTTTAGTGTTTAAGAGAGGGAGTGAGGAAAGCAGGGCTTCACCTTGTACATGGTCCTTGGCTGACAGTGCTCTATCTTCAGCCAATTACTTTGATCCTTTTTATAGCATGGGATACCTTTCTAGCTTGTCCAGAGACATGTCACTGGTCACTTTGACATGCTAATGAAGCTGGGGCTTTTACTGGCTGGTCTAAAATGTTCACCCAATGTCAGATCAATCTTTTTGTTGTCTTTAGTTGTCTTTCCCTAAAGTCTAATTTTCATGTCAGCCCCGCATAGCCATTAAGAAAGATCAATTTGTTCATTTCCAGTTGACAAAATGATAAATTTTCTATATTTGACTTGTTCACTAGCAGAATTTACTGTCAGCTATAAACTGCAATTTGAAAATTGTCCAATTGTATAAACAATAAATATCCACTATTTGAGACCATTTACTGCCTAAATGGCTTAATGGACTAGTGCAGCATGATTGCCCCATGAAGTTTTATTTCCCAGTTTGATTAAAGAAGTGCAGTTGTATTTTTTTGTGAATTTGACAGGGCCTCTTTGATTTTAACCATCAGTTGTTTCACATTGCAATTCTATTGTGGACAAACCGATTCTCTTCTAAACGTTGATTCAATATTGCTTGTACATGGATAAATAACACCATAGGGCAAGTTTGGTCGCTTATCAAGAAAAGAGGGGGAGTGAGCAATGGCTGTTCTGAAGAGTCAGCAGAGGATTCCTGTTCCAATTTTCTGGTTACCCTTCTTGTGTATGGTGGAGGTGAACTGCCAACATGGAACATGATCCCCATGAGCAGCTTGATGGGAAATCAGGAGCTGCTGCAGGTTCTTAAGACCTTGAAGCAGCTTAAGGGGAGCGGCTTTGTCTGTGGCAAAAGTGATAGCCGGCACTGCAGGAAGGTGTCTGTGGGCAACATGAGATCCAATAGGGCCCTGAAGTCTTTAAATGCAGCGATGGACATGTTAGTGGAACAAGTGAACAAAGAGAACTATAGATCGTTCCCTTCATCACTTCTCAAGTCTTTTCATGAGTCAAAAGGGAAGTTCATCGCTCCTCCTTTCCACTGGCACTCACACTTTTAACACCCCCCTACTGCTTTCACTCCTGGTCCACATTTGCAGCCTCTTCCTATCATCTTGCACATCATGGTGAGCTGACTCATACAGGTTGGAAACTCTTTCCCAGGACACACATGAACCCATCTGCAGTTTGCATTGAGGAGAAGCTGGCATATGTTAGGAGGAAGATAGCCAGACCAGCAGGTGATCCTGTTACTCTGAAAACACTAGCACCCTTGGAAGATGCCATCAAATTCATTGGAAGAAACAAATTAGTCAGCATTGGAAAAGGCAAGGCCAGAGACCTAGCTGAGTTGGCATCTTCCATTTTTTATCTCTTTCTACTAAACTATTACAGTCATAGCATGACAAGCTGAGCATGGAAACTTAATAATGCACTGTGCTGTCATTGATATGCCAATTTTTATCCTCAGAGTTAACCATAATCCTTTTCTGTTTCTTTAGTTTCTAGGTCAGATAACCTACCTCTACTGCTAGACAGGCTAATGAGAATAACCCTGAAGATAATGTACCATCACTCCTTCTTATCTTGCCTAGCACCAGAACAGAGATTAGCAGGACACATGACTGAGGGCGGAATTTTACAGAGCTGAAATGGATGGCCTCACATGCAGGCACAACGAAAAATGTGGCGTAATTAGGTCAGGCCACTCGAAAGTAATTTAACAGGAGGCAGATGGGAAGCAAAATGAGAACCATACTCACCATCCAATTAGGCCAATTAAAAGGCAATTGATGTACTTAAAAAGCTAATACACTAAATTTAATGAGGCAGCGCCACTCCACATGGGTCACATAGTGGGTGGGAGGCTTGGCAGCTTTCAATGAGTAGAACCTGGAAGTCAGATAAAAGGGGCAGCAGGACTTGGACTGAAGAGGAGGAGGCAGCAGCAGCAGTTGATCTGAACGGTGAGCGGCAGAAATCTTTGCATTAATTTGGCCCTGCGGATAAAGAACTCCTGCTGGGGCATCTTGGAGTTTCCCTGAAGAAAGGTGGTTGGCTTTGATTGAGCTCTCATTAGCCAGTGGAAAGTTGTCCACACAGCAGTGTGAGCATACCCATGCTTTAAACAGTGTTCACTCCAGCGGATGTTCCTCCAGCAAGGAAGAGAACCAGAAAAAGATGGAGAGGCGGGCAGTCAGCCAGGAATAGCAGCGCCCTGCTGGCCAACCTCATGTACAGCTTGGTGAGGATGAAGGGACAAAAGGGCACAGAGGCTACCCAGAGGGCCGGGTGTTCCGGCTGCCCACAACTTATCTGCAGATGTTGCAGTGCCTGTGCCTCAGATGCCTGTACCTGTCCCAAGAGACTGTGACAGCCCTGTGTGACATGATGACGGTAGAGTTTGGTTCTAATTGCCATGTGTAAGAATCCGGTGCTGCTGGCTCATAGTCCCCCTGATTTTCTACGCCTAAGGCACATTTCAGGGTGCCACTGGAAACATGTGCTCTTACTCAGCCACTCATCACTGCATGAAGGTTGTGACTAATGCCCTCTTCAGAAGGGCCAATCTCTATATCAAATTCATAACAGATGCAGACAGAGACAGTTAGGCCGAGAGAACCAGAGGCTTCAGCGCCATGGCTGGATTCCCCTCGGTGCAAGAAGTAATTGACTTGACTGCGTGCATGTTACCAGCAGAGCACCCCCCACAGGGGCCTTCATTAACCACAAGCAATTTCATTCCCTCAATGTTCAACTTGTTTGTGAACACCAACAGTTGATCCTATGGGCGTGTGCTTGTTACCCTTTAAGCATTGATGATGCATACATCCTCAGGCACTCCAAAGTGCCACCACTTTTCATCCCCCAGTGTCCCTTCAAGGTTCTATGAGCTGCTGCGCCAGCCATCTGGACCACCAAAGTAACACGTTACAGACTCATGACAACCTCTATCGCCTGTGGACAGCCCAGAACAACTGGGCCATCAGCGCATAACACTTTGGCAATGATCCTTCTGATCAGCATACACGCCATGGGCAACCCCGAGTAGACCCTGGCTTGCAATCTCCCTCCCATGCAGGCTTCTAACTGTGGCCCCTTTAGTGCCTTGAGACAGTCATAAGCAAAAAGTGACATTTAGTAAAGTCAGCCCAACACAATATATTTCATGTCTACACAAATTTGCATGCTTGATCCCCTAGAGCAGTCACAGTGATTATTTAAATTCTTTTCCAAGTGCTCTGGCTCGGTGCTCCCCTTTCACGGCCAGCCCGGCTGGAGGGAGGCTGCTAATCTTGCTACCCTGTGGCCTAGGATGACATTTGTGGCTGTCCTCTGGTAGCTTGAGGCTGTGAAGTCCCTGGCATTGTGAGGGGCTCCTGACAAGTGGCAAGAGCCTCCTCTGTTGCTGCGGTACCCTGACGTGCTGGTGTCACTGGCAGAGGGGAGAAGGAGCCAGGGTCACCATTAGAGTGCTCTGAGAGGAGCCCACAGAAACTGAGAGATGCTGAGGAGGTTTTTCCCTCCTTGTGAGGCACATTTGTATCCCTCTGCTTACCTAAGAGGATGAGGACCTGATGGAAACTCTAGGCACCTCGTTTCCCTCTTGCCTAGCCACTGCTGCATAGAGCTCATGTACAAGGTGTTTGTCTGCAGGTCTGCGCACACAGCCGGCATCCACTGACTAGATTGCTGGATCTAGTTCTCCAAGAGACTCAAAGGTCTCAATGCAGGAGACCACAAATGCAGATGGGACGGATCATGGCACGTATTCCCTGGGTTACTTAAGAACACAAGAAACAGGAACAGGAGTACGACATCCAGCCCTTTGAGCCCACTCTGATATTCAATGAGATCTTGGCTGATCTTCTACTTCAAAAACGTTTTCTTGCACTATCCCTGTATCCCTTGATACTTTAGAAACCTATCAGTCTCAGTCTTGAACATACTCAACAACTGACCCTCCACAGCCTTCTGGGGCATTGAATTCCAAAGATTCACCACCCTCTGAAAGAAGAAATTCTCCTGATCTCAGTCCTAAATGATCTGCCACCTATGCTGAGATTATGTTCCCTGGTTCTAGGATCCCTAGCCAGGGGAAACATTCTTCCTGCATCTACCCTGTCGAGCCCTGTATGAATTTTGCATGTTTGAATGAGATCACCTCTCATTCTTCTAAACTCCAGACAGTAAAGGCCCAGCCTATTAAATCTTTCCTCATAGGACAATCCCTCCATTGCAGGAATTAATTTGGTGAACTCGCTCTACGGCAAATGTATCTTTCCTTAGGTAAGATCAAAATTGCACACAATGCTCCAAGGGCAGAAATTTTCACTCGGTAGGCGGGCATGTGTGCGAGCATGAAATGATGCGCATTGACGTTGGCCAGGCGTGCCAATGTCAACGCGTAGTCACGCGATAGTTCGGTCGGAGAGCGTGTGCCAGGGCTGGCAGCGCGTCAGCCGACAATTAAAAGGCTTGTTAAGGCCATTAAGTAGTCAACTAACGTAAATTTTTGGCAGCCCGCCCAACCTACCGGTTGGTGGGCAGGCGGAAAGGCCAAGCGGCCTTTGCATTTTGTTTGGAAACCTCATCCACAGCCGGGATGAGGTGTCCAATAGCAAATAAAAATAAACTCAAAGCCTTAATTTTTCATTAATAACATGTCCCTGCTCATGTGACAGAGTCTGTTTTATTACATTTTTATTTTCTTTCTTTTTAAAAAAATATTTCTTCACCTCCCTAAGGCAGCTCTGCGCCTCAGGGAGATCATGTAGAGCTCACTCGCACGCATGTGCAAAGTTCACCCTCAGACCGCTCACTCTTCCCCTCCCTCCCTACTGCACAGGCAGTGCTCAGCGCTGTCTCTTGTGTTTCATGCTGGGCAGGCCAGCCAGCATGAAATCATGGTGCGGTGCCGATCGCGGGCTGCAGTCAGCTTCCCGACTGCCCCCGCCCTCCCCTGCCAAGTCTGCCTGCCAGGGGTAAATGTCCCCCCCAGGTGTAGTCTCACCATGGATCTATAAAATTGCATTAAGACATCTTTACTCGTATACTCAAATCTCCTTGTAATAAAGGCCAACATACCATTTGCCTTCTTAATTGCTTGTTGTACCTGCAAGTTAGTTTTCAGTGACTCATGAACAAGGATACTCATGTCCCCTTGAAATTCAACACTTCCCAGCCTCTCAACACTTAAGAAATACTTTATATTTCTATTTTCCCTACAAAGCTGGGTAACCTCACATTTCCTCATTGTATTACATCTGCCAATTTTTTTCCCACTCATTTAGCCTCTCCAAATCCCCTTGAAGCGTCTTTGCATCCTTGTCACAACTCACACTTCCACCTAGTTTTGTGTCATCTGCAAACTTGAAAATATTACATTTAATCCCCACAACCAAATCATTGATATTGATTGTGAATAGCTGGTACCCCATTTGTCATAGCCTGCCAACCTGAAAATGACCCATTTGCTCCTGCTCTCTTCTTTCTTTCCAGTAACCAGTTTTTAATCCATGCCATTATATTCCCCCCAATCCCATGTGATCTGATTTTGTTTACTAACCTCTTGTATGGGAACTTATCAAAGGTTTCTGAAAATCCAAATATACAACATCCAGCAGTGCCCCTTATCTATTCAGCTAGTTACATCCTCAGAAAACTCCAACAGGTTTGTTAAATATGATTTCCCTTTCATAAATCCACGTTGACTCTGTCCGGTTATCATATCTTTTATTCCAGATTCTAACATTTTCCCGACAGCTAGGAGGTATGTTGTTCTCTGTTTTGTTTCTCCCTCCTTTCTGAAATAGTGGGGTTACTTTCGCCACCTTCCAATCTGCAGGAGCCATTCCAGAGTCGATAGAATTTTGAAAGATGACCACCAATGTATCTGCTATCTCTACAATCACTTCTTTCAACACTCTGGCCTGAATCTTACCCTTGGCGGGCCTGGAACTGGTCAGGAAACACGCCCCCGACCACAATCGGCCCACAACGGTGATTTCACACTGGCTGGCCAATTAAGGTCGTCCAAGTGTGAAATGCATCTTCCCAATGGTCGGGAAGGGTCGGGCAGGGGTGGCGGCCTGTCAGGTGCCGGGTCCAATGGCAACCCGGTGGGCAGTTTAAAAATGGCAGAGACAGCCCCTTGAAGGCTGGCAGGGAAGGATCATATTCTGTGGTCTGGAGACCGAAGCTATGGCCTTAACAGTGCTGGAGATGGCAGGTGAGAGGGAAGATCAGGTGGGAACTCGGCCCCCCCGTTTCTCGGACGAGTGCCTTGCAATCATCTTGGGGGAGGTGGCTGCCAGGAGGGACACCCTCGTTCCCAGAGATGGGAGGAGGAGGTTACCACACGAGACTAAAAAAGCTTGGGTGGAGGTGGCAGTCGAGGTCAGCAGTCACAACGTCGTGTGGCGCACATGGGTGCAGTGCCGCAAAAGGTTTAATGACCTGCTGCGATCGGCAAGGGTGAGTACTGTGTTGGCATGGACCATTATAGAGAAGTGTTAAGGGCTGGCCGAACACCTTGGACCTCAGGGGTGCTAGAGTCTGAGTGCCAGCTGCCAATGATGCCAGAGTTGGCCAAGGGGGTGAGCCCTGGCTGCTTGGACTGACCGCCTTGCGGCTCGAGGGTCAAGACTCAGGTGTGCCCTGTAAGGTGTTCCTCAAGTGGGGTTGGCCAGGCTGCAATGGCCCTGCAGGTAGAGAGTGGACTAATCAATGCTCCTCTGTTCTTTCAGGAGAAGATGAGCCATAACATAGAGAGGTTGCAGACAGGCGGACACCCGCCAAACCACTTAATATTGATGAGATTTGAAGAAGACGCCTTGGAGCTGAAGAGCCACCACCCACCTCGGTCAGCCGGTTGTGGAAAGGCAGGGGTCTCTGACGAAGGTAAGAGCGCAGCGCTCAGAGGTGGGAGCATCGGATTGTACAGCCATTCTAGTGTAGTCTCTTAATTGATGGGTGGGTTGAACATCACTTGGAGGAAGTGCTGAGTGTGGCAAGGGTGCAGAATGTATTCTGAGTGGAGGCTTCAATGTCCATCACCAATAGTTGCTCGGTAGCACCATTACTAAATGACATACCTGCTAGACTGAACCTGCGGCAGGTAGTGAGGGAACCAACAAGAGGGAAAAACATACTTGACCTCACCCTCACCAACCTGCCTGCCGCAGATGCATCTGTCCATGACAGTGTTGGTAGGAGTGACCACCGCACAGTCATTGTGGAGATGAAGTCCCGTCTTCACATTGAGGATACCCTCCATCGTGTTGTGTGGCACTACCGCCATGCTAAATGGAATAGATTTTGAACAGACCTAGCAACTCAAGACTGGAATTCCATGAGGCGCTGTGGGCCATTAGCAGCAGCAGAATTGTACCTGAAAACAATCTGTAACCTCATATCCCGGTATAACCTCCACTCTACCATTACCATCAAGCCAGGGAATCAACCCTGGTTCAACGAAGAGTGCGGGAAGGCATGCCAGGAGCAGCACCAGACATACCTAAAAATGAGGTGTCAACCTGGTGAAGCTATAAAACAGGACTACTTGCATGCCAAACAGCTTAAGCTGCAAGAGATAGACAGGGCTAAGCGATCCCACAACCAACGGATCAGATCTAAGCTCTGCAGTCCTGCCACATCCAGTCATGAATGGTGGTGGACAATTAAACCACTCACTGGAGGAGGAGGCTCCACAAATATTCCCATCCTCACTGATGGAGGAGCCCAGCACATCAGTGCAAAAGATAAGGCTGAAGCATTCGCAACAATTTTCAGCCAGAAGTTCTGAATGGATGATCCATCTCAGCCTCCTCCGGAGGTCCCCAGCATCACAGATGCCAGTCTTCAGCCAATTCAATTCATTCTACATGATATCAAGAAACGGCTGAAGGCACTGGATACTGCAAAGGCTATGGGTCCTGACAATGTTCCGGCAATAGTACTGAAGACTTGTGCTCCAGAACTTGCCACACCCCCAGCCAAGCTGTTCCAGTTTGCTACAATGCTGGCATCTACCCAGCTATGTGGAAAATTGCCCAAGTATGTCCTGTACACTAAAAGCAGGACATATCCAACCCGACCAACTACCGCCCCATCAGTCTACTCTTCATCATCAGTAAAGTAATGCTCATCGACAATGCTATCAAGCGGCACTTGCTTATCAATAATCTGCTCACTGATGCCCAGTTTGGATTCCGCCAGGTCCACTCAGCTCCAGACCTCATTACAGCCTTGGTTCAAACATGGACAAAAGAGCTGAACTCCCGAGGAGAGGTGAGAGTGACTGCCCTTGACATCGAGGCAGCATTTGACCAAATGTAACATCAAGGAGCCCGAGCAAAACTAGAGTCAATGGGAATCAGGGGGAAAATTCTCCGCTGTTTGGAGTCATACCTAGCACAAAGAAAGATGGTTGTGGTTGTTGGAGGTCAGTCATCTCAGCTACAAGACATCACTGTAGGAGTTCCTGAGGGCAGTGTCCTAGGCCCAACCATCTTCAGCTGCTTCATCAATGACTTTCCTTCCATCATGAGGTCAGAAGTGGGGATGTTCGCTGATTATAGCACAATGTTCAGCACCATTCGCAACTCCTCAGATATTGAAGCAGTCCATGTCCAAATGCAACAAGACTTGGACAATATCCAGGCTTGGACTGACAAGTGGCAAGTAATATTCACACCACACAAGTGTCAGGCAATGACCATCTCCAACAAGAGAGAATCCAACCATCGCCCCTTGATGTTCAATGGCATTACCATCACTGAATCCCCCACTATCAACATCATGGGGGTTACCATAGAACAGAAACTGAACTGGACTAGCCATATAAATACTATGGCTACAAGAGCAGGCCAGAGGCTAGGAATCATGCGACGAGTAACTCACCTCCTGACTCCCCAAAGCCTGTCCACCATCTACATGGCACAAGTCAGGAATGTGATGGAATACTCCCTAATTGCCTGGATGAGTGCAGCTCCCACAACACTCAAGAAGCTGGACACAATCCAGGACAAAGTAGTCCGCATCACATCCACAAACATTCACTCCCTCCACCACCGACACACAGTAGCAGCAGTGTGCACCACCTACAAGTTGCACTTAAGAATTCACCAAGGCTTCTTTGACAGCACCTTCCAAGCGCACGACCACTGCCACCTAGAAGGACAAGGGCAGCAGATAAATGGGAATACCAACACCTGGAAGTTCCCCTCCAAGTCACTCACCATCCTGACTTGGAAATATATTGCCATTACTTCACTGTCGCTGGGTCAAAATCCTGGAACTCCCTTCCTAACTGCACTGTGGGTGTACCTACACCACATGGACTGCAGTGGTTCAAGAAGGCAGTTCACCACCACCTTCTCAAGGACAACTAGGGATGGGCAATAAATGCTGGCCCAGCCAGTGAAGCCCACATCCCGTGAATGAATTTTTAAAAAACCTTAAAACTGGAGTTCCCACTCATTGAAAGATGATGGCACCATGATGCAGATCTCCATTGTCTCACCAGGGTGCCTGGCATGCACAGTGACAGTGTGATGATTTAAACTAATAACATCTTGTTGCTCTTCCTTAGGTTCGCCAGCAGGCACTTGCTCGCAGGACCCCAAAGAACTATCCCTGACGCCAGAGGACACCAGGCTTCAGCTGCACCTGTGTCACACCCGCTCTCCAAACCAGGCACCAGCGCAGATACCAGCATCACGGTGGGCCTAGAACGTCGGTGCACAGCAGTGAGGGCATTTCACACTCGGTTGAGATGGAGGTGGAGGCAGAGAGTGCCCAGGGTGGCGGCAGTCGGATGACTGCTGGAGACCAGGACAATTCTGAGTCGAAGGTAGATGATGAGCCTCTGGAGTCGTCCATTATGCAGCAGATGCTGGATGTCCAGCAGGATGTGTGGAAGGATTTGGCAGAAATCCATGAAGATATACGTGCCATGGTCTCTGTTGTGGAGGAGTCCATGCGGAGCATAAGCACTGCGTTACCCTCATGGCCGAGCGCACAGCCTCCTCCATTGAGAGTGGTGACTCTCATGGAGAGGCAGCTCCATGGACAGAATCAGGGGTTCCTGGGGTTGCTCTTGGACCTGCAAACCCTCACCCAGGCATTGAACGCAGGTGGTCAGTGCCCATGTGGGAGATAGATGAGGCACCCAGTATCCCAGCTAGGTGCCCGCTCATCTATGATGTGCAGGGAGGTCCAGAGCAACCTCATGTTGGCGCACGACCTGCTTGTTGTCTCTGCAGGCTTCTCTTTGGCACTCTGGATGACAGTAGTAGTTCCTCCAGTGAACATGGCATCTGATGAGGCTGCGATGACTGGGGCATTGGCCGCTCCCTCGCAGGCGTGGCCAGCACAAGTTCCACTAGCCAGAGGACACCGCCAAAGTCATCAAGGCCAACAAGGCACCAGAGTCAGGAGGCTGTCTCCAATGTTGCTATCCAGCGAGAGGAAGGGGTGTGCCGGGCGCCAAGGCGTAGCACTCACAAACATAAGTTTAAGGCACCATGAGCACAAGATCATGGGTGATCTTCTGTTCTGTAATGTTTTGTTTATATGTTTACTGGTGTGGGCATGAACACTAGAGATGGTAATGTTAATTTGCTCTGAGTATGAAAATTACATAAATTTTGCTTTTGCCATAATGACTTGAGTATGCTTCACCTTTTCTTTGGTGCAGGATACGGTAGTATGTAATGCTGGACGTGAGTGGCTCTAAATTTTATTGCACAGACACTGAGTGGACTTTGGGTTCAAATGAAAGGTAATTTCAGACACCCAGGATGGAGGCGGCAGCCCTGGCATGAGGTGGAAGCAGGTCTTTGGCAGCCTAGCTACAGGAGCATTGGATCAAGGCGTCCCTGCCTCCCTGAAGGATCCAGAGATCTACCTCCATGCCCTTAGCATTCTCTCACCGTGCTCCTCTTCTGACTCAGTTGGGTCTTGTAGATCCTTGTCGCATGTTTGTTGTGAGGTAGTCGGGCTGGTGCTATAAATAGAGTTGGTCAGCAGACACTTCTTAAGTGGAAAACATTGTGGGCAGAATCTTCGGTTTGGCGAGCGGGAGTGGGCCCCGCCTGCAGACTTGTAAAATGGCGCACGGGGACGTCAGGCATGCGTCCCGACGTCACCATGCGCCATTCAGATATTCCGTTTGACAGGCACACACCGGAGTCGGCTGCACGCCCTCCGAGCTGTCAAAGGCCTATTAAGGCCAGTTAAATATCAATTTAAAAAGTTAACTGAGCTGCCTGTCTAACCTTAAGGTTGGCAGGCTGGCGAAGAGCCCAGGCGGCCTTCGCATTTATCATGAAACCTCATCCACGGGCGGGATGAGGTTTCATGAAGGTTTTTGAAGTTTAATAAAATGTTTTAACAAAATTCATTGACATGTCCCAGCTCATGTGACACTGTCACATGAGGGGACATGTCTTACAATTTTTTTTTGGTCTTTATTAAAATTTTAAAAAATCAAACTGATCTCCCTGAGGCAGCTCTTTGCCTCAGGGAGATTTCTGTGCTCTTTCGCGCGCATGCCCCCACCCGCACTGGGAGTGCTGAGCACTTCCGGGTGTGCATCACGCTGGGGAGCCTTAACTGGCCTGCCCACGTAAAATGGCGGCACGCAGCCGATCACGGGCGGCGATTGGCTGTGCGCCCACCCGTGCCCACTCGCGCCCAACCCTCCTGACGGGGAGAAAATTCTCCTCTATGTTTATTAACAAAGGTACTCAGCACCAACTTTCACTCTAAAACCTATCGCCATACCACTGACTACTAACTACAGAGGTAGCCCGCGCTACCCTTCTATTGGTTACTCAAGATCATGTGATCTTCCTTTATAACATTCTTCTGAAAGGTATACCACAAATTAGATAAAACCATAATTATCACATCCCACCCTCTTTACTCGGCAATACATTTTATATTTAGAATTACAATTTTCTCAAGGTAGGAAATTATTTACATTAGTAAGTAATTTACAGGTTCAGTCTTTCTGTGGCTTTCCTTATGCATGTAGAACGTCTCAGCTCTTCAACTTCAGATGCTTTGTCAGGAACCTCCTATTCTGGGATTGTCGGAATATCAGGTGCTTCGGCAGGCTCAACTCTTGCAGGTACATCAGACAAGTCTTTACTGGGTTGAGTTCTCTCAACAGGAAACGTTCACCCAGTCGTGAACACTGGTGGAATCATTTCTTGATGATTCACTTCTCTCTTTCTTATATGATCCACATGTCTCTGTATGATTCAGCCTTCCACTTCCATGAGGTAAGATAGAGGTCCAGTCACTGCACTTATTTCACCCGGTAACCACTTTGGTCCTTCTCCAAAGTTCTTCACGCATACCATCTCTCCCACAGTAAATTTCCTCTCATGACTATGCCAGTCATGTTGCGTTTTCTGGCTTCCCTGACTCCTTTCCACCTTCCCCCTAAATTTGGCATCATTAAGCTCAATCTCATCCTGAGACAGCGCTTCAACAATAACTCCGCAGGTGTGACACCTGTTGCTGTGTGAGGGGTGGTCCTATAATGAAAAAGAAAGCATGCCAGCTTGGTAGCTAAGGAATCTCCAGTTAACTTTTTCATGCCTGCCTTGAACGTTTGAACCACCCTTTCGGCCAATCCATTTGAGGAAGGGTGGTACGATGAAGTTTTTACATGAGTGATACCGTTGAGGCTGATAAACTGCTGAAACTCAGCACTCGTAAATGCGGTGCCATTATCAGAAACAACTACTTCTGGTAGTCCATTAATGGCAAAGCTTTTACATAACTTCTCAGTCGTAGCAGCCGATGTTTGTGACTGCACCTCATATATGTCCAACCATTTTGAGTGCGCATCAACAATGAGCAGAATCATTGTTCCCATGAAAGGTCCCACATAGTCAATGTGTAATCATACCCATGGTCTTCCTGGCCACTCCGAAGGTTGTAACGGAGCTGTTGAAGGTAACTTTTGCAGTTGCTGGTATTGCACACAATCCTTCACTAAACTCTCTATTTCTCCATCCATCCCAGACCACCATAGCTGTGTGCTATGTTCTTCATTTGGGAAATTCTTGGGTGGGCACTGTGTAGTTCAATTAAAAGTGGCTCCCTTCCCTTTGGAGGAATTATCACTCATGCTCCCCACAATAAGATGCCATCCTGGCTGGTTATTTCATGTCTTCTGTTGAAGTACAGTTTCATTTAATCAGATACGGGCTCCTGTGACCAACCATGCAGCACTTGTTCTCGTACTTGAGAGAGGACTGGGTCCCAACTTGTCCAGTGTCGGATCTGTCAAGCGCATACCAGTGAGGAAACTAAGAAATTTAACAGTAAAACAAGTTCTTGTGGAACTGGAATGTGTTCATCATTTTCTTGTAAAGGCAAATGACTAAGTGCATTGGCGTTTCCAATCTGATTTCCAGGCCTATGTACAAAAGCGTACTCGTATGCTGCCAGAATTAAAGCCTTCTTTGTGTTTCTGTGTCTTTTTCCTATGTGCCTTCCTCTTTCTAGCACTGACTTTAAACTTGGCCTTCTTTTCGACTTCAATATTGGCCTGACTACTCTCAGGTGCAAACTCGATTTGAGTGAATTCAGTGGGTGAGTCTCCCAGAATTTCATCATCTCTCTGGTTTTTAGAAAATTCTGTGACTTTTGTCCCCAAAACCTCTTTGGCTCCATTTAGCTGACACTTCAGCTCTTCCATCTCTTCAGGCTCTTCTGCATTGTAGATCTCATGAGTTTTTTTCTTTAGTTTGAAAGTCTGCCTGATGCTTTCCTTGCACTGTCTCATAATGTGTCCATTTCTTTGTCAATAAAAACATTCAAATTTTAAAAAACACCAATCATTATAACTCTGACTCTAACTACAGACTACTGGCTATAGAGGTAGCCCACGCTACTTCTCTATTGGTTACAGGAGATCATGTGATCTTCCTTTATAACATACTTCTTAAAGGTATGCTACACATAACATAAAACCATAATTACCACAGTGGGGTATTGTAGTGCTTCCCCTGAACGGTCCCAGCACTGGAAGCGCTTCTTCAGAAGACCTATGGTCCTCTCTATCACCATCCTTGTGGAGGCATGACTCCTGTTATAACGCTGCTCTGCCTCTGTTCTTGGGTGGCAGAGAGGCGTCATAAGTCACCTTTTCAATGGATAGGCCTTGTCACCCAGCAGCTATCAATCCAGTCAGGCTGGAGCACTGAAGAGCCTCGGCTCCTGGGAGTATGTGAGGTTATAAGCATCATGGGAGCTGCCAGGTTTCCGTGCATAGACTTGCATAATCTGTGTCCTGTGGTCACACACTACCTGGACGTTCATGGAGTGGAATCCCTTCCTGTTGCGAAGGTACCCGGCTGACCCACTGGCGCCTTGATGGCCACGTGTGTGCAGTTGATTGTACCCGGGATGCAGGGGAACCCAGCAATTGCTGCGAAGCCTCTGGCTCGTTCAGCCTGGCTGGCCTTGTCCGTGCGGAAAAGAATGAAAGTCAAAACCTGCCTGAACAGAGCTTCTGTCACCAGTTTGACACAACTGTGGACAGCTGACTGGGAGACTCCACACAGATTCCCCACTGACCTCTGGAAAGTGCCGGAGGCATAGAAGTTGAGAGCCACTGTGACCTTCAGAGCCACTGACATGGGGTGTCCACCCACACAATCAGAGCTGATCTCAGGCCCAATCATCTGGCACATGGAGATCACAGTTTCCCTGGAGAGATGGAGCCTGCTTTGGCATTGCACCTCAAACATATTGAGGTAGCTGCATCTCTGCCTGTAAGCCCTGGCAGCAGGATAGTGGTGTCTTCTGTGGCTGCTTCTGCCTTGAACTACCTGCTGGCTCTACATCCTTTTGCCTATATCTCTCCTTCCACTGGTCGCTCCCCTGGTAGCTGCATTGGGACATCTGGCCTCCTCTCTCTTCTGCCCCTCTCTTCCTCCTCAGAGGAGGTGTTTCCAGTGGATAGCACAATCCCTATTACCAGGGTTACAGAAGGCTGTCTGATACCTGGAAGGGTCCACACGTTCTGAATTCTCTGAGGTCCTTAGAAACACCAATGATTGGGAATGCTTAGACTGAAGCTCAGAACTGGGATGAAGCTGTTAAGTTTAAATAAGCAAACAGCAACAAACTATCTACTAAACACCTCACTATTCACAATGGCAATGCTGCTGACCCTTTTTATCCCGCCCTTGGATGAGGTTTTGCAAAAAGTGGGCTAGCCGCCTGCCCGTTGTGTCTGTGCGACGAGTGCAAAATTGCACGAGCAACATAAAATCGGGACCAATTGTGTATTTAATGGCCTTTTAATTGATGGCGGGCACGGCACCGACATCCATGCGCCCACAAACCTGAAGATTGCACGCATGTGGGATGACGTCGGGATGCTCGCCCGACATCATCTCGTGCGATTTCACACTAGATCAGGTGCTGGCCGCCAGGTGTAAAATTCTGCCCTCTGGGATTTAGATCATCAGGTCCAGTGGATTTACCTGCTTTAATGCCTATTAATCTCTCTAGTACTTTTTTAAACTAATCTTAATATTTTACAGTTCCTCGTTTATACTAGTGCCTGGATTCTTCATTATTTCTGGGAGACCTTTAGTATTTTCCTCCGTGAAGACAGACACAAAGTGTGGAATTTTCCCATCCCGCCTGCAGTAGGTTTTGTGGTGGGCGGGAGTGGAGAATCCAGCGATAGGCAAAAGTCCCAAATCCACCGTCGCAAAAACAGGGGGCAGGATTTTCACCTCGGCAGGCGGGCATGTGCCCAACCCACTCAAGCGTGAAATGATGTGCATTGACATCGAGCGAGTATCCCGATATCAATCCGCAGTCACGCGATAGTTCAGTCAGTGGGCGCACACGGGAATCGGCAGTGCGTCCGTAGGCAATTAAAAGGCCTGTTAAGGCCATTAAAGTATCAATTAAATTAAAATTTTCGCTGCACGTCCAGCCTTACGGTTCGTGGGCAGGCCAAAAAAAGTACTTTTTTGGAAACCTCATTCCAATATCAAATAAAAATAAAATATTTTAAAAAAAATCTAATTTATAACATGTTAGGATTAGTAAATTTGTGGATGACACAAAGATTGGCCGGGTGGTTAACAGTCAGGGTGAGTGTCTTGGGCTACAGGAAGATATAGACAGGATGGTCAAATGGGCAGATAAGTGGCAGATGGAATTTAACCCTGAAAAGTGTGAGGTGATACACTTTGGAAGGAGTAATTTGACAAGGAAGTGTTCAATGAACGGCATGGCACTAGGAAGTTCTGAGGAACAAAGGGGCCTTGGCGTGTGTGTCCATAAATCTCTGAAGGTGGAGGGCATGTTAGTGGGGTGGTGAAAAAGGCATATGGGACACTTGCCTTTATCAATCGAGGCATAGATTACAAAAGTAGGGAGGTCATGTTGGAGTTGCATAGAACCTTGGTGAGGCCACAGCTGGAGTACTGTGTACAGTTCTGGTCGCCACATTATAGGAAGGATGTGATTGCACTGGCGGGGGTGCAGAGGAGATTCACCAGGATGTTGCCTGGGATGAAACATTTAAATTATGAAGAGAGGTTGGATCGACTTGGGTTGTTTTCGTTGGAGCAGAGAAGACTGAGGGGATGGCCTGATTGAGGTGTACAAGATTATGAGGGGCATGGACAGGGTGGATAGGGAACAGCTGTTCCCCTTTGTTGAAGGGTCAGTCACAAGGGGGCATAAGTTCACGGTGAGGGGCAGGAGGTTTAGGGGGGATGTGAGGAAAAACGTTTTTACCCAGTGGGTGGTGACGGTCTGGAATGCACTGCCCGGGAGGGTGGTGGAGGCAGGTTGCCTCACATCCTTTAAAAAGTACCTGGATGAGCACTTGGCACATCATAACATTCAAGGCTATGGGCCAAGCGCTGGTAAATGGGATTAGGTGGGTAGGTCAGGTATTTCTCACGTGTCAGTGCAGAATTGATGGGCCGAAGGGTCTCTTCTGCACTGTGATTCTGTAATTCTGATTCTGTGATTTTATGTCCCTACTCATGTGACAGAGTATTATAACATTTCTCACACCTTTATTTTTTTTTTGAAAACTCTTCATCTCCCCGACGGACAGAGCTGCCTCAGGGAGGTTATTAAGTGCACATCCGCGCGCATGCGCAAAGTTCATGCTCGTCCCGCTCGCCCTCCTCCCCTGCACCCCCCCACCTCGACTGGACAGGCAGCGTTGCCGCTTACGTTCCACGCTGGGTGGGCCTAAATTAGCCCGCCAGCGTGAAATCGCCTTCTGGCCTCGATCGTGGGCGGTGGTCAGCTTCCCGACTGAGCCCGCCCAACAAGAGCTAATTCTGCCCAGGTTGTAGTTCTCCCGATGGTATGTTTATGGTGGGTTGGTTGCCTCACCGACTAATGGGGCGAACGCCATTTGGATTCATTGACATCTCATGAATGCTCATTAAAATAGCTGTTCGCCGGTATCTTGACAGGCCTTCCAATCATGCATCACACCAACGGAAATTACATTGGCCTCAAACCCATTTGAAAATGGGGGGCATGCACAAGTCTGACCTCAGCTCACTGGTAACTTCGAGGTGAGTGGAGCATACATAGCCTACCTGCCATAGCGCCGCGCTGGTCTTGTTGCGATGAACACCACACTGCTGAGGCTGTAGGGTTGGTCTGCTTCTGCTCTTTGTCCCGAAGAACACCACTGTGCTGTGACACTCATGCAGGCCTCCACTTTCAGAAACTAGCACCTCAACCGGGGGTGGGCTGTGATGTAAGGGTTCAATTGATGAACACAAGGGGGCCAACAGGGAGGGGAGGTTGTGGAATGGCAGTGAGGGGGAAGGGCGAACACAAGGGGGCAACGGGGAAGGCAGTGGAATGGCGGTGAGGGGGCAGGGTGATCACATGGCGGACATTTCTGGGGTTGCCCTCTAACGGCTTGTTGCCGCCGGACTGAGCAGGAATTTGCTTAGAAAGAAAGGAGAAAAACCTCTTTGTGATGAAAGCCACTGAAAGCCACTGAAAGCCAATGCCTTCATTAACACTGTTAAAGGGCTACTCAGAGCTCAGTGGCTTCACATCACAGTTGCTGCATCTCAAGAGTAACACATAGGATTGTAGAATTTGGGAATGCAGGAAATAGTGAAGGAGGCACAGCTGTATCATATTTGGCATTTCACCAATGAAGGCCTGTCATGTGTTCACCAGATTTGACACTCCTAACGGGCCAAAGAGCATCCACTCATTGACCATGAGCAACTGATTGGTCATTAATATGCCACATCAGGAATTGGATCACAGAGATAGTTGGGTCATTCATCTTGCTGAAACTTTAGCACCCAAACAGAGCTAAAGGTGTTACATGTCTGCGATCTTGGTCACCGTGATATCCTTGCTGGTGTCTCAGAGACAAGGCAGCATCAGCCACCATGCAAGTAGGGCAGGAAAAACTATGGACGCTTACAGTTTCCATATGTTTCATGTTCTGAGCTGCACTTTCTTGCCACTTGAATCATTAATGTCTTCAATGTTTCTTTTCAGAGAGAAGGCAAAAGCAGGCATGGACCCAGGGCTCAATGTTGCCTTTGTCAGGGTCCTAATGCAATAGAGGAGGGGAACGTGGGAGAGGTGACTTCGCACGAGGCTCCAGCAGGAGGGACATGGTCAAGCAGAGCCAGAGCATGAACAGGAGGGTCAGGAACAGAGACCAAGACAACGAGAGTGACTCGCCAGGCCTAGAGTTTATCGCAGAAGATTCTCCTATTTACAGGTGAGTGAGAGGCAATGCCATGCACATCTGCATTTGTCCCGAGCTCTGGTACATCACATATGCCACATTCTTCGTGAAGACCTGATGCCACGTGGAATTGTGGGTATCCCTTGCCAGTGACTTTGAAGGTGACCGCAGCACTAAATTTCTTGGCCTCTGTTTTTTTCCAAGGATCAACAGGTGACCTGTGTGGCATATCTCAGTCCGCAACACATCGGTGCATAAAAAAGGTCACAGATGCCCTTTTCAGGAAGGCCCATCATTAAGTCAGGTTTGCTCTGGATGAAGATAACCAGGTTGCAAGATTAGTGGCTTTGCTGCCACCTCAGGCTTCCCAAGGAAGCAGGGTGCAATAGTCTGCACCTATGTGGCTATACAGGCTCCATGGCAGCAGCCCCTAATGTTTATAAACCACAAGGGCTATCATTCCATCAATCTACATCTGGTGCGTAATCATCAGAAGCACATACTGCATGTTTGTGCACTGTACCCTGGGAGTTGCCATAAGTCCTACATCCTGAGTCACTCCCAGGTGCCTGAGATTTTCGATGGGCCATTACATCTGCATAGATGGCTGCTTGGGGATAAGGGGTACCCACTGAAACACTGGCTGATGACACCAGTGCTTCACCCTCAGAGCTGTTCCGAGGAGAGTATAATGCTGCTCACAGCACCACACGCTCCCTTGTAGAATAGACCTTAGGGCTTCTGAAGATGCACATCAGATGCTTGGATGGCTCAGGTGGCTCACTACAATACACTCCCGACAGAGTTTCCCGCAGCATCACAGTGTTTTGCACACTTCATAATCTGGCTATGCAAAGAGGTGAACCTCTTCCAGAGGATGAACTGGAGGAGGATGGAAGCTCATCGGAGGATGAAGATCCAGAGGCCCAGGAACCTCATGAGGCTACTGAGGTTCAGTATGAGTGTGATCATGCTACAGAGGAAGGAAGATGTGGGAGACGTGCCCGTGATACATTAATTGCTGACAGGTTCCAGGGAGAGAAAAGTTAAGTGAGGAAATATGGCCCCATCTCACCTAGCTGTCAATGCAATTTAATTTAATCTCAGGGGGTGTCCACCCACTCACAGCAAGAACGAGTCCCACATTCACACTTCTGCATTCTGACCTCATGTATCACCAGGCCATGATCTTTGCTTTGGTCCATGGGGTCCTGTGGGAACTGAGAGTCCACTGAGGAACAAGAGCAATGAGAGAAAACTTGAAGCCATTGCCACCATCTAATGATGCGAACACTGCTGCACTGAGCTGTGAGCGATCTCCTCCTCCCATGCATGTCTTTTCTTCTGCCACTACCACTGAGGAGACACAAATGCTGCTAAAATATCAGTGCTGATGAGCTGCCTCGCTGAGAATCACAGAAGGAGGCCATTCGGCTCATCGTGTCTGCACCGACTCTCCAAATAAGCATTATGACCCAGTGCTATTGATCTATCTTTTCCCCGTGCCCTTGCACATTGTTTCTATTCAAATAGTCATCTTGAATACCTCAATTGAACCCGCCTCCACAACACTTCCAGGCAGTGCATTCCAGACCCAAACCACTTGTGTGAAAAAGCTTTTTCTCACGTCACATTTGCTTCTTTTGCAAATCACTTTAAAACTGTGCCCTCTCGTTCTTGATCCTTTTACCAACAGGAGCATTTTCTCCCTATCTGTCCAGCCCCCTCATGGTTTTGAACATCTCTATCAAATCTCCTCTCGGCCTTCTCCTCTCCATGGAGAACAGTCCCAATCTCTCCAACCGATCTTCCTAATTGAAATTTCTCATCACTGGAACCATCCTTGTAAACTTCTTCTGAACTCTCTCCAATGTGTTCACATCCTTCCTATAATGTGGCACCCAGAACTGTACACAATACTTCAGCTGAAGCCTAACGAGTGTCTTGTATAAATTCAGCATAACCTCCTTGCTCTTGTACTCTATGCCCCTATTAATAAAGCCAAGATACTATATGCTTTATTAATTACTCTCTCCACCTTTCCTGCCACCTTCAGTGGTCTATGCACATATGTGCCCAAGCCTTTCTGCTCCTGCACCCCCTCCAAAATTTCACCCCTTATTTTATATTGTCTGTCCACGTTCTTCCTAGCAAAATGCATCACCTCCTGCTTTTCTGCATTGAATTTCATCTGCCACCTATCTGCCCACTGCACCAATTTGCCCATGTCCTTTTGAAGTTCTCCTCGCAGTTTACTCAATGGTTGAGGAAGAAGGGTTGGAAATGCTTACATCACACATTTCCAATAAAGATTTATACATATCTCCCTGACATCACACAAGGAGGCAAAGACTAGTTCAACTGAGGTTGACATCACAGGAATGTGAATCTCATAGTGGAACAATGTCAGTGAGTGGGACCAAGGCTAAACCTCGAAATAAGAGGATTCAAAAGTACAAAATCACAATGCCTTCAGTTGACAGGAACATAACCATCAAATGTATTAACAGAAATGCAACTATTTACAGGTCTAGCACACCTGTGACCCAAAAGTGACATCAATTTTCTTAAATTTCCTAACTCGAGCACTACGCCTGTGTGCAGACCTGACCCGCAGCAGAGGTGGAGGCAGCTTGCTGACTGCTACATCCTGATGTCTGTGATTACCTTGGCGGATGTCCTCTGGTGGCCCAAGGCCTGGAGGGCCCCTGCCTGATAAGAGTCCCTGTCATGAAGAGATATTAATGTATATAATGTTATTGGAAATTATTTTAAATTGGACTTGTAGTAGGGACTGTGAGTGTCTGGTGTGTCTCAATTCGATTAAAGCCAGGTAGTCTGGGTGCTTTGGTGTATAGTAGTTTTGAGACGTTAATTAGGTGAACAGTAAGTTAAAAGGTAGAGAGTACATTTGCATTTTGTTGAATAAACCATTCAAAGACCGGGGGTGAAATCTTGCACGTAGCTAGGAGACACCAAGCAATATATTTATATTACTAATAAAATTGATACTATGAAAGGGGTTTTATTGTTAGAAGAGATAGAGTTCAAAGGGCCTGATGATACAATGAGGATTTACATTCAAAGGAAAAACTAGGTATAACCTGAAAGGGTTTTGCATGTGGAAGTCAGAGGCATGGAAGATCTAAGCCTGTAAGCCTACCACTGTGTCTGCGAAGGAACAATTTGAAAGGAACCTCATTTTGAATTTGTAAGATAAAATGTGATTTGCCTGGTGTCTGTTTAAACTCTATGGGGAGAATTTTCCCTATGTCGAGTGGGTCGAGCAGGAGCGGGTCCGCGCCGCCATTTTATGTGGGTGGGCCAATTAAGGCTCGCCAAGCTTATTTCTCAAATCCCGAGGATAGAGGGAGTGGGTGGGCGGCGGTGGGCATGCACAGACTGCCGGGTCCAATGGCGACCAGGCGGCCTGTTTAAATGAAGGCCTGGCAGCCTTTGCAAGGCTGCTCACAATGGCCGGTAGAAGGGCTCACCAGAGGGCTTCTGGTGAGCAGACAAGTCCGGAGCGTAGGCCAGCTGAGCAGGCCAGGCCGGAGGGTAGGGCAGCAGGGTAGGTCAGGCCGGAGGGTAGGGCAGCGGGGCAGGCCAGGCTGGAGGGTAGGGCAGCAGGGCAGGCCAGGCTGGAGGATAGGGCAGGGGGGCAGCCCAGGCCGGAGGGTAGGGCAGCAGAGCAGGCCAGGCCGGAGGGTAGGGCATTGGGGCAGTGTGCCTCTCGGTTCTCAGATGAATGCCTAGCTGCCCACCTGGAGGAGGTGGCAACACGGTGGAAGGTCCTGATTCTGAGGGACTGAGCCCTGGCTTGGTTGGGTGAGTGTGCAGCAGCTGCGGGGTGATGAAGAACTGGAGTCCTGCAATGTTCCACTCTGGCTGGATTGGCAGGGATGCGATGGGAACCCAGGTACAAGCTGGACTATTCAATGCTCTACTCTCCTTTTCAGGAGAAGACTGCACACAATTCTGCAGGGCAGATGCGGACAGGTGAAGGCCAGGCCCAGTTGGCCATCTTGACTCATTTTGAATAGCAGGCCATGGATCTGGAGCGGTGCCATGCACCCAGGCCTACCGGTAGCTGTGAGGCTGGGGTGCCACGGGGAGGTATGTTTGCCAAGCACTCAGGTCACCATGTGAGTCCCAGAAGCCATGGCATTGCTGAATGCTCAGTGATTCAAGTTAGCAACATGGGTTTATCATTGATTATAGAATGATGAGCGCATAATGATTCGGGGGACCGGTATGCAAATTGACATTGTCTGCACTTTAACTAATCAAATGTCCTTGTTCTTCCTTTCAGCATCACCAGAGCAGGGCTGGGAGGAGGATGCAGACGGGCTACTTCTGACACCTGAGGGCACCGAACAAATCGACTCACCAGCATCACACCATCTCTGCCAGGCAGGCACCAGCGCAGATACTATACTTGGTGTGGATTAGATCGTTGGCTAGTGTCCCAGGGCACGGCAGTGAGGGCACTTCACACTCGCTTGAGGTGCGGGCGGAGACAGAGTGTCCCCCTTGCCCTCACTTATCACCCCACGTATTCAAAGGATCATCCTCTGCCATTTCCGCCAACTCCAGCATGATGCACCACCAAACACATCTTCCCTTCACCCCCCCCGGTGGCATTCCACAGGGATCATTCCCTCCGGGACACCCTGGTCCACTCCTCCATCACCCCCTACACCTCAACCCCCTCCCACAGCACCTTGCCATGCAACCGCAGAAGGTGCAACACCTGCCCCTTTACTTCCCCCCTCCTCACCGTCCAAGGGCCCAAACACTCCTTTCAAGTGAAGCAGCATTTC
The DNA here is from genome assembly GCF_964194155.1 of Cetorhinus maximus. Classification (NCBI taxonomy): domain Eukaryota; kingdom Metazoa; phylum Chordata; class Chondrichthyes; order Lamniformes; family Cetorhinidae; genus Cetorhinus; species Cetorhinus maximus. Next base: position 147,144,114 of record NC_135880.1, on the reverse strand, counting down.
ACTTGCACTTCCCTCAATTTAGTCCGCAAGCATGACCCAGACCTCCCTGTCGCTTGCCATTTCAACACTCCGCCCTGCTCTCATGCCCACATGTCTGTCCTTGGCCTGCTGCAATGTTCCAGTGAAGCTCAACACAAACTGGAGGAACAGCACCTTATCTTCTGACTAGGCACTTTACAGCCTTCCAGACTGAATATTGAGTTCAACAACTTCAGACCATGAACTCTCTCCTCCATCCCCACCCACTTTCTGATCCCTACTTTCCGATCCCCCCTTTTCTAATTATTTATATTTTTTTAAATATATTTTTCTTTTCCCACCTATTTCCATTATTTTTAAATGTATTCCCATCCATTGTTTCATCTCCACCTTTTAGCCTATTTCGATCCCTTCCCCCCACCCCACCCCACTAGGGCTATCTGTACCTTGCTCGTCCTGCTTTCTATCCTTAATGTCACCATTAGCACATTTCTTAGTTAACATCACCACCGTCAACATCCCTTTGTCCTTTTGTCTATGACATCTTTGGCAATCTCTTCTTTGCCTCTATCTTGGCCCTCTATCTAGCTCTACCTGTCCCACCCCCTCAACCAGCTTATATTTCACCTCATTTCTATTTTTCCTCAATTCTGATGAAGAGTCATATGGACTCGAAACGTTAAATGTGTTCCTCTTCGCAGATGCTGTCAGACCTGCTGAGTTTTTCCAGCTATTTTTATTTTTGTTTCAGATTTCCAGCATCCACAGTATTTTGCTTTTATCTTAGTTCATTTAAAACTTGGTGTGATGTGCAACACCTTTTTTTTTGGTTTCTGAAGTTAATTTTGTAATCTCATTAAATTTTGATATGTAAGTGTGGCTCAGGGTGATTCCTTCTTTCTGCAGGTGTACGGGAACCCATGATGTTATGAGTGAGTTATTTGACATTGAGTTTTATTGACAAAGCCCTTAGTTAATGTTCCTATCCAGCAGATTTAGCACTCAGTTATCGAGTATGGAGCCTGGAGCCCTGGCATGTGTTGAAGGTCCATCTGTGGTGGGCTAGCTGAAGGTTCATTGGATTAAAGCCTCCCAGGTGTCCCTACCTCCCTGGAGCATGCCCGGGTCAGTGTCTACCCCCTCAGCGTTCTCCTGTGCGTGCTCATCCTCGGACTCACTGCTGGACTCATCGTGTGCATCCAGAGCAACTGCGTCTACATCTTCTTTGTCCAATGCATCACCTCTTCCGGCGCAAGATTGTGGAGAGCGCAGCATGCAACCACTATCAGCGACACACGATCTTGGGGGTACTGGAGTGCGCCCCCTGAATGGTCCAGGCATCGGAAGCGTATCTTGAGAAGACCGATGGTTCTCTCCACCACAGCCCTTGTGGAGGCGTGGTTCCTATTGTACCGCTGCTCAGCTTCTGTTCTTGGATGGCAGAGAGGCGTCATGAGCCACCTTCTGAAGGGATAGCCCTTGTCACCCAGCAGCCATCCATCCAGCCGAGCTGGAGCACTGAAGAGCCCCGGCACCTGGGAGTGTCTGAGGATGTGGGCGTCGTGGGAGCTGCCTGGGTACCTTGCACAGACTTGTAGAATAAGCATCCTGTGATCACACACTATCTGCACTTTAATGGAGTGGAAGCCCTTTCTGTTGACGAAGGCACTGGGCTCACCCGCTGGCCACATGTGTACAGTCTATTGCACCCTGGACGCGGGGAAAGTCAACAATCACTGTGAAGCCTCTGGCTTGCTCTGTCTGGTTGGCCTGGTCCCATCGGGAGTGGATGAAAGCCAATGCACGCCTGAACAGAGCGTCTGTCACCTGCTTGGAGAGCGCAGCATGCAACCACTATTAGCAACACATGATCTTGGGGGGTATTGGAGTGCACCCCCTGAACGGTCCAGGCAATCAGCTTGGACAGCTGATTGGGAGACTCCGCAAAGATCACCCACCGACCCCTGGAAAGAGCTGGAGGCATAGAAGTTGAGGGCAGCTGTGACCTTTTGCGCCACTGGCATGGGGTGGCCGCCCACACAGTTGGCGCAGATCTCAGAGCCTTTCATCTGACAGATATAGTTGACTGTCTCCCTTGAGAGACGGAGCCTCCTTCGGCACTGCACCTCAGACATATTGAGGTGGCTGTTTCGCCACCTGTATACCCTGGTAGCAGAATGGTGGCGTCTTCTGTGGCCCCTTCCGCCTTGGACTTCCTGTTGGCCCTGCGCTCCTTGTGCCTGTGCCTCTTTTCCCAAAGGTGACTCCCCTGGAGGCTGAATGTGGACTCCTGACCTCCTCCCTCTTCTGGCCCTCCCTTCCTCCTCCTCAGAGATGCCTCCAGTGTAGAGCACAACTCCCATTCCCAGGCTAAGGGAAGGCTTCCTGAAAGCTGCAGGCCCCAAAAATGATCTTTACTGTGGAGTCCTGACCTGAAGGCTTTTACTCCTGTCCAAGCAGCTGGTCTGAGTTTTGAAGTATTCCTGTTCACACAGGCAAGTAGCAGTAACTTTCATAATTAAATATCTAACAAATGCCATTCGTGACCCCACTCTCCCCTCTTATCCCGCCCGTGGATGAGGTTTATACAAATGTCTCCTACCTGCCTGCCTGTTGTGCCCGTGCGATCTTCAGGACATCGCACGGGCCCCAAAAAATTGCAGACAATTGCTGCCTCAAGAGCCTTAAGTACCTGATTAATTAATGGCGGGTGCGCATCCGAGAACATCGCGCGCCCGCCCACCTAAATATCGCGATGGCACGTGGTGACATCGGGACGTTGGCCAGAAGTCACCACGCATCATTTTATGTGTCAGCATGCAGCCCCCACCCCTCCCCCCGCACACCAACAGGAAAATTCTGCCCTATGGGTTGTTGTTGCCTTGTTGAAGATTTTAAGAATGATTAATTTGGGGATTTGTTTAATGGTTATTTTGGTAGTAGTTTGTAGGTGTGTATGTATTTAATACCTTGTAAAATTAATAAATGTTTAATTTAATTTATATAAAAAGCCTCAGGAGGCTTGGCGGTTTCATTTCTGAATTCAGAGCTGCATCTCAAACATACCAATTGAAAATAGAGGTTATGGTGACAGTTGTTTAAAGTTCCCCTCTGGGATTTTAAATAACTCAGCCTTTATCAACTGGTGTGTCATAACAGTGCCCTGCTCAGAGGCAGAAGCACCCTCGGCAGCTGAGAAGCTGGAGTGGATGGGGTCACAGGCAGAGGGGGCTATGATCGTCTGCTAGCCCTTGGAGTGTCCTCAGAGGAGGCTCCCGGGATGTCCGGCTAATGCTCTTCCTCCCTGTGGGTGCCCGAGGACCCTGCCCTAACTCCAGCAGGAATGGAGCACCCTGTGAGTGCCTCAGCCTCATATCACCTACATCTTGATGGCGCCCACCAGGGTGTGTGGCTATGGAGTACAGGGTCGAGCACTGATCAGGCAAGACCTCCTGGACCAAGCTCTCCATGATGGTTGCCAGCCCTCCTCTGGTGACCACGAGGTGCTCACATGTCAGAGCCACAACATCAGACAGAACGTGGACAGACTCCTCCATCATTTGCTCTAGTCTGCTGAGTGATGGTCGAATCTCCGCGTGATGTTCCACCACCTGTCGTTGCATCTCCAGCACAGATTTGGCAGTCGCTTCCAGAGGCTTATCATCTGACTCGGACTGAGTGGGTGTCTGGTCTCCAGCAGCTCTCCGAGTGTCGGAGACCCGGACTGTCCCTGCCTCTGACTGCTGCGGGGACGTGTCAGTGAGGTGTTCCCCAGAATGTGAGCCCAAGCCTAATCTACAGCATTGCCCCATCGACATGTGTCTCTGAATTGGTCGAGGGTGCATGTGAGCACACTGACTGTTCTTCCAGAGCTTCCTCTTCGGATGTACTCTGGAGGCTCAGACTGCTGCTGGACTGCCTTGGGGGCCTCGATCTGCTGGTGTCTAGAAAATAGAGTTTCAGTTAATGAACATGAGCTAGATAAGACTGCATGTGACCCACTGTGATTTTCAGGATTTGATAAATTGATGGAGCTGTGATCCATACTAGGTTGGTGGGAGAGACTGATCTCCCCTTCCCCACATGAGCAATCTCTGTCCTCCCCAGCGAGCTCGGCTGCAACCTCCTCAAACTCTGAGGGCAATAACGTTGGCCGTCCCTCCAGGGTCTGCAATCTCTCGTGCCAGTTGTGCGCCAGCTTGGCCTGTATGAAGAAGGAAGAAAGGCGTGTGATGAGAAGGGATGGAGCGGAGGTTGGGTGAGATGCATGTCCCCTGTGTGGTGAGCCCTCCCCATAAGGGCCAGAGGATGGAGTGTGAGCAAATTGATAGATGGGACGGTGGTAATGTGAAAGTCTCGGTGAGAGAATAAGTGTTGATATGTGTCCCCGACTAATGGTTGTGTGAGATCCCTGAAGATGGTAGCCATTTGAGTGCATGATGCCATGATGAGAGTTTTATACTGGAGGGTGTTGAAGGATGACTTACCCTGGCAGAGCAGATGAGATCATTCATTCTCTTCCTGCACTGTGTGGCATTTTGGGCATGGTTGCCAGCTACACAGGCTGGCAGGGTGAGGCTGCTGTGCTTCCTGCAGCCATCCCTGGGATAGAGCACGTGCTTTTGCACCTGCACTCCTCTGATCAAGGTCTGGAGGGCCTGGTGCATGAAGTGGGATGCTGCCTTCTTCTTCAGGCTCTTGTCCTTCCTTTCCTGCTGCCAGGCCTCTCTGGTGGGCTGGAGAGAGTGATATTGTGCATTGGACTGGCCTTCAATTATGGCACCCGGACCTTCAAACCCACTAGCCAGATGAATCAACTCACGACCCGCCAGGTGATTTGGACCAATACGTACCTTTGCATAAGCCTCCAAGCTCAGAATCGGGTGCTATTCTGTCCAGCAGGGTGGAAGCTACTGAATCTAGTTTTAAAGTGTCCTAGTTTCATTAATGGTAAATTCTGACCAAAGTATTTGTTTAGTTTCTGTACCATTCCCTTATTCTCCATTATAAATTATCCTGACTCGACTTGTAATGGACCCACAATTTCTTTTGCTAATCATTTCCTTTTTACATATCTATAGAAGCTTTTACAGTCCATTTTTATGTTTCACGCTTGTTTACCTTCATATTCTATTTTCCCTTTCTTAATCTTTTCTCTTGCTCCTCCTTTGCAGATTTCTAAAATGCTCCCAATCCTCAGGATTATCATTTTTTTGGCAACTTTATACGCCTCCTCCTTTGATCGAATACAATCCTTGATTTATTTTATTAGCCACAGTCAGAACATTTTCCTCGCTGGGATTTTGTGCATTAAAGGAAGGTATTCTTATTGTAAACCATGTATTAGTTCTTTGAATATTAGTCATTGCCTGTCTACCATCATAACTTTTAACGTACTTTCCCAATCCACCATAGCCAATTTGCCCCTCATAACTTCATAGCTTCCTGCGTTTATATTTAAGTCCCCAGTTTCTGATTGAACTACATCGCTTTCAAACTTAATATAAAATTCTATCATATAATGGTCACTCTTTCCTAAAGGACACTTTAAAACTAGATTATTAATTAGTCCTTATTCATTGCACAATACGAGATCTAAGGTTGTCAATTCCCGAGTTGGTTCCACAACATGCTGCTCTAGAAAACTGTCTTGCATACATTCCTAAAATTCATCCTCCACAACATTAGTACTAATTAGGTTTACCCAGTCTATATGTCGATTGAAATTCCCCATGATTATCCTTGTTACACACACCTCTAATTTCCTGATTTATATTGTGATTTACATTACCAATGCTGTTTGGTAGCCTATCAACAACTCCCACCAATGTTTTCTGCCTCTTGCTGTTTCTTCGTTCCATCCAAACTGATTCTACATCTTGATATTTAGAATTAAGGTCATCTCTCAATAGGATTAAAATCTTCCACTATCCAAGCCAGAAACTCCTGCACCTCATGCTGGATGTCTAACATCTGTCACCTCACCTATGACTCCAGTGACTGTAGGGCTCAAGCCAGACTTCCATAGTTCTTAGACTGCCAGTGGCCTCAGCTTTCAAAGCCTCTCACAACTGGTCTGGTACTTGTGCAGTGCTGGAATCAGGTTATAACCCCAAATTGTCAACAGCGGGCATACCCACCCATGTGACAGTACCCGCACTGGTGGAGGGTACAGGGGGAAGATGTGATGCTGCACCCTTTGAGATCCCCTCCTCCTCTGCAGAGGTGAGCAGAAGCCCCTTGAACATGTCTCCTGGATGATCTGCTGCCACACCTTTGGGGAAAAAGCAGAAAGATCTGCACTGCTCGACCCTCTACATGGAAGCACGCAGAGCCCTCGTCATCTTTTATGTCGGCAACCTGGGGCATGCAACAAATTGCCATGCTCCCCCCACCCCCCTCTGTTATTGAGTTGTCTCAGAAGACATTGAGTGTCTTAGTCTAGTAAACAATCTAGCTGGAGGAAAAGATCTTTCCTTAAAAGTACTTCAATTTCAAAACTACCTATATACAAGATTACAGAACACCAGGACAGGAATATATTGTTCCTCTCGTAGGTTCTTCTTACTCATCTCTGAGTGACATTATTATGACATAATTCCTATCGCACATGCTCAGTAGCTATAATTGGAGTAGTGCTAGCATTAACCCTTTACTCTACATCCCCTCTCAAAAGCCTTTATCCCTAAGTTATCACATACACATCCTCCTACACCTCCCCCCACTGTCTCTATTTTTAAAGGGGTAGTCTCCTTGGTGGTTTCTCCCAATCTTTCCTGAACATATGCAGAGTTCTTTTTGATGTTGTTGTGAATCTGTTTGCTCTGAACCCAATCCCTGAGGGTTGTCACTCCTTCTCTCCCTCGTTCATGGTTCTGCAGGTGTGACATCCTCCTGAGGGTAAGGATGTGCAGCCCATCCTGCAGATCGTTTCATGGAAACCATTAAAACAAGGCACTCCTGTTTCTTCGGATGATACCTGTTTCTGTCTGGACCAGATACAATCCTGCTTGTTGTAGCTCCTTCATTAACCAGATTGCAAGGGTGAGCATAAAATACATTAAAAAAGGCTGAACCAATCCTTTAAAAATAATCGGGGCACTACTGAAGCAGAGCAAACTGATTCATTAACCAATGCAGCTAGAAGAACGCTGCAGTCCGAGTCCTGAGTCGATGCCATGCCATGTGGCAGCTGAGCTTTACTGAAAAAAAGTTTTAAAATGGTAGACAGAGCTGAAGATCACCTTCCAATCGAGTTTCTGTACTTAGAAAACCGACTATCTGTCTCAAACTGCTGATTTTTATAATTCCCTGCAGAGTTGGTCAGTTTAAAATCAGCTCTGTGATCGTAACCAGAGCCTGCCAAAACCCAACCAGCACAGGAAGAAGAGAAAAAAATGGTTATTGCAGCACCATCTTTAAAAGAGAAACAAGATTTAAACCTATGCTCCCCTAGCTAAAAAACAGCCATGGATAATAAATCAACCCTACCAGGTCAGTTTGGCTAATGCAAGGGCCAGACCAGTGTAGAATTGGATAAGAAGATATATGATAGCTTCAGAACTGGATAAGAAAATAGGCTGAACAAGTGAATACAATACCGTACTCAGGAGGTCCGATAGCCAACATCATTGCCACGCAAGGAAAAATGGAATCTTCAGATAAGTTTGAGGAGGTTCTGAAGCCCTTTGACATCTATTTTAATTTAAGAAATAATAAAATTTTAGAGTGAGCAAAATTCAACAAATGAGCCCAAAAGCCTGGAGAACCCATTGACTTTTTCATAAATGAGTCATACAAACTGGTTGAAGGCTGTGACTAGGGCGACCTTAAATCGGAGCTCATAAGACACAAAATAGTAGTTGGAGTGGCTGATGATACTCTTTTGGATGTACTACAGGCAAAGGAAGATCTGACTCTGGAAAAAGCCATCCAAATAGTCAGGCAGTCTGAACTCTGCCGACAACACCGGTCCATTTTATGTGATGAGGTAAAGCTGTTGTACAGAGCAATCCCAACAGTCCAGCTCATAAAGCAGCAAAAAGGAGACTCCAGGGCTAGGAGGATGATACCCAAACAAACCACAAGATGGTGGTAGACCAAGACAGTGCTGTGGCACCAAAAGACTTCACAGGTGATAGGAATTTCCAGTAATCTCTGCACTGTGCTTCCACTGCAATCAGCTGGGATACTTTGGAAAGCTGTGTGAGGCTCAGACCTCGAGACATGCGGAGGATCCCAAAACACTCCGTGCGATTGAGGTAACACACCAAGAAGAAATCCAACTGTGTTTCTTGGGTGAAATCAAGGATCCTGGATTCTCCTTTTGGAATGCTGACATCTCTTTAAATGGTCATTTCACCAACTTCAAAATAGACATGAGAGCCAGTGTGATGTCCCTCGTGGATAAGTAACTGTTGTTGAAATACCTCTGGCTACAAATGATAGACACACCACTCTCTGGCCTTGGAGGAATCCAACATCCGGTCATGGACATGATCTGGAACTGCTCCTGTATGTCGTCCAGCACATATTCAAAATCTTGTACATCATCCAAAGCCAACCCTTTTCTCTCTTGAGCTGGGATTCCTGTGCTCCCCTTAACCTTCTCAAAAGGCAGAAGATGTCAAAACAACCTCTATTGTCAACTACACAGAATGGCAGGTTCCCATGTGGTCCACCAGTACACATACTCTCAACTGGAACTTCAGCTCTGAATTATCTTCACACTTCGCAGAGCCGGTTAGCCAAGCTCTTTTGCAGATGGGGGCAGCAGCTCCTCTTCGGTCAGGTCAGCTAAACCTTCAGATGAGTACCAACATTCTCTGAGTGGGAGATGCACAAGAGAACAAGCAGCAGCAGAATGATGAGCCCCAAACTCAGAGTTCAACAGTTGCTGTCACACAACCAGGGAAAACCAAAGCAATGCAACTGCAGTTTCCAGCTGAAATGCACAGTAGCAATTTGACACTGGAGCAAGAGAACAGCAACCACCAACTCACCAAAGCACTCCTCCAGGAGGCACAAGGGCACAGGAAAGAACACAGTTTGGCATTGGAAACCAAACTGTAGGATGAGCTCATGAATGATGAACATACAAACATAAGGGAGATACACCTTCAACCTCAAAGAACAACATGGTGAACCCCACAGAAAAGAAAGCCTGGATCCACTCTATCAATGAACAGAGTGAATATTCCCTCTGAAAGGAACAGGACAAACCCATAGTGCCTGAACAATGTGGATGAATTGTTGGCAAAGCAAAACATAACATGAAAGAGCACAAGGAGCAAATCAGATGGAGACACTCCCGTACCTGAAACACCAAATACTGCAATTTCAACTCCATGCCAACAATGCCTGCCTAAAGCAACTGAGACTACCACTCCTCCAAATGTGACAAGCATGAGATCTGGGAGAATCTTAAAGCCTCTATACCATCTGAATTTATAAAGTCAGAGCTAGAGGGAGGGAGGAGAGGTAGCACGTAAAGAAAGGTTATACTTTAAAAATTTGGGGGTAAGACTTGGGGAGAGGTATGGTATAAGGGTGTTCGGCATAGCAAGGGTTAAGTTGGGACTTGGGAAATAGTACCACCCACATTATGATAAAGAAAGCCATATGATAGTGGACTGAGTATGGAGAGAATCTAGTAGAAGTTGGCATGAAGCTAGCTCCTAGTTTGGGGTATACTTTGTACATATATATATAGTCTTGTTACCAATAAGAACTTAATGTTCAACACCTACTCACAACCTTTACAACACTGCTGATGCATACAGCGCTACAATACTTGGATGCTCAGGATCATAGTGAGCTAGGATCTCCAAAGATATCAACATTGTTTTGATTCATTCAAAGGATTGCTGTTGATGCGCAGTCCAGCACCACACATGGCCTTATTCCAAAAGTTGTCCTAGAGGCTCATTTACTGGAACTTGGTGAGGTAGACATTTTCCCAATTGGTTGACCATATTCATAAACTGTTGCAGTCCAATGATATTTCTGGGTGGCAGGAATTCTCTTATGGCTTTTGTCTTCTTTGGGTCTGCAATGATTCCTGTAGCCTGTATAATATGGCCTCTGTCGGTTTGGAAAATTCACACTTCTTGTTAAGCATTAAGCCAGCATCTTGCAGTGTTCTTAATACTTCTCTTATTCTTTTGTCATGTTCTTCCTTTGTTGATCCATGGATGAAGCCACAACGAGCCACATCATCCATGTGGCATATGATGCCTTCCATAGCTTCTAGCATGGAAAATTTCTGGTGCAAGTGTGATGCCAAAAGGTAGATGGTTGAAGCAGTACCATCCAAAGGGTGTTATGAAGGTGGTAAGAAATTTTGACTCCTGATCTTGTGGTAATTGCCAGAATCCACTGGGTCAAATATTCCCCCCGCCAGGGGGGAAGTTGATGAGCGGGCACGTACAGGCACGCTTCCGATCGGCGTCCCCAATCGGAGGCGCGGCGCCAAAGGGGAGGGGTGTGATGCTTTGGATCCAGTGATGCCAGAGGAGTGGTCCGAGGTGATTGGCTTGAGTACCGCCGTGGCTGACAGGAGGATTTTTGCTGCTGAGTGTTCATTGCTAGCCTTTCTCTTCCCCTGGGCTGATTGCTGAAAGCTTTGTTGCAGAGTTCAGCTTCAGTTCTTGGATATGAAAGCCATTTCAGGTGCTGGCAGCCCTTTAAACCGGCCACCTGCACCTGCTTCTGGGAAGTTGCCAGCTCCCACCACTGCCAATCCTCCCACCCACGAGTCTCAATTGGGACAGGAGCAGAGGTGGTAGGTTGAAGACCTATGCCACACACTTTCACTTCTGCAGTGGAATCATGTTAAATTCCACCCTAAGGTACTGAATGCACAGGAGGATTCTTCGAGCATGTTAGGGGAACAGGTAGAGATAGAATGCGTGGCCCAGGAAAGAGTTGACATTAGGGCCCAGCCCTTAAAAGAAAGAAAGATTATGTGCACCAGTAATTGCTGAATGCATTGGACTGCCAGTCAGAGAGCATACAAAATATATTGGGTAGCATAGTGCAGTCCACAGCTAGCTTCTGTGGGTTCTTCACACATAGCATCAACACTTTGCAGTCAACCGTGGTCACCTCAATGGCTGCCACAGCTGAGCCCCTCTGCAGACCTTATGGCAAATAACTCTCAGGAAAGCTCATACGAGAGCCACCCAGACTTTTGGCTCAATTGTTTCAGCTGCAGCAGTTGGCTGCAGATCTTCTTGTAGGACCTAACGTAACTTTGTCAAGCCACCCTAGAGAACTGAAGCTTGTTTATGCAGAACTCCTCAGGGAAGTGCAGGTGTGGGTAAGGATTTCTCCAAGTGTGTCTCCTTCTATTTGCTTTTCCTCCAGTTGTATGTGTTTGTTCGCTCCATTTGATCTTCCTTTTGCTCCATCCAGGGTAAGATTCTTAGAACGACCCCGTTAAGAAGCAACTGTAATTCCAGAAGCACCTTAATTCCGAACCTGAAATTTCATACTCTTCAAAGTTAAAAAAAAGATGCTGAAAGGAAATGTCTCTAAAAGCTCTTTACAACATTGCTTCAGAGCAGCTGAAGATTCCATTCAGTAGTGTATGAAATGGTTGTCTCAGGGCTTGTGCAATCCATGGTGGGCAGGAGCAGGGAGTAGCGTTAGTTACTTTTGAGGTTAGTAAATAATGTTGGCATTGTAATGAAGTCACTTGATCCCAGTGTGAATTTATTTGTGAAACTCCCACTTGTTACAGACAGGAACTCCGGCTGCATTCTTAATGTTTCCTGAAAAATCAGACCAGGTATAAAACCTTCTGCTTTTGAATATAAATTTAATGATAAAGAGAAGGGAATCACCCATCCTCTCTTCTATGTCAAAAAAACAAGAAAAGGCACAATCTTTGCCTCATTGTTTATGCTTCCTTCTCCATTAGAATATTACACAATAAAGTAGCAGGTGAATATCTGTTCAAAGTGCTATAGGGTACACAGGAACCCTACACTCTCAATGCTATTTTAGAGGTCAGACTTTGTAAAGGTATAACAATACAGTTTCCCGTTGTCAATAAAACTGGAACAGGAGTCTTTGTACGGCAAATGACCAGAATTCAGGAAGGCCTTTTGATCCATTTGTTCTTTAGCAACAAACCAACTGGGAATTAATGCTTCAGAAGGAACACAGTATGAGCTAGTTCACAGAGAGAGTAAGAGAGTGATTGAACTAATTTAAGGAACTGGGAAAACTATACCTTGGTATTGGGTCTTAATAATGCAAAATAGTGATTTCATATTTGGAACTGATACGTTGTAAGCAGTGATTAGTTTGGCCATTTGGATACAACACATTGAAGTAATTCTGATTCTACAAAAAACATTTGGTTTAATATATTAGCTGATCACCTATAAGATTGTACAATGAGGGAGAGAATTTAATGGGGCCTTGGGAGTGGGCTGGGAAGTTGGCGGGCCATGAAATGGTGAGCAAAGGGAAGGGATGGAGTCCCCATCACTTTCCTGGCACCAGCGAATTCCATCAGCAGCTCTACCAAAGTAAATCCTTCATGGTCAAGCATATGACCCCAGATTTCTATAGTCCTGCTCCAAAAACAAGAGCAAGTGTTGAGCACAACACTCTGAAGAAATCGCATGGACTCAAAATGTTAACTCTGTTTCTCTGTCCACAGATGCTGTCAGAGCTGTTGAGTTTTTCCAGCATTTTCTGTTTTTATTACTTACATAAATGTTCCATCCTGATGAAAGATTTTATCAACCTAAAACATTAACCCTGGTTCTCTCTCCACAGATGTTGTCTTGCTTAGTATTTCCAGCATTTTCTGTTTTCATCCCACACCATGCTGCAGTGTCAATAACAGATGGAGGCATCAGAAATGTATGCATCCATCTGCCATTACAGAGAGACCTCGAGATCAGTTAATGTGTCCTAAGTGGACTATATGGCAACTGACCTTCAAACTCTAGGAGGTAATTTGGAGAGAATGATGGAGAGTGGCTTCTGAGAATGTCAAATAATATATTTCAGGGTCTATGGGATCTGACTATGCCATCAAAGAACAAAGAAAAGTACAGCACAGGAACAGGCCCTTCGGCCCTCCAAGCCTGCACCGATTATATTGCCTGTCAAACTAAAACATTTTGCACTTCCAGGGTCCGTATTCCTCTATTCCCATCCTATTCATGTATTTGTCAAGCCGCCTCTTAAACACCACTATCGTACCTGCTTCCACCACCTCCTCTGGCAGCAAATTTCAGACACTCACTACCCTCTACGTTAAAAACTTGCCCCGTACATCTCCTCTAGAGTTTTCTCCTCTCACCTTGAATCTATGTCCCCTAGTAATTGACTCTTCCACCCTGGGAAAAAGCTTCTGACTATCTATTTTGTCCATGCCACTCATAATTTTGTAAACTTCTATCAAGTCACCCCTCAATCTCCGTTGCTCTAGTGAGAACAATCCGAGTTTCTCCAACCTCTCCTCATAGCTAATAACCTCCAGACCAGGCAGCATCCTGGTAAACCTCCTCTGCAACCTCTCCAATGCCTTCATATCCTTCTGGTAATGTGGCGACCAGAATTGCACGCAATATTCCAAGTGTGGCCTAAACCAAGGTTCTGTACAGCTGCAGCATGACTTCCCAGCTTTTATACTGAATACCCCTGCCAATGAAGGCAAGCATGCCATATGCTTTCCTGACTACCTTATCCACCTGTGTTGCCACTTTCAGTGACCTGTGGACCTATACACCCAGATCCCTCTGCACGTCGATGCACTTAAGGGTTCTGCCATTTACTGTATAATTCCTACCTGTACTAGGCCTTCCAAAATGCATTACCTCGCATTTGTCCAGATTAAACTCCATCTGCCTTTTCTATGCCCAAGTCTCCAACCGATCTATATTCCATTGTATCCTTTGACAATCCTCTTCACTATCTGCAACTCCTCCAACCTTAGTGTCGTCTGCAAACTTACTAATTAGCCCAGTTACATTTTCCACCAAATCATTTACGTATACTACAAACAGCAAAGGTCCCAGCACTGATCCCTGTAGAACACCGCTAGTCACAGCTCTCCATTCAGAAAAGCACCCTTCCACTGCTACCCTCTGTCTTCTATGACCAAGCCAATTCTGTATCCATCTTGCCAGCTCACCTCTGATCCCATGCGACTTTACCTTCTGTACCAGTCTGCCATGAGGGACCTTGTCAAAGGCTTTACTGAAATCCATGTAGACAACATCCACTGCCCTTCCATCGTCGGCTATCTTTGTCACTTCCTCGAAAAACTCGATCAAGTTAGTGAGACACAACCTCCCCTTCACAAAACCATGCTGCCTCTCACTAATACGCCAATTTGCTTCCAAATGGTAGTAAATCCTGTCATGAAGAATCTTCTCTAATAATTTCCCTACCACTGATGTAAGGTTCACCGGCCTGTAATTTCCTGGATTATCCTTGCTACCCTTCTTAAACAATGGAACAACATTGGCCATTCTCCAGTCCTCTGGGACCTCACCCGTAGCTAGTGAGGATACAAAGATTTCTGTCAAGGCCCCAACAATCTCCTCCCTTGCCTCCCTTGGTACTCTGGGGTAGATCCCTTCTGGCCCTGGGGACTTATCCACCTTAATATTCTTCAAGATGCCTAACACCTCTTTTTTGATCTCAACATGATCCAGGCTATTTACACACTCTTCCCTAGACAAATCGATCGCTAAGTCCTTCTCTTTGGTAAATACTGATGAGAAGTACTCATTTAGTATCTATCCCATTTCTTCTGTCTCCACACACAGATTCCCACCTCTGTCCCTGAGTGGGCCTACCTTTTCCTTGGGCTACCCTCTTGCTTTTTACATATGTATAAAAGGTCTTGGGATTTTCCTTAATCCTGGTTGCCAATGACTTTTCATGACCCGTTTTATCCCACTTGACCCCTTGCTTAAGTTTCTTCCTACTTTCTTTATATCCTCCACTGGTTTCATCTGTTCCAAGCCTTCTAGCCCTTACGAATGCTTCCCTTTTCTTTTTGACTAATCTCACAATATCCTTCGTTATCCAAGGTTCCTGAAACTTGCCATACTTATCCTTCATCCTAGCAGGAACATGCCAGTCCTGAATCAAAAGATCTTTCCTCCTGCTGATCATTGGTCCAAGGACCCAGCACAAAAATACACCTTATGCTGTTCTCTCTCCTGATGACAACTCCTGCGACCTTTCCAGTCATTTAATGTCAGGATATAGGACCAGACAATCCATGCAGATGTAGGGACACCATAGTCTATAGAGACTCAGAGCCATTGACACCTTCTTTTCACCAAGTTTAATTATATTACCTTCGCAGATGCTTCTTCTCCAGTTTGGGTGGTCTCGAGCAAGAGATGCTGGGTCCCCTATTATTTGTCATTTATATGAACAACATAGATGACTATGTGAGGGATAGGATTAGTAAGTTTGCAGATGACACAAAGATTGGCCGGGTGGTTAACAGTCAGGTTGAGTGTCTTGGGCTACAGGAAGATATAGACAGGATGGTCAAATGGGCAGATAAGTGGCTGATGAAATTTAACCCTGAAAAGTGTGAGGTGATACACTTTTGGAAGGAGTAATTTGACAAGGAAGTATTCAATGAACGGCATGACATTAGGAAGTTCTGAGGAAGAAAGGGACCTTGGCGTGTGTGTCCATAGATCTCTGAAGGCGGAAAGGCATGTTAGTGGGGTGGTGAAAAAGGCATATGGGACACTTGCCTTTATCAATTGAGGCATAGATTACAAAAGTAGGGAGGTCATGTTGGAGTTGTATAGAACCTTGGTGAGGCCACAGCTGGAGTACTGTGTGCAGTTCTGGTCGCAACGTTATAGGAAGCATGTGATTGCACTGGAGGGGGTGCAGAGGAGATTCACCAGGATGTTGCCTGGGATGAAACATTTAGGTTATGAAGAGAAGTTGGATAGACTTGGGTTGTTTTTATTGGAGCAGAGAAGACTGAGAGGCGACCTGATCAAGTGTACAAGATTATGAGGGGCATGGACAGGGTGGATAGGGAGCAGCTGTTCCCCTTTGTTGAAGGGTCAGTCACAAGGGGACATAAGTTCAAGGTGAGGGGCAGGAGGTTTAGGGGGGATGTGAGGAAAAACTTTTTTACCCAGAGGGTGGTGACAGTCTGGAATGCACTGCCTGGGAGGGTGGTGGAGGCGGGTTGCCTCACATCCTTTAAAAAGTACATGGATGAGCACTTGGCACGTCATAACATTCAAGGCTATGGGCCAAGTGCTGGTAAATGGGATTAGGTAGGTAGGTCAGATGTTTCTCACATGTCGGTGCAGACTCGATGGGCCAAAGGGCCTCTTCTGCACTGTGATCCTGTGATTCTGTGATTCTGATTCTGTTGAGACAGGGTCACCAGTGGCACTGGAATGTAGACTAGCAAAATGCTTTTGAAATAATTAAACAACTTTTAATCTCTGCTGAAACCTTGGCACATTATGACCCAGAATTGTTGACCATAGTAGTAGCAGATGCATCGTCTACAGGTATAGGGGCAGTTTTATTTCAAATGCAGAGAGATGGCAAGATTAGACTATTCTACTATGCCTCTAGGTCACGAATAGAAACAGAACAACGATATGCCAGATAGAAAAAGAAGCATTAGCAGCAAAGTAGGCATGCAAAAAAATTTCAGACTATGTTTTGGTATTGTGTTTCAAAATTTAAACAGACCATAAGCTACTCATCAACCTTTTGAACATGAAAGAAATTGAGAAGATGCCATCCAGAATCCAGTGGTCCAGAATAATATTGATGAGATATGACTACATCACAGAATATGTGCAAGGGAAGTATCAAACAATGGCATACGCACTGTCACTGATACCAACAGAAGGAGCTACATAAGAGGAATTACACATTATTGAGGAGGCTGAAGCATGTACATCCTTAATCACTCAGCACTTACCAGCTACAATAAGGAAATTGCAGGAATAAAACAAGTCCAGCAACAAGATGGAGAATGTCTCTAAATCCAAGAATATTGTCTGGTAGGATGGCCAGACTTTATCACCACTTATTCAATACTATGGCGGCACTTTGAACAGCGCAAGCACCTCAGAGTCTTCAACAACTTACTTGACTTCAACGAGAGAGTAGTCATGCCAAGAACACTTTGGCTTGATATTCTTCAAATATGTCACTGAGGTCATCTGGGAATTGCAAAATGTCACAAAAGAGCACAGCAATCAGCCTGGTGGCCAGGCATTACTCACTCTATGGAATAAATTATTTCAAACTGTCTTACTTGTGCTGTAAACAACCAAGAACACAAAGAACCACTCTCCCTTCTACTTTTCCATCAAGGACATGGAAGCACCTGGGAATGGATTTATTTGAATTTAGAGGGGGAACCTTCCTTTATTGTGTCATGAAGCTAACATTTTTTTCAGAATAATTTTCTGGTTTATTATGATGTAGGTTTATGGGGGTAAGTATAGTTGGGTCTGTGTGTGATTTAATTACATTTTGTAGTCAAGCAGACTGCAAGCTTTAAATCATCAAAAGAAGCTAGGTGCTTGACATGCTAATGACTAAACATGGATGCTGGCTTAGCATGTAAGGTGTGAAGGGAATTTCCATTTTTAGATAAATGAAGGGATATTTGGATTTCGAAGGGATTTTAGTCTGTTTACAGCTAGCCAGATAAGCACAGCTAAGAAATTTGTTTATTTTTCCCAAAAGTTACTGACAATATATATTGGCAACATGAAAGTTTTTATATTATGAGAAAGGCACAGTTTCAAAAAAAATGGAACAATAGAATTTACATATTAAAAAGAGAGAAACATATATAAAGGAGAATGAAAGGTTATGTGTCAGAAGGCCATGCAAAATCTAACAGGAGTACCTTAATGAAGCCTCCAGAATGTGTGCATAAGTCTGCTATCTAATGCAGCTGAAGTTGGGGAAAAGCCATTAGAAATTCCAATGTCCAGGGTAGTGTGTTAACTTGCTGAGTTTATTTTAATTTCTAAAATCTATTGTGGACCGTTGCCTTAAAGGGACTGTAACTGGGAGTCAGATTAATTAGGAATTTTAGGAGTTATTATAGTAGTAATTGTAGTCTTATGTAAGTGCTTGATATGTTTTATTTTGTTAGTAAATATTTTAATTTAATTTTTAAAATCTCTAAAGGTCTTGGTTGGCCTATTACCTCTGAATTCAGTGCACATACCTCATAATAAATACAAATTGCAAAACCATTGTGATAGCACAACCAAGTTTCCCTCATGGATTTGGTTTGCCTGGCACACATCATCTGCCACATCATAACAATTGTCATTGATTATTACTCACAGTGGATTGAGGTAAACAGATTGCATCATATCACAGCAGAAGTAGCCATTCAATCCCTCAAGAGAATGTATGAAACACAGGCATCCCAGACATTGTAGTGTCTGATAATGGGTCACAATTTGCTAATGAATTTTCCACAATTTTGCAGATGAATATGGCTTCATTCATGTAAATAGTTCACCTTGCTCTCCTCAAGCAAATGGAAAAACTGAGAGAAGGGTATGGACCACTAAACATTATTGAAGAAAAACATAGACCTTAATCTAGCTCTTCTAAGTTATCAAAAATCATCGCTACAAATGGTTTCTCACCATCAGAATTACTAGTGGGTAGGAGATTGAAAACACAGCATTCATCTCTGGAACAAAAATTCAAACCTAATATCACCACAAATGATAACGATAGGGTAAGACTACATGACAAAGAACAGAAAATCAACCAGACGTGGAACTTTAATCACAGGTATGAAGTATGTGAATTACCAGTGCTGAAGCCCAGGGAGAGAGTATGGTTCAAAGACCAACAGAAGGAAGACACAACCATTAAAAAATTTTGCAAGGAAAATTGTACAAGATTCATACAGACCAGGGTATCATAAGGAGAAACTGCAGCATCTTAATATCCTTGGAGAGGAAGCCAGTAGAGACTAAGATCCTGAAGTTGAAGAAAGGCCTACTACAAGCTCTACAGTCACACAGGAGAAGAACACTCACACCGACAGAGGGAGAGTATAGAATATCCTTGACCTCAAAAGGAGATCAGAACAAAATCAGGGAGATTGGCCTGCACCTCAGAGACCTTGTGGAGAGCTGTAGGAGGATGTAAATATGACAGGGATAAAGGCTTGGGTGGTGATGCAGAGCAAAGGATTAATATCGGAAGCATACATGATGCTGATGTCAGATTTCATGACTGAGAAGTAAGAGAGATCTGGAAGGAGCAGAAGCTCCAGCCTCATGTAGAGGTCCAAATGTGTAGACACTTGCTGTAAATAAAGAGCAGTAGTTTTAAGAAACTATAGACCTAAGCAGCATTCTTTGGGAGAATAGACAATCCCCAAAACTCTCTTCTAGACCTCTACCACACAATAAAACAATAAATGGCAAGTAACATTCATGCCACACACATGTCATACAAAGGCCACCTCCAACGAGAGAGAATCTAAGCAGCTCCCTTTGACATTCAACGACATTACTAGCATCAAATTTCAAACAATCAACACCCTGGGGATTACCACTGACTTTTACTGAAATTTTACTGGACCAGCTACATAAATACTGTGGCTACAAGAGCCGATCAGAAGCTGTGTATTCTGCTGTGAATGACTCACCATCTGACTCCTGAACCATTTTCACCACCTGTAAAATAGAAGTCAGGAGTGTGTTGGAATACTCTCTACTTAATTGGGTAAGGGTCAATGACAATGGGGTAGGGAAAAATCTGGCCAAGATAAATTGGAATCAAAGGTTGCCAGGCAAAACCATAATGGAATAATGGGGTGCTTTTAAAGAGGATATAGTTTGGGTACAGTTTTAAGGCATATTGCCTTGAGGGGGAAAGGTAGGGCAAACAAATCCAGAACTCCCTGGATAATGAAAAAGGTAGAGAGTAAGACGAAGCAGAGAAAAGATGCATTCAACAGCTGTCAGGTGATAACACAATTGAGAACCAGCTCAACATACAAGGTTCAGAGGGGTGAAAAGAAAACAAATAAGAGAAGCAAAGAGAGCAAAGCGTCGCTTCAATGAAAAGAAAACAAGAACACAAATGGTAGGAGCAGGAGTAGGCCATAAGGCCCTCGAGACTGCCCTTCTATTCAATACAATCATGGTTGACTTTGGGTAACAACTCCACTTTTCTGTCCGCTCCCCATATACCTTGATTCCTTGAAAGACAAAAACCTGTCTATCCCAGCCCTAAATATAGTCAACAATGGAGCATCCACCACCCTTTGGGGTATAAAATTCCAAAGATTCATAATCCTTTGACTGAAGAAATTTCTCATCATCTCAGTCAGAAATGATCAACCCCTTATCCTGAGAATGTGCCTCTGTGTTCTAGATCCCCCAACCATTGGAGACATCCTCTCAGTGTCTACCCCATCAAGCCCCTTCAGAATCTTCAATGTTTCAATGAGATCACCTCTCATTCTTCTAAACTCCAGAGAATATAGACACAATTTACTCAGCCTCCTACTATTGGACAACCAATCTATTGAACCTTCCAATGAAAGTACCATAGATGTCGATGTACAAATCAACATATGAAGACTGAAAAAGCCCTCCAAACGCAGGGATCGACTTATACGCAGAGAATAAAGGTGAATTGCCCAAATAGGTGTGGGTGGTTGCCATTTTGAAATGGTATCAGCATCCTGATGCAAAGAATGGGCATGTCTTAAACTCCTGTGCATCTTTGTAACATAGCCGGTATCACCTGCTTGATCCTTTGCAACCAGTTATAAGGTACTGGTAAGTAAAACTTACATTTGTGGGGTGAAAGCTTGAGGCCGACTACCAATGTGAGTATAGCATGTCATGGCTGAAAGTCGGGGGGCTAACTTATACATCAAGTATATGCAAAAACATAATTTTGGAGGCCGGAAAATAGGGTCGAAATATTCGCTAGGTCAATTTATATTCTGCGATTTATGATACATCCTTCCTTAAAGGCCAAAGTTGCACACAGTATTCCAGGTGTGGTCTCACCAAAGCCCTGTACAATTGTCACAAAACTTCTTTATTCCTGTACTCCAATCCCCATTGCAATAAAGGCCAACATGCTACTTGCCTTCCTAATTGCTTGCTGTACATGCATGCTAACTTTCTAAGTTCCTTGTACAAGCACACCCAAGTCTCTCTGATTGTTAATGTATAGAAGTTTCATGCCTTTTTAAGAGTAATCTGCTTTTCCATTCTTACGGCCAAAGTGAATAACTTCACATTTCCCCGCATTATACTCTGTTGGCCACCTTATTGCCAAGCCATGTAACATGCCTTTATCTCTTTGCAGCCTCTCTGCGTCCTCCTGACACTTATATTTCCACCTAGCTTTGTATAATTAGCAAATGTTTATACCAAACAACCTGTCTTTTTGTCTAAGTGGCTAATATAGATTGCAAATAGCTGATGCCCCGGCACTGATTCTTGCAGCACCTGCCAACTTGAAGATGTCCCATTTATGCCTATTCTTTGTTTCCTGTCCGTTAACTACTCCTCCATCCATGTTAATATATTACCCCCAACTCCATGAGCCCTTATCTTGCATATTAACCTTTTGAGTTGCACCTTATCGAATGCCTTTTGGAAATTGAGGTACCCCACATCTACTGATTCCCCTATTTATCCTACTAATTACAGCCTAAAAAAAGTCTAATAAATTTGTCAAACACAGTTTCTCTTTCACATAACCATGTTGACTTTGGTCATATTATGATCTTCTAAGTGCATTGTTAAGACTTCCTTAAAATAGATTCCAGCACTTTCCCAACTGGCTGTAGTTTCCTATTTTCTCTCTTCCCTCCTTCCTTTAATAGCAGTGTTACATTTGCTAACTTCCAATCTTTTGGGACCATTCCAGAATCTAGGGAATTTAAAAAAAATTATAGCCAGAGCACCCACTATCTCTGCAGCTGTCTCTTTTAGAGTTCAAGGATGAAGGCCATCAGATCCTGGGGCTTTGTCAGATTTTGGTCCCTTAAGTTTCTCCAGCACTTTTTTCTGCTCATATTAATTTTCTTAATTTCCTCACTCTTTTTAACACCTAGGTTACCCTCAATTACTGATATGCAACTTGTGTCCTCTACTGTGAAGAAAGACACAAAGGGCCGGATTTTCCACTGCATGCATTAAGTGTGGTGGCTGGTGTGGAAATTGGCATTTTGCCCAGCTGGCCGCAATGCCAGGTTTTCATGCCGTATCATCCACTTCCTGCCTCATTAAATATCATGCACGGGAAATACGCCGGATTGCGAGTGGGCGACTTCTGATTTGCCTGCCCCACCGTGATCTCACCATTTCCTCACTTGAGTGTCATATTTAAAGTGCACCGCACACAGTGTTCTCAATGTCTGCAGCCCAGGGCAGCTCCACTCTAGACATGGCCCCAAAAGCCAAGAAGGCAGCAGCCACCAAATTCAGCAACACCCTTTTAAATGCAGTCAAGGCCCACTGCGATGCCCTCTACCCCTGATCTGGCCGCAGTAAGCCCAGCAATCTCATCAATCCAGCTTTGGAGGCGGTGGCAATGGTGGTTAGTGCCAACGCTGCACAAAAGAGGTCAGGCACCCAGTGCAGAAAAAGGATGAATGACCTCATCCAAAACTCCAGGGTAAGTCAACCATCTCATCACTCCCACCTCACACACTCACAAGCTCATCACACACTCACTGGCATCACACTCACTGCCATCTCAAAGGGCATCACTGCCCACTCTCACACACATCCCCACATCTCCATCTGGGCTCATCTCCTCTGGAGGTCGTGTCCTCATCTCATCCATAGCTCCCCTCACCACCCACACATGTCAGGTATCCTTATCATCTGCCCTTGCATCCATCTCGCTCACACTCTTTCCATCTGTCTTCATGCAGGGCAAGATCACACACAATCACAGGGAAGGGGCCCCAGACTGGGGCTGGAGTGCCAAAGCTCAAGGTCTCTCAGTTTGAAAGCCGAACCATTGAGCTGGCCAGAGAGGACGTGGACCATGCCTGCGGCTACAGTGAGGTTAGCAGCAAGCATCCACGTGAGGATCCTACACCAGCTCAGCCCTCAGACAACCTTCCAGTGAGTGCAGTGTTCTGTTTCAGAGTCACCTGCCATACACTAATTATCTCTACTTTCTTTCATAGGAATCTCAGCCAAGTGTGCAATGGCCTCAACCAGTCAGGCGCTTAGCTCGAGCCCTGCCGACACTTTGGATGAGGATCCGGAGGACACCACAGCAGAAGACCCATCACCGTGTTCACAGGAGCTGCAGTCCATCAATCTTACTGCAGCTGCCCCTTCTCCTCAATGAGTCAGCCGGGAGTCCTCAGGCACCCATAGGGAGGAGGACCAGCAGATGAACGCCCTGGGGCCATCCATCCAGGTGACTCCAGGGGTGTCCAGCCAATCCCAATCCCATCTTCCTGTGGCCCCCATCACCTCCAGCTCCACAGCATGACATTCAAAGGGGTCCGGGGCTCTCCAGGTCTCAGCCCTTCAGAGGACGCCCGCCATAATCATCATAGGTGACAGGGCAAAGCAGTCATCAGGCTGCCTCCACTTCTGTTGTGGATGTCAGGGGTACAGCCAGACGTGGTAGTATAAAGAATGTTAAAAAATTGTAGGAGCACAACAGCGGCACAAGTGTTCACAACATGTATATAATGTTCACAATTGTAAATAAAATTGCACCCATTTCACATCTCCTCTTGTGTACACCTTTTTATAATGAGCGGTGTTGCTTTCAATCTGGTGTGAGACCATGGTCCCTCACCCACTTATCGCAGATGTCGCTATCACTATCGTGGGCCTCTTGCCTATGTAGTGTGTTTCCATATCACAACAGTGTGTGTACCTTTTCCAGATTTTTCTCGACATCAATGATGCCTCGACCTGACTGTTAAGTGTGCTTGTGGAACGAGCCTCGTCCACATGCTTTGCAGGGTCATGTCATGTTTATTCTTGGCTGTGTAAGATTGAGGCAGAGGTTTTCTCCTATATCATCTGCATTCTTGAAAATTGAAAATGTCGTGTACAAGGAGAGATGTGTTCAGGCATGGAGAAGGGTCATATATCCATTTGCTATCTGTCACTCGGCAGATTTTTCATGTTATGAATCCATACTCAGAGCTTGTGTGCGCTGCTGTCTGCCAACCACATTTTTGACATTCTGAGTGTGCATCTGCTAAGCTCATCAATAAGTAGGAGCACTGTGCCAGCTCAAGGTGCCGAGGCTCTGCCCCTCTCAGCCATATTATTGCCCTGGCAATCAAACCTACAACCTTGATCATTTCTCAACTTGTAACTGTCTGTATTGTGGCCACTAGGTTCTTGTCACAATGTTGGGATGCAACACTGTCTGTCTCATCACCTAAGTACTCGCCAAGACTTGTGATGCCAGTTGCAAATGATGATTTTTGGTAGTCAACAGAGCCTTTGAGCATGTTCTGGAAGCGCACATCATAGTTTTAGACAATATTGAGGGAAGCAACGGGATAGGAGCGAGAACATACTGAGGTCATCCTCCTTGTAGAATTTAGTGGCTATGAGGGCCTCGCACACACGCCTGCCTTATCTGGCCCGTGATATGGCCTCTTCCCTGCAGCCTCACCATCTTTGTTGTCTTCCTCATTGGAGGAGACGTGCAGCTCATCCATGTCAGCATCTGGCAAGTTCTGCCCACTTTGCAGTGTCAGGTCTTGCAGCATGCAGCACACCACACTGATCTGTGAGACTCTCTGGGGAGTGTACTGGACTGCTGCACCAGGTCTGTCCAGGCATCAGAATTACACCTTTATGATGTCTATGGTCTGCTCCACCAATGCTCAGGTGGTGGCATGAGCATCGTTGTACCTTCTCTCTGCAGGAGTCTGAGACTGCTACATGGCCGTCATCAGCCACATCCTTTGCAGGTACCCCTTGCCCCCAGTGGATCCCTGGAAGGAGCCACTAGCATAGACGTTCAGTGCAGTCGTTACTTTCACAGTCAGTGACAATGGATGCTCTCGCAGTCTCCCTGGTGTCAATTCCTGGAAAATGTGGCAAAGTAGATTCACCAGATCCTTGGACATGCAGAGGCACTGGTGACACTGTCTCTTGCTTATTTGTAAATAAGACCTGCGAGTTCTGTAGACCCTCATTTTTGCAAGCCGCCTTTGCACACCATCTCTGAGAGCCTCATTCTCTGCATCCAGGGGAGGCACCTTGGGGCAGGAGTGCAGGAGTGTGAGCCTCAGCGATTGTCCAATAGTTTTGAGGTTCTCTCAGCTTGTTTGGATAGGAGCAGGGTCTGTAGGGTGGATGAGCAAACTGACCATGGCACCATAGTACAGGAAGCCATCCAAGTGGTGGGGAGAAAAACATTGGTAGTAGTGAGCATAGTGAGGGGGATTGGCACTGTTCTCTGCAGCAAAAAGCAAGAGTCCAGACGGCTGTGTTGCCTGCCCAGTGTCAGGGTTCAGGGCATCTACTCAGGGCTGATGAGGAACTTGCAGTGGGACGGGGAGGATCCAGTTGTCTTGGTCCATGTAGGTACCAATGACATAGGTAGAACTAGGAAAGAGGTTCTGTGTACAGAGTGTGAGGAGCTAGGCACTAAATTGAAAAGCAGAACTTGTAATCTTTGGATTATTACTTGAGCCACGTGAAAATTGGCATAGGTTACATAAAATTAGAGAGGTGAATACGTGACTCAAAGAATGGTGTAGGAGAAGTGGGTTCCAATTTGTGGGGCACTGGCAATGGTACTGGGGAAAGTGGAAGCTATACAGTTGGGACGGTCTACACCTGAACGACGTTGGTACCAGTGTTCTTGCGAACCACATAACTAGGGAAGTAGAGAGTGTTTTAAACTAAATAGTGGGGGGCAGGGATCAAATGTGGAGCAATGTGGTATATCAAAGAGTAGAGACAAGGTAAGAGAGGAAAATAGTAATATGAAATGTGAGGGTCGGAGAATGGCAGCAAAGGACAGAAAGAAAAAAAACTTAAGAATGAACAAAGAGTCAGGACTAGGTGGCACAAAGATAACAAAAAGACTAAACTCAAGACTCTGTGTCTGAATGCACGTAGCATTCACAACAAATTAAACAAATTGATAGCACACACTGAAGTAAATAAATATGATCTGATAGCCATTACAAATATCTGGTTGCAAGATGTCAAGGATTGGGTCCTAAATATTGAGGGATATATGACCTTCAAGAAAAATAGGAAGCTAGGTAAATGTGGCACTGTGAATCAAGGGTGGCATTGGTGCAATAGTTGGAGATGACCTTGGTTCAGGGGATCAGGATGTAGAATCGGTTTGGGTGGAGATGAGGAATAGTAAGGGAAAGAAGTCACTAGTGGGAGTGGCCTACAGGCCCCCTACTATTAACCACAATTTAGGACAAAGTATACAAGAAGAAATATTGGGTCCTTGTGATAAAGGGATGGCAATAATCATAGGTGACTTTAATCCACATATAAATTGGAAAAATCAGATTGACGGAAGTAGCCTAAATGAGGAGTTCATAGAATCAAATCAAAAAAAAAACTTGAAAACTTAGGAGATGATGAACACTGTTGAGACTGTAAGTGGGGTTTGGAGGTTTAATGTTAAACTGTTCCAAAAGTGCTCTTCAACACGGTATCTTAGTGTTGGCCTTCTTTTAGAGTTCTATGTATAGAAAGGATTCTTCACTAAATATATTAGTTAGCCAAGACAACTGGCTGAAATGGCTGGTTAGGATACTGCATGGTGTTCAAGTTGAAGTCAATTTTGACGTAGTTTGTTAGAGCAGCACATTCTGGAACTAACCAGAGAGCAGGTTATATTAGACTTGGTATTGTGTAATGTGACAGGATTAATTAGTGACCTCAGAATAAAGGCACCCTTAGATATCAGCGACCACAATATGATTGAATTTTACATCCAGTTTAAAAGGGAGAAGAGTGGGTCTAAGGCTAATATTTTAAACTTAATTTGGGGGAGCTATCTGGGCATGAAAGCCGAGCTAGTTGAAGTGAATATTTGTAATGGCGATCAGATCATATTTATTTACTTCAATGTGTGCTATCAATTTGTTTAATTTGTTGTGAATGCTACGTGCATTCAGACACAGAGTCTTGAGATGCTAGGCTAGGGGAGAGATCAATAGAGAAGCAGTGGCAGACATTTAAAGGGATATTCGAGAATACCCAGAAAAAGTATATTCCTACTATGAAGAAAAATTCTAAAGGGAGGACCCACCATCCGGGGTTAACTAAAGAAGTTAGGGAAAGTATCAAACATTAGGAAAAAGCATATACCTGTGCAAAGATGAGTGGCAAGTCAGATGTTTGATCAGAAAAAAACGAACAGCAGAGAATGGCCAAAAGGTTAATCAGGAAAAAGAAATTAGAGTATGTGAAGAAGCTAGCTAGAAATGTGATAACAGATAGCAAGAGTTTCTGCAGGTATTTAAACAGGAAAAGAGTAGGTAAAGTGAGTGTCAGTCCTCAGAGAGTGAAAATGGAGAGTTAATAGTAGATAGTAAAGAAATGGCTGATGAATTGAGCAAATATTTTGCTTCTGTCTCCACTATAGAGGATACAAAACAACATTCCAGTAATAGCTATAAATCAGGAGGTGGAGGGGAGAGAGAAGCTTGGTGAAATTAAAGTCACTCGGGAAGCATTACTGAGCAAACTGATGGAGCTGTGGGGTTACAAGTTTCTGGGTCCAGATGGACTTCATCCTAGGGTCTTTTAAGTTCTTTTAAGTAGTAACATGTGCTGTGGATAAAAGGGTGCCTGTAGGCGGACTGTACTTGGATTTCTAGGAAGCAGTTGATAAGGTGCCATATCAAAGGTTATTGTGGAAAATAAAAGCTCATGATGTAAAGGTTAACATATTAGCCTGGATAGAAGATTGGCTGGCTGGCAGAAAACAGAGAGTATGCATAAATGGGTCATTGTCTGATTGGCAGGATGTGATGAGTGGAGTCCCACAGGGATTGGTGCTGGGGCCTCAACCTTTTACAATTTACATCAATGACTTAGGCCTGGTAGCTAACTTTTCAGACAACACAAAGATAGGTAGGAAAGTATGTTGTGAAGAAGACATAAGGGGCAGAATTTTACGGCCCCGTTTCGTCAGAGACGGGGCCGTAAAATGCGGCGAGACATTCTAAACCTCATTGGCTTTGGCGGGAACGTAAAATCCCGCTGCCATAAAATTTTTCCCAAGGAGTTTGCAGACGGATATAGATAAATTGAATGAGTGGGCAAGAAACTGGCAGATGGAGTGTAATGTGGAAAAACGTGAAGTTGTCCATTTTGACAGGAAGAATAAAAAAAGTGTATTACTTGAACAGAAAATGACTGCAGAATTCTGAAGCGCAAAGGGACCTGGGTGTTCTCGTGTATGAGCCACAAAAAGTCAGTATGCAGATACAGCATGTAATCAAGAAGGTTAATAGAATGCTATCCTTTATTATGAGAGGAATTGAACATAAAAGTAAGGATGTTATTCTTCAGTTATGCAGAGTATCAGTAAGACTGCATCTCAAATAGTGTGTGCAGTTTTGGTCTCCTTATTTAAGGAAGGATGTTAATGCATTGGAGGCAGTTCAGAGGAGGGATGTCTTATGAGGATAGGTTGGACAGGCTGGGCTTTTTTCCACTGAAGTTTAGATGAGTGAGAGGTGATTTGATTGAAGTATATAAGATCCTGAATGGTATTGTGGATATGGAAAGGATCTAGTGGATCTAGACTCTTGCAGGTGAGTCCAGAATAAGGGGGCACTGTTCTAAAATTAGGGCTTGCCCTTATGATATGGAGATAAGGAGACATTTTTTCACTCAGGGCATTGTGTGGCTTTGTAATTCTCTGCCTCAGACGGTGGCGGAGGTGGGGTCACTGAATATTTTTAAGGCAGAGGTAGATAGACTCTTGTTAAGCAAGGGAATCAAAGGTTATAGGCAGTAGATGGGAATGTGGAACTCGAAACACAAACAGATCAGCCATGATGTTACTGAATAGGGAGTAGCCTTGAGAGGCTGAATGGCCTACTTTTGCTCCTTTTTCATACGTTCCTGTTTGAGGGTTTAGCTCCTCCCTTTGGAGAGCCTGGTGCCTCCCTTGCAATCTTCTCCTTCTTTTCTCCTACCTGTATGCGATTATATGTTACTACTCGGGGGAATCGCCACAGTGTGAACAAAGGGTTCACACAAGGGGATCAATTAATGCATTTTTATGGGATTAGTCTCACATGAAAACACATCATAGCTTTACTTTCCTGATTCCCTGCATTGTCATTGAAAGGCTCCTATCACGTCTCAGCTGTGTATCCCTCTTCATTTGGGAATGCACAGTTCAGTTGGGTGCCACTTTAATCACCCTCCCCCAACACCAGTGCAGTGGACCTTCCCTCCAATCGGCCCCCAGATCTCTCACCAGCAGATTATCTCCTCATTGTAATTTTATATGCACCATCGCTACAGGTTGGAAGATGGTGGTGCTGAGGTCTCACTACCAGACCAGCTTGGACCCTCCCTGTGTGAGTGCAGGAATCTCTCCAAGCATCCTTCGGGAGCTTAATGTTCAGGTTTCCCTCCCTCCAAGAATCTCTCCATCCTCCCCCTGTATTCCTTGATCCCATTGTGATTTGCGGTGGATATCCCTTTGTTACCCCTGGAACATGGTGAAGTAGATGTACCTATGGCCTGTGTGGACCTCACCCCTCCCCATTTCAAGGACACTTGCAGAGTCTGACATATACCGCTCTTCTAACCCCCTCGAAAGACCTCACAATATCTTTTCCCCATCTAAAGGCTGCAGATGCCTTCCCTCACTGAGTGTGCCATCTGCTGCCCAGTATGATGCCAGAAACCTCCCAGACCAACACATGTGATGTTAAAGCAATGCCCTGTGCACAACATTCTGGGCACGACTGAGGCTGGACTGACATGCCTTTCCCCTACCTGGACTGGGACAAAGACAGTCTTTGCAAGCTCAACATTGAAGCGCCTCTTCATTCATCAATCCTCCCACTCTGGCTCTAAGTCACTTATGTCATTCCGTAGCCTACTGCCTCTCCATCCTGGCACTGTGGATGCTTCCCCACCACCACCACCCCCTCCAGTCATGTGTCTGAGTGCAACCTTCCCCACTCTTACCACCCCCTTCACCCCGCTCCCTCACCCCAGGGAGCCCTTGCCCTGCAGCACATTACCATGCCTCAGGCCATTTTACCCCCTCCCTCATGGAGGCCTTATCCTGTGGCACATTAAAAGCCACCTCTGCCTTACTGCTGGTCTGGTAGGTAGACAGTTCCCTCTGATACCCCCTGAAAGTGATGTGGTACTGCCTGCAAATCCTGGCGCTGAGTCTGAGTTGCCGTGAGCGCTATGAGATGCAAGGTAGACGAACGAACCTTGAACAAGTGAAGTGCAGGTCGTTAGGTGCACATCACTTATTTACCCATTTTGAAACACGTTGGTCTAACTGGACGCTAGCGTGCCCTCTTGATCCAGCATGTGGGGGGTGATTCCGGTGTGCAGCCCTTAAAATGAGATGCAAATGTATTAAAATGACATTCCCGATATGCTGCGGCTAGAAACACGGCCTGCCATTGTCGGATGGAGCAGATGATTTTGGACTGCTTTTACAATGGCGGTAAACTGATTTTTCCAATCTCACTATATTTCCTGCTCCCACCCACCATGACCCCCACTGCAGGCAGGCCAGAAAACCACACCCAAAATACCTGTTCAATGTTTCCGCCATTTCCTCATTCTCCATAATAATTTCCTTTGAGGCACTGGGACCGGCTCTGGACCTGTACAAGATGGATTTGTTGCACATTAGCAGCACTGGGACTAACACCTTTGCACAGAGATTCAGTGGTGTTGTTGGGTATGGGTTAAACTAGATTAGCAGGGAAATGGGAACCTGAGAGGGAGCTCAGATTGGAGGGAAGCAAAAGTGGTATCAGGAGGTAGAAAAGTAGTAAGGAAAATTAGAAGACAGGTGAAGCAAAGGCAGGCATCAAATAGTATCAGAGTGCAAAATAATGTTAAAAAGACAAAGTTAAGATCATTCTGTCAGAACGCATGCAGCATTCATAACAGGGTGGATTATTTGAAGGCACAAATAGAGGTAAATGGGTGCTATTTAATTGCCATTACAGGGACATGGTTACAGGTGACCAAGACTTGGAACTGAATATTCAAGGATATTCGTCATTTAGGAAAGATAGGCAACAAGAGAAAGAGGTTGGGTAGTATTGGTAATAAGGGATGAGATCAGTATATTAATGAGGGAGGTGTTTAGATCAAAGGATCAAGATGTATAATCTGTTTGGGTAGAAATAAGAAATAGCAAGGGGCAGCAAACATTGGTGGCCACCAAAATGTAGTGGTGATGTTGGGCACAGTATAAATCAGGAAATTAGAGTTGCATGTTACATGGGTAGTACAGTAATAACGGGTAACTGCAATTTACATATAAGCAGGGTAAACCTAATTAGCACTAATGCTGTGGAGGATGAATTCAAGATGGGTTTCTGGAGTAGTACATTGAAAAACTAACAAGAAATTGGGCTACTTTAGATTTAGCATTATGTAATAAGAAAGGCATAACTAATAATCTTGCTGTAAAGGAGGCTTTAGGAAATAGTGACCATAATATGCTAGAATTTTACATATGAACATGCATACGAACATATGAATTAGGAGCAGGAGGAGACCATTTGGCCCCTCGAGCCTGCTCCACCATTCAATATGAT
Organism: Cetorhinus maximus; assembly: GCF_964194155.1. Lineage (NCBI taxonomy): Eukaryota > Metazoa > Chordata > Chondrichthyes > Lamniformes > Cetorhinidae > Cetorhinus > Cetorhinus maximus. The sequence goes on along the minus strand of NC_135880.1, from coordinate 147,112,325 downwards.
CATGGCTGATCTGATTCTAACCTGAACTCTACATGCCCGCCTACCCCGGTAGCCTTTGACCCACTTGCTTAACAAGAATCTATCTACTCTTCTGCCTCAAAAATATTCAAAAACTTTGATTCCATCACCTTTCGAGGAAGAGAGTTCCAAAGACTCACGAACATGTGAGATAAAAGTTTTTCTCATCTCCATCTTAAATGGGTAACCCCTTATTTTGACCCCCAAGTTCTAGATTTTTCCACAGGAAGAAACATCCTTTCCAAATCCACCCTGTCAAGACCCTCAGGATCTTATATGTTTCAATCAAGTTACCTCTCACTCTTCTAAACTCCAGCAGATACATGCCTAGCTTGTCCAACATTTCCTCATAAGATAACCCACCTATTCCAGGTATTACTCTGGTAAACCTTCTCTGAACTGCTTCCAACACATTTACATCCTTCTTTAAATAGGGAGATTAATGCTAAACACAGTACTCCAGATGTGTCTATCTGATGGCATGTATAACTGAAGCATAACCTCCCTGCTTTTATATATAATTCCCCTTGCAATAAACAATAACATTCTATTAGCTTTCCTAACTACTTGCTGTACCTGCATACTAACCTTTTGTGATTTGTGCACTGGGCCACCCATATCTCCCTGCATCTCAGAGCTCTGCAATCACTCACCATTTAGGTCCAGCTACCTTCAGCTGCTTCATCAGTGACTTTCCTTCCATCATAAGTTCAGGAGTGGGGATGTTCGCTGATGATTGCACAATGTGCAGCACCATTTGCAACTCCACAGATATTGAAACAACACATGTCCAAATGCAGCAAGACCTCGTCAACCTCCAGGCTTGGACTGACAAGTGGCAAGTAACATTCATGCCACACAAGTGCCAAGCAATGACTATCTCCCGCAAGAGACAATCAAATCATCACCCATTGACATTCAATGACATTACCATCAATGAATCCCCCACCATCAACATCCTGGGGGTTACCATTGACCAGAAACTGAACTGGACTAGCCATATAAATATTGTGGCTACAAGAGCAGGTCAGAGGCTAGGAATCCTGCAGTGAGTAACTCACCTCCTGACTTCCAAAGACTGTCCATAATCTACAAGGCACAAGTCAGGAGTGTGATAGAATACTCTCCCCTTGCCTGGATGAGTGCATCACCAACAACATTCAAGAAGCTTGACACAATCCAGGGCAAGGCATCCAGCTTGATTAGCACCCCATCTACAAACATTCATTCCCTCCACCACATGCGAACAGTGGCAGCAGTGTGTACCATCTACAAGATGCACTGCAGGAACTCACCAAGGCTCTTTAGGCAGCACCTTCAAACTCACGACCACTACTATCTAGAAGGACAAGGGCAGCTGATACATGGGAACACTACCACCTGGAAGTTCCCTTCCAAACCACACACCATCCTGACTTGGAAACATATCGCCATTCCTTCACTGTCGCTGGGTCAAAATCCTGAAACTCCATCCCGAACAGCATTGTGGGTATACCTACTCCACATGGACTACAGTGGTTCAAGAAGGCAGCTCACCATCACCTTCTCAAGGGCAATTAGGAAAGGGCAATAAATGGTGGCCTAGCTAGCAAAGCCCACATCCCTTGAATGAATACAAATAATATATGCTTCTTTTTCATTCTTCCTGCCAAAATGGGCAATTGCACATTTTCCCACATTATACTCCATTTTCCAGGTCTTTGCCCACTCACATAACCAACCTTTATCCCTTTGTAGCCTCCTTATGTCCTCTTCACAAATTACGTTCCTACCTATCTTTGAGTCATAAGCAAATTTAGCTACCATACCTTCCGTTTCTTCGTTCAAGTTATTTATATAAATTGTAAAAAGTTGAGGCTCCAGCACTGACCCCTGTGGCACAGCACTCGTTACTTCTTGTCAACCAGAATATGATCCATTTATGACTACTCTCTGTTTCCTGTTAGCTAGCCAATCATCTGTCTATGCTAATATGTTACCACTACACCATGAGCTTGTACTATCCGCAATAACCTCTGATGTGGAAATTTATCAAATGCCTTCTGGAAATCTAAGTACAGTAAATCCACTGGCCCCCTTTTATCCACAGTACATGCTACTTACGAACGTATGAACATATGAATTAGGAGCAGGAGTAGGCCATTCGGCCTCTTGAGCCTGCTCCACCATTCAATAAGATCATGGCTGATCTGATAGTAACCTCAAATCTGCATCCCACCTACCGTTGATAACCTATCATCCCCTTGCTTACCAAGAATCACTCCACCTCTGCCTTAAAAATATTCAAAAACTCTGCTTCCACTGCCTTGTCAGTAAGAAAGTTCCAAATACTCACGATGGTCTCGGACCCACTCCTCGCTCCCTCAAATTGAATGTAAAATTCAATCGCATTATGGTCGCTGCTCCCTAGGTGATCTGCTTTGGTTAAACATGATTTTCCACTCAAAAAGCCATGTTGACTCTGCCTAATTACCTTGAATTTTTTCTAAGTGTGCTGCTATAACATCTTTATTAATAGCTTCTAGCATTTTCTCTATGACAGAAGCAAACTTGAATAAAGGACTTACCTTAAGTTTGAAAGTGATTTGGTTCATTCTGAAACTTGGGTCTTAAAAATGCACAAGGAAATTATGAAGGTATGATGGGCAAGTTAGCTATGGTGGATTGGAAAATACAGTAAAAAAATTGACAGTAGTTGGACAATGGCTGGTATTTAAAGAAGAATGACATGGTCTACTACAAATATATAGTCCCCTAAGACACAAAAACCCAACAGGAAAGGTGAATCAACTGTGGTTAACTGAAGAGGTTAACTGAAGAGGTTAAAGATTGCATTAAATCAAAGGAAATGGCATATAAGGTTTCTTGAAAAAGTTTGGGAGCAATTTAGAATCCAGCAAAGGAACGGCAAGAAACTGATAAAGAAATGGAAAAGAGAATATGAATGCAAACTAGTGAGAAAAATAAAGGCGGACTGTAAAAACTTATTTAGATATGTGAAAAGTAAAAGATTAGCAAGGACAAATGTGGGTCCTTAACAGGTGGGGACATGAGAATTTATTATTGTGAATAGGGAAGCCATGGAGAAATTTAACAATTCCTTTGTGTCTGCCTTCTCGGAGGAAGATACAGAAAATTTCCCAGGAATACTGGGGAACCAAGAGGCTTGTGAAAATGAGGAACTGAAAGAAATTAGTATCAATAAACTTATGCATGCTAGAAGCGACATATATTTGCACACACGGCTTTGTCCTTTGTCAACAGAAGGAGCATGTCCAAGTATTGGGCCTTTTTCAAATAGCTTGGAGGACACCCATTCCCTGGTTCATTTAGGTTGACCTGCCTGGTTTGAATTTGAACAAAAGCTTGGCAGTTAACTGTTCCCTGGTGCATTCTCCATGGGAATGCCTCTACCAATCAGAATTACCTGGAAAAACTCAGCAGGTCTGGCAGCATCGGCGGGGAAGAAATCAGTTAACGTTTCGAGCCTTCATGGCCCTTCGGCAGAACTGAAGCATAGTTAGAAGAAGGGAGGAATATAAATTAGTTTAAGGTGGTGGGGGGGGGGGTGGGGGGTGGTGGGGGAGAGAGAGACACATTGAGGGTGTGGTGATTGTGGAGATGAGCAGATAATCAAAAGATGTCACAGACAAAAGGGTCAAAGAGGTGTTTTGTCTGAGTAAAGTGCTAATTAAGAATGGAGGACAGGATATTCAAAGTACAGCTCTAGTGGGGGTGGGGTGGAAAGGCTAACAAGGTTTTAGTTTTAGATTTAAAAATAATGGAAATAGGTGGGGAAAGAAGAATCTATAAAAATTATTGAAAAAAAAGCCGGGGGGGGGTGGGGGTGGGGGGGGAAGAAACGGGGTGGGGATGGGGGGAGGGGGAGTTTAAGATCTAAAGTTGTTGAATTCAATATTCAGCCCGGAAGGCTGTAAAGTGCCTAGTCGGAAGATGAGGTGCTGTTCCTCCAACGCAAACTTGGCCATGAAGGCCATGAAGAAACGTTAACTGATTTCTTCTCCGCCGATGCTGCCAGACCTGCTGAGTTTTTCCTGGTAATTCTGTTTTTGTTTTGGATTTCCAGCATCCGCAGTAGCTTTTAGCTTTTTGTTTTTATCTACCAATCAGAGTCCACTTGCCAGCCAATCAGTACTCTCTTCTCATGCCGTATAAATAGTTGTTCCCTTTACAATTGGTATTCTTGTGAACTGTCCTGATGAGCGCAAGACAAAGAGCTTTGACAGCATGCCTCTTTTTTCAGCAATATTAATAAAGAGGCAGTATTCAAAAAATTAATTGGCTTGAAGGTTGATAAATCCCTGGACCTGATGAGCTACATGCCAGAGTGTTGAAGGAAGTGGCTATAGAAATAATGGATACATTGATGGTTATCTTTCAAAATTCCATAGATTTTAGAAAGGTCCCCGCAGACTGGAAAGTAACAAATGTAACCACACTATTTAAGAAAGAAGAGAGAAAACAGAGAACTACAGATGTGTTAGTTTGCTGTCAATAGTAAGGGAATTTTAGCATCTATATAAGGAATGTGATAACCAGACACTTAAGAAGTAATGATATGATTGGGCAGAGTCAACATTGATTTATGAAAGGAAAATCATGTTTGTCAAACCTGCTGGAGTTTTTTAAGGATGTTGCTTGTAACATGGATAAAGGAGAACCAGTGGGTGTGATGCATTTGGATATTCAGATGACTTTTGGTAAGGTCCCACTCAGGAGGTTGGTAAACAAAATTACATAAATGGGATTAAGGTTAATATACTGGTTTAGATTGAGAATTGGTTAATTGGAGAATTGGTTAGAAAATGGAGAGTAGGAATAAACACGTCATTCTCAGGATGACAGGCTGTTACTAGTGGGGTATCGCAAGAATCAGTGCTGGGGCCACAGCTGTTCACAATCTGTAAAAATGGTTTGGATGTGGGGACCAAATGTAATATTTCTAAATTTGCTGATGACACAAAACTGGGTGGGATGCAAGTTGTGAGGACAATGCAAGGAGGCTTCAAGGGGACTTGGACAAGCTAAATGTATGAACAAGAGCTTGGAAAGTGGAATATAACACGACTAAGTGTGAAATTATTCACTTTGGTAGAAAAAACAGAAAGGCAGAGTATTTCTTAAAGGCAAGAGGTTGGGAATGACAAGGAATTTCTTCTCTCAGAGGATGGTGAATATTTGGAATTCTCTACCCCAAGGAGCTGTGGAAGCTCAATCATTGAGCATGTTCGAGACAGAAATTAATAGATTTCTGGAGAACAGTGACACCAGGGGATATGGGGATCACGTGGGGAAATGGTGTTGAGGTAGATGATCAGCCATGATGTAATTGAAAGGTGGAGCCAAATGTTCTACTCCTGTTCCTATGTTCCTATTCTCTAAACCGTTTATCACTATTGATGCTGCTAATTCATCTATCCTATTGTGAATGCTTCTTGCATTCAGACAAAGAGTCTTTAATTTATTTTTCACTACTATTTACGGCAAGGACCTTATTTTCTGATGCACATCTGACTGTGGGATTCCCACCTCCATTTCTGATGCCCCCAATTTTTGCTTATACAGGAGGAGGTTGCGGTTGTCGTGCCCACATGCTGCATTCCCAACCTGGCCACCTCCATTGTGGGAATAGATTTCTCTTAACTGTAATTTTCATTGAGATGGCACAGTTTCTCAAGGATTCAGAGGAGTTGTGAATCATAGGCTGGATGTGAGAACATTTTGAACGATAACTTCTAAAGGTCTTACCCATACCTCCCATCCCCCCCATGCCAACTCATGCCCCTGCCCACCCCCAATGGCCCCTTATACCCTCCATGTCAAACCATGCCCCTCTCACCCATCTAATGGCCCCCCATCCCCTCCATACTACCTCATAGCACTTCCATGCCCATTCACCCAGTATACACCCTGTATAGAAGCAATGGACCCTTTAGTAACAATTTGGAAACTATAAGCAATATTTTCCCACCTGTGCACTTGTTTCAACAAACTAATGGAAGTCTGGGCTCTCAGACAAGCATGCATATGAGGCTTGGAAAACATTGCTTGATTGATAGGCTCAATGTTTCCTTACACAAGATAGAGCGGTTCAAATGCTCATGTTTTCTGTTATTGATACTTAACTATCTGGTTGACTGAAACTTTTATAGGGTTGTAATAACAACAGTTTTTTAAAGAAAGTTATGAATAGGGTTCTGTACAGAGTGTATACTGCGTGAAATTGCTATGGGAGTGCTATGAGTTGGCATGCAGGGTATGAGGAGGTCATTGGGGATGAGTGGGAGCGTGGGTTGGTTGGCATGGATCACAGAATCACAGAATTGTCACAGTACAGAAGGAGGCCATTTGGCCCATCAAGTCTGCACAGGTAAGATAGGGCATGGGGAATGGGGAATATGTGCTGAGGGAGGGGAATTTAGCAGTGAAGGCTGAACAGCATAATATTTAACAAAACAACTGGAACAATATCCCAGGGAACCGGGGTGGGCCTTTTAACCAGTCTACCTTGCCACTCAGAAGCTCCTGTAGCTACCACCGATCTGCATCTGGGACGACGGGCCCTAGTCTATTCCGCAACCGCTCCCCCAGATCGAAAAACCCGTCAGTCGGGGCACTTTTTCCTGAGGTGGGTATGCTGAGCTGGGATATTTCCCAACTCAAGTTACCCACCTCTAAGAAGGAAATCCGGCCCTCTGTCTCTTTCTGTCCAACTCTGCTTGTCTTTACCTGAATCGCTACACTGTTCTATTGTTTCAACTTTTCTCTTTAGATTTCTCCTCTGAAGCTCTCCCCACTTTGTTAGTTTAAAGTCCTATCCACTTCCCTGGTTATACAATACACCAGGATACTGGACTCAGCCTGGTTTAAGTGGACTCCATTCCTTTCTTTCCTGATTACTGGCGTCAGTGCCCCATGGATTGGAACTCCTCTTCCCACACCACTTCTTGAGCCACACATGAATGGCAGAGTATTATTGATAGACTGGGAAATGTTGATGTACAAAGGAACCTGGGTGTCCTTGTACACCAATCACTGAAAGCAAGCATGCAGGTGTAGCAAGCAGTTAAGAAGGCAAATGGTATATTGGTATATGGTTCATTGTGAGAGGACTTGAGTATAGGAGCAAGGATGCCTTACTGCAGCTATACAGAGCCTTGGTGAGACCTGGAGCATTGTGTGCAGTTTTGGTCTCTTTACCTAAGAAAGGATATACTTGCCATAGAGGGAGTGCAGCGAAGGTTCACCAGGCTGATTCCTGGGATGGTAGTATTGTCATATGAGGAGAGATTGGACCAACAAGGCCTGTATTCACTGGAGTTTAGGAAAATGAAAGGGGATCTCATTGAAGCATATAAAATTCTGACAGGGCTGGACAGTCTGGATGCAGGGATAATGCTTCCTCTGGCTGGTGGGTCTGGAACAAGGGATTATAATCTCAGGATATGGGGTCGCCATTTAGGACTGAGATGAGGAGAAACTTCTTCACTCAGAGGGTGGTGAACCTGTGGAATTCTCTACCACACAAGTCAGTGAATATATTTAAGAAGGAAATAGATAGATTTCTAGACTCTAAAGGCATCAAGGGGTATGGGGAGAGACTGCGAGTATGGCGTTGAGATGGAGGATCAGCCATGGTCGTATTGAATGGTGGAGCAGGCTCAAAGGGCTGAATGACGTACTCCAGCTTATTTTTTTCTATGTTCCTATATCTCTATGTATTTAATTCTCTAATCTGTTTAACCAGGCTTGTTGAACCCCTGGCCCGCGGGCCAGATGTGGCCTGCTAAGCCTCTCTATCCAGCCCACAGACTCACTGTTCAAAGTATAGGCAAGTGGAATTGACAGTTCTGCAAGGTGCTGCTCCTCCAATCACAGACCGTTTCTCTCCCGCCTTGGCTGTTGATTGGTGAGCCTATCAACAGCAAATGCTGGAGAAAAACAGTCTCTGATTGAGGGAGCAGCGAGCAGTACGAAGGTGATTGGCTACTTTTTGTTTCCACAGAGTGTACTTTGTTTGAGCCCTGTTGTTTGATATTGAGGACCATGCAATTTAACCTGAAAGGAAACACCAATTGCAGTCTTTCTGCAAGTTGCAGAATGTTTTTATTTTTGCCTTTGTTCATCTGTTAGCTCATTGATACTCTGATTAGGGGTTTATTGTACAGATGTTCGCCAGCTGAGTCATGCATCGCTCAGATGACTTCAAAGATTGATAGAGGAGCATGTAGAGAGTCATATAGCCTTCTTGTCAATTGGGTTATTTTTAAATTCGATGGGCACCTTATTGTTCCGAATTTACGAGGCACAGATTACGAGGACTTTATACTTCAATGTACAAATGATTGTGCTCTCTCTCACCCTCCCATGCAGATGCCAGCTCCCTAAAAGGAGCACAGAACCAAGATGGCAGAGCAGGCCTAGGAGGCCACGAAGGAAAACAGAGTCATAGCAACAGAGCTTGCCTGGCCCCCTGCCTGCCTGGGGCAGCTGCAGTCTCTTACAGGACGGAGTAAGGAAGTGCAATTTGGCACCATCACAGCCATTGCACTTTCTTTCAAGGGTAATTTTTAAAGTCTGGTTCATTTTGGGCAATCTCTCACCACACAGCAGTTAGTTCACTGCCTCACTGAATATACGCCTTTTGATGATGTGTATCTCTTTATTCTTTGCTTATTTAATTGATAACAGAGTATACCTTTTTTTAAAAGACTGAAATAAAATACCAAAATCTACAGACATATACACACGGACCTGGCTGAGAACATGAAATGAAATAATTCCTGATAGTGCTGATTGGTGACCCTCCACAGGCTCTTCCAAGCAAGGGCAGCAAGCAGGAAGCAACAAGTGTTCAGTAATCGGGAGGAGGTTGGGAAGGCCCGCGGAGCAGGCAGCAATAACATGGTCGACAGAACGGGTGGAGATCGGGAGGGCCCACGATATGGGAGGAGGTCCCGGCTGCTACCTCCTGGTTAATTCCTCCTTAGGTAAAGTGTCCAAACCTCACGGGCCTGGGTGGGGAGTGAGTGAACCTGTATGAATGTGTGTGTGAAGCTGTGTGAGTGAGTGTGTGATTCTGTGTAAGTGTGAGAATGTGTGTAAGTCTATGTGTGTGTGAGCTTGTGAGACTGTGTGTGTGTGAGTGAGTGAGTCTGTGTGTGTGAGTGAGTGAGCCTGTGGATGGAATTGTCCCAGATTTACACTAAGTTCAGCAGCGGGCGGGTAAAATGAAGTTTTACCTGCCAGCTGCAATGGCGTGTTTTCACGCTCCATCGTTCCAAACCTGCTGCACTAATAATGCATTCCTGGGAAACATGCCGTTTCAATGGTGGGCGGGCTCTCATTCACCTGCTACATCATCTCCTTGCTGTGTCATCATGCTGGGCACCAAACTTAAAGTCCAGCCGCACAAACACCCCTCAGTGCTCCCAGCCCACGACTGCTGAATGGAAGACAGGATGGTCCTAAGGGGCAAAAAGACTGCAGCTCGCGGATTTAGTGACGTATCCCTCGAGCGCCTTTTGGGTGCCATGGAGGCCCGCCGTGATGTCCTCTACCCCCGCTCTGGCCGCAGGAGGGGCAGCAGCATTGCCAATCCAACATGGCAGGTGGCGACTGCAGTGGTCAGCGCCAATGCCCTGCTAAAGAGGAGGGCTACCCAGTGCCGCTACAGGATGAATGGTCTCATCCGTTCAACCAGGGGAACTCACTCTTCTCATCACTCTCAACTCACATACTCACAAACCTATCACACATCCACAGGGATCTCACACCTCAAGGGACGACATCACTAACTCTCACACACACCCTCACATCTCCATCAGGCTCATATCCTCTGGAGCTCGCGTCCTCATCCTGTCCATGACTCCGCCCACCACACAACCACTCCATGGAGCGCATGCATCCTGCTCACACTCTCTCCACCTGTTTCCATGTAGGAGAAGCCTGCCCACATCAGCAGTGAGAGGTCGCAGACCAGGGGCAGTGTAGCCCACATTAGGCCCCTCACACTTGAGGAGCGTGCCTTCATGCTGACTGGTGAGGACGTGAACCCTGCCTGCAGCAATGCTGAGGTTGGTGACGAACGCCCATCTGGGAATCCTGCACATCATCCATCTCTCAATACAACTGTAAGTGCTCTCTCTCCTGCTTTTGACTCTGCTGCCATGTACTAATGATCTCTATTTTGGTTCACAGGGAGCTCTGCCAAGCAACTGACATCCTCAGCCAGCCAGCCCCTCAGCTCAACCCACGTCCTCACCTCCAGCCAAGGAGACACCTCCTCCATTGAAGAGCTGGAAATAAGCAGCTTGGAAGACCCGTCACAGCGCTTACCCACATCCTGCACCAGCGCAGGGACACACACCTAGAGCTAGAGCAGTCTCAGGTTCACAATCTGCTGGTCATCGCATGGACGCGTGTCCACAGCAGGAGGAGGCAGGTTCGGCTGAGCTCCCCGGCACTCGGAGGACTGCTGGGGAAGAGGCATCTGTGGGGTCTGAGTCAGATGACAAGCCTCTGGATCTGGCCTTCCAACTCATCATGGAGGTTCAGCAGAAGGCAGGGGAACATCACGCAGAGCTGTTGGAAGCCCTCAACAGGGTGGTACGTGAGTCCGCCTGTTCTCTGATGAAGTGGTGACCATATGTGTGCACATGGAGGTCTCCGCAGGGAGGGTGGTGGATGCCATGGAGGTCCTGGCCCAACAGAACGTGGAGATGTGTGCAGACCTGCACTTCATCACAGTAGCCATGGGTGTGCAGTGGTAACGTGAGAGGGAAACGGGGCACCTCCAGATGCTCCTTCCCCTCAAGGAGATAGGCCGGAGTCCCTGGGCACCCGTAGGGAGGAGGAGCAGCAGCTGGACACCCCTGGGTCATCCACGCAGGAATCTCAGAGGCTGTCCTCTTCCTTCGAGTCCCCTTTGCCTGTGACACGCTCAACCTCGTCCTCTGTCACCGCAGAGGGAGCAGCTGGCCAATGAGTGATTCTGGAGGGAGAAGTGCGTGTGTGACAGGGCCTATCCGAGCCTTGTGCAAGCACTCTCGTACACATGCAGACCCTCCACATATCACTCTCACCTCAATGTCCTGAGCATTTTCAGTGCTGCCTGCTGGGGTTCACTTTCAATTGTCCATCTGAGCTGAGCTGCATCTCTGCCCACCCACCGATCACACTCCCATGACTTAATCTCACCCACCAGGACTGCCATTTAAATTTCAATTTAGACAACATGGTCTGGGTTCGCTTTTTCGTCAGCTTCCCCATCTTTTCCCCTCCCCCAGTTACCCATTTCCTTTCTCCCATCATCCCTTCCCCTCCTCCCACTTAGTTGTCCCACTCCTCCCCACCGGACTCCCCTCCAGCCCCCTGGCTTTGTCCCTCCCCCTTCTTGACTCCCTCAAGCACCCTTGCCTCTTCCGCCACCCTTAGTCTTCCTTCTTGAACCCCCGGCATCACCTTCCACTTATCCTCCGTGACCTACCAGCCACAACCCTTTTCCTTAGAGGATGTCCAGGTGAACGTGCATTTCCCTTCCTTCTCGAAAATCCCACCCTCATCCATATTCACCTCCCTGACCTCCTCCTTCCCATCCCCAGCGTCAGTGTCTGCCTCCAAGTCCCCACCAACTACCCTCACCGTCCCTTCTACCACTACCATTGAACCCTCACTGTCCCACCCTACTGCCTCATTCTGCCCTCGGTCATTCTCACCATTCTGTTATACCATGCTCACCCTCAGTTCACTCCCTGGAAGGCAGTCATGGACCCATTATACCCCACCCTTGCACGTTCACCTGACCTTCCCTCCCCGGGCCCCTTTCCCCCTGGAATCCCTTCCCCCGTTGAACCCTCCCTCCAGGGCCCCTTCGCCCCAGAATCCCTTCCCCCCTCTCACTTAGTAGCCCCACTGACCCCACCCCCCCTCACCCGAACTCCCCTTTGGCCTCCTGGCTTTGTCCTTCCCCATTCTTGACTCCCTCAGACACCCTTGCCTCTTCCACCACCCTTAGTCTTCCTTCTTCCCGCCTCCTTCCTCCAGCTTTACCTCTTCCTCCAGCCTCACTTCTTCCTCCAGCCTTACCCTTCCCCCTTCCTGACTCTTTCCTCCACTCTTACTTTTTCCTCCACCCTTACTCCCTCGCCTCTCTGCACTCCTTCCTTTCCCCCGGATACCCTCCCCTCTCCGCACTCCTTCCTCCCCCTGCACTCCTTCCCCTCGCCGCATTTCATTGCCCGTCCAAACTTCTTCCCTTACACCTTCTACCCCTCACCCCTACCTCCCCGGTTGCCATCTTCTCCCCAGTTAACCCCTTCCCCCCACGTACTCCTTCCCCCCCTCCCAACCTCACCCCCCTGACACCTTTTCCACTCCCAGTCGATCCTAGACCTTCCTCTCCCGCCCCCTCGACCATCATTCGTTATGAGCATTAATGGTGACTTTTCAACTTCCATGAGCTGCTTCACAGCAGAGCCATATCCATGAGAATCCACCCAGCATGGCATGGAGTTTCCTCCAGTGTGCCATTGCTGTCGGGCTCCAGCATCTTCTACTACTTGGATGTCCGCAATGTGAGCAAGGCCCTGGCAGTAAATCTTGACTTCTGCATTTCACAGTTGTCAAGACGTGTTCTGCACCGGCATGTTTTCCTGTCAACGTGGGCGGACGATCCAGAGGAGGGGGATGAGTCCGGCGGGCTGGCCTTATAATGATATGCTGATGCATTATAATGAGGTTCCTGATGTCCAACGGCAGGAAATGTGCAACTTCTGTACCATTGCCTAAAAGACTGTGTGCCTGTCTCATTGTGTGAAGTCAACTCCACTGAAAAAGTGAATAATTCCGAATTGGTTTTCAACCTGCCAACCTCTTTGAAGGAATACCTCATTGGACTTTGATTCTGGACTCTGGAACCCACATGAAACACCAATTCTTTCCTCTGCGGTCTCTGAACTGTAAATCTTCCTTTTCTCTATCCCTCTCTTACTATATGAATGCAAAGGCAGCAACGTTGTGACCACCCTCCCGTTTTTGAGTTTTGTTTTTTTTAACATTCATGGGATATAGGCATTGTTAGGCCAGCATTCATTGCCCATCCCTAATTGCCCTTGAGAAGGTGGTGGTGAGCTGCCTTCTTGAACCACTGCAGTCCATGTGGTGTAGGCATACCCACAGTGCTGTTACGGAGGGAGTTTCATGATTTTAACCCAACAACAATAAAGGAACGGCGATATGTTTCCAAGTCAGGATGGTGTGTGGCTTGGAGGGGAACTTCCAGGTGATGATGCTCCTGTGTATCAGCTGCCCTTGTCCTTCTGGATGGTAGAGCTTGTGAGTTTGGAAGGTGCTGTCTAAGGAGCCTTTGGTGAGTTCCTGCAGTGCACCTTATCGATGGCACACACTGCTGCCACTGTGCGTCTGTGGTGGAGGGAGTGAATGTTTATAGATGATTATAGCTGATCAAGCTGTCTGCATTGTCCTGGATGGTGTCAAGCTTCTTGAGTGTTGTTGGAGCTGAACTCATCCAGACAAGTAGGGAGTATTCCATCACAATCCTGACTTGTGTCTTGTAGATTGTGGACAGGCTTTGGGGAGCCAGGGGGTGAGTTACTTGCTGCAGGATTCCTAGCCTCTGACCTGCTCTTGTAGCCACAATATTGATATGGCTAGTTGATTTCAGTTTCTGGTCAATGGTAACTCCCAGGATGTTGATGATGGGGGATTCAGTGATAGAAAATCATTGCATGTCATAGGGTGATGATTAAATTGTCTCTTGTTGGAGATGATCATTGCCTGGCACTTGTGTGGCACGAATGTTACTTGCAACTTGTCAGCCCAAGCCTGGATATTGTCTAGGTCTTGTTGCATTTGGACATGGGCTGCTTCAATATCTGCAGAGTCGCGAATAGTGCTGAACATTGTGCAATCACCAGTGAACATCCCCACTTCAGACCTTATGATGGAAGGAAGGTCATTGATGAAGCAGCTGAAGATGGTTGGGCCTAAATGGTAAGAGATTGCAGAATTCTGAGATGCAGAGAGATATGGGTGCCCCAGTGCACAAATCACTAAAGGTAAGTATGCCGGTACAGCAAGTAGTTAGGAAAGCTGAAAGAATGTTATTGTTACTGTGAGCTGCCTTCTTGAACCGTTGCAGTCTATGTGGTGTAGGTACAACCCCAGTGCTGTTAGGCAGGGAGTTCCAGGATTTTGACTCAGTGAAAGTGAAGGAACGGAGATAATGTACCAAGGCCTTTTATACATATGTAAAAAGCAAGAGGGTAGTCAGGGAAAAAGTAGGCCCACTCAGGCACAGAGGTGGGAATCTGTGTGTAGAGCCAAAAGAAATGGGAGAGATACTAAATGAGTACTTCTCATCAGTATTCACCAAAGAGAAGGACTTAGCAATCGATTTGTCGAGGGAAGAGTGTGTAGATAGCCTGGATCATGTTGAGATCAAAAAATAGGAGGTGTTAGGCGTCTTGAAGAATATTAAGGTGGATAAGTCCCCAGGGCCAGATGGGATCTACCCCAGAGTACTGAGGGAGGCAAGGGAGGTGATTGCTGGGGCCTTGATAGAAATCTTTGTATCCTCACTGGCTACGGGTGAGGTCCCAGAGGACTGGAGAATGGCCAATGTCGTTCCACTGTTTAAGAAGGGTAGCAGGGATAATCCAGGAAATTACACGCCGGTGAGCCTTATGTCAGTGGTAGGGAAATTATTGGAGAAGATTCTTCGTGACAGGATTTATTACCATTTGGAAGCAAATGGGCGTATTAGTGAGAGGCAGCATGGTTTTGTGAAGGGGAGGTTGTGTCTCACTAACTTGATCGAGTTTTTCGAGGAAGTGACAAAGATGATCGACAATGGAAGGGCAGTGGATGTTGTCTACATAGATTTCAGTAAAGCCTTTGACAAGGTCCCTCATGGCAGACTGGTACAGAAGGTAAAGTTGCATGGGATCAGAGGTCAGCTGGTAAGATGGATACAGAATTGGCTTGGTCTTAGAAGACAGAGGGTAGAAGTGGAAGGGTGCTTTTCTGAATGGAGAGCTGTGACTAGTCGTGTTCCGCAGGGATCAGTGCTGGGACCTTTGCTGTTTCTAGTATACGTAAATGATTTGGTGGAAAATGTAACTGGGCTAATTAGTAAGTTTGCAGACAACATTAAGGTTGGAGGAGTTGCAGATGGTGAAGAAGATTGTCAAAGGATACAACGGGATATAGATCGGTTGGAGACTTGGGCGTAGAAAAGGCAGATGGAGTTTAATCTGGACAAATGCGAGGTAATGCATTTTGGAAGGCCTAGTACAGGTAGGAATTATACAGTAAATGGCAGAACCCTTAAGTGCATCGACGGGCAGAGGGATCTGGGTGTATAGGTCCACAGGTCACTGAAAGTGGCAACACAGGTGTATAAGGTAGTCAGGAAGGCATATGGCATGCTTGCCTTCATCGGCAGAGGTATTGAGTATAAAAGCTGGAAAGTCATGCTGCAGCTGTATAGAACCTTGGTTAGGCCACACTTGGAATATTGCGTGCAATTCTGGTCGTCACATTACCAGAAGGATATGGAGGCATTGGAGAGGCTGCAGAGGAGGTTTACCAGGATGCTGCCTGGTCTGGAGGTTATTAGCTATGAGGAGAGGTTGAAGAAACTCGGATTGTTCTCACTAGAGCGATGGAGATTGAGGGCCGACTTGATAGAAGTTTACAAAATTATGAGTGGCATGGACAGAGTAGATAGTCAGAAGCTTTTTCCCAGGGTGGAAGAGTCAATTACTAGGGAACATAGATTTAAGGTGAGAGGAGAAAACTTTAGAGGAGATGTGCAGGGCAAGTTTTTTACACAGAGGGTAGTGAGTGTCTGGAATTCATTGCCAGAGGAGGTGGTGGAAGCAGGTACAATAGTGGTGTTTAAGAGGCAGCTTGACAAATACATGAATAGGATGGGAATAGAGGGATACGACCCCGGAAATGCAAAATTTTTTTTTTCTTTGACAGGTAATATGATCGGCGCAGGCTTGGAGGGCAGAAGGGCCTGTTCCTGTGCTGTACTTTTCTTTGTTCTTTGTTCTTTGTTCTAGTTGTTCCAGTACAGCTACTCAAGTCAGGGTGGCGTGTGGCTTTGCGAGAAATTTCCAGGTGGTGGTGTTCCCAAATACACTAACCCTTTGAGGTCATCCTATCCTGAGTTTGCTTTGGGGTTATTAATAGAAATTGGATCACGCCACGTGGCGGAGAGTATCGTGGATAGCACGTATAGAGAGGTGGTCATACCACAGGCTAAGAGTCCACAGGCAGCAAGGGAATAAGTGACCACCAGGCAGAGCAAGAGGACTAGGCAGGCAGTGCAGGAATCTCTTGTGGCTATACCCCCAGATATACCGCTTTGGATACTGTTGAAGGGAATGGCCTCTCAGGGGAAAGCAACAACAACCAAATTCTTTGCACCATGTTTGGCTCGGCTGCACAGGGGAGGAGTAAAAAGTGTGGGAATTCAGTAGTTATAGGGGATTCAATTGCAAGGGGAATAAATAGATGTTTCTGTGGCCGCAAACGAGACTCCAAGATGGTATGTTGCGTCCCTGGTGCTAGGGTCAAGGATATCTCAGTGCGGCTACAGGACATTCTGAAGGGGAAGGTTGAACAGCCAGTGGTCGTGGTACACATTGGTACAAACGACATAGGTAAAAAAAGGGATGAGATCCTAGAAGCAGCATATAGGGAGTTAGGAAGTAAGTTGAAAAGTAGGACCTCAAAGGTAGTGATCTCAGGATTACTACCAGTGCCACATGCTAGTCAGAGTAGAAATAGCAGGATATATCGGATGAATACTTGGCTGAAGACATGGTGTGAAGGGTAGGGTTTCAGATTCCTGGGACATTGGGACCGGTTCTAGGGGAGGTGGGATCAATACAAACTGGACGGGTTACACCTGAGCAGGACCGGGGATGATGTCCGAGGGGGAATATTTGATTGGGGAGGGTTTAAACTAAAATGGCAGGGGGGTGGGAACCTATGCAACGAGTCAGAGGAGGGGGAATCAAGGACAAGAACAAAAGACAGAAAAGGGAATAAGAAAAGTGATAGGGAAATCAAGGGCAAGAATCAAAAAGGGCCTCAGCGGGAAATAGTGAGACCAAGACAAGTAATGTTAAAAAGACAAGCCTTAAGACTTTGTGCCTTAACGCGAGGAGCATTTGCAATAAAGTGTATGAATTAATCGCGCAAATAGATGTAAACAGGTATGATATAGTCAGGATTACAGAGACATGGCTGCAGGGTGACCAATGATGGGAACTGAACATCTAGGGGTATTTAATATTTAGGAAGAACAGACAAAAAGGAAAAGGCGGTGGAGTTGCATTGCTGGTTAAAGAGGAAATGAACACAAAAGCGAGGAAAGACCATCACTCTGATGATGTGGAATCTGTATGGGTAGAGCTGAGAAACACTAAGCGGCAAAAAACGTTAATGGGGGTTGCATATAGATCCCCAAACTCTAGTGGAGATGTTGGGAATGGCATTAAACAGGAAATTAGAGACAAATGTAATAAAGGAACATCTATAATTATGGGGGACTTAATCTGCATATACATTGGGCAAATCAAATCAGTAGCAATATCATAGAGGAGGAATTCCTGGAGTGTATACGGGATGATTTTCTGAACCAATACGTTGGGGAACCAACTAGAGAACAGGTCATCCTAGATTGGGTATTGTGTAATGTGAAAGGAATAATTGGCAATCTAGTTGTGCGAGGCCCCTTGGGGATGACCGACCATAATATCCTTCATCAAGATGGAGAGTGACGTAGTTGATTCTGAGACTAGGGTCCTGAATCTTAATGAAGGAAACTACAATGGTATGAGGCGCGAGTTGGCTATGATGGATTGGGAAACATTACTTAAAGGGATGACAGTGGATAGGCAATGGCAAACATTCAAAGAGCGCATGGGTGAACGGCAACAATTGTTTATTCCTGTCTGGCGCAAAAGTAAAACAGGAAAGGTGGCCAAACCATGGCTTACAAGGGAAATTAGGGATAGTATTATATCCAAGGAAGAGGCATACAAATTGGCCAGAAAAAAACAACAGACCTGAGGATTGGGAGCAGTTTAGAATTCAGCAAAGGAGGGCCAAGGGATTTATTAAGAAGGGAAAAATAGAGTACGAGAGTAAGCTTGCGGGAAACATAACAACTGACTGTAAAAGTTTCTATCAGTATATGAAGAGAAAAAGATTGATGAAGACAAATGTAGGTCCCTTACAGTCAAAAACAGGGGAATTTATAATGGGGAACAAAGGAATGGCTGACCAACTAAACACATACTTCTGTTCTGTCTTCACAAAGGAGGACACAAATAACATACCAGAAATGTTGGGGAACACAGGGTTTAGTGAGAGGGAAGAACTGAAAGAAATCAGTATCAGGGAAATTGTGTTGAGGAAATTAATAGAATTGAAAGCCAATAAATCCCCAGGGCCTGATAATCTACATCCCAGAGTACTTAAGGAAGTGGCCGTAGAACCTCTGAGATTCTATAGGCTCTGGACCAGTTCCTACAGATTGGAGGGTAGCTCATGTAACTCCATTATTTAGAAAGCGAGGTAGGGAGAAAACAAGGAATTATGGACCAGTCAGCCTGATGTCGGTAGTGGGGAAAATTCTAGAGTCCATTATCAAAGATTGAATAGCTGAGCACTGGAAAACAGTGGCAGAATTGGACAGAGTCAGCATGGATTTATGAAAGGGAAATCATGCTTGACAAATCTACTGGAATTTTTCGAGGATGTAACTAATAGAGGTGATGAGGGGGAACCAGTGGATGTGGTTTATTTGGACTTTCAGAAGGCTTTCGACAAAGTCCCACATAAGATATTAGCTTGTAAAATTAAAGCGCATGGGATTGGGGGTAGTGTATTGAGATGGATAGAAAACTAGTTGGCAGACAGGAAACAAAGAGTAGGAATAAACGAGTCTTTTTCCGAATGGCAGGCAGTGACTAGAGGGGTATCGCAGGGATCGGTGCTGGGACCCCAGCTATTCACAATATATATTAATGATTTAGATGAGGGAACTAAAATTTAATATCTCCAAATTTGCAGATGACACAAAGCTGGGTGGGAGGATGAGCTGTGAGGAGGATGCAGAGATGCTTCAGTGTGATTTGGACAAGCAGGGTGAGTGGGCAAATGCATGGCAGATGCAGTATTATGTGGATAAATGTGAGGTTATCCACTTTAGTAGCAAAAACAGGAAGGCAGATTATTATCTGAATGGCAATAAATTGAGAGAGGGAAATGTGCAACAAGACCTGGGTGTCCTCGTACACCAGTCGCTGAAGGTAAGCATGCAAATGCAGCAGGCGATAAAGAAGGCAAATGGTATGTTGGCCTTCATGGCGAGAAGATTTGAGTACAGGATCAGGGGTGTCTTGCTGCAATTATACAGGGCCTTGGTGAGACCACACCTGGAATATTGTGTGCAGTTTTGGTCTCCTTATCTGAGGAAGGATGCTCTTGCTATAGAGGGAGTGCAGAGAAGGTTTACCAGACTGATTTCTGGGATGGCGGGACTGACATATGAGGAGAGATTGAGTCGGTTAGGATTATATTCGCTGGAGTTCAGAAGAATGAGGGGGGATCTCATAGAAACCTATAAAATTCTAACAGGACTAGACAGGGTGGATACAGGAAGGAGGTTCCCGATGGTGGGGGAGTCCAGAACCAGCGGTCACAGTCTAAGGATATGGGGTGGACCATTTAGGACTGAGATGAGGAGAAATTTCTTCATCCAGAGAGTGTTGAGCCTGTGGAACTCGCTACCACAGAAAGTAGTTGAGGCCAAAACATTGTATGTTTTCAAGAAGGAGTTAGATATAGCTCTTGGGGCGAAAGGGATCAAAGGATATGGGGAGAAAGTGGGAGCAGGCTACTGAGTTGGATGATCAGCCATGATCATAACGAATGGTGGAGCAGGCTCGAAGGGCCGAATGGCCTACTCCTGCTCCTATTTTCTGTGTTTCTATGTTTCTAAAACATAGCGGTTGGGAACTACGCCATTGTTTATAATGGTAGGAGCAAATCAAAAAATACCTTTCTGTTTAGAGATCGGTGGTGAGAGGAGAAATTAGTGCTGTTTAAATTAACTGCTGCCCTGTCCGTAACATCTATAATTCCCTGAGCATGTTCTGCCTCTGCCTACATACTTAAAAATAGGAATTACTTTAGCTATCTGCTAGCCCTCTGGCACTACTCCTTTTTCCAAAAAATTATTAACTATTTGTAGTAATGCCTATGCTATCTCTTCCCTAGATTCCTTTAAAATGTGTGGATGCAATTCATCTGGACTTGGGGCTTTAGCCTGTTTGAGTTTAATTAGTTTACTCAATACATTTTTTGAAATTTTAAATGCACTTATCTCATTACTCATCTCATTGTTCAATATCATGTCTGCCTGTTCTATCTCCCTGGTAAATATCAAAGCAAAATAATTATCTAATATTTATGCCATCACTCAGTCATTACCTGTCTATGCCTTAATGTTCCTATTCCTGTCACACTCTTCCTTTTTTAATTGATGCACCTGTAAAATACTTTACAATTCTGTTTTATGTTCCTTGGTAATTCAATTTCATAGTTCCTTGCCTTCCTAATTGTTTTTTTAACTTCTCTCCTAATCTCTTCATATTCTCTCGTCATACACTCATTTGCTTTCTACATACTTAATGTATACCTCTTTTCTAACCCGCAATTATTCTCTTCTTTCTTTATTCATCCAAGGTGTCCCACTATTGTTCAGTTTGTTCTTTCCTTATAAAGTTCATATATCTCCAGCAATGTACTGAACACATTTTTCTCCATTGTTTTTCTACATTATTGTTTGCCAATATTGTTGGCCATTTCATTTTCCCAAGTTCTATACTTTGTCCCTCAAAACCAATCTATTAACCTAACTTTCATTAAGCTTATCTCCTTCTGTATTATAATCTTAAAGCGTATTACATTATGATTACTATTGCCTATACGTTCCCTTACTTTTTCTTCTCTTACCTAGTCTGGTTCTTACCACATTACTAGTCCCAATAGTGAATCTTCCCTTGTTAGGCTTTATACATATTGGGCTAGAAAGCAGTCCTGTATACATTGTAGGAACTTATCCTCTTTGCCTACCTCTTCTGTCCAATTAATATCAAAGCAGTTGAACTTCCCCATGATAATTATTCTGGGTTTTTTACTCAATTCCCTCACTTGCCTGCACAGCTCGTCCTCCACCTCCTTTCCACTATTAGTTGGTCTGTAGACTACACCTATTATCTTTTATTTCTATTGAAGGACATGACCCCCAATCTGTAAGAATATAAAATGGCTAAACCTCAAAAAACACACATAGAGATGAACTGTACAGGCAATAAGGGGTTAATTGTAACTCAGAGGTGTGAGCTAAATGAAACTCTGGCTCATCAAGAGACTGAGAAAGCTATTATCATGCACAATGGGAGGGGATCACATTATTTTCTGCTGTCTAAACAGCAGAAGGATTGACTGTGTCCATACAGCCCTGACTGGACCATGGCATGGAATAAACCAAGGTAAAGAGGTCCAAGCATCGGACTCCGTGGAATGATAATGCGACCTGTGCCTGTGACAGAGTATATGAAGCATCATAAAAGAGGGCGACATAGGAGAGCAGGCACTGCAATCAGGAGAAGAAGGACAGGAGACTGGTCAACTCTAGATCTGGACCTACAGTCAACACTGGTAATGACTAGCTGTGTGGGTGATTGTAAGTTCCAGCCAAATCGTCGACAGGTTTGTACTGTGAGGTATTATTATTAATTCTGGTCAAATGACAGAGGAGTTTGTACTGGGGGCGTTTTGTAAGTTCTCAATAAAAAAACAAACCTGAGGTTTGGCCAAATCCTGTGTCACGTGAGTTTTGTTCTCGTAATTCCTGGAGTCCAAGAACTATTATAAGAGGGGACGGGAACAGAATATTTTACATGATCCATATGAATTATATTATTGTCTTGCTGATAACTTTGTCCAACTTTTTCTACTGATATTATGTTATCCCAAATAAGTATAGCTACTCCACCTCCACTTTCCCCCTCTCTATCTTTTCTAAATATGTCATAATTGCCAGTCCTGATTTTTCTGTAGCCATGTCTCAATAATCACTATAATGTCTCATCCCTCCCAATGCATAATTACCTCCAGTTCCCATTTTATTACAGGCACTGTGTGCACAGCTGTACAGAAATGTTACCTCAATTTTAATTGCCTCTCATTTTATATTGAACCATCTTTTTAGACTCCTGTTCGATAAATATATTATTATTCCCTTGCCATCCATGTCTCCCTTACCGGGAGATGTTATGGAGGAGCAAATAGGCAGCCTTAGCGATGGCATAGATATTTGGTTGGAAGCTCATCTTGGGATCAAAAATAACACCAAGGTTTCAAAGAGACTGGCTTATTCTTGGGCTGTTGCCAGGGAGAGGAATGGAGTCCATAGGCAGGGAACAGGGTTCTGAGCGCGGTCTGAAAATAATGGCTTCAGTCATCCCAAAATTTAATTGGAGGACATTTCCTCTCATCCTGTACTGGGTGTCAGCCAAGCAGTTTGACAATTTAGAGGTGAATGGCGGGATCAAGCAGTGGTGAGGAGGTAGCACTTAGTGTCATCAGTGTACTGATGTGTTTTTGGATGAAGTCTCCAAGGGGCGGCATGTAGATGAAAATAGCAGGAGGTCAAGGATAGATCCTTGAGTGAGAGTAAAAACAAAAATGTGGGAACGGGAAAAGAAATGTTGTAAATGTTGATGAAAGGAACAAAGGATGCTACAGATGTTACTTGTTCTCGAACACCTGCAGTGTTAGCAGGCTGCTCTTTCGGTTCTACAATAACACAAAAACACAGAAATGTTACAGCACAGAAGGATGCTGTGCTGCTCATCATGTCTGCATGGGCTTTTTGGATGATAAATTCACTTAGTGCCATTCCCCTGCCTTCTCGCCATAACCTTGCACATGCTTTCCTTTTAGATAATAGTCTAATTCCCTTCAGAACACTTTGATTGAACCTGCCTCCACCACATCCTCATTCAGTACACCATGGCCTTAAACACTCGCAGTGTGAAAAACTTTTTCCTCAAGTCGCTTTTGCTAGTTACTTTAAATCTGTGCCCTCTCATTCTCAGTCCTTTTATGAGTGGGAACAGTTTCTCCCTATCCACTCAGCCCAGACTCGTCATGATTTTGAATACCTCTATCAAATCTCCTCTCAGCCTTCTTTTCTCCAAAGAAAACAGTCCTTTCTTCCCCAATTTACCTTCATAACTAATGTTCCTTATCATTGAGATCATTCTCACAAATCTTTTCTGCACTCTCTCTAATGCCTTTGCATCTTTCCTAAACTGTGGTGCCCAGAACTGGATGCAATACTCCAGCTGAGACCAAACTAGTGACTTATCCAGGTTCAACATAACCTCCTTGCTCTTGTACTTTATGCCCCTATTAATAAAGCCTAGGATACTGTATGTTTCATCAAGTACTCTCTCAACCTGTCTTGCCACCTTCAATGATTTATGCACATATACACCCACATCCCTCTGCTCCTACTCCACCCTTCTAGAATTGTATCCCTTATTTTATGCTGTCTCTCCATGTTCTTCCTACCAGCATGAATCACTTCATATTTCTCTGTATTGAATTTCACCTACCACCTGTTCCCCAACTTCACTAACTTTTCTGTCCTTTTGCAATCCTACACTAGTTTCCTCACAGTTCACAATGCTTCCAACATTCGTATCATCCACAAACATTGAAATTGTGCCCTGTACATCAGAGTCTAGTTCATTAACATTTATCAGGAAAAGCAAGGATCCCAAAACTGACCCTTGGGGAACTCTACTACAAACCTTCCTCCAGCCTAAAAAACATCCATTAACCACTACTCTCTGTTTTCTGTCACTCAGCCAATTTCGTACCCATGTTGCTGCTGTTCCTTCTACTTCATGAGCTATAACTTTGCTCATAAGTTTGTTTGTGGCGTTGTATTAAATACCTTTTATAAGTCCATGTACATCACATCAGCTGCATTGCCTTCATTAACCCTCTCTGTTACCTATTCAAAAACTCTAGGAAGTTAGTTAAACACATTTTTTCCTTAAGAAATCCATGATGGCTTTCTTTAATTAACTCACATTTGTCCATGTGACTACTAATTTTGTCCAGAACTATTGTTTCTGTAAGCTTCCCACCACTAAAGTTAGACTGACTGGCCTACAGTTGCTGGGTTTATCTTTACACCCTTTTTTGAACAAAGGTGTAATGTTTGCAATTCTCCAGTCCTCTGGCATCACCCCTGAGTCTAAGGAGAATTGAAAAATTATGGCCAGTGCCTCCGTAATTTCCGCTCTCACTTCCCTAAGTATCCTTGAATGTATTTCATCTGGTCCTGGTGCTTTATCCGCTTTAAGATCAGGCAGCTTATCCAGTACCTCTTCTTTATCAATTTTAAGCTCTTCTAGTGTCTGCATTACGTTCTTTCACAATAGCCTGGGTAGCATCTTCTTCCTTGGCAAACTCAGATGCAAAGTATTAACTTAATACCTCAGCTATGCTCTCTAACTCCATGCATATATCCCCTTTTAGTCCCTAATCATCTCTACTCCTCCTTTTAACATTCCTTTACTATTTATATGCCCACAGAAGTCTTTGGGATTCCCTTTTATGTTGGCTGCACATCTCTTTTCATTCTCCCTCTTTGCTTCTCTTATTTGTTTTTTCACCTCCCCTCTGAACCTTCTATATTTAACCTGGTTCTCAAGTGCATTTTCTACCTGGCATCTGTCGTAAGCACAATTTTTCTTCTTTATCTTAATTACTATCTCTTTGGTCATTCAAGTTGCCCTACCTTTCCCTTTGATAGGAATATAACTTGGCCGTGCCCGAAATACCTCTTCTTTGAAGATAGTCCATTGTTCACCTGCCGTTTTTCCTGCCAACTTTTGACTCCATTTTATTTGGCCCAGATCCATTCTTACCCAATTGAAGCTGTCTTTCCCCCAGTTCATTATCCTTACTCTGATTGTTCTTTGTCCTTTTTCAGCAGCCTAAATCCTATGGTACAATGATCTTGTCCCCTAAATGTTCTCCGACTGTCACTTGACAGCAAAGGCAAAAAATTGTCAGACTTCTGGCTGCAAAGATGACTTGAAACATCAATTAAAGTTTAAAGTACAGGAAGGACACAGCAGGTCAGTTGACATCTTTAAAGAGGAAAGCCACATTATGATATTTTGAATGCGCACCCTTCATCAAAATTGAAGCCTGAATGAGTAGTTCACTAAGCAGGGGGAAATAAAGCAAAGAAGGAAGAGAATAAACAATACACTGTAGATGGAACTGAGAGTTATTTATCTTGCAAAGCTCTTAATAGCACACCATTATATGGTATAAAAGATCATCAGTGAAATGGTGCAGAGAGATAAAAGGCACAAAAGAATCCGCAAATAATAGCAGACAGAAGACATAGAAGACCCTTAATCAGCACAGTGGAGTGGTTGGAGCTCATTGTGCAGACCTGTTTTTCACTACTCACAACTGACAGATCAAAAGTCTTTTATTTGCAATTTCTGTTTCAATTTCAGATCAGTTGCATTTTCTCTCCTCTCTCGCTTTGGGTCTTTTTCTTTGTCTCTATCTTTCTGTTTCTCTCTATCTCTGGGCAGAATTTTCTGTTCCCGCTGTCGTCAGGCGTGTTCAGCGCATGAGTGGACAATATAGCAAGAAGGCCAAAAACCGGTTTCACAATGCCGTGAAAACAGTTTGCAATCATCCACTCTGGCCTTCAATGGCGAGCCGCGTTTCCTGCCGTCAGACGTTGTGAACCTCACTGTAATACATCTGCATGTCATTTTAAGCCATCCCACCAGAATGAACACCCCCACACTGGACCATCCAAGCACGTCAATGTGATTGCACGCTGTTTCACAACAGCATATATAAGACATGCACTTAGTGGGCTGCACTTTGACGGGAACTCAGGGGTAACTGCACGGTAATGTTGCTCAGCGCTTGCGAGGGTCGCCTGTTGAACTTCAGGACTGAGGCGAAGTGATGGGGGCAAGGGCTGCACTGCGCTTGAGGTGATTTGGAGGGTGAAGGGCTGCACTGCGGTTGATGGTGGTGCACAAGCACGTACAGGATGGGGGGGAGGGAAGCAGCTATGTATTAGGGAAAACTTGTATAAAGTAACCATTCCTCTGTAGCTGAGACAATTCAGACACAGCAACATTGACATGCTTGGCGTCAGGTCTCTAGCTTATGTGCTCACTCAAGCAATGCTGAGGCATGAAATTGCCACCAAGTGCTCCAGAGCTTTTCATGCCTCGGGCACACTAATGAGCTTTTTAGAGGACACCAGAATAGTTGGATGACTGAGCATGTTGTACAATCTCCTTGCAAAAGCTGGCCATGGAGAAATAACTGATGAAGGCACTCACAGCCCCTTGCAATTGTCATCATCCCTGCTTAGACCAATATCTCCAATGGTTCAAGCTAACAGTGCACCCTTGCAATGTGGGTTAGGAGAATGCCTGCACCTGAGCAGAGAGCACAGCATGCAGTCCAATGGACAAAGCTGCCACCAATTGGTCAGGTGAAATGGGGTGGAGGAGGGTGGTGTTTCGGGCAATCAGGAGAGGGCCTTAGAACACCCATCCTAAACCACCATTCTCTCTCTTTCATCCTGCAAGAGGAGGACATCAGGAACATGGAGCCTGGTGAACTAGTTGTATTCCTTGTGGCATACAGAGAGCGGAGACGAAGGAGAAGAGAGCAACGGAGGCGCCTGGCTGCGCAGTTCGAGGAGCAGCACCCTCAGGAAGAAGGACGGCTGGGACTCCCGCACACGCCACTGAAATGCCACAGAGAGCCATTGCTGGTCAGTGCCTAGCTGGATGCAGTGTCTATAGACACCACCTTTCATTCCTGCAGATGCCCGAGACTGCATATGTCTAAGGAACTGGTCAGTCGCATATGCCAGCTACTGCAGGATTTGCTGCCACGGGAACATGGAGGGCATCCACTGCCAGTGGCCATGAAAGTGACCATGGCACTCAATTCCTACACCAGTGGCTCTTTTCAGAGCTCCACAGGTAACCTCTGTGGGATATCACAAACCTCCACCCACAAATGTATCCATGAGATCATGGGTACCATCTACACGAGGGCACACAACTTTGTGCATTTCGCCCGGGACCAAGACAGCCAGGATACAAGAGGGATTGGATTCACCCAGATCTCAGGTTACCCACAGGTGCAGAGTGCCATAGACTGCACTCAAGTGGCGCTCAGATCTCTGTCACAGCAAGCGGTCAACTACATCAGCTGCAAAGGCTTCCATTCGCTGAATATGCAGCTGGTGTGCGACCAACAGAAATGTATCCTGCAGGTGTGCACACAGTTTTCGGGGTGTGTCCACGACTCCTACATTCTCAGCCAGTCACAGGTCTCTGATGTCTTCCAGGGTCCACAGAGGCTGCAGGGATGACTCCACAGGGACAACAGCGACCCATAGAGGCCGTGGCTGATGACACCCGTGCAGCGGCCTCAGACTGCAGCAGAGTGAAGTTATAACGAGGCTCATGCTGCAACTCGTGCTTTGGTGGAGCAAACCATCAGGAAGCTGAAAATGAGTTTCCAGTGCTTAGACCGGTCTGATGGAACACTGCAATACAGTCCACAGAGTGTGTCATGCATCGCCGTCACCCGATGCACCCTTTACATCCTGGCACTGAAACGGAGAAAGGAGCTGGCTGAGGAGGACATGGAGGAGCTGCATGTCTCCTCCGATGATGAGGACACTGACAGTGAAGAGTGTCAGGAGGTCCTTGAAGGCAACAATGATGGGGTTGAGGCCCTTGCACTGGTCAGATGAGGCAGGCATGATCCGGGGGCTCTCATAGCTGCTAGGTTTGTGGAGGATGATGACAATATGCAGTGAGGAGGCACCATAGATCCTCACATGCATCTGTGAACATTTGACTCCAGCCTGGCTGATGGCAGCACACATACTCTCTGTGATAAGCTTCCTGTCATGGAGATGCAGCGGAGGCCCTAATAATCGCTTGATTCCAGGAGAATGATGACAACATGTAGTGAGGACACTCCACAGATCTGCACATAGCCCCTGTGAATGTCTGACTGCTGTCTGGCCGAAGGCAGCTCACTTGTGCTCTGTGATCAGGGTCATATCTTGGAGACTTGGCGTGAAACTTTAAATGCACCAAATCCTTGGTCAGCCTTCAGCACCTGACTCTTTCAGGACCACAGTATCACTGGACACAGATGCTGACAAGATGGGGGCCAGCCCCAGCTTAAAGGTGCTGAGAGCACACAGAGAGAATGACGGGAACTCTGATGCCTGCCTATGACATACTGGCAGCAATTAAAGCACCATTGAGGTGCAGGCATCAGTAATGTGTCCAGGGAGTGTAAAGCTGGACCATCACTTTGGTCTGAAGGCTGCACAAAGCACGGGGAAGGGGCCCTGGATTGAGACACCTGCCTTTATCTTGTGCAGGAACAAGGAACCATAGGCAGGGAGACATTATTGGGAGTTGATTGACAATAGTGAACATTATATACAATGGATTAACATCCGTGCCCAGGCTTTGCAACTAAAACTTCTTAACTTCCCTAACCCTGCTGCAACATCTTGGTGCTTCTTCGACATCCACAACGGAGGTGGAGGCAGTCTGCTGACTGCTATGCCCAGTCTGTGCTGACCTTGGCGGGAGTCATTTGGAGGGCCGAGGCTTGTAGGGCCCCGACCTGTTTTCAGGGTCTTGCTCTGCGGCAATGGCACCCTCCTTGGCTTTGGAGCTGGAGCTGCGGAGGTCACAGGAAGAGGGGATTCAGGCGGGCTGGACACTCCCGGAGCCACCTGGGTGGATGGCCCCAGGGTGTGAACCTGCTCATCCTCCTCCCTATCGGTGCCCGAGGGCCCCCTGGCTGACTCTTTGAGGAGAAGGGGTAGCTGGAGTGAGATTGAGCTGCCTGCATCCCTCTCACATACACACTGTTGGAGGCCAAATATGGCATCAGTGATGGAGTTCAACCCTTGCAGTAATGCAGGAGCAATGTACTGGACCAAGGCCTTCACGGCGGCCGCCATCCTACCAGTGTTGACTTTGGTGCATTGGCAAGCCAGCACTACCACCTCAGCCTGAAGGCGGACTCCTCCATCATGCCTTGCAACCTGGGGGGTGCAGAGGACATCCCTTCCTGATGTTCCCGAACTTGCCTTTGCAGTTCCAGCAATGATGACATGACTGAGTCCAGATGCTCGTCATCTGGCTTGGACTCAGCAAATTTCTGGCCTCCAGCAGTCCTCTGAGTGTCGGAGCCCTGGGAAGCCCCTGCTGCTGCCTGCTGTGGATCAGACAATGTGACGTGCTCACCAGGTTGTGATCCCGAGGCTACTATAAAGCTAGGCCCCACCGAGGTGTGTCTCTGCGCTGGTGGAGGGTGTGGGTAAGAACTGTGACGGGTCTTCAATGAAGATGCCTTCAGATTTTTCTTCAGAGGTTTCTTTGGGGCTTGATTGGAGGCCTTGGGTCATGGACTCCATTGGCTGTTTCCCTGATGTGCCTGCGGAAGCAAGGGGGGATAATTAGTGCATGGCAGTGGCCTGTGAAACAGGATACATCACTCACAGCATGGTTGCCTGATGGATGTTGCACTGCTGGATCCTCACTTGGTTGAGCATCGCCAACCTCACCGTCAGCACAGAAACGGTGCAGATCCTCACTGGACAGCTGGATGCCTCAATTCTCAAAGCCCATGAGGACCTTGATTTCAGGCATTCCCCCACCAGTCTGTGCTCTCACTGAACAATTTCTCCTTAAACTTGTTTCACTTCCTCCAAATGAAAGGTGTGGCTATGGGTACCTGCATGGGTCCCAGTTACGCTCGTCTCTTTATGGGGTATGTGGAACATACCTTGTTCCAGTCCTACAGAGACCCCCTCCCACAACTCTTTTTTCGGTACATCACTAACTGTTTCAGCACCACTTCATGCTCTCGTCTGAACCTGGGGAAATTAATCAATTTTGATTCCAGTTTCCACCCTTCTATCATGTTCACATGGTCCATCTCCGACACTTCCCTTCCCTTCCTTGACATCTCTGTCTCCATTTCTGGTGACAGACTGTCCACCAATATTCATTACAAGACCACCGACTCCCACATCTATCTCGACTACAGCTCCTCACACTCTGCTTCTTGTAAGGACTCCATCCCATTCTCTCAGTTCCTTTGCCTCCATTGCATCTGTTCCAATGATGCCACTTTCCAAAACAATGCTTCTGACATGTCTTTCTTCATCCTTAACTGAGGTTTCCCCCCCCACTGTCATTGACAGGGCGCTCAACCGTGTTCGACCCATGTCCCGCGCCCCTGCCCTCATACCTTCCCCTCCCTCCCAGGACCATGGTAGGGTCCCCCTTGTCCTCACTTTTCACCCCACCAGTCTCTGCATTCAAAGGATCATCCTCCGCCATTTCCGTCAACTCCAGCATGATGCCACCACCAAATAGATCTTCCCTCCATGCCCCCCATCAGCATTCCATAAGGACCGTTCCCTCCAGGACACCCTGATCCTCTCCTCCATCACCCTCAACACATCATCCCATTCCCAGGGCATCTTCCCATGCAATCGCAGAAAGTGTAACAACTGTCCCTTTAACTTCTTCCTCTTCATCGTCCAAGGGCCCAAACACTCTTTTCAGGTGAAGCAGCGCTTCACTTGCACCTCCTTCAATTTAGTCTACTGCATTCGCTGCTCCCAATGCAGTCTCCTCTACACTGGAGAGACCAAACACAGACTGAGTGACTGCTTTGCGGGACACCTTCAGTCTGTCCGCAAGCATGATTCAGATCTTCCTGTCACTTGCCATTTCAACTCACTATCCTGTTCTCATGCCCATATGTCTGTCCTTGGTCTGCTGCAGTGTTCCAGTAAAGCCCAATGTAAACTGGAGGAACAGCACCTCATCTTCCGATTAGGCACTTTACAGCCTTCCGGACTTAACATTGAGTTCA
Organism: Cetorhinus maximus; assembly: GCF_964194155.1. Classification (NCBI taxonomy): domain Eukaryota; kingdom Metazoa; phylum Chordata; class Chondrichthyes; order Lamniformes; family Cetorhinidae; genus Cetorhinus; species Cetorhinus maximus. The sequence continues at coordinate 147,081,161 of NC_135880.1, read as the reverse complement.
ACAACTTCAGACCATGAATTCTCTCCTCTATCCTCACCTCTTTTGTATCCCCCTTTTTCCTACATTCATTTTTATTTTGTATCCACTTATTTTTAATTTTATTCATTTATCCATGGTTTTACCCCCTTCTACCCCATTTACTATCATTTTTCTCCCCATCATTGCCCCTTCCCCCCACCCCATCCCCAAAGGGCCATATGTTAATTGTTTCATGTTGTTCTTTCATACAATACCACCCTTGTTCTGCTATTATCACATTCTGCTTCCTTACCTTTATGCCATTATCAGCACCTTTTATAGCCCTTACCACTACCATTAATACTCCCTTTTTCCTTTAGTTCATGACATCTTTGTCAATCTCTCCTTTGTCCCCACCTATCGCTGGCCTTCTATCCAGCTTTGCCTGCTCCACCCCCCTTAAACAGTATAAATTTAATCACATTTCCACTTCTCTTCAGCTCTGAAAAAGGGTCATAATGACTCGAATTGTTAACTGTTTTTCTCTCCACAGATGATCTAGACCTGCTGATTTTTCCCAGCATTTTTTGTTTTTGTTTCAGATTTCCAGCATCCTTAGTATTTTGCTTTTATATATGACAACAATGATGTTATGTATGTGAGAGTGAATGGTGATGTCGCTTGAACTAGCAGTGAGTGAGATCCCTGTGGATGTGTGGTGGGTTTGTGATTGTGTGAGTTGACAGTGATGAGAAGAGTGACTTACCCTGGCGGAATGGAGGGAATCATTCATCCTATTTTGGCACTAGGTGGCTGTCCTCTTTTGTAGGACGTTGGTGCTGACCACTGCTGCCCCCGCATCCCATGCTGGCTTGGTGATGTTGCTGCCCATCCTGTAGCCACAGCAGGGGTAGAGGACATCACAGTGGGCCTCCACTGTGCCAAAAAGGCACTCAAGGGACGCGTCATTGAACAGGGGCCTGTAGTCTTTTTGCCTTTCGAGGCCATATCTTCTTTGGCGCAGTATTGGGCTAGAAGCACTGAGAGGTGTGTGCAAGGCTGCACTTTAAATATGGTGCCCGGCATGGTGAAGCGGTGAGGCGATGGCAAGGCGGGCACTATCGAAATGATATGTTTCCCAGGAATGCATAATTAATGAGGTTGGTTTGGGACGTTACGGCTTGAATGTCTGCCATTGCGGACGGTGGGTAAATCGTCCTTTTTCCTGCCCGCTAATGCACTAGTGCAAATCTGGGGTGATTCTGCTCACTGTCTGCCTCTCTAATTCTCATATTCTGTTCTTTCTTTTACCACTTCTGTTTAATTCTTGATGCACATTCTCCTCTCAAACTTATTTTTTTCCAGGACTGATTTCCACTCCATGTCAAATAATGGAATCTTAGATTCAGAAGTTAAGAGTGTGCATGACCAATTTCCTTGACTTCTTTGACAATATATCATCCCTGCTGGTCTGTGGAAAGCCACATGACATAGTATACCTATACATCCGTAAAACAACTGATAAGGTCCCATATAGAAACAATTTGTCAGGCTTAAAGATGTGGAAATTCATAGGTAGATAGAGAAGAAACTTGCTGAAGAGTAGAAAACAATGAACGCTCATTGGATGACTAATGTGAGGAAATATTCGGCGGGGTACCCTAAAAATTGGCATGTGGACTGTGCTTTCATCTCACTTACATCAATTATTTAGACTCAGAAGCTGATTGCAAAGTAGACAAATTTGTTGATAATACCATGCTTGACAAGGAGATGGAATTGGAAAAGTGAGCTCAGATGTTACAGGGTGAGGTGATGTTATGACCAGGTGAGAAGGACTGAACTGGCTCCCCTCTATTCCCCTTGGTTGGTCACAGCAAAGGTTTAAGTTTCTTTTTCACAAGGGTATGCCTTTTTCAAACCAGAATGTATTTAACTATTTAAGCTGTGAGCAACATGGAGCCAATCAAACAAGGTTTTCTTGAGTTAAAGAAAGAGCAAATTTAACCACTAAACCCGAGAAAAAATAATCAAAATACGACGTCACATATACAGCTATCAGAAACGAGGGATGTTACAGTCTGATAAAAAGGTTAAAAGAATATAGGGTTAAGTGTCATTTGCTTGTCCATGAGGTGCAGATTTTAAACATTATGTTTGATTTAGGTTAGCTGGTTTCTTGGATGCGGTCAGATGTAGAAGATGGTGCAATTATTACGTGATCTTGGTTTGCTGATATGTTTCTGATAGTTGACTTCTTGAACTGGGTGACACACACTTTTCCCAAAAGAGAGAGAGGAGAGGGTGCAGCTTTTCAGCCTCTTTCCTCTGCTGAAAATATTCTTGACACCACCTGTGTCACTTGCATTCTCTCTGCAGTAGCTGTAGCCTGGCCTGTTATTCTTCACCCATTGTGTATTTCCAAGGAGTTTTGGGTGGAAGTGTCTGTGGCAGCCAGCGTTTCAATGTCTAGAACTTTGCATTTTAATGTTTCTTCCTTAGACAGTGATGAGTTTCGGTGGGTCTGAAGATTTGTTTGCTTTTCACCTTCATCTTGGAATGTGGCTTTGTACTTTTAAGTACTTTACTCTGCCCCAGTTCAAATGGCAACGATTGAATTGTAATTCCACATTGGAACTTTCCAGAAGATGGTCAGCAGCCATCGCTTCAATGCCCATGCACAAGTCACATCATCACGATGTGATGAAATAAGTACAGATCAATAGCTTTGGACAGTATTTCATTTACATCAATGATCTAGACTCAAACTGATTGCAAAGTAGATAAATTTGCTGATAATTGCAAGCTCAGTAAGGAGGTGAAATTGGAAAAGTAAGCTCAGATGTCACAGAGTGAGGTGGACAAAATAAATATGCAGGCAAATCAATGGTAGGCAAAATATAATACTTATAATATAAAGTCCAGTCCATGAGAAGGACAAACTAAGCAAAACAAGTAAACCATGCATAGTTTTTAAATACTTATGTAGAATACCATTTATATTCAATTTTTGCATGAGAAATTGAAGGAGACTTGACATTAAACATGTCAAACAAGCACAGAGAAATAACCATTAAAGCCGGCAGAATTTTAAACATAATAGAATATAAATCATAGGAAGTTGTGATCAAATTATATAGCTCTCTCATCAGTCAGCATCTTCAGTACTTCAGTACATTCAGGTACTGAAGGCAGTGCAGAGATGAGCCACGAGGATGATGCCTAGCATCAGGGTTCTGAGTTATGTAGTAACAACAGAGAAACATAGGCTTTTCAGCCTGGAAAGAGTTGATCTTGTAGGGATGTACAATGTAGTTAATGATAGGGAAATGTAATTCTAAAATGTTACTTTAAAGTAGGACAAGGCGACACAAGTTAATATAGTAAGATGTCAATTCAGGACTGATTCAAGGAACTTTGTCTTCAATCAAAGAATGATCACCAGATGGAATGGACATCTAGATAAAGCACTGGTGGCAAAAAACAAAAATCATTTAAGAAACCATTAGGTACTGTAAGGAGGTGACTAGAGTGCTTCTAGATGGATGAATTAAGATGGAATGATCAGCCTTCCTCATCTGTAAAATAAAATCAGAAGCATCATCAGTGAATACATGACTGAAAATAGTATGCGATATATTGGCTTTGGCACATACCATTTATAATCTCAACAAGGAGCTTTGTAATGTTTAATGGAATGTGGGAATCTTTGATAGATTTTTTTAATCCATCTCTTCTGGCAATAAATAATGGAATGAAGTAGGAGAACGATAGGAAAGAAATACTTATACCATTGAGCTTGGAAGAGGCCATTTCAAATCAATTTAATATAACATGAATTTTTAATATAGGTTTATGCTGTTATAAATGAACAGTGTTGGAGATGATATTTTCAATGGGATACAGCATAATATATGACAGAACATTTACTTGACACCTATTGTAACATTTGAGCTAATTGTTATTTATATTATATATATATAATATAATCTTTATTTCAAGTAAAAAATGGACATTTTCATGAGGTAGCCCATTTAGTTTTGACATATAAATACAACGTAATGTTGAATTTTGTCAAAAAGCATCAATAACGGCCAGAGAAATTCCCATAATGCTGTTCATTTTTCTATACTGCCATCGAATCATAGGGCAGAATTTTTAGGTCGGCATGCAGGCGCGCACCCAGCCCGATTGGACGTGGAATCGCACATGATGATGTCGGGTGGGTGTCCCGATATTTCGGTTGGCGGGCGCACGCAAAAGTCGGAAGTGCACCCGCCAACAATTAAGGGGCTTATTAAGATCATTAAAGTTGTAATCGTCTCCGATTTTTCGTGGTCCGTCCAACCTTACGGTTGACAGACGGGTGAATTGGCCAAGGCAGACTTTGCATTTTCCATGAAATCTCATCCAAGGGCGGGATCAGATTTCCATTATTAAATTTTTAAAAAATCTATGGACAGAATTTTTATCACATATATGTTCAGGTGACTAACTGTGATGTTTGCACATTTTTCTCCTTATTTTACAAACTTTATTTAACTGTTTTAAAGTCTTCAGTTCCCTGAGGCAGCTCTCCGCCTCCAAGGAGCTTTCATTCAGTGCTCACCCGCGCTTACGCTTATGCCAGTGCCCGTCCTACTCCCTCCCCCACTCCGGCAGCACTGAGCATTTTAGCGTGTGCTTCACGCTTGCTGGCCATTAATTGGCCAGCCAGTGTGAAATCGCAGTCAGGGGTCAATCACAGTCGGTGGTCCTAGCCGATCTCAGACCCCCCCCAATTGCACCCACCCACTGGCCCAAAATTCCTGCCAATAAAGTCATAATGGCAGCAAAAGGAGGCCATTCATCCCATCAAGTCCATGCCAGCTCTCTGTAGAACAATCCAATCAGTTACATTTTCCCATTCTATCCGCATAGTTCTCCAGGTTTACTGCCCTCAAATGCCCATCCAATTTCTTCTGAAATCATCAATCGTCACCACTTCCACCACTCTCACAGGCAGCGAGTTCCAGGACATTAGCGCTCACTGTGCAAAAATGGTTCATTCTCTAGTTTTCTAATGCCTTTTTCTATTTATGACTTTTTCCCTCTCTTCTATTTCTATAATGTCTGCAAAATTTCTCTCTCTTTCACGAACGAAATGGAAGCATGCTGCGTTATATTTGACTGCAAATATTTGTATAACAATATCAATGCCACCCCATAAGTGTCCATTGCTATTCTTTCTGCAATTTTAGCTTGTATTCTCCCTCTTTTACTAGTTTATCTATTGTTCCCTAATCTCTATTCAGTCTCAACTTGATCCCTTTCAACTTCTGTCCATTTCAAACTTTCGGCTATTCTACTATCTTCTCAACCACTATCCTTGTAACTTTAGTTCTATTAAGGTAAAGACAAATTAGAAAAAATGCTTGTCATCTCTAACGCCATTGAAACAACTTTATTACTAACCTGACACACTGCTTTTGTCTCTCTGCCTCTTCCTAGTCTCTGATTGCAGCAAATAGAAAGTTAATCAGAGATTGTCCCCTCCATATCAAGATGGCTGATACTGATATCAGTGTTTCCCAAATCATTTCAATCCAGGTACTTGTAAGCATTTCTGTTGGAATAGAGCATGACTGGGAGAATGAACAGAGGTCAAGCTGTAAGAAGAGGGAGGAGGAGGAGCGGGAGAAGGGTACTCAGCAGGAGGCCATATCCAACCAAGGGGTATTTGAACAGTTCCCCTACCTGAACCCCAGTGAAAACCAGCGTCTGAGACATCCGGGCTTCAATAAGGATGTTCTCACTGAAATCTGCCAACTGCTATAACCACAACTGCAAAAACAGTGCAGGATAAGGGCCACAATGCCAATGGTTGCGAATATAACTGAGGTGATGAATGTTTATGTGTCTGGCTCTTTTCAGGCTGGAGTTGGAGATATTTGCAAAACCTCAGTTTTTTTGCTTACTGCTATTCACGGAGCTCACTGAGTCTCTCTATTCAAAGAGAGAAAACTATATTTCATTTTCTTTTGCTGGAACCCAGCAGGCAGATCCATCATGTAGGCAGGATTACAGGTACCTCCAGGACATACACCATTCCTTGGGCTGCTGTTCTCGCTGCATCGTGAGATCCACACTCATTGTCATGCGACACCATATGTACACACGCGACCTCTCTCTCCAGCATCGACACACCCTATCTCAAAGCTGTCCTTGACTCCAGTTTCATTTTATTCTTTGTCTCATCCAACAACTTATTGATACCAACACCCACCCCTTCCCATCCCTCTCCCCCCATGCCTTCTTCTAATCCTAGCCCTTGCCATGTATTCACCATACCCCTTGACCTTCCCCTGTCTGACGCTAAACGTTTTGTACTCAGCAAAGGACTCAGTTTCATCCCCTTCCACCCTCTCCTCAATGAATTTTGGGCTCAGCATGATGCTGAACTCTTCTTCGGCTCCGTTCTGACTTCTTTGGAGAGGAACCCTCCTCCCATTCAATGGATCCTGTTACCTGCCGCCAGTATTCTCTCTCTACCTGAACCCCTCCCTCTGGCCTCTTACCTGCTCTTGATCTTTTCATTGAGAACTGTCAGCCATCTCAATTTCTCTGCTCCTTTCACCCACTCTAACCTGTTTCCTTCTGAACTAGCTGCGCTCCATCTTCCCTCCACAGTTTCCTTCTACCTCCTTTCCAAAATCGACAAACAGGACTGTGCCAGGAGATCCATTGTGTCAGCCTGTTCCTGCACAACAGAACACATTTCATCCATTTCATCCTTTCTTATCTCCATTTTCTCTCTCCTTGTCCAGCCTCTTCCCACCTACATTCACCATTCCTCTGATGCCTATGTCATATCACCAATTTCCAGTTTCCTAGCCCTAGCCGCCTCCTCTTCATCATGGACTTCCAATCTCTCTACACCTCCCCCACCAGGATGGTCTGAGGGTTCTCTGCTCCTCCCTTGAACAGAGGCCCCGAACAATCCCCATCCACCACCACTCTCCTCCGCCTGGCTGAACTTGTGCTCTCAGAAATTGAGCAATTTCTACTTTAACTTATCTTTCTTCCTCCAAATAAAAGTTGGGGCTATTGGTGCCCGCATGAACCCCAGTTACGCCTGTCTTTTTGTGGAGTAGGTGGAACATTCCTTGTTCCAGTCCTACTTAGGCCCCCTCCCACAACGCTTTTATCAGTACGTCGATGACTGCATCGGTGCCACTTCATGATCTCATCTGAACCTGGAAAAATTTTATTGATTTTGCTTCCAATTTCCACCCCTCTCTCTTCTTCACATGATCCATCTCTGACACTTCCCTTCCCTTCCTTGACCTCCCCATCCCCATTTCTGGTGATAGAATATCTACCAATATTCATTACAAGCCTACTGACTCCCACATCTACCTCAACTACAGCTCCTCACACTCTGCTTCCTGTAAGGACTCCATCCCATTCTCTCAGTTCCTTCGCCTCTGTTGCATCTGATCTGATGATGCCACTTTCCAAAACAGTACTTCTGATATGTCTTTCTTTTTCCTTAACGGAGGTTCCCCCCCCATGCCCCCACATTGTGTTTGACATGGCCCTCAACCGTGTCCGACTCATTTCCAGCACCTCAACCCGCACCCCTTCCCCTCCTTCCCAGAACCGTGATAGGGTCCCCCTCATCCTCACTTTTCACCCCGCCAGCCTGCACATTCAAAGGATCATCCTCCACCAACTCCGGCATGATGCAACCACCAAACACATGTTCCCCTCACCTCCCCTGTCAGCATTCCATAGGGACCGTTCCCTCCCTGGCACCCTGTTCACTCCTCCATCACCCCTAACTTCTTGTTTTTTTCATTTTTTATTTCAATTTTCATTTTCATTTTTTTTAAATTCAAATTTTTAATCCTTTTTCCCCTACAGGACCATCTGTTCTTGTTTCTATATTTTGCTTTCGCAGAGTGCTGTCCCTTGCTGTGCTACTAACACATTCTGCTACCTTACCTTTATGCCATTTCTTTGCTCTTTGCCACTACTGTTAACACTCCCTTTGTCTTGTGTCTATGACATCTTTGTCAATCTCTCCTTAGCTCCCACTTTTCCCTAACCTTCTTTCTTGCTCCACCTGCTCCACTCCATCTTAAACAGTATAAATCCATCACATTTCTACTTCTCATTAGCTCTGAAGAAGAGTCATAGGGGCTTGAAATGTTAACTCTATTTCTCTCTCTACAGATACTGCCAGACCTGCTGAGTTTTTCCAGCATTTTTTTGTTTTAATCTAAGGCAGAGCAAGCACATAGCTTTCCTTGAATTTCCAGGGCCCAGATGTTTGCTTCTGAGGCAGGTGGGCTGAATTGGGAAATTTCCCAACTCACCGAACCCGTCCTGGGAGAAACTGTCCCGAACGGCTGGACTTTTGCTCTGGCAGGATGGGGTGGCAGGTGTGGGATGGAGTTGGGCCTGCTGACCATACAGATGCGGAGGCAAGCCCGTAACATGCTTCGGGCGCGGATTAACAGGAGGGTCAGTCAGGAGTTCCTGCTGTAAGGCAGGAAGTGGATTGAAGTGCTCTGGTCCTGTGAGGAGATGTCAATCAAGAGGCAGGTGAGCACTAACTGTAATAGTTGTCCAACTGGTTGCTGACATTGGAAGAGATGGCCCATCAAAGGCCTTCCACCAGAGAATATAAACATTACTGCTGCCTATTTACCTTGCAATGAAGGAGCACATTCTACAAAGTTAAAGCTGGAAAACTTCACAAGACACAACCATGGCAGCATCTTGGCACCATCATCTGTTCATGATATTCTGTGTTAATTTAGATTACCATGATGCCTCTGGGGTGACTGCTAGACATCACATGCAGAACATTTGCCCATTAATCTACCCTATTTCCACCCATCCCTCAGGGTTTAGCCATGCAGTTGAGCCTTGCATTGAACCCTCACAGCTGCACACTGTCATGGCAGAACAATGTGACTCAGAAGGAGCAGGCCAGAAGGGTAGTTTGTATTTGGGAGCACAACTTGCTATCTTGGAGGAACAGGACTTCTCAAGATGCATCTGTGCACTATGTTGATGCCAGCGGTTATGACGGTCATAGTTTCAGCCAGATTGATGACACTGACTTTCGGTTTTCTCTCTTGTAAGGGATGGGTATTTCCCTGAAGGAATATGGTTTCTATGTTAAAGGCTAATTATGTGGAAGCTGTTCACTGGGGGTTGGCTGAATTGGTGATATTTCAAGAGCAAAGGAGAAGTTGCTCTGAATTAGCAGGCTTCTGGTGATAGGAGTTATCTTATAAAGAATCAACCATGGCTACATGGGCCTGCCCTTCGGGTGGTCTCACATTGCCACCCCATTCTTCCTCCTCCATGTCATCTCCATGACTGTGGGCAGAGGCCTGCTCCTCCTGCTCCTAATTTTCCTCAACATCCTCCATCTCAGATGTCTTAACAATAGGGCTTCTGCCCCCTCTGATTGTAGACCTCTCTATAGCATCATATTATGGAGCATGCTGCACACAATGACTATTCTGGACACCCTTACAGGGGTATACTGTAGTGCTTCTCCAGAACGGTCAAGGCACCTAAAGTGCACTGCCTTTCGGGCTATGTGTGTGGCTGACTTCTGTTGGTGTCTGAAAAAGCTGAGGCAGCTGTGAATTCCTCAGTATAAACAAATTGTGCAGCTTCCATGGTATCATGCACATAAGGGCAGGAACACCTTGGTGTGGCCATGCACCACCTGCATATTCAAGGGGTGGAAGGGTTTCCTGTTTATGATAGTGTCCGGTTAATGTGGCAACATGGCTACAGTTGATCCCTGTATTGAGGGAAGGCTGATATTTCTGTAAGCCCCCTGGCGTCTGTGACACCGCATCCATTGGGAGGTTCATATGGTCCCAACCTGAGCAAAGAGGGTCTGTGTAATTGCCATGGTGCAGCAGTGTGCAGCTGATAGTACAATGCCGCAGAGATTGCGGCTGCTGGAAAGAGCTGGCAGCTTAAAAATTTAGAGCCACTGTGAGCTTGAGTGCTGCAGGTAGGGCATATAATCTGCAGACTGTGGCGTCAGATCTTGTTGCACATGACGCATATCTCGGTAACCAATTTCCGGGTTAATCTAAGCTGCCTTCTGCACTTGTTTCCTGTCATGTACAGATATGAACTCTGCAGTCAGTATACCCTTCCCTCGGGGTAAAACCTAGTTGTCTTCCTTCTCCTCTTATGGCGCGAACTGTTTAAAAATAAGGAGATGAGACGAAATTTTTTCTTTCAGAGAATCATGAGTCTTTGGAGCTTCCTTCTTGAAAAAGCGGTGGAAGCAGAGTCTTTGAATATTTTTAATGCAGAGGTGGATAGATTCTTGGTAAGCTAGGGGATGATAGGTAATCAGGGGTAGGCAGGATGCAGATTTGAGTTTACTATCAGATCAACCATGCTCTTATTAAATGACGGAGCAGGCTCGACGGGCCAAATGGCCTACTCCTACTCTTTGCTTGTAAGTTCGGATTAGTACTCAACATTGACTCCAGATCTCATGAAGTCTCACTGCACCAGGTTACCGCCTACCATTCGCCCTCAGTTGCTGAATCGGTGCTCCATGTTGAAAACCACTTGGAGGAGCACTGAGGGCAGCAAGGAGACAGAACGTATACTCTGGCTGGTGTCTTCAATGTCTGTCACCAAGAGTGGCTTGGTAGCACCACTACTGACCAAGCTGGCCGAGTCCTGAAGGACATGACTGCTAGATTGGGTCTATGGCACATGGCGAGGGAATCAACAAGAGGATAAAATCCTACTTGACCTCATCCTCACCAATCTACCTGTCACAGTTGCATCTGTCCATGAGGTATCTATAGGACTGTCCATCACACAGTCTTTGTGGAGATGAAGTCCGGTCTTCACATTGGGGCTACCCTCCATCGTGTTCTGTCACACTATCACCGTGCTAAATAGGATAGATTTCAAAAAGATCTAACTACTCAAGGATCGGCATCCATGAGGTGCTGTAGGCCATCAGCAGCAGCAAAATTGTACTCGAACACAATCTGTAACCTCATGGCCAAGCATAATCCCTGCCCTACCATTACCATCAAACAGGGGATCAAGCCTGGTTCAATGAAGGGTGCAGGAGGGCATGTCAGGAGCAACATCAGGCATACATAAAATGAGGTGTCAACCTGCTAAAGCTACAACACTAGGACTACTTGCATGCCAAATGGTGTAAGCAGCATGCAATAGACAGAGCTAAGTAATCTAAGCTCTGCAGTCCTGTCACATCCAGTTCATGAATGGTGGTAGACAATTAAACAACTCACTGAAGGAGGAGGCTCCACAAATATCCCATCCTCAATGATGGGGGAGCCCAGCAAGTCAGTGCAGAAGATAAGGCTGAAGCATTTGCAAAGCCCTTCAGCCAGAAATGTCAAGTGGATGATCTACCTCGACCTCCTCCGGAGGTCCCCAGGATCACAGATGCCAGTCTTCAGCCAATTTGATTCACTCCACATGATATCAAGAAATGGCTGAAGGCACTGGACACTGCAAAAGCTATGGAGCCTGACAACATTCCAGCAATAGTACAGCATATATCCTGCAACGTGGAAAATTGCCCAGGTGTATCCTGTCTACAAAAAGCAGGACAAATCCAACCTGGCCAATTACCGCCCCATCGGTCTACTCTCGACCATCAGCAAAGTGATGGAAAGTGCTATCACGTGGCACTAACGTAGCAATAACCTGCTTACTGATGCACAGCTTGGGTTCCGCCAGGGCTGCTCAACTCCTGACCTCATTACAGCCTTGATCCAAACATGAATAAAAGAGCTGAACTCAAGAGGGTGAGGTGAAAGTGACTGCCCTTGACATCAAGGCCACACTTGACTGAGTGTGACGTCAAGGAGCCCTAGGAAAACTGGAGTCAATGGGAATCAGGGGGGAAACTCTCTGCTGGTTGGAGCTATACCTAGTACAAAGGAAGATGATTTTGGATGTGGAGGTCAATCATCTCAGTTCTGGGACATTGCTGCAGGAGTTCCTGAGGGTAGTGTCCTAGGCCCAATCATCTTCAGCTGCTTCATCAATGACCCTCCATCATAAGAACATAAGAACCAGGAGCAGGAGTGGGCAATTCAGCCCCTCGAGCCTGCCCCACCATTCAATACGATCATGGCTGATCTCATTTCGGCCTCAACTCCAATTTCTCACCGTCTCCCCATAACCATCCAACCTGTTACTAATTAAAAATCTGTCTATCTCCTCCTTAAATTTATTCAGTGTCCTGGCATCCACTGCACTCTGAGGTAGTGAATTCCACAGATTCATGACCCTTTGAGAAAAGTAATTCCTCCCCATCTCTGATTTAAATCCCCTTAGCCTAAAACTATGGCCTTTCGTTCTAGAATGTCCCACAAGGGGAAACATCCGCTCCACGTCTACTTTGTCTATCCCCTTTAGCATCTTATATACCTCAATTAGATCTCCTCTCATCTTTCTAAACTCTAGCGAGTATAGGCCTAAGCTGCTCAATCTCTCTTCATAAGACAAGCCCGGCATCTCTGGAATCAATCTAGTGAACCTCCTCTGAACCGCCTTCCAATGCAACTACATCCTTCCTCAAGTAAGGGGGCCAAAACTGTGCACAGTACTCCAGGTGCAGTCTCTCCAATGCCTTGTACAGTTGCAACAACACTTCCCTATTTTTAGCATCCTTTAGCAAAATGCCAAAATTCCATTTGCCCTCCTTATTACCTGCTGTACCTGCATACTAGCTTTCAGCGAATCATGCACGAGGACAACCAGATTCCTCTGCACTGAAGCATTCTGAAGTTTCTGTCCACTTAAATAATGTCACCCTTTTATTCTTCCGACCAAAATAGATAACCTCACACTTATCCACATTAAACTCCATCTGCCAAATTTTGGCCCATTCACCTAACCTGTCCATATCCATTTGTAAATTTCTTATTTTTTCATTGCAACTTACTTTCCCACCTATTTTGGTGTCATCTGCAAATTTAGCTATAGTAGCTTCTATCCTTGAATCCAAGTCATTAATATAGATTGTACAATAGTTGGGGCCCAAGGACCAAACCCTGTGGCACCCCACTACTTACAGCTTGCCTTCCAGAAAAAGACCCATTTATCCCAACTCTCTGCTTTCTGTTGGTTAGCCAATCCTCTATCCAAGCTAATATATAACCCCTAACTCCGTGTGATCTTATCTTGTGTATTAATCTTTTGTGTGGCACCTTATCAAAGGTTTTCTGGAAGTCCAGATATACTACATCTATAGGATCCCCATTATCCACTTTGCTTGTCACATCTTCAAAAAACTCTAGCAAATTAGTCAAATACGATTTACTCTTCATAAAACCATGCTGACTCTGATGGATTGCATTTTGACTTTCCAAATGCCCCATTACTACTTCCTTAATAATGGAATCCAACTATTTCCCAATGACAGGTGTTAAATTAACTGGTCTATAGCTTCCTACTTTCTGCCTCCCCCACTTTTTGAATAAGGGTGTTATATTAGCATTTTTCCAATCCACTGGAACCTTTCCAGAATACAGGGAATTTGGAATATTATAGCCAATGCATCCACTGTCTCCGCCGCCACTTCCTTTAAGACCTTGGGATGTAGGCCATCAGGTCCTGGGGACTTGTCACCCTTTAATCCCAATAGTTTGCTCAGTACTTTTTCTCTAGTGATGGTGATTGTTCTAAGTTCCTCCTTCTCTATACCCTCTGCACTACCTGTTACTATTGGGGTGGTACTAGTGTCCTCCACCGTGAAATCTGAGGCAAAATATTAATTCAGCATCTCTGCCATTTCTGTGTTCCCCATTAGTAACTCCGCAGACTCATCCTCCAAGGGACCAACATTCAATTTAGCTACTCTCTTTCCTTTTATATGCTTGTAGAAGCTTTTGCTATCAGTTTTTACATTTTGCGCTAGTTTTCTTTCATAACTTACCTTTGCTCCTTTTGCTATTTTTTTAGTAATCCTTTGTTGATCTTCAAAAGTTTCCCAATCTTCCAGCCTGCCACTGACCTTTGCTGAAGCACTCTGTGTCCAAATGCAGCAAGACTTGGACAGTATTCAGGCTTGGGCTGATAAGTGGTAAGTAGCATTCGCACCAAACGAGTGCCAGGCAATGACCATTTCCAAGAAGAGAGAATCTAACCATCTCGCCTTGACATTGAATAACATTACCATCGCTGAATCTTGCACTATCAACATTCTGGGGGTTACCATTGACTAGAAACTGGGCTGGAGCAGTCTTATAAATACTGTGGCTACAAATACAGGTCAGAGGCTGAGAATTCTCACCTCCTGACTCCCCAAAGCCTGTCCATGATCTACAAGTCACAAGCCAGGAGTGTAATGGAATACTCTCCACTTGCCTGGATGAGTGCCGCTTACGAACATGTGACCATACAGACAAGGAGCAGGAGTAGGCCAGTCAGCTACTCGAGCCTGCTCCACCATTTAATAAGATCATGGTTGACCTGATTGTAACCTGAAATCTGCATCTCGCCTACCCCCAATAACCTATCATCCCTTGCTTACCAAGAATCTATCTACCTCTGTCTTAAAAATATTCAAAGAGTCTGCCTCCACCGCCTTTACAGGAAGAGAGTTCAAAAGACTCTCGCCGTTTCTTCACTGCTGCTGGGTCAAACCCTGGAACCTCCTTCCTAACAGCACTGCAGTAGTTCAAGAAGGCAGCTAACAACCACCACCTTCTCAAGGGCAATTAGGAATGAGCAATAAATGTAAGAAATAAATCCCATGAACAAATATAAAAAAAAGATAGGCCCTTCCAAGGCCCTCCAATTCCCATGAGTGTCAGCCATACATATGCATTTAGAATAATTGGGTTTCTGTGGCACTCCTTGAAACATTTTGTGTGTCCAAAAGGATATCTGTCCTCTCTAAAGGGGTACCTGACCTCTCCAACGGTGTACCTGACCTCTCCAAAAGGGTGCCTGACCCCCACAAAAGTGTACCTGACCTCTCCAAAAGTGTATCCAACCCCTCCAAAAAGTACCTGACTTCTCCAAAAGGATACCTGGCCTTTCCAAAAGTGTACCTGACTTCTCCAAAGGGATACCTGGCCATTCCAAAAGTGTACCTGACTTCTCCAAAAGGATCAAAAACAACAAGTGCTGGAAAAACTCCGCAGATCTGACAGCACCTGTGGAAAGAAAGACAGAGTTAACGTTTCGAGTCCGTATGACTCGTCTTCAGTTCTGAAGGTGGGGGGAAGGGATGGTGGTGGGAAAAAATGGTGGAAAATAGGCTAAAAGCTGGTGATAAAACAATGAATAAAAATGGAAATAAATTTTAAAAATAATAATAAAAATAAATGGAAAAAAAGTAAATAAAAAGAATAAAAATGAATGTTGAAAAAAGGGGATCAAAAAGGGGTGGGGATGGAGGAGAGAGTTCATGGTCTGAAGTTGTTGAACTCAATGTTAAGTCCGGTCTCACAGTACTTCTATACTTATGGTCAGCAAATCCAGCTGAGATAGCCTCATGTGTGCTGAAAGTAAATGAGACCTCGTACTGCTGGTTCATACTTGGACAACTTAAACAATGGCTTAATTCTAAAACTTAATCTCATTTAACTTGAAGAAAACAATGGAGATAATTTTGAGTTTGTGCAACAGTGGAAAATGGGTGATATTGGATCAGCTATCCATTATACGTCTCTCCTTTTTTCATTACCATTCAATGAATTGACCCAAATTCAGAATTGGCTCCAATTTCTTTTATACCTCACATTTTTCATCCGGATTAAACCATGTACATGTATCTTCCTTTAGCTCCATTTCACTGGAGCCATTACACACAATCTAAAGCTCACAGTACTTCTATACTCGTGGTTACCTGAGTACTAACACAGCGGGTGTTTCCCCTTCCTCCCCTATGAAAAGTAGAAGTGACAATTGTCCATGTGGAGAACTTCAGAGAGTGCCAGGGGTCACACCACTATGAGTCAGGGAAGGATAAGTGAGGGGAAAATATGAAGTGAAAAGGTTACCATTTAAAATGTATTACTGCACACATATTACAAGGAACAAATCACTGCTTATTCAACCATTTGAGAAACAATATAAAATTTACAGAGATGGGCAGAAATTTCACTGATTGCAAGATGCACAGCAACATTATAGTACTGTCCTTGCCTAAATTAATACGCACAGAGTAGGAGACTTCAAATTAACAGATAAAATATAATTCAATCCCACTTTTCTACCACTATTGTGATATTCCTTGATATATGAATAGCTTGCAATGCACATTCTGAGCATGTTATCAAGTTGAAGGTGCAACCTGTCATATTTGTGTAACAAATTAATGTTTTTCGAACACCTTTAGCACGTTCCATTATGCTTGCAATGGCCTGGTGAACAGCTGTGAAATGGATAACTATGTTACATGACAATGGTAGAGCAAACGTTGCTGAAAGTATTTATGACCACATGATTTTTAGTGTTGCAGTTGTATTGCTGTAATGACAAATGAAGCACTAAAAATCAAATGTACACTTACTGATGCAGTACCGCTCTTACCTATATGCATCAGTGCTCTCGTGGTGGGCTTGCATTGTGTCTCAAGGTTCTGATACCTCATTGATCAAACCCGTAGCATTAAATCTCAGATGACCTCTGTACACCATTGTATCTATATTTATATTGTAATCAAGTTGCTAATTTGTGAGGCAAAGAACTGATGTTGTGGTGCACTACAACCAAGGCCCACGGAAGGCATGCAAGCCAAGGGGGAGCTATTCCTTTAGGCCCATTTTCAGGCTTAGGGTTCACCTCGTGTCCTATTCCATTGAGGCAGTCAGCATGCAAACTTTTGTGGTGCCTCCTCATCTAAATGATTTCAGCATGCAGCCCGGGGAGAATGTGCTGCTGACTGCCTGTACATTGATAAGGGAGTCCAACAGCAAGTGCGGCTAGCACATGTTTCAGCTAGCCTGCATGTCTTAAAACAGCTTGATCTTCTGAAAGGGGACCTGCACTTATGGCACAGAAATTGCTTCAGTCTGTGGAAGACTTGAACAGAAAAAAAACACAGAAAATGGAGCAAAAAGCAAGAGAGAGAGCTCCTAGGCTTGATGGGGTGCTGGAGGGATTAGTGCAGAAGGTGGAAAGATGGAGAGAAGCAATGTTTCTGCAGGGTATGAGGAGGCCCTCAAGGCAAACTTTGAGGAGGGAGTGGGGGGCAGGGGTGTCAATTTTCGGGGTCTAGCCCCAAGCACATGGCAAAAGTGCCACAAGAAGTTTAATGACCTCATATGGATGGTCAGTGAATGTTTCTTTTAAATGGCATCTTCTATCCAATACTCCACGAGCCTCTCGTGTTGCTCAATGTACCACAGTTCCATAATTCACCATCAGCAGTCCCTGGCATTGAGGACTCAGACCTAATATTCAGAAACTGCACCTCACCCTCACACACCCACCAATAATACCAGCCACACATCCATCTCTTGTTGCTTTCACATACCCCCCCAGCTATTCAGCTATGGCAGGCACATCATCCAAGCACATTGTAACATATTCACTGATGTTTTTCCCTCACTCCTACAGGACAAGGTGGCACATAACTGTATGGAGCAGAACAGAATTGTTGGGGGTCAGGCACACCTACCTTTGGAAGAGATGGTGCTCTGCATCAGGTGGCTGGGTGTGCCATTGCATCCATTTTGTGCTCAACCAACCCATGCTTGCAAAACCCAAAACAAAATGTCTACTTTTAGATGTGATTCCACGATTGGACAGCACTTGCTGAAAAATCCCGAGTATGCTAATACTTACATTAACTACAAATTTAAGATAAACAGTCAAGCTTGTAACATGGCTCATTTACACCTGCCAGAAGTGACATATATTCATATGCAGTGAACCATTCTCTGTGAACAAAAGGAACACATTCAAGCCTCACTTTTTTTTAAATTACCCAGGAGATTGGGGAGCCTATTGTTCCCCATTGCTTCCTCTTTGGCAACACACCGCCAATCAGAGTCAACTTGGCAACCAACCAACACCCTTTTCCCCTGCATTATAAACTGTTGTGATTATTTGAAATTTGGTGTTCTTGTATTTATTCTGGACACAAGAACGATAACCCTGAAAGATGTGTAGCCTATTCGGTGCCATGGTAAGGGATATTTCACAGCAGCTGAAGAGGAAGTTGAGAGGAAATAAATCCAGTTGCCATGCTGTGGGTGTACCTACACCACATGGGCTGCAACGGTTCAAGAAGGCAGCTCACCACCACCTTCTCAAGGGCAATTAGTGATGGTCACTGAATGCTGGCCTAACCAGTGATGCCCAAATCCCCATGAATTATTTTTTTAAAAATGTTTCATGTTGGAACAAACAATATAGGTGAAATAACTTGCAAAATAAAATATATTGCTAAATATAAAAGAAATACAATGCAGTATACAATAAAAAATAGATTTACCATACAGATACCTATACTGCACAGTACTTTTTAGATTGACCATGCTCTATCTAGTGGCAGAAGTTGTTCAGTGCTGGTAGCTCTGGGACATCAGCTGATATTGGCTGAAGTTGGTCAGCTGAAGTTGGTCAGTGCCAATATCAGCTGATGTCCCAGGACGACCAGCACTGAACAACTTCTGCCATTAGATGGGGCCCAGGTTCAGTCGGAGTTCAGCATGGGTGAAGCCAGGAGTGCAGGCAGCAGCGGACTGAGCAGCCAGGGGAAGAATAGCAGACCCGGGGCCTAAGGCAAGAACAGTGGGCAGAAAGCAAGGCCTGAGAGCAAGGGCATGGTGGTGAGGCCCCAAAGCAAGGGTGGCCGTGGGGGAAAGAGTCACTGGGGATGACAGCAAAACTGCTGGGGGAATGGTTTTGTGAGCATGCAGGCCAAAGGAAAGACATGAGTCAGCTCCTGCTGACCAAGTAACAGCTCCAGCTAGTCACCTAATTAACTAACTGGACAGCTGCCACCAGCAGGCGACTTGCTTATCACTGACCAAGACCGCTGGAAACTACAAGTTAAGTCAAATGCAAAACTTGACCATATTTTAGAAAGAACATACAAACATATGAATTAGGAGCAGGAACCACTTGGCCCTTCAAACCTGCTCCGCCATTCAATAAGTTCATGGCTGATCTGAGTGTAACGTCAGCCCCACATTCCTGCCTACCCCCAATAACCTTTCACCCCCTTATTAATCTAGAATCTTTCTAGCTCTACCTTAAAAATATTAAAAGGCTGCTTCCACTGCCTTTTGTGGAAGAGAGTTCCAAAGACTCACGACTCTCTGAGAGAAAAAAAATCTCATCTCATAAATGACCGGCCCTTTATTTTTAAAGAGTGACCCCTAGTTCTAGATTCCCCCACAAGAGGAAACATCCTCTCCACATCCACCCTGTCAAGATCCCTCAGGGTCTTAAAGGTTTCAATCAAATCACCTCTTACTCTTCTAAATTCCAGCATGACACAACTGTGGACAGCTGATTGGGGGACTCCACAAAATCACCCACCGGCCCCTGGAAAGAGCCAGAGGCATGGAGGTTGAGGGCCACTGTGACCTTCAGTGCCACTGGCATGGGGTGCCCACCCATGATGTTGGAGTTGATCTCAGGGCCAATCATCTGACAGATGGAGGTCACTATCTCCCTTGAGAGGCGAAGCCTCCTTCGGCATTGCACATCAGGCTGCATCACCGCCTGTAAACCTTGGCAGCAGGTTAGTGGCATCTTCTGTGGCCCCTTCCGCCTTGGACTTCCTGTTGGCCCTGCGCCCCTTGGCCCACGGCCTCCCACAGGTGGCTCCGCTGGAGGCTGAATAGGAACACCTGGCCTCCTCCCCCTTCTGGCCCTCTCTTCCTCCTCAGAGGAGGTGCTTCCAGTGAAGACCACAATCCCCATTCCCTAGGTAAGGGAAGTCTGTCTGATACCTGGAAGGCCCCAAGTGTTATGACTCCTCCGGAGTCCTGAACTGAAGCCTGTCATTTCTGTCAAAGCAGCTCTGAAGCAAAATGAAGTTGTCCTGTTCACACAAGCAAACAGCAGTAAGTTATAATCTAAAGTTCTAACAACTCGCATTAGTGAGCCCACTCACTCCTCTTATCCCTCTTATCCCGCCCTTGGATAAGGTTTTTGAAAATGCACCCTACCCACCTGCCCGTTGCACCCATGCAACGCCCTGGAAATTGCATGGGCTGCGTAAAATCAAAAACAATTAGTGCCTCAAGGGCCTTAACTGGCCCGCTAATTAATGGCAGGTGCGTCTCTCTCCTCATAGCATGCCCACCTTCCAAAATAGCGCAACAGTTCGCGGTGACATTGGGACACATGCCCGACGTCATCACACGTCATTTTACGTTCTGGCCCACGGCCGCACACCGAATGTAAAATTCTGCCTGTAGACACAACGTTGGCTGAATGATAGGAAACAGAAGGTGATGCTCAATGGATATTTTTCTAATGAAGGAAGGTTTGTAGTGGAGTTCCCCAGGGGTCGGCATTGGGACCCTTGCTTTTCCTGTTATATATTAATGATCTAGATTTTGGTGTGCAGGGGACAATTTAAAGGTTTGCAGATGATGCGAAACTTGGAAGCATTATAAACTCTGAGGAGGACAGTATAGAACTTCAAAGGGACATCAACAAGTTGGTGGAGTGGGCAGATAGGAGGCAGATGAAGTTCAATGCAGAGAAGTATTAGGTGATGCATTTTGGTAGGAAGAATATGGAGAGACAATATAAAATAAGGGGCACAATTCTTAAGAGGATGCAGGGGCAGAGGGACCTGAGTGTATATGTGCATAGGTCATTGAAGGTGGCAGGGCAGGTAGAGAGCTTACAGTATCCTGGGCTTTATTAATAGGGGCAGAGTACAAGAGAAGGGAGGTAATGATGAGCTTATATAAGATACTAGTTAGACCTCAGCTGGAATGTTGTGTACAATTCTGCGCACTAGAACGCACTGGAGAGAGTGCAAAAGAGGTTTGCAAGAATGGTTCCAGGGATGAGAAACTTCAGACATGAAGATAGATTGAAGAGGTTGAGACTGTTCTCCTTGGAGAGGAGAAGACTAAGAGGAGATTTGATAGAGGTGTTCAAAATCATGAGGGAGCTGAATAGAGTAGATAGGGAGAAACTGGTCCTTCTTGTAAAAGGACTGAGAATGAGGGGGCACAGAATTAAAGTGATTTGCAAAAGAAGCAAATGTGATGTGAGGAAAAAAAACGTTTTCATACAGAGTGGATCAAGTCTGGAATGCATGCCTGGAAATGTGGTGGAGGCAGCTTCAGTCGAGGCATTCAAGAGGGCATCAGACAACTATTTGAATAGAAACAATATGCAAGGGTATGAGGAAAAGGCAGGAAAATGGCACTAAGTCATCATGCTCATCCAGAGAACAGGTGCAAACACGATGGGCTGAATGGCCTCCTTCTGCGTCCTAAGATTCTGTGATGTCTCTAGAGTGGGACTTGAAGCCACAAACCTCTGACTCATAGGTGAGAGTGCTACTCACTTAGTCACGTCTGACAATCAGAACACAGCAACTCAATTTGCACACCATAGGCAGGCACAAAAACCCATAGGGCAGAATTTTCCCCCCGTTGGGGGGGTTGTTAAAGAGCAGGCACGTGGAGGCGCGCGGAGGCGAATGGACGCCTACGATCAGCGGCCCTGATTGGGGGTGCGCCACCATTTTACGTGGGCGGGCCAATTAAGGCCCGCCCAGCATGACGTCTGCTAGGAAGCGCCATGCGCTTCCTGTGCAGGCAGGGGGGGATTCCCTGAGCCAAGAGTGCGCTCTTTCGCGGACGTGCATGAAAGAGCGTATTCATCTCCCTGAGGCTAGGTGCTGCCTCAGGGAGATCGGCTGTACATTAAAAAATCAGAAAAATAGATTTTAAAAATTCCCTGACATGTCCCCTCATGTGACACAGCCAGATGAGTTGGGACATGTCCATAACTTTTAAAAACACTTTAATTAAATTTTTAAAAACCTACATGAAACCTCATCCCGCCTGTGGATGAGGTTTCATGCTTCCGACCTGGTCGCCAACCTTAAGGTTGGACGGGCAGGTCAATTAATTAGTTTAATGACTCTGTCAATGGCCTCAATTGGCCATTCACAGGTCGACGGGCGCTCAGCTGATTCTGTTGAGCCCCCGCCTACCTGAAAATTGAAATGGGGCACGGTGACATTGGGAGTTCCGCCTGACGTCATCCCACCTCATTTTACATGTAGGCGAGCGGGCCCTGCCCTCCCCGCTCGCCAACTGGAAAATCCTAGCCTTAAAGTCCTGTTGCATTCAGTAGCAATGATATTCCAAAATTTCTATTTCTAGAGATATAATGCTCAATATCTTTTCTTATCTAGTTATGTAAGTCAAAAATTAACTTTTACCTCCTGCAATGGCACCACCAATTTATTTACCATTCAAAAGTTGCGTTAAATTGCTAGTGAACTACTAGAAAACGCTCAAGCATCAGAGAAATTCTGTACTGTGTTCTTGGAGGCTATTTTTACATGACTAACTTCTGTCTTCATTGCTGGTTATTTGCTGATTGCTGTTATCTTTCTTAGGAGTGTAGCATTTGTTGTAATGATACGGTGAGAGGCAACAGCATGTGTCTCTGCAACCAAGCAACAAGTGGGACAGAGGGGTGGGATTAGTACACTTGCCGCAGTGTTGTGTTTATTGCCCAAACTTCAAGCAGTTTGTCTTTTGTAAAGATAATAATTTTGAATAGCATAAATGTTTTTTGTCCTGTGACAGACCTTTTGAGAGGTAACACTACTCCTGCTTCAATGGCTACAAATATAAAAATCATTAACATTTTCTATGTAAAAGCCTCTTTACACAGACAGCAGTGAAATTGCACATCATTTATTCACAAAATCCTCATCTTCAAGATTATTTGCACGCTTGAGATGTTTCTTTACAAGCTCCGCATCTCGAAACATGTTAGAAATCATCTCATTGGCATCAAATTCATCTCAGCTATAAAACCTCGACAGTGGGCCACATTGTCATTAATATCTTCTTTCAGTCTGTCTGGCAGCAGAGGTTGTTGTCAGGAAACACCTGAAGGGTTAAAGCGAAATGTCTCGGGCAGAATTTTTATGCAGGTATGTGGGCACGCGCCTGATCTGATCAGACGCGAAATCGTACGAGATGACTTCCTGCGAGCGTCCCGACGTCAGCCCGCGCTCGTGCAATATTTCGGTCGGCAGGCGTGCACAAGTGTTGGAAACACGCCCTCCGACAATTAAGAAGACAATTAAAGCTGTTAAAGTTCCAATTGTCCCCGATTTTTTTGTGGTCTGTCCAACCTTACAGTTGGCGGACGAGCGAATCTGCCAGGTGGGCTTTACATTTTTGATTAAACCTCATACAAGGGCAGGATGAGGTTTCCGTTATTAAATTAAAAAATAAAAAATGCGTGGACAGAATTTTCATCATGTATGTGTTCAGGGTGACTGATTCTGATGCGTGGACATTTTTTTTACGGGTTTTACGATCTTTGTTTAATTGTTTTGAAGTCTTCAGCTCTCTGAAGCAGCTCTTTGCCTTTAGGGAGCTTACATTCAGCGCTCGCCCACCCCCGCACTTACATCAGTGCCCGCCCTCCTCCCACCCCTACCCCGGCAGCACTGACCATTTCAGCGCATGCTTCATGCTGGCTGGCTGTTAATTGGCCAGCCAGCGTGAAACTGCAGCTGGGGGCCGATTGCAGGTGGCGGTTCGTTCCTGGCCCTTCCAGTTGTGCCCGCACGCCGAATTAAAAATCCTGCCCCTAGTGTTTTCATTTCTACCCTCAAACAGATCAGTTTCCAATATATGTATTTTGTTTTCCTAAATAGACTGTCTGCATGCTGGCCAGCACTTTGGACTGTGTCCACTTTCAAATCTCTTTGCAAATAGGCTATCAGACGTCAGGCTTGCACAGGCCTCCAGCCACATCCTACTCTGCTCCATCAATGCTTTCAGGCCCCAGGGTTTACAGAGTGGCCTCCTTAAAAGTATGAAGGTGTGGAGTTTTTTTAATACAGGATTTTGCCTTGTCTTATAATATGCTTTCTTATGCTGCAAGCACAGGAGTGATGTTGAGATGTTGGAAATTTGACGTCACATAGCGTTAGGAATGCATACCTGCTGTGGTGTGGCAATTCCTGTGAGCTATAAAGTTGTCCAAGTAATTTGCAAGTAGCTACAGACAGATTTTTGTACTGCGTGGCATGTGCCATCATTGTGGTACTGGGAATTTCTGCATTGTTTTACTTTAGTAATTTTCCCAGTGGTTGCAGCTTTCATTAATTCTAAGTTGCATCCAGCTCCTCTGAATGTTGAATGGAATACCTCCCACTTCTGCTAACTCCATATAATCCACACCACCCTCTTGTGGGTAATAAGTGCAACATCCCCAACGACATCTGGGAATCTCTGGCCCAAGGCTGCCCGAAGCAGAGGGAAAATATCAGGGAAGGAGTTGAACACCTTGAGTCTCATCACCAAGGGCTAGCTGAAGTCAAATGTCAACAGCAAAAGGAATGCGTGGCAACCCACCCACACATTCCCTCTACACAGTCTGCCCCACCTGTGACAGAGTCTGTAAGTCGTTCATTAGACTCTCCACTCACCTGAGGACTCATTTTTAGTGTGGAAGCAAGATGTCTTCGACCCTGAGAGACAGAATAAGGAGAAGACACCTTTCACATAATTCCTGATAAGAGAAGCTGCCAGGTTTTCCTGCCTCCTACTCTCTTTTTGCAGAAAAAAACAGTGCAACTTTTATATCCAGCTGCAGCCACTTTCTCACTCCCTCCCCCTCTCTCCCAAGTGAGTGGGAGTTAAGTGTACATCTGTGGCCAGTCTGGGGTGACTGCTTGTGAAACCTCTGAACATTTGGCCTGTAATGTCTCAAATGCTGGGCCTAGAAAATGTAACTGCTGATTTGCATTGTATGTGAATTTAAAATGAAGGCCTCACATATTTATTGAGTGTGAACCTATTATCAGCAGGCAGCTATCCGGAAATTTATGTGAAACACGGAGGAAAAGGAATGAGAGCACATTGCTAAATACCCAAATTCCCAGTTCCACTTGCATAATTTCCGCTGTATTTTTGCCAGCAGGAAATTTGCATATTTTGTGCCTTGATCCACTAGGAGCTGCTTTGAAATTGCTCACATTTCTTTCACATTAGACATTTCAACCAGCAGAGAAAAGTTTTTCACCCCATAGGTCTGGGCGAGATACAGACAGGGGCAAGAGCGAAAGCAATACATTTGAGAAACACATCGCCCAGTCATAGTAGTTTTAACAAAAAGCCCTTTTACCCCTCCTTCAAGTTGTCAGCCTTTCCATAAGAAATATAATCAAAGCATTGGCATAACTTTTAAGGTTGTAATTTGCAAAGAATGAAACTGACTTTATTATCCAAGACTGGTAGTGAAAGGGAACCAAATCATTGAACATCAATTGCTTCCTTTTTGATTTATTCTGAGGACATGGGTATCACTTGCAAAGCCAATATTGACCTTACCTATTTGCCCTTGAGAATATAGTGGTGAATCTACTTCTAGAAATAGGTAACTCATATGGTGAAGGTATACCCATAGTTCCGTTGGCAGTGCCAGAATTTTGGGCCCGTGATAATAGAGAAACAGCAGTATATGTATAAGTTAGGATGGTGTGTGATGGAAGTGAATTGCTACAGTGCATCCTCTAAGTAATACGCACTGGATGGTGCTGAACTTCTTTGAGGACTGTTACGGCTTGAGTACTGACACACCTTCCACAGAATACTCAACCTCCAATAGCCACAGCATTTAAGTTGCTAGGATTCTTTTTTTCTTAACTTTAAATTATTCATTAAGTGAAAGCAAAGAAGCAGGAATGATGTTGAAATGATGTAATGGCTTGGGATGAACCATAAGGATCTTTGTGATCCAGTTAGAGAGTGAGTTTTCATCCTCCATACCGTGATGCTGAGCTTTATTTGCCAGAAGCCTGTATTGGAAATCTGGCTGTGCAGCAGTAATCATTAATTTCATTCTCTGCAGCCTCCAAGTGCATTGAAGGAGGATAGGAATGTGCCACAGTGTGGATTGCAAGGCCTTGGTATCACAAATAGGGGCATTATTGAAAAACGACACAAGATAAATTCACACAAAAGGCTGATCACAGATAGGGTGCAGTGCTAAATTTCTGGCACCCTATTAAAGGAAGCTTCTGGCAAG
This sequence comes from Cetorhinus maximus, assembly GCF_964194155.1. Classification (NCBI taxonomy): domain Eukaryota; kingdom Metazoa; phylum Chordata; class Chondrichthyes; order Lamniformes; family Cetorhinidae; genus Cetorhinus; species Cetorhinus maximus. Next base: position 147,054,944 of record NC_135880.1, on the reverse strand, counting down.
GATTTGTCAGGATGATGCCAGCAATAGAAAACTGTAGATATGAGAAGAGAGTTCAGGTGCTATGCCCATTTCCATTGGAGCTGAGAAGGCTATGTTGAAATTTAATGGAGTTTTTATTAAAAAATAAATTATGAAGGGCTTTAATTTGATGGAGCAAATAAGGATGACCATTTTCTCTGATGATACTATCTTAGAGAAAAGGGTCATCAATTTTAAGGAGAGGCTTGAAGCAATTTGTTTCGTAAAGGATTATTGGAGCATAAAGTGATATAGGGAGTGAGGCAGAAACAATACGTCTTTAAAATGAAAACAGGATAAACATCTGAAGTAGCAGAAGATGCAGGCCTGAATCTTGCATTCCAAGGTCTGGCGAGCGCCCTGCCTGAACGCACGTAAAATTGCAAAAATGATGTCGGGCGTGCGTCTTGACGTCATCGCGCTCGCACGCAGCATTATGGTCAGCGGGTGCATGCTGGAGTTGGAAGCGCGCCAGCCGACAATTAAGTGGGCAATTAAGCCCGCCAACGAGGTAATTGTCAGCGATTTTACGCAGCCCGTCCACTTTTATGGTTGGTGGACAGGCCAATTGGCCAGGCAGCCTTCATGTTTTCGCTACAGACAATGTCCAGGGTTGCATGAAACGTCTGGGATTAAATAAAATAAAAGAAGACGTTTGAGGGATGATCAGCTATGTAGTCTGATGTCAGGTGCTTGCATTTACAGTATTGTCACAGTTTGCAGCAGTTTATTGAGCTCATTTCATTTTTTAATTCCTGCAGCTCTCTGAGGCAGCTCCACAGCAGCCGTCAGCCTTCAGGGAGCACAAGACTACACTTTCCCTTCTCTCAACACCTGCCCTCTTCTTGCACCCCCCGGCAGCACTAAGTCTTTCTCGATGTACACGTCACACTGGCTGGCCATAAATTGGCCAGCCAATGTGAAGTCACGTACATGGGCTGATCGCAGGCAGAAGTGCATTTCGTGCCTGCTTCAGGGCCCGCCGACTGTGCGCACCCAATGAACGCAAGACTCTGGCCACAGGGCTTTTGATAGAGTGGAGGGTCATGGGATTATTTTGGATTACTCTGGCCAAAGACCAACAGAAACACAATGGGCTGGATGACTTCCTTCTGGTAGAGCCAATATCTGTGGCTCTATTCCGCTTGCCAGGTTCCTCAATCGTCTGCACCATGTGCAACTTCCCAGCCATCAATAGCAACGAGAGTATGAAGAGGCTGAAAGGTCTGATCTGTTTGTTCCTCTATCCACTGTCCTCTCTACCTTCTGTTGGGTGCAGTCACTTTCTAAAAGGGCTGATAAAATATACCTTAAATCAATAGCTAATTTTAGACAACAGCACATATTTATAGCCTTCTGCGTAGCTAACCTGAAAGCCAAATACCTGCCAACACAAAGCTTTTCAGAACTTTTGAGCTGACTGAGTGCATTGTAATTGTCAGCTGCCATTGTAAGTAATTATAGTTTGTCTTCAACCTTTCACAACTGCACCATTCTGGGTTATTTTGTGATCCTCCTGGGCTAATTCTGAACCCAACCTGTTACATTCCTTTATGTTGCATTTTTAGACTTTCTAGAATCTTACAGCATAGAAGGAGACCATTCTGTCCATATGCCTGCATCAGCTCTTTTAAAGACCCATCAGTTCTCCCACTCATTTGCTTTTCCCATCACCCTGCAATTATTTCTCCTTCAAATAATATATCCAATTCTCTTTGAAAATTACTGTTGAATCTGCTTCCACCACCTTAAGCAATGCATTCCAGATCATAATAACTCACTGTGTAAAGAAAGAAAGAAAGACTTGCATTTATATAGCACTTTCCACTACCACCAGACATTTCAAGGTGCGTTACGGTCAATGAAGTATTTTTTGAATTGCAGTCCCTGTTGTAATATAGAAAAGGTGGCAGCCAATTTGCACACACCAAACACCTCATAAACAGCAAAGTGATAATGACCAGATAATCTGTTTCTTTTGTGAGGTTGATTGAGGGTTAAATAATGGCCAGGACGCTTGGGATAAATCCCCGGCTCATCTTCGAAAAATGGTCCCACGGGACCCTTTACACCCACCTAAACTACAGATGGGGCTTCAGTTTAATCCGAAAAATGGCACTTCCAACAGTGCAATGCTTCCTCAGTACTGCACTGGAACCTTGACTTTTATCCTCAAGCCTGGTGGGACTTAAACCCAGAACCTTGTAACTCAGAGACAAGAGCAGCACTAAATAAGAATGGTTGGAACTCCGAGAAACGTTCTTTATTGCCCTCTGATTTGCCAATTATTTAAAATCTGCACCCTTTGTCTGCTGAAATTTTACTGGGTCAATGTAAGATCGTACATTAAAGATACTCAGAATCCTTGGGCAGGATTTTATATCCAGGTGTGCACCTGGCCCAGTCAGGCACAAAATAGCGCGTGATGATGTTGATGGGTGTCATCATGCACTCGAGCGATATTTCAGTCGGCAGACGCGCAAGAGAGTTGGCAGCGCGCCCATTGACAAGTAAGAGGCCTATTAAGACCATTAATCAATTAATTAGGACAGATTTTTTGCTGCCTGCCCAACCTTACGGTTGGCAGGCAGGCGGATCAGCCAGGTGGCCTTTGGATTTTTTAGGAAACCTCATCCATGGGCGGGATGAGGTTTCCAGCATTAATTTTAAAAAAAGTTTTCACCATTTTTTTTATAACCAAAATTTTGACGTCGGCGTGCGGGGGTGGGCCAGTGTGCAAATGTGTAAAATGACGCACGGTGACATCGGGCGTGCGTCCCGACGTCACCGAACATCATTTAGATCTTTCGTCCAGCGGGTGTGCTCTGGAGGTGACTATGCAGCCACTGAACTGTTAAGGCCATTAGGAAACCAATTTAGATAACTAACAGGGCTGCCCATCCAACCTTAAGGTTGGTGAGCAGGCGAAGAGCCCAAGCCGCCTTCGCATTTTTCAGGAAATCTCATACTTGGGCGAAGTGAAGTTTCTTGAAGGTTTTATTAAATAAATTTTTTTTTCATAATTCATAAACATGTCCCAGCTCATGTGAAAAATAAATAATTTTTATCTTTATTTAAAAATGTCAATATGTACTTATCTCCCTGAGGCAGCTTCATGTCTCAGTGATATTTCTGCACACTTTTGCGCACATCCGGCTCTCCCTCTTGCCCCTGCCCGCACAGGGAGCGCTGAGCACTACTGGCCATGCGTCCCGCTGGGCGGGCCTTAATTGGCCCACCCAAGTAAAATAGCGGCACGCAGCTGATTGTGGGCAGCGATCAGCTCCACGCCCGCCTGCACCCGCTCCCGACCGGCCCGCCCAACATGGATAAAATTCTCCCCATGTTTCTGTTCGTGTGAGCGAATCCTACGTGGGGACAAGTTTTTTTGATTTTCTAAATCTGAATTTTGATTTTAAATTTCTTCAGCTCCCTGAGGTAGCTCCCTGCCTTCAGGGAGGTTTCAGTGCCCGCTCTCCCGTGCATGTGCAGACTTTTGCGCTCACCTTCCTCCTGCCCCCACCCCGGCAGCGCTGAGTTTCTTAGCGTCAGCGTGAATTTGTGGTCGGGGGCCGACCGTGGCATAGGACCATTTCCCAGCTGCTCCTGGGCCCGCCCGCCCGACGACCTGCCCCTTAATTTACATCCACATCAGTGACTGCTTTGGTTCAGTGGTAGCACTCACAACTCTGAGTCAGAAAGTCATAACTTGAAAACACAATCTAGACTGAGACTCCACTCCCATACTGAGGGAGTGCTGTCCAGTGGAGGTGTGCCTTTTGGATTCTAAATCTGAGCGGGTGGGGGGAGGAGGGAGAGTCGGGGCCAGCACACGTTCGAGCATGTGCTTCATGAAAGAGCGCTTCAATCTCCCTGAGGCACACATCATGCACATTCCAATGATGGCAAACTCACAGGTAACTCCCATTGCTTCCACATACCCCCAGCTATTCAGCTATGGCAGGCGCATCACTCAAAAGCACAATCATTGACATTCTTCCTTCTCTCTTGCAAGGCAATGTTGCTCATAACCACCTGGAGAACCTGTGGTGGACAAGGACACCTGCGTCTCCTGTACTCAGCAGGGAAGATCATTCTGTTTGCATCAGGGGCCAGATGAAAAGGGTCCGTGCCATCTGGTGTCACTGAAAACATTGAGGATGATATAACGTTCCTCCCTTTTGCTCCTTCTCAACTCCCAGGTCACCCTCACTCTGCCACATGGTATGATGAGCAAACTGCTGATGAACTTTTTGCTTTCCACCCCACCCTACTCTCCTCTCCCTAACCTTCCCCTTCTGATTGTCTGCTTACAGATGCACAAGAACTGCCACCTACCCAGCCACAACCACCCTTGGAGGAGGAGAAAGAGCAATAGCACAGCATTGATGAAACGGCCCTGTCACATGATCTGACACTTTGTAGCCACCAGCTCAGATACTGGCACAGCACATACCTTGGAAACTAATATAGAGTTAGAATCTTCCTGTGGTGAGTCACCACACAGTGGGCTGCACCCAGGCTATAGCTTGTGCACCAACTCACTGGAGTGCAAGGTTGCAGACAAGTTCTGCAACATGGGGCTCAGATGAGGAGTTCAATGGGCAGCATACCAAAAAACTCTAATGAGGATGCACACCGCGATGCTAGGTGCATTGTTCGGCCAGCCAGACAGCCTACAATTACTGTCAAGGAGCATGGAGGAGTCCAGCTCCAATTTAGCAGAGGGCATCACAGAGAGCTTCCCTTCTCTACAGCCTCTGTTCCATCGCCCTGTCATGTTGCAGAACCAGACACACTCCAGCTGTAACTACCATGCCTGTTGCAGCCTTTATGTGGCTTATGTCATCAAATCCTTTGTCCTCCCTGTGAGGAGACAGCAACACACCCTGCCAAATCCGGGAACTCACCACAAACTTTCCAAAAACACTCCACAGTGCTTCCAGAAACTTTAAAACGACATGAGTTTTCCTAAATCATCTTACTTGCAAGTTGGCTACTTGGCACTTTAAATTATGCTAATGATAAGTCACCCTTGCAACTGTATGAATGTTCTATGGCGAGTGAAAAGCAAATATGTTCATTGGATAAGCATGATCCAAATTTGTAAATCATGCATCAAATGAGCTGAGCTGGCCGAGTCCTGAATAGCACATATGCCATACAGTGCGTGCAGAAGGTGGTAAGAGAATCAACAAGAGGAAAAGATGTACTTGGGCCTCATCCTTACCAATTGACCTGTCACAGATGAAGCTATCTATGACAGCATTGGTAGTGGTGACCACTGCACCCTTCTGATGAAGATAAAACCCTGCCTTCATATTGAGAATATCGTCCATCGTGTTGTGTGGAATTCCCACCTCATTAAACATTCAGAACAGGTCTAGCAGCACAAAACTGGACATCCATGATGTTCTGTGGGCCATCAGCAGCAGCAGAATTGTATTCAGCCACAATCTGTGACCTCGTGATTTCACATACCCCTCACTCTACCATTAAGCCAGAGGCCAACCCTGGTTCAATGAGGAGTGTAGGGAAGGATTCCAGGAGCGCACTGGGCAAACCTAAAAATAAGACTCCAAGCTGGTGAAGCAACATGCTTACTAAACAGGGAAGCAGAATGCTATCGACAGAGCTAAATGGTCCCACAACCAATGGATCAGATCTAAGCTCTTCAGTCCTGCCACATCCAGTCACAAATAGTGATGGGTGATTGTAACTAACACAAAGAGGAAGCTCCATGAACATCCTCATTCTCAATGATGGCAAAGCCAGGCACTGGCGTGCAAAAGACAAGGCCAAAGCATTTGCAGCCAATCAGCTAAAAGTGCCAAGTTGGTGACCTGCCTTGGCATCCTCCTGAGGTCCCTAACATCAAGGGTGTCAGTTTTAGCCCATTAGATTCATTGCACAAGATCAAGAAATGACAGTGCTCACTTGATACGGCAAAGGTCATTGCAACAATAGCATCCCAGGTATGGTGCTGAAGATTTGTTTTTTAGAATTAGCCACACCTCTAGCCAGGGTGTTCCAGTATAGCTACAATATTGGCATTCACCCGATAAAGTGGAAAATTACCCAGGTATGTCCAGCCCACAAAAAGCGGGACAAACCCAATCCAGCCAATTGTTGCCCATTCAGTCTACTCTCAATGATCAGCAAAGTGATAGAAGGTGTTGTCGTCAATGCTTTGACATAGCACTTGCTCAGCAGTAACCTGCTCACCATTGCGCTATTTGGGTTCCACCAAGACCACTGAGTTCCAAACCTTACTACAATGTTGGGTCAAACATGGACAAAAGAACTGAACTCTGAGGTGAGAGGCACTGCCCTTAACAACAATGCAGCATTTGACTGACTGTGACATCAAGGATCCCCAGTAAAATCCAAGTCAATGAGAATCAAGGGAAAAATTCTCCAGTGAATGAAGTCATACTGAACACTAAGAAAGTTTGTTGTTGGACAGCAACCAGCTCAACCTGGGACATTGTTACAGGAGTTCCTCGGGGCTGTGTCCTAGATGAAATGTCTCCAGCTGCTTCATGAATGACATTCCCTGATGATAAGATCAAAAGTGAGGATGTTCGCTGATGATTGCACAATCTTCAGCACTATTCACAGTTCCTCAGATAATGAAGCAGTCAGTGCCCTCATACAGCAAGTCCTGGACTATGTTCAGGGCTGATAGGTGGCAAGTAATAGTCGCACCACACAAGTGACAGTTTATGACCATCTCCAACAAGAGAGAGTTTAAGCATCTTGTTTTGGCTTTCAACAGTATTGCCATCACTGAATTCCCAGCATCAACATCCCAGGGGACCACTATTGATCAGAAACTTAACTGAACCAACCACATTAATACTGTGGTTAAAAGGGCAGGTCAGAGGCTGGGAATTCTGCAATAAGTAACTCACTCCTGACTCCCAAAGCCTGACCACTATCTACAAGGCACAAACTGGCAGCGTAATGGCATTCTCTCAACTTGCTTGTTTGAGTGCAGCTCCAACAGCATTCATGGAGTTTGATACCATTCAGGATAGAGCAACCTGCTTGATCAGCACCCTATCCAAACCATTCATATTCAGTCCCTCCACACCAACACACAGTGACAGGAATGTGTACCATTTATATACAAGATGTGCTGCAGCAATTCACCATGGCTTCTTTGACAATACCTTTTAAATCCACAATTTCTAACACTTAGAAGAACAAGGTTAGTAGATGCATGAGAACACCACGACATACAACATCCACATCCGCATGCCCAAGTCATACACCATTCTGACTTGTAAAGTGATCACCCTTCCTTCACTGCCAATAGTTCAAAATCCTGGAACTCCCTCTTTGACAGCATTGTGGGTGTACCTACACCACATGGGCTGTAGTGGTTTATGAAGATGGCTCACCACCACCATCTCAAGGGCAACTAGGGATGGGCAATAAATGCTGGCCCAGCCAACAAAGCCCACATCCCATGAATGAATTTTTAAAATGTGACTTAGTGAGCTCTACCTATACATTCACCAGCTAACCAAAAACATATTGAACTGTTTAAAGAGGACCTTTCTTCAAAAAAAAACAAGAAAAGACACTGAGCAAAGATGGCTACCACCAGTCACCTGATGTCTGGTATTGTAAGTTGTCAACTTTTCTGGAAGGTTTCTATTTGGATTGCACTGCAGACCTGTCCAGACATGGTGCATGGAATTTCACACCTTAGGGTGTCAAGGTCCACTTCAAAAAGGGACTCTTGAAAGGAAGGCATTAAAAATGCAAAGTGCTGAATTTTAATCAATAGTAAAGACAATGGGAATTGCTAACCAGCTAGATACATCCAACAGACACTCAATATCCCCTGTGGAGGATGAAATAACCCAATTTCCTGTTGGTTTCTACTATCTTGAAATGTGTCAAAAGTTTCTGAGATGAAAGATCAACAATCTATAACAATGACTCTAAGTGTTAGGAATCCATATCTCCAAGGACTATATGCTTTTTAAAAAAATGGAAGGAAACTGAATTATTTGGACACTCTCCTGTGTTTTTTAAAAAGATTACAAGTTTACTTTGGTCAGTGAGCAAGCTGCTTTTTTCAAGAAATCACATAACTTTAGCTAAATGCCCAACAATACATCTGGGAAGATATAAGTTATGTTCCTTACTTGAGTTAAAAATTTTTAAAAGCTGCTGCTTCCAGGCTGTAGGCTCCTGTTTATTGGCTGAAAAATCACCTGGCCTGTGAGATGTTCTATCTGTACATGTTTTTGAACTCAGTGTGTGCCTTGGGAGCAAACTGCGAAGGAAGATTACTCCTCTCTCTCCCTGTATTGCTTGCAGTCCAGAGTGGGTAGTCACCTTCAGCCAAAAAATTCTCATCTCAGTATAATGAGTCTGTATTTGAAGGTCTACGAAGCTGCGACAAGCAAGAGCTAACAATGACAGTGTTTCACTGGAGATCCTTTGGAAAGGAATTCTAGGCAACTACTGTGACCAGTGATCCTTCTTTGCACACAGGAACACCAGATAGCGTCAAGACCTTTTCAAACATTATCCTTTTTTGTGAAGTGTTTCCTTATGCCAACCTCTGCAGAGACCCTATTTGTCTTGTCCTTTGTTTTGTGTGTATGTGTGTGTGTTGGGATTTTAAAAGGGGTAAATCATTACACTTCCTGATTACAAATTGCATGTTAACCAGTTTTGCGACTTTAAAAAAAAAATTGTTTCATAATAAATCAATTATTCTTAATTTGTTGAAAGAAGCCAGGTTAAAGTCTTTTTTATTCTGGGTCTAGAGTTAGCAAAGGTAAACAATTGGCCATTTTGGTGAGTGAATTAAACAAGTAATCTGGAAAAATTGCTGAAAAGAGCAGTAAGAAATCTCTCTCTCACTCTAAAGCTAAGATTGTCTCCAGCAAAGTGCAGTTACCTGAACTTTAATTCAACTCCAGGATTTTAAAGGCAATCAGCTAATTTCAAACAGCTGCAAAGTTCAACAATCTACACCTCAAGGACAAGCAAAGGACCTAATCATATATTCTTTTAACTTTTATTTGGACTTTTCTTATCTCTGAGATTTGTGTGTATGTTGTCATGTCTTTTATTATTTTTTCTCGGGTTTAGTGAACTAATAAAATTACTCTTCCTTTGACTCAAGAAAACCTGGTTTGATTGGCTTCTTAGTAAAAAGTACATACATTTGGATTGGAAAAGGCATTTACAGGGAAAATACATTTGAAAAAAAAACCTTTGTTGGGACCTACTGAGGGGGCTTAATAAAGGAGATTAATAAGGCCAGTTTACTCCTCTTAAACCGGCCGTAACAGTCTGGTTGGTTGGGAAACTCCAACACATGCACATGTAGCAGGGGCTCTACCAGTAGGTGGCAGTGGTGGCCAGGCAGGGAACTGGTTGGTTCCTGTGGGTCCCTCTGTGCAGACAGTAGTGTCTTTGACAGGCTGGAAGTGGCAGTACCAGGTGCCATAAGGTGAGGGAGCGAGCATCAGCAAGAGGGCAACAGCCAGGAGAAGAAGCTGCAGCCTGGGACTCACTAGTTGCAATGTAGTAAGAGCCAAGGCCACAAATAGAGCAGCCTAAAGCCTCTGTTGGTGGCTAGAGAACCAGGAAAGTGAATTAGAGCAGACATGCAGCTGCAGGACACTTAGACACACTGCCTTGGCAGCATCCCTGAGTCTGAGGAGCCACGAGAATAGGAAAAGCCTGGGAGACAAGGTAATTTGGCAATGGGAATTTAGCAATAGGAACTCCACCAACTGAACTATGCTACCTGGCTGAGTAAAAATCAGGAGTTAAGTTCTTGAGGGTATCTGGGTGGATCTAGAGCGCTGGTTGCAAATCTCCATTGGAAATAGCTAATTTCTTGGAGTTAACCTTTTCTATTAATGTTTATAAAGATTTGATGCCAGTGAAATAAAGGATCCCTGTTTTACAACCTTTGTGCAGCCTGTGTTCTTGAATCTTACATAACACAAATGGATCACCTGTAGAAGCACCCTTCCCAATCAATTGAGCCACAGTGGAAATGGCCAGAGATGGGCCCCACTTGGAGGGCTTCAGGCTTCCATAGGGCTACTGAAGGTTTTTATGGAGCCCAATTTTGCACCCTTGAAATTTTTAAAATCTCTAACAATTGAATACATGCAGGAAAGGGATTGACCTATTTAAATTGATTCATTTGAGGCCATAGAGGTTGGTTGACACTGCATTAACAAACGTAGGCACATAGGAGCAGGAGTAGGCTATTCAGCCCATCAAGTCTGCTTCGCCATTCAATACGATCATGGCTGATCATCTACTTGAATATTTTTTTTTTTTCCCCACACTATCCCATATCCCTTTATACCATTGGCATTTAGAAATCTGACAATCTCTGCTTGAAACATACTCATTGACAGAGCTTCCACAGCCCTCTGGGGAACAGAATTCCAAAGATTCACAATACTATGAGTAAAAAAAATCACCTCATCTTGTTCCTAAGTGGCTTCCCCCCTATTTTGAAATTGTGCCCCCTGTCTCTATACTCCCGAATAAAGGAAAACATCTTACCTGCATCTAGCCTGTCTATCCCTTTAATTATTTTGTAGATTTCAATGAGATCACCTCTTATTCTTCAAAACACTAGAGAATACAGGCTCAGTTAACCCAATCTCTCTTCATAGGACAGTCCCGCCATCCTGGGAACAAGTCTGGTGAAACTTTGTTGCACTCTCTCTATGGCAATAATATCCTTCCTAAGGTAAGGAGACCAAAACTGCACACCGTACTCCAAGTGCAGTCTAACCAAGCTTCTATACAATTGAAGTAAGACTTCGCTACTGCTGTACTCAAGCCCTCTTGCTAAAAAGGCTAACATTCCATTAGCCTTCCTAATTGCCTGCTGCACCTGCATGTTAGCTTTCAGTGACTTATTGACGAGGACACCCAGGTCCCTTTGTACAGCTACACTTTTTAATCTCTCACCATTTATGAAATACTCTGCACATCTGTTCCTCCTACCAAAGTGGATAACCTCACATTTTTCCACATTATACTCCATCTGCCACATTCTTGCCCACTCACTAAGTCTGTCCAAATCCCCTTGAAGCCGCTTTGCATCTTCCACACAACGCAAATTCCCACATAGCCAAGTGTCATCACAACCTTGGAAATATTACATTCTATCCCCACATCCAAATCATTGATATCTATTGTGAACAGCTGCGGCCCAAGTATTGATCCTTGTGCAGCTTGCCAATGTGAGAATGACCCGTTTATTCCTATTCTCTGTTTTATGCCTGTTAACCAAGCCTTAATGCATGCCCGTATATTACCTCCTATCCCATGTGCTTTAATTTTGCTAACCAAACTTCTCTGGGGGACTTTATCAAAAGTCTTCTGAAAATGCGAGTACACTACACCCACCAACCCCACTTTAACAATTCTATTAATAACGTCCTCAAAAAAACTCCAGCAGGTTCATCAAACATGATTTCCCATTCATAAATCCATGTGGGCTATGCTCAATCAGATCATTATTATCTAAGTGTCCATTTATCACATCCTTTATAACAGATTCCAGCACCTTCCCTACTACTGATGTAAGGCTAACAGGTCTGTAGTTGCCTGTTTTCTCTCTCCCCCTCCCTTCTTAAATGGTGGCATGACATTTGCTACCTTCCAATCTGCAGGAACTGTTCCAGAAACTATACCATTTTGAAAGATGAGCACCAATGTATCCACTATCTCCATGGCTACCTATTTCAACACTCTGGGATGTAGAATATCAGTTCCCGGGAACTTATCAACCTCAGTCCCATTAATTTCTCTAATACAACCTGCTTACTAATACTAACTTCCTTCAATTCCTTATTCTCCCTAGTCCCTTGGATCTCTAATTCTGGGATATTTCTTGTATCTTCCTCAGTGAAGACAGACACAAAGTAACCATTTAGCTTCTCTGCTATCTCTCTATTCCCCATTATAAATTACCCTGACTCTGCCTGTAATGGACCCACGTTTGTCTTAGCCAAACATATCTATAGAAGCTTTTACAGTTCTTTTTTATGTTTTTTGTTTACATTCATATTCTATTCTCCCTTTCTTTATCAGTTTCTTGATCCTCCTTTGCTGTATTCTAAAATGCTCTCAATCTTCAGGTTTACTACTATTTCTGGCAACTTTATAGGCCTTTTTATCTCATACAATCCTTAACTTCATTTGTTAGCCACAGTTGACTGGCTTTCCTTTTTGTGTTTTTGTGCCTTGAAAGAATGTATGATTGCTGTAAACTATGTAATAATTCTTTAAAGACTATCCATTACTTGTGTACTGTTAAACCTTTTAATGTATTTTCCAAATCCACATCAGCTGATTTCCCCTCAAACCTTCATAATTTCCTTTGTTCAAATTTAACACCCTGGTTTCAGATTGAACTATCTCACTTTCAAACATAATGTAAAATTCTATCATATTAAGGTCTCTCATCCTTAAAGGTTCTTTTGCCACAAGGTTATTAATTAGCCCTTCCTTGTTACATAATACTTGATCTGAAATAGCCTGTTCTCTCATCAGTTCCTCCACATACTGCTCTAGAAAACCACCCCTAATACACTCAAGAAACTCGTCTTTCACAGCATTAGCGCTCATTAGATTTACCCAGTCTATATGCAGATTGAAGTCACCCATGATCACTGTATTATCTATGCTACATGCTTCTCTAATCTCCTGATAATACCATGTCCCTCACTACCACTACTGTTTGGTGACTATAAACAACTCCTACCAATGTATGCTGTCCCTTGCTATTTCTTAGCTCCCCCAAACAGATTCCACATTTTGTTCTTCCAATCTGAGATGCTCCCTTACCAGTGTACCAATCTTATCCCTTATTATCAGTGCAACACCACCTCCTTTTCCTTTTTACCTGTCCTTCCTAAATGTTGAATATCCTGGAATATTCAGTTCCCAATCTTGGTCACCCTGTAGCCATGTTTCCATAATGGCCATTTAACTCTATTTGTGCTTTTAAATCATCTAGTTGTTACGAATGCTCTGTGCATTCGGGTAGAATGCCTTTAACTTTGTCTTTTTAACATTATTCTGCATTCTCAGCCTAGTCCATGCCCACATTCATTTCACCTGCCTTCTGATTTTGCTTGCTAATTTTCTACTTCCTGTTACCAGCTTTACTTCCTTCCAACTTGAGCCCCTCAGGTTCTCATCTCCCTGATAAGCAACAACACCAGCAAACCTCTGTGTGAGGATATTAGTCCTGGTCTTTTTAAGATGTAACCTGTCCATCTTGTGAAGGTCTCACCTGCCCTAGAACCATTCCAATGCCTTAGAAATCTGATGCCTTCCCTCCGACACCAATTCTTCAGCTACCTGTTCAATCACTCAATCCTCCTTTTCCAATGCTCACTAGCACGTGGCACTGGGAGTAATCTTGATATTACTGCTTTTGAGGTCCTTCTTTTCAATTTCCTTCCAACTTCCTAACATCTGCTTTCAGGGCCTCAACCCTCTTCCTACCTGTGTCATTGGTACCAATGTGGAGCACGACCCCTGTCTGTTCACCCTCCCCCAGAAGGATGTCCTGTAGCCACTCCGTGACATCCTTGACCCTGGCACTAGGGAGGCAACACATCATCCTGGAGTCAAGTTTACAGCCGCAGAAACGCAGAAATGCCTGATCTCCCAACTATCGAATCCCCTATCACTATTGCTTTTTCGCTCTTCTTCCTCCCCTCCTGTGCGGCAGAGACACCTGCAATGCCATGGACCTTGCTTCGGGTGCACTCCCCTGACAAACCATCGCCCTCACCAAAATTCAAAATGGGTAAACAAATCTGCAGGGCCTGATGGTTTCTACCCTCGGGTATTAAAAGAAATAAGCGAGGAAATTGCAGATGTTTACATCATAATTTTCTGAATCTCTAGATTGAGAAATTATGTCCTCAGATAGATTAAATTGCAAGTGTCATTCAACAGAGTGAAGGAGAAAATAGGAAACCAGACCTTTCAGTTTAAAATCTTTTGTGAACTCTTTTATCAGGAATAAAGTGACTAAAACTTGAACAAGAATGAACTGATTAATGAGAGTTAACCTGGATTTGTGAATGGTAGGCCATGTGTGACTGATCTAGTTGATTTTTATTGAGGAGATCACTAACAGGCTAGATGGAGACTGCCTATGGCTCAGTTACGGGGCATTTGATAAGATTCTGTCCAACAGATTACAAGTAAGAATGAAGGTCCACGAAATTGGAAGTAACTTTTTGAACTGGGTTGGTGATTGGTTGCAAGGTAGGAGACAGAGAGCGTGGATAGAAGGAATGTATCTGATTGGCAGGATCTGACAAGTGATATTGTCTTAAATAAGAGAGGTTAGGAGAAATGGAGAAGTTAAGGGATTTCACAAAGCTAGTGCAGACATACGCACAGTAATCAAAATGGCTATTCAATTGAATGTCCTCTCTTCTCTCAAGCGGGTTGAATTAAAAAAGTTATGTTTTCATTGTGCAAAGCCTTACTTAGACCCTACTTGGAATATTGTGTTCAGTTTTTGGCGCCACATTACCGGAAGGATATACTGACCTTGGAAAAGAAACAGGTTATCCAGGGTGGCATTAGGTTTAAAGGGTTAAATTGTAATAGTTGGATAAACTTGGCTTCTATTGCCTTGGCTTTAGAAGTTTAAGGGATGAGTTAATCAAAGCCTTTGAAATTATAAAGGGATTTGACAGGGTGAGTGGAGCTACTCCTTTTGGTATATGGGAATTCAAAAGGCAGGGTGCAGGGTTTAACTTTTTGAAATGACAACTGGTCCATTCAGGAGTGAAATCAGGAACGTCTTTTACAAAAACAGAAATCTGAAATTCTCACCAAAATGGTAGTAAATGCTTGGTCAACTGAAATCTTCAAGATGGGCTTGATAGATTTTTGTTAGGTAAGGGTATTAGGGAATATGGAGAAAGGGCGGATAAATAGAATTGATGTGCAGGTCAGCTATGATCTAACTGAATGACAGAATGAGCTCAGGAGGCTGAATGTCCTTATTATGACACAAAATGTGCTGCAATGTTGGCCTAGGCTTCTAGCTCATATATATATAGCTTGTAAAAGGATGATTGAGAAATATTTCTCTTCCAGCAGTCCTGTGGGATGTATTTTAATGGGCTCCAATGCAGTTTTTCATACTATAAATTGTCTGTTTTATTTCATTAGAGTTTCACAGTTGACTTGTCAGAAGTAATGTTTAGATTCTCCAGTGCTTTTGTTGGTCCTAACAAAATGGTGCGTGTGTTGAAATATTCAGACCCTACCTGCAGTAATTATTCATTCACCAGTTGCCACTGTACATGCTCCCAAGAGAAGCTATGCATTGAAGACCATATCCTAATACTGAACTCAGCTGGTGAACCTTCCATAATTAGCGTCTTCTGCTGATGAAGTTTCCTGGAGATAGTATTTGTTGAATGAGAGGGAGAAAAATTTAAGCACTTACAGAGAAATACTCTTCTATAAATGTCCTTAAGTGAATGCAAATGTAGGGCACACCTTTTATTTCAACTACATTTACCATTAATGAAATCACTCCTTGTCACAATAATTTACACAAGATTTAAAGATCCACATCCTAATTTCAATGACCTGTTCTTTTTGAACAGTTAGATATGTTCAATATCAGAACAGCTGGCATTACTTAGTGATCAAGATGAGGAATTAGGAAGGGCAGGACCAAGTACCAATGGATTCAGATAGAATATTGAGCTTTGAACATTTTTAATTCTGACAGAACACATGGAAGCAATAGTTCAGCTTTCATATTTCAAGGTTGAATATTGTGGATCAAGGCGGTAGGTGGTACCCTACAGACATTTGAATGAATCTGCATTTCAGTTTTGGGTTTGAAGAGTCAAAACTGGAATTTCAAATTAAATTTTCAGTTTCTATTAATATCCAAAACTTGTTTAAGGCTCAGTCAGATGAAACACCAGAATGCTCCAAATGTAGTTAAACAGAATCTTCTGCAGTGTCACGTGGTTCAATGATAGCATTTGTGTCTCTGAATCAGAAGCTCATGAGCTCAAGCAACTTGAGCATGTAACCTTGGTTGACATTTCAATGCTAGACTAAAGGAATGTTGGAGGTGCCACTTCTTAACTGAGGTATTAAACCAAGGGCCCTGCAAATGTAAAAGATCCTGCAGCACCATTTTAAGACGAGCAAGGGAATTCATTTGCCAATTTAGTCAAGATTTGTATCTCTCAACTAACACAACGCACACAAAAATTGAAACTAATTATGTGTTTCATTGTTGTTTTTGGGACCTTTTGTGCAGAAACAAGCTGCTTCAGTTCCTTTACAACAATTGCTACACTTCAAATATAACTCTTCAGATATGAAACAACTTGGAACAGGATAGGCACTACATAAATTGGGACATTATTAGGAAACATAGACAAAGTTGAAGTATTATGATTTTTTTTCAATATGACAGCAAAAAATTTGGAGTTAAGTTGAGGGGTTAACACCACTCTTACCAGCTCCTTAACACATTCAGTCTTGGATCAACGGTAGCAATAATCTCTGAGCCAGAGACTTCAGTAGCGAAACGATGATGACACTTCAATAGATACTGAAGGAGTGCGGACGTGTCAAAGGTGCTATCTTTCAAATAGCCTCCAGTTGCTCTCTCAGATGGATGTAATAGACCCTGGCAACATTGATCCCTGCACTAGCATCACTGAAAAAGATTATCATGCTACTTGCTATTGCTATTGTTATGTGCAAAATGCTTATGTACATTGCAAGAGAACAAATCACTCCATTAGTTCTAAAATGCTTTGTGATATACTGAAAATGTGAAGGGAGTTGTATATTTGCAAGTTCTTTCTTTATCCTTGAATATCATCCCTAATCACAAAACATTGGATATTAAGAAAACGTTGTTCTAGAAGTAATTGCTTGCTGAATGACGGTATGTGTAAGTTATGCCAACTGTGACTTAATGCACCTATGGCTTTCTTTTGAATATGGTTTTTAAATTTATTTAGAAGCTCACAAATAGCTATTCTGAACATGTTATTCACTAACTTTGGTGATCTGTAAATTTCCACTTAATGAGATATCAAGATTTTTAGTATAAATCTACACTTTGGTGTAAATGCCACACTGCATTAATAGTGACTCTCACAAGAAGCAATGATTATGCTTACATGGAAATGGTCCCAACATGGAAAGCGAGGAATTACAGATATTTTTCTTTGAAGTGTTTCAGTCCATGGTTGAGTTTTTCCCTTTTAGATTGGCATCAGGTCATTAAGTGATTTATATAAAACTATCGGACAATGTTTCCTGGGCGGACCACTGAGTAGAAAGCTGACCTCTCAAATTACACTGTCAGGTACGACGGATATCACATTTCACCTCTGGAATTCAGCTTTTTTACCCATGCTTGTCCATGTTTGGGCCAAGGCTGTAATGAGATCTGGAGTTGAATGATCCTGGCAGAGCCTAAACTGAGCAACAGTGAGCAGATTAGTGATGACTAAGTGCCTATTGATAGCACCGTCAACAACTTCTAGCTCTTTGCTGATGATTGAGAGTAGAGTCATCGGGCAATAAATGGCCGATTGGATTTGCCCTGCTTTTTGTGGACAGGACATACCTGGACAATTTTCACATTGTTGAGTAGATGTCAATGCTGTTGCTGTACTGGAACAGCTTGCTTGGAGGTGTGGCTAGCTCTGGAGCACAAACCTTCAATGTTACAACTGGAATTTTATCGGGGGCCTGCAGCCTTTGCAGTATCCAATGCGCTGAGCTGTTTCTTGATATCACATGAAGTAAATCGAATTGGCTGAAGACTGCCATCAGTGATGCTGGGGGCTTCAGGAGGAGGCCAAGATGGATTAGCCATTTGGCAACTCTGTTACAATTATGAGGGTTATAAGATTATTACCTTCTAGTACTATAGCTTTAAATTTAGGGTAAATGAATGGGGACATATTACCTGTTCTGCAGTATGTTTGACAGTAAGCCTGGACAGTTTGATTATTAGAGATCAAAGGAGGCAGTAGATTGTTTTACTGAAAAGGTACAAGGTATTCATGCTTGGAGACAATGGCAGCATTCTCTGAGTGTACTATGAATAGAGTTTGAGTCTCCCATGACCCCAGAAAGGTGTTGTTGGTATTGGGTTGCAAACAGTTGTGCTGTATAAGTTGAAAGGGAATTGGGGTCAAAAATAGCTAATCAGCCTTTCTACCTAGATACAAGGTTAATGTATTTCACAGTGCCATGGGGAAGAGGGCAAAGGGTTTGTTTGGGATCAGGTTACGGGTTTCCCTATGAATCAATGAATACCACAGACAGATGGCAATTTGTCTAAAATAAAAACAGAAAATGCTGGGAAAACTCAGCAGGTCTGACAGCATCTGTGGAGAGAGAAACAGAGGGCAGAATTTTTTGCCTGTCGGGCGGGCGGGCCCGACCCAATCTCCAGTGGGCGGGGAGCCAATCCCCGCCAGCGAAGCGGGCCGCACTGCCATTTTACATGGGCGGGCCAGTTAAGGCCCGCCCAGTGTGACGTCCGGTGGGAAGCACTATGCGCTTCCTGTGCGGGTGGGGGAGATTTCCTAAAAGCGAGAGTGCGCTCACAAAAGAGCGCACATCTCCCTGAGGCTAAGTGCAGCCTCAGGGAAATCGCTTCCACTTTGAACAATATTAAAAATAGAAAAAAATTTCCCCAACATGTCCCCCTCATGTGACAATGTCACATGAGATGGGACATGTTCATAATTTACAGATTAACTTTATTAAAATTTTTAACACCCTGCATGAAACCTCAACCCGCCTGTTGATGAGGTTTCATGTTTTCTCTATTTGCCGCCGGGGCTCCTGGCCTGCCCGCCAACCTTAAATTTGGACGGGCAGTTCTTTTAATTGTTTAAATGATCCTGTCAATGGCCTCAATTGGCCATTGGCAGGTCGGCGGGCCTGCAGCTGATTTTGCTGCGGGCCCGCCTTCCTGTGAATTTAAATGGGCCGGGATGACGTTGGGGGTTCCGCCTGACATCATCCTGCATCATTTTACGCGTCGGCGAGCGGGCCCTGTCCCATGCTCGCCAACGGCAAAATTCTGCCCAGAGTTAATGTTTCAAGTCTGTATGACCCTTCTTCAGAGCTAAAGAGTAGAAATGTGATGGAATTTATACTGTTTAAAGGGGTGGAGCAGGTGAAACTGGAAAGAAGGGCAGCTATAGTCGGGAGCTAAGGAGAGATTGATAAAGGTATCATGGACAAATAGACATAATAGTGGTAAGGGATGTAGGAGGTGCTGATAGTGGCATAAAGGTAAGAAAGCAGAAAGTGTTAATAGCAGAACAAGGGACAGCGCTCTGTGAAAGAACAACATGGAACAAGTGATAGATGAACATTTGGGGGTGTGGTGGGGGAGGGAGCGGCAATTGGTTGATAAAGGATGGAAGAAGGGATAAAAGGGAATAATCCAATCAATGAATGAATAAAAATGAATATAAGTATAATTTTTTTTAGAAAGGGGATTAAAAACGGGAGTGTAGAGGAGAGAGTTCATAGTCTGAAGTTGTTGAACTCATGTTAAGTCTGGAAGGCTGTAAAGTATCTAATCAGAAGATGAGGTGCTGTTCCTCCAGTTTGTGTTGGGCTTCACTGGAACATTGCTGCAGGCCAAGGACGGACATGTGGGCATGAGAGCAGGATGATGTGTTGAAATGGCAAGTAACAGGAAGGTCTGGTTCATGCTTGTGGGCAGACCAAAGGTGTTCCACAAAGCAGTCACTCAGTCTGCATTTGGCCTCCCCTGAGAGCAGCGAATGCAGTGGACCAAATTGAAGGAGGTGCAAGTGAAGTGCTGGCTCACCTAAAAGGAATGTTTGGGCCTTTGAACGGTGAGGAGGGGGAGGTAAGGCAGCAGGTGTTGCACCTTCTGTGATTGCATGGGAAGGTGCTGTGGGAAGGGGATGAGGTGTTGGGAATGATGAAGGAGTGGACCAGGGTGTCCCGGAGGGAACGGTCACTGTGGAATTCTGACAGGGGGAGTGAGGGGAAGATGTGTTTGGTGATGGCATCATGCTGGAGTTGGTGGAAATTCCAGCAGTTTGGCTGGGTGGTCTACAGCCATTAAAGTGGTAGGGAGCAGGAGGCAGAAGCAACCAATCCTGCAACTGAAGCAGATAAAATGCTGGCTCTATCATTCACCACAAAGAACATGGATGGGAGCTCTTGCTGAGATTGAAGGGACTGAGATCACGAGGATTTAAAAGAGGCTGGGAGAATCACCTAACTCGGGCTGGGGGAAAGGAATACCCAGTGTACCCCCACAGTGAAAGTCAGTTCTGGGATTTGAAGATACCCAGCTAGGAAGGTAAAAATGAAGCAAGCCACTAGGAGCTGAGAATAATTTTAGACTAGTTCTTGGAGGATGAAGTGACCACTTAGGGGATATATAATGAATAACTGAACAGGCGATTTTCAATCATGCTAAAAGTTAACTTGGAAATCTCTTTTATGTAGTTTAAAGGAAATTATTGTTTCATTAATGGTATTTCTTAGTCATTTATTACAGTAAAAGTTTTAAAATGTGAAACCTTGATGTATAATTCTTTCAGCTGTTAACTGAAAGGTCGAATTGCTCTTTAAAAGTTATCAGTCTCTACGGAGATTGTAATACTTCTGTCTTGTGTTGTTTGCAAATGCTTCAGCCTTGTTTTCTTTTTTGCTGGGCTCCATCATCATTTAGAACAGGGATATTTGTGGTATCTCCTCCTCCAGTTTTTTTTTATAGTCAACTACCATTCATGACTGGGTGTGGCAGGACTGCAGTGCTTTGATCTGATACATAGATGATGGAATCACTTGGCTCTGTCGGTAGTATGCTGCTTCTCCTGTTTCGCAAAAATGCCATCCTTTGTTGTAGCTTCACCAGTTGGCACATCCGACACTCCTCATTTAGCCAGGAGCAGAATTTAGCGGGCTTTGCTGGTTGGGAAGCTGACCGCTACCTGCGATTGAGACCAGAAGGTGATTTCACACTGGCGGGCAAATTAAGCCCTGCCCAGCGTGAAACGCGAGCGGCAGCGCTCGGTGCTGCCCGTGCGGGCAGGGGGAGGAGGGCAAGTGGGACGAGCTTGAACTTTGCACAGAGCTGCCTCAGGGAGATGAAGCGTTTTTTTAAAAATATAAAGAAATGAAAAATGTTATAAAACATGTCCCCTCATGTGACTCTGACATGTTATTAATTAAATTTTAAAATCTTTATGTTACTTTTATTTGATTTAGGAAGCCCCATCCCGCCCATGGATGAGGTTTCCTAAAAACTGTAAAGGCAGCTTGGACAGGCAGTGAAAAATGTCAGTTAATTGAGACTTTAATGGCCTTAACAGGCCTTTTAATTGTGGGAATCGGCAACGTGCCTGCTGACCGAAATAACGCGCGATTGCGTGTTGACATCGTGACGCTCACCCGACGTCAAAGCGCGTCATTTTACGCTCGAGTGGGATGGGCGTGTGCCTGCCCGCTGAGGTAAAAATTTTGCCCCAGGGTTGGTCCCCTGACTTAATAGTAATTGTAGAGTGAAGGAGATTCCAGCCCATGATATTACAGATAATGATGAAATACAATTCTGCTGCTGCTGATGGCTCTTCTATATTGCATGTCTCAATCTTCCTGTTGTTCAAATTAGACCTAAGTTTTTTTTTATTAATTCATGGGATGTGGTCATTTATTGCCCATCCCTAATTGCCCTTGTTCAGAGGGCAATTAAGAGTCAACCACATTCCTGTGGATCTGGACTCACATGCAGGCCAGACTGGGTAAGGATGGCAGATTTCCTTGCCTAAAGTACTTTAGTGAACCAGATGGGTTTTTAATGACAATTGGCAATGGTTTTGTGGTCATCATTAGACTTTTAATTCCAGATTTTTATTGAAGTCAAATTTCACCATCTGCTGTGGCGGGATTCAAACCGGATCCTCGGAGCATTACCCTGGGTCTCTGAAATACTATCCCAGTGACAATACCACTATGCCACCACCTCCCCCAAGAAGTTCAAGAAGTTCATCAGTTTTGGTTGTTAATTCTTCTTTCAATCAACTGTCCTGATGCTTCAGCAACTCTTTCTCCTGAACCAGGCATTTTGCACAATGCTTAATAGAGATTCCTGATGCCTGAAGTTCATCAAGTTTTAATTGAACAACTATCTCTGTTGAATTTGCTTCTAGAAGTTTGTCATTTAAGCATTTCAAGTCCTCTTCAAAGTGCTCTACTTCCTGTGAGCAATGTTCCAGTATTCTCATTGGATCTTATTTTTCCTTTATAAGCTTGTGTTTCATACGTGAAAGTTGATTTGCTGCAGTGATCAGTTTTTCTTTAGCAGGGTATAATTCCTTTGTGCTACCCTTCAAGCTCATGTTCTGTAACTGCATCTCTGCCGATTGTTTTTGATATGCCTCACAATCTTTTGTGTGAACTTCTACCTTTGTTTGCCATTCTAGGCTTTTGATTTTCATTTCTTCACATATCTCTTTGTAAAAATAATGTTTATCCAAGTTTTTTTCCAAACGTCCAGCCATTTTGTTCAGCCCTGCTGTCTCATCCATCTACCTCTCGGCTTCCTCCCAGAATATAGAACATTCCTGGGTCTTCTCTGTCAAATTATTCTTCAGTTCTTTCAGAGTGGCATTAAATTTATTGGGCAGAATCATCCCAGATTTGTACTAAGCGAGGCAGCAGGCAGGGAAAACAACGCTTTATTCGCCAGCCACAATGGCAGCTTTTCGCACTGCATTGTCTCAAACCCGCCATTAATTATGCATTCCCAGGAAACACACCATTTCCATGGCAGGCGAGCTCTCAAACGCCTACCACACCATCACCTCACTGCTTCATCACGCTAGGCGCCATACTTAAAGAGCAGCCACACGCACACATCTCAGTGTTTCCAAGCCACGACAGCTGCAAAGAAGACACGGCCCCGATAGTCAAGAACAGTGCAGCCCCCCCAGGTTCAATGATGTGTCCCTCGTGCGCCTTTTGGATATAGTGGAGGCTCGCCGTGACGTGTTCTACCCACACCCTGCCTGCAGGGTGGGCAGCAACATCACCAATCTGACTTGGGAGGCGGTGGCAGTTGTGGTCAGCACCAACACTTTGCAGAAGAGGACAGCCACCCAATGCCACTACAGGATGAATGATCTTCTCCATTCCGCCAGGGTAAGTCACTCTTCTCATCACTCTCAACTCTCACACACAAACCCATAACACATCCACAGGGCCCTCACTCACTGCCAGTTCAAGGGACATCACCACTCACTCTCTCACACACACCTTCATTGTCCTCATCCCATTTTGGGGACCACTCAGCACCCACACATGCCAGGCATACTTATCACCTGGCATGGCAGGTATCCCGCTTACACTGTCTCCATCTCCATTAATGCAGGACAAGCTGGCACACAACAAGAAAGAGAGGTTGCAGACCGGTGGGGGAATGCCTGAAATCAAGGTCCTCCTGGACTTTGAAAACAGAGCCATCCAGCCAGCCGGCCACAATCTGGACCATTCCTGTGCTGGCGGTGAGGACGGCAGTGCTCTACCAAGTGAGGATCCAGCAATACAACATCCATCAGACAACCATGCTGTGAGTGATCTGTCCTGTTTCACAGGCCACTGCCATGCACTAATTATCTCCCCTTGCTTCCGCAGGCACATCTGC
Source organism: Cetorhinus maximus (assembly GCF_964194155.1). Taxonomy (NCBI): domain Eukaryota; kingdom Metazoa; phylum Chordata; class Chondrichthyes; order Lamniformes; family Cetorhinidae; genus Cetorhinus; species Cetorhinus maximus. The sequence continues at coordinate 147,031,171 of NC_135880.1, read as the reverse complement.
CAAACAACCGACAGAGTCCATGACCCAGGGCCTCCAATCAAGCCCCGAAGAAACCTCTGAAAAGGAATCTGGAGACACCCTCCTTGAAGTCCCGTTACAGCGCTCACCCACACCCTCCACCAGCACAGAGACACACACCTTGGTGGGACCCAGCTTTAGAGTAGCCTCAGGATCACAATCTGGTGAGTACATTGCACTTTTTGATCCACAGCAGGCGGTAGCAGGGACTTTCCAGGGCCCAGGCACTCAGAGGGCTGCTGGATGCCAGAAATTTGCTGAGTCTGAGTCAGATGACGAGCATCTGGACTCAGTCATGTCACAGTTGCTGGAGCTGCAAAGGCAAGCTCAGGAACATCAGGAAGGGATGTCCACTGTACCCCTCAGATTGCAAGGCACAATTGAGGAGTCCGTCCACCTTCAGGCTGAGGTGATAGCGCTAGCATGCCAACGCACCGAGGTCAACACTGGTAGGATGGCGGCCTCCATGGAGACCTTGGCTCAGGATGTCACTCCTGCACTGTTGCACGGGCTGAAGTTCACCACCGACACCATAGTTGGCCTCCAACAGTATGTACACGAGAGGGGTGTGGGGCACCTTGATCTTACTCCAGCTACCTCTTCTCCTCAAGGAGTCAGTCAAGAGCCTTCGGGCACCCATATGGAGGAGAATCAGGTGTACCCGCTGGGGCCATCCATCCTGGTAACTCTGGGAGTATACAGCCCATCCAAATCCCCTCTTCTTATCACCCCAGCAGCTTTAGCTCCACAGCTCGAGTAGGTGTCACTGCCACACAGCAGGACCCTGAAAGCAGGCCGGGGCCCTCCAGGTCTCAGCCCTCCAGAGGACGCCCACCAAGGTCATCACAGACATCGCAGTCAGCAGGCGGTGGGTGTTTGGGGAGCACCAAGACATAGTGGCAGGTTTGGGAAAGTTAAGAATGTATAGTTGCTTACCCTGGGCATGGGTGTTAATACTTGTACATAATGCTCACTAAATAAACTCCCAAGAATATCTCCGTGCCTATGGCTCCTTGTTCTGATGAGCAGTGTTCATGTCACTCAGATATGAAACCTTTCTACACAGGATAAAGGCAGGTGTCTCAGTGCAGGGCCTCTTCCCTGTGCTTTGTGCAGCCTCTGGACCAAAGTGATGGTCCGGCCATACACTCCCTGGGCCTATCAGCGATACCTGCACCTCAACGGTGCTTGTCATTGCTGCCAGGATGTCGTGGGCAGGCGCCACATAGTCTGTCATTCTCTCGGTGTGCTCTCAGCACCTTTAAGGTGGGCCTGGCCTCCGTCTCTTCAGCATCTGTGACCAGTGATGCTGTGCTCCTGAAGGGTTCAGGCTCTGAAGGTGGACAATGGACCAGGTGCTATTAAAGTTTCATGGCTGCATCTCCATGATATGACCCTGATCACAGAGGGTAACGAGCTGTCCTCAGCCAGACAGGAGTCAGACATTCTCAGAGGCTTTGTGTAGATCTGTGGAGTGTCCTCACTGCATGTCATCATCATCCTCCTGCAATCGAGTGACTATTAGGGCCTCCATTGCATCTCAATGACAGGAGCATTATCACAGAGTGTGTGCGCTGCCATAAGCCAGACTGGTGTCAAGCATTCATAGATGCAATGTGAGGATCCATGGTGTCTCCTCACTGCATGTCGTCATCATCCTCCACAAATCTAGCAGCTATGAGGGCCTCCCAAGTGCACCTGCCTGGTCTGGTCAGTATGAGGGCCTCATTGCCATCATTGTCGCCTTCGAAGACCTCCTCACCCTCATCAGCGTGGATGTTTTCCTCATTAGAGGAGACCTCCAGCTTTACATCTCCTCTCCCCAGCGCAACGCCAGGTTGTAAAGAGCACAGCGATGACAATGCGTGACAATCTCTGTGGACTGTATTGCAGGGCTCCACCAGACCAGTCCAGGCACCATAACCTCATTTTCAGCATCATGATGTTTGCTCCACCAAGTTGCGAGCTGCAGCATGAGCCTCGTTATACCGTCACTCTGCTGCAGTCTGAGGCCGCCGCACGGGTGTCATCAGCCACGGCTTCCGCGGGTAGCCCTTGCCCCGAGGAGCCATCCCTGCAGCTTCTGTGGATCCTGCAAGGTCTCAGGGATCTGTGTCTGACTGAGAATGGAGGAGTCATGGACATTCCCTGGAAACTGTGCGCAGGCCTGCAGGATGCGTTTGTGGTGGTTACCCACCAGCTGAACATTCAGCGATTGGCAGCACTTGCGGTTGACATAGTTAACTCCTTGTTGTGATGGAAATCTGAGTGAGTGCGGTCGATCGACATCCTGCACCTTGGGAAACCCGAGATCTGGGCAAATCCAATTGCTCTTGCATCCTGGCTCTCTTGGTCCCGGGTGAAATGTACAAAGTTTTGTGCCCTCATGAAGATAGCATCCGTGACCTCACGGATGCATTTGTAGGTGGAGGCGTGTGATATCCCATAGAGGTCACCTGTGGAGCCCTGAAAGGACCCACTGATGTGAAAATTGAGCGCCACAGTCACTTTCATGGCCACTGGCAGTGGATAACCTCCATGTCCCAGTGGCACCAAATCCTGCAGCAGTTGGCAGATGCGACTGACAGTTCCCTAGACTTGAGTAGTATTCGGCGACACTGGTTCTCAGTCATCTGCAAGAATGAAAGGCAACGTCTATTGACCCTGGGTCCAGCTAGGTGCCAACCAACATCTTCAGCATCGTGTGTGGGAGCCCCAGCCACCCCTTCTTCCTGAGGGTGCTGCACTTCCCCCTGTGCAGCTAGGCACCTCCATCACTCTCTTCTCCATCGTCACTGCTCCCTGTACACCATGAGGCATACAGCTAGTTCACCAGGCTTCATGCTCCTGATGTACTCCTCCTGCAGGATAAAAGAGAGAGACACATGGGTTAGCTTGGGTATACTAAGAACCTACTATGGTTAAATCTAAAGGTCCCTTAATGTATCTCGGAGAGTGCTGGCCGCCACTTGCATGGCCAGAGATTAGTGCGCTGCATGACTGCCCTAAACACCCCCACCCTGCTCCACTCCACCCGACCAATTAGCGTCAGCCTTGCCCGTTGGACTGCACGCTGTGCTCTCAGCTCACGCGCAGACTTTCTCCTAACCCACACTGCAAGGCTGCACTGTTAGTTTGAACCATGGGGGTGATTAGTCCAAACCTGAATGTGAACGCCTCCACCAGTGACTGCTCCATGGCCACCTTTAGCAAGGAGATTGTGCAATGTGCCCAGTCATCCAGCTGTTCAGCAGTCCACTAAAACGCTCATTGGTTTACAGTCTGTGTCTGAGGGGTGAAAAGCTCTGGAGCACTTGGTGACACTTTCATGCCTCTGCATTGTTTGAGTGGGCAGATAAACTAGAGGCCTGACTCCACGCATGTCAATGTGACTGCACCTGATCTGTCTCAGCTGCGAAGGAATGGTCACTTTGTACAAGGTGCCATTTCCCTACCCCCCGTTCTGCACGTGCTTGTGCTACCTTCAACCGCAGGGCAGCCCTTGCCCCCACCCCTCCACTCACCTCAACCTTGAAGTCCAACAGGCAACCCAGGTGAGCGCTACGTAACGTCACTGTGTACTCACCTTCGAGTTCCTCTAAAAGTGCAGCCCGCCAAGTGCATGCCTTATATATACTGTTGTGAAACACATTGGCATGCAATGATGTCAACATGGGTGGATGATCCAGCAGGTGGGAGGAGTATGTGGATGATTCCGGCGGGCTGGCCTTACAATGATATGCAGATGTATTACAATGAGTTCCCGACATCTGCCGATGGGGAATGTGGTCCACCATCAACGGGCTGAGCAGGCAATCGCAAATTGGTTTCACGATGGTCTGCAACTAATTTCTGGCCTTCTCACCATATTTGTCTGCTTATACCACTGAGTATGCCCAATGCCAGCAGGCACAGAAAATTCCGCCCATTTTGTTCACTTCATAATTTCCCAGAGGAACAAACTTAGACCTGAAATGTTCTTGTAGCCTGTGAAGGTCCTTCAGCAGGGTTTCCTTTTCTTTGTGAAGTGCAATTACTTTTTCTTGAGTTTTCTTGTAATTTAACAGAGTCTCATTGAGTTTGTTCTGCTGTTCCTCCATTCTACTGTTCAAGGCAATCTTTATCCCTTAAAGCTGCTGAAGGGTTATGTACTGGTTTTGAATTTGATTTTAAAGGACAGTTAGCTGCTCTTTCAACTGTTTATTTTCCTGTTCAGGACCTGTCTTCTCAATCTGTGGCTCAGTGTCTTGCTTTGTTACTACAGATAGTTCCAATGGACCTTTCTCTGAAGTATTATTCAACTTCTTTTTTAACTCCTCATGCATTTACATTGGCACATATTGGTTCCTCAGAGTTTTTCAAGGCCACAACTTCTTTGTGTGCATTTCCTGCCTGCTATTGTGCCTGGCTGTATATCCGGCTGAGTTTTCCCAACTCTCGCTTCGAATAGCCTACCATGGAATTCAGCAGAGCTATTTCCTCCTTGTATCTTTGTGATGGTTCAGAAATTTGTTTGTTCAAATCTCAAACAGTTTGGTTCAGTGAAGATCCTGTGTCTTCAAAGGTATCTACTCAGTGTTTTAAATCTTCCAGTTCAACTTTGATGTGGACATTTTCTGATTGTACTTCTGCTTTTTATTTCTCCACCTACAGTAGGGCTTTGTCCTTGTCATTCACTGCCAGCTGATGCTACAGTTCTGGAAGCATGTTGGGATCTCCAAAAAGATATATATTTGGGACTTCTGGAAAGTTCCATGTCTCTCTGGCATCCTTGTGTGTTTGGTTTGAGTACCGCCTCTTCCTTCCATGACTTTGCTGAGAGTTTTCAATGCCTCTTTTTAAGCTCTGAAAGCTCCTCAACTTGAAGATTAAAATATTCATCAAAGGCTTTCAACAATTCATCGATGCTGGTTAAGGATTCATCAATGCCTTGTGTTAGGATTACTTCATCTGCAAGTTTACCAAACCAGTGAAAAAAGTTATTAATCTGGATTTCTTCTGACTTTTGACTTAATCCTGATATACTCCTGTAAACTAAAAACTCTCTTCTCCGATACACCCAATTTTGGACCTAGTTTGATACTTGGGTAAGCCTAAATTGGTCTGGCAGTTTTAAGTTACTATCCATGGATGTTCTTCATACCTGGTGAGTACCTCTTTTTTTCAATGTGGCTCCACAGAAACTAGCTTTCTTCCTTCTCTTTGTTCCTCCCACCCTGGTCAGGTTTCAGCAACTGCTGTCGTGCTGAAGGGTTATTTTTTAAAACTCATTCTCTCTGCAGGAAACCTTTAAAACAAGAAGCCTGGGCTATCTAGTAGATTACTAAACCAAGGTTAAATTTTAGAAGTGTAGGTTCTGCCATAAGAGCTTTCTGAATTTCAAGATGACATCGCCATTCACTTGAAGACGAAGGGATTTCCCGTGCCTTCAGGCTTTGGCAGGCTCCGCTATAATGCCAATCGCATTCAGCTTGAAAAATATACTGAATAATGGCTGCCTGGATCGACTGCCTGCAGAGTTCCCTTGATCAGCGTTTGTGTTTAAAGTCACGAATTTGTCGAACTCTGGCATTTGTTTGCCTTTAGCTAGGTTTAAAAAGTTGCAATTCTCCTGGATTATTTAGGTAATTATTTTTTTCCATTTCGGAGCGAGCTCAGACAAGAACTGACTCGGGATTGGGTTTTAGCAGTGGGTTTTTTTCAAACTGCGCTTCTGACTCTAAATTATTTAAAGGTTTCTCAGGACTTGCTGTAGCCTGCAGCTCAAAGATTTAGTTCACCCTGCTGACTCTGTACCCTGGGATTTGAAGCTGGACTCCAAAAGAACTGCTATGAAGTCTTCTGCTGCAGTAAGGAGTTTTAAATTTCTGCCTTAAGCTTCAAACCTTTCTTTGGAACTTTCTGTTGGCGATTTTTCCACTGCACCTCTGCTCCTGAAGCTTCTTTTCAGGGCGGGATGCTTTTTTGAATTTTTCCCCAGACTTCCAGCATTTCAGTTTGCCTCTGCATTTTAGCAAGGTTTTGCGTTTTCCCATGAACTGCCGCCATGTTGTGGGGTGTTGGCTACACCTCGGTAGGTTTTAATGAAGCTTTCATAGTCTGAAGTAGGTTAACTGTAAGTCTTTATTAATTACTAGGACTATTTACAAAGATATCGTAAAGGGTCCAAGCTTTGAGCTGTCACCATGCTTGGGTCTGCATGTGCCTCTGTCCAACTGACCTTGGGTGTGGATCATGTGCTCTCTTACATCACTGTGTAGGTAGAACTGTAGCAGTCCCACATTAACCCTATGTAGGGGAGGTACTGGCATAGTGCCATTGTCACTGGACTAGTAATTCAGAGACCCAAGGTAATGGTCTGGGGACCCGGGTTCAAATCCAACCACGGCAGACAGTGAAATTTGAATTAAAAGTCTGAAACCATTGCCAATTGTTGTAAAAACCCATCTGCTTTACTAATGTCCTTTAGGGAAAGAAATCTACCATCCTTGCTTGGTCTGGCCTACATGTGAATCCACAGCAATGTGGTTGAAACTTAAAATGCCCTCTGAACAAGGGCAATTAGGGATGGGCAATAAATGTTGGACTAGCCAGTGATGCCCACATCCCATGAGCTAAAAAAAATTAACCCTATATGTGCCAGACACAGCACATTCTCAGGATAAGGGACAGATCATTTGTGACTGAGATGAGAGACATTTTTTCACTCAAAGTGTTGTGAATCTTCAGTATTCTCTATCCCAGAGGGCTGTGGATGCTCCATCATTGAAAATATTAAATATATAGACAGGTGTCTGGTCTCTCACGGAATGGTGAGATATGGGGAGCATGCAGGAAAGGGGAGTAAAGACCAAAGATCAACCACGATCATATTGAATAGCGGAGCAGGCTCAAAGAGCTGTATGATCTTCTCCTGCTCCTATTTCTTATAATCTTCTTATGACATTGAAGTCCCCCACTCAGAGAATATTTTGTGCTCTTAGAAACATAGAAAATATGAGCAGGAGTAGGTCATTTGGCCCTTCGAGCCTGCTGTGCCATTCAATATGGTCGTGGCTGATCCTCTATCTCAACGCTATACTCCTACTCTCACCCCATATCGCTTGGCTCCTTTATAGTCTAGAAATCTATATATTTCCTTCTTAAATATATTCAGTGACTTGGCCTCCACAGCTTTCTGAGGTAGAGAATTCCATAGGTTCACCACCCTCTGAGTGAAGAAGTTTCTTCCCATCTCAGTCCAAAATGGCCTGCCCCATATCCTGAGACTGTGACCTCTTGTTCCAAACCCCCCAGCCAGAGGAAACATCATCTCTGCATTCAGTCTGTCCATCCCTGTCAGAATTTTATACGTTTCAATGAGATCCCCTCTCATTCTTCTAAACTCCAGTGAATACAGGCCTTGTCGACCCAATCTCTCCTCATACGACAATCCTGCCATCCCAGGAATCAGCCTGGTGAACATTCGCTGCACTCCCTCTATGGCAAGTATATCCTTTCTTAGGCAAGGAGAACAGAACTACATACAATACTCCAAGTGTGATCTCACCAAGGCTCTGTACAGCTGCAGTAAGACATCCTTGCTCCTGTATTCAAGTCCTTTCACAATGAAGGCCAATCTACCATTTGCCTTCTTAACTGCTTGCAGCATGCTTGCTTTCAGTGAGTGTACAAGGACACTCAGGTCCCTTCATACATCAACATTTCCCAATCTATTACCATTTAAATAATACTCTGCTATTCTGTTTTTCTAACCAAAGTGGATAACTTCACACTTATGCATATGATACTGCATCTGCCATGTATTTGCCTCTTCACTCAAATTGTCTAAATGGCCTGGAAGCCTCTTAACGTCTTCATCACCACTCACATTCTCGCCAAGTTTCGTGTTGTCAGCAAACTTGGAAAAATTACATTTGGTTCCTTCATCCAAATCATTGATATATATTGTGAATAGCTGGGGCCCAAGCACTGATACCTCTGGTACCCCACTAGTCACTGCCTGCCACTCAGAAAAATACCCATTTATTCCTACTCTCCGGGCAAAATTTTTAGCTCGGCGGGTGGGTGCACTCCCAACCCGTTCGAGTGTAAAATAACACGCGTTGACTAGGGCGAGCATCCCGACGTCAATGTACAGTCAAGCAATATTTCCTTCAGCAGGCGTGTGCCGGAGTCAGCAGCGCGCCCACCAACAATTAAAAGGTATGTTAAGGCCATTAAAAGATCAAGTAAATAGAATTTTTTGCTGCCCGTCCAACCTTATGGTTGGCAGGCAGATGAAAAGGCTAAGCGGCCTTTGTACTTTTTAACAAACCTCTTCCACGGGCGCGATGAGGTTTCCTAAAGCAAATAAAGGGGACATGTTTTATAACATTTTAAATCTCTTTTTTTTTAAACACTTCATCTCCCTGAGGCAACTCAGTGTCTCAGGGAGAGTATAAAGTGCGCACTCAGGCTCATGCGCGAAGGTTACGCCCGACCGCTCACAATCCCCCCCACCCGCACAGGCAGCACTATGCATTGCCGTTCGCAGTTCACGCTGGGCGGGCCTTAACTGGTCCACCAGCATGAAATCGCCTTCCAGCCTCGAACACGTGCAGCAGTCGGCTTCCCAACCACCCTTGCCCTCCCCCGCCGAGTCCACCCAACAAGGGCAAGATTCTTCCCTCTGTTTCCTGTCTACTAACCAATTCTCAATCCATGCCAATATATTACCCCCAATCCCATGTGCTTTAATTTTATACACTATGCACTTGCGTGGGACTTTATCAAAAGCTTTCTGAAAATTGAAATACACCACATCCACTGGTTCTCCCTCATCTATTTTGCTAGTTACACCCTCAATAAACTCCGGTAGGTTTGTCAAACATGATTACCCTTTCATAAATCCATGTTGATTTTATCTAATCCTGCTGATATTTTCTAAGTGTCCTATTATCACATCGTTTATAATAGACTCTAGCGTTTCCCTACTACCGACGTTAGGCTAACTGCTCTGTAATTCCCTGTTTTCTCCCTCCCTCCTTTTTTAAATAGCTGTGATACATTTGCCACCCTCCAATCTTTCAGGATTGTTCCAGAATCTACTGAATTTTGGAAGATGACAACAAATGAACCCATTATTTCCATGGCCACCTCCTTTAGTACCCTGGGATGTAGATTATCCCGACCCTGGGGATTTATCAGCTTTCAGTCCCATTAATTTCTCCGGCACTTTTTTTAGCAATACTAATTTCCTTTAATTCCTCTTTCTCACTCGACCCTTACTTCCCTAGCCTAACCACCTTTTAACGAAGTTCCCCAATCTATGTTAGCAAACTCATGCCTCATACCTTCAGAGTTTCCTTTGGTTAATTTAGGACCTAGTTTCAGATTTGGCTACTTCGCTTTCTATCCTAATGAAGAATTCTATCAAGTTATGGTCACTGTTCCCTAAAGGACTTCACACAACAAGATTATTAATTAAAAACAAAAAGCTAAAAGCTACTGCGGATGCTGGAAATCCAAAACAAAAACAGAATTACCTGGAAAAACTCAGCAGGTCTGGCAGCATCGGCGGAGAAGAAATCAGTTAACGTTTCGAGCCTTCATGGCCCTTCGGCAGAACTGAAGCATAGTTAGAAGAAGGGAGAAATATAAATTGGTTTAAGGTGGGTGGTGGGGGGGTGGGGAGAGACACATTGAGGGTGTGGTGATTGTGGAGATGAGCAGATAATCAAAAGATGTCACAGACAAAAGGGTCAAAGAGGTGTCGAAGGTGGTGACGTTTGTCTGAGAAAAGTGCTAATTAAGAATGGAAGACAGGATATTCAAAGTACAGCTCTAGTGGGGGTGGGGTGGAAAGGCTAACAAGGTTTTAGTTTAGATTTAAAAATAATGGAAATAGGTGGGAAAAGAAGAATCTATATAAATTATTGAAAAAAAAGGAGGGGGTGGGGGAAAGAAATGGGGTGGGGATGGGGGGAGGGGGGGGAATTTAAGATCTAAAGTTGTTGAATTCACTTTACAGCCTTCTGGGCTGAATATTGAATTCAACAACTTTAGATCTTAAACTCCCCCTCCCCCCATCCCCACCCCGTTTCTTTCCCCCCCCCCCCTTTTTTTTCAATAATTTATATAGATTCTTCTTTCCCCACCTATTTCCATTATTTTTAAATCTAAACTAAAACCTTGTTAGCCTTTCCACCCCACCCCCACTAGAGCTGTACTTTGAATATCCTGTCTTCCATTCTTAATTAGCACTTTTCTCAGACAAACATCACCACCTTCAACACCTCTTTGACCCTTTTGTCTGTGACATCTTTTGATTATCTGCTCATCTCCACAATCACCACACCCTCAATGTCTCTCTTCCCTCCCCACCCCCCCCCCACACCTTAAACCAATTTATATTTCTCCCTTCTTCTAACTATGCTTCAGTTCTGCCGAAGGGCCATGAAGGCTCGAAACGTTAACTGATTTCTTCTCCGCCGATGCTGCCAGACCTGCTGAGTTTTTCCAGGTAATTAAGATTATTAATTAACCCCTTCTCATTGCAAAATACCAAATCTAGAATAGCCTGTTCCCTAATTGGTTCCTCGACGTACTGGTCTAAAAAACCATCTCGTACGCACTCCAGGAATTAATCCATCACAGTATTATTGCTAATTTGGTTTTCCAGTCTATATGTAGATTAAAGTCACCCATGATTACTGTAGCAAGCTTGTTAAATGCAACTCTAATTTCCTGTTTAATACTGTCCCCTACCTTACCACTACTTGGAGGCCTATAGATAACTCTGACTAATGTTTTCTGCCCCTTGTTGCTTCTAAGCTCCACCCAGACTGATTCTACATCTAGATTTTCTGAGCCAATACCTTCTCTCACTATTGCACTGATTTCATTGTTTAACTAACACCACCCACCTCCTTTTCCTTTTTGCTTGTCCCTCCTAAATATCAAGTACCTTTGGATATTCAGTTCCCAGCCTTGGTCACCCTGCAGCCAATTCTCCATAATCGCAATTATGTTGTACCTGTTTATATCTAATTGCACTGTTAATTTGTCTAATTTTTCGTGAATGCTCCGTGCATTCAAATATAGTGTCTTTAAACTTGTCTTTTTAACATTTTTACACATTTTTTTTGTACTATGGCCCTATTTGCTGCTAGCCCGATCTTTTCATTTATTTCCTAGCTCCCTATATTCTGCTTTCAGGACCTCATCCCTCTTTTTACCTATGCCGTTGATACTGATATGGACCATGACCTCTGGCAGTTCACCATCCCTCTTCAAAATGTCTTGCAGCCGCTCGATGACATCCTTAACCCTGGCACCAGGGAGGCAACATACCATCCTGGTGCCACGTCTATGGCCAGAAACATCTAACTGTTCCCCTACGATAGAATCCCCTATCACTATTGCTCTCCAACTCTTTTTTCTCTCTCCCCCCACCCCCGACCACACCGTGCAGCTTAGCCACTTGTGGTACCCACCTCATTGTAGGTGCTATCCATGAAGATCTCATCCTTGTGGATGTTCCGCAGTGACTCCAGCTGCAGCTCCAGCTCTGAAACACAGACTCCGAGTAGCTACAGATGCAGACACTTCCTGCACACATGACTTCCGACATCGCACAGGAGGAGCATTCCACTTGGCAGAGCTGCCCTGCCATGACTTACCCTTAAATTACTTCCTTTACTTTTACTTCCTCTAGTTTAGAGAATATTAAGGACAGTAGAAATACTCACCAGGTCCTACTTACCAAGGCCGCTATTCTTCTTTCGGAGGAAAGGTAGAAAATGAAAAGATCCCCTCCTTTCCTCTTCACTGAATTCCAACTTAAGCACTCTAATGCAGCCCAAAGCAGCACTCCAGTGCAGACAAGGCCGCACTGTAGATGGCGTGCTTTCAGTTCTTCTTTATGGTATTCAACATGGAGGATCACTGATTCATCAGTAGTTGATAATCAGCAGGAGGTTTCCTTGCCCTTGTTTGACCTGATGCCATGTGACCTCATGGGGTCTGGTGTTAATGTTGAGGATGCCCATGGCCACTCCCTCCTAATTATACACCACTGTGACACTGCTACATCTGCTGTGCCTGTGACAGCTGGAACAGGACACACTTAGGAATGGTGATGGAGGAGTCTGAGGCAATAGCTGAAAGGTATGAATCTGTGAGTATGCCAATGTCCAACTATTACTTGAATAGTATTATAATCTGATCATTTACAAGGCTTGTTATCTTAAATCTATCAAGAAAATTAAGTTAATGATTTTGACAAGGACAAAACCATGCCAAACCTAATACTCATTGGCACTAAACTGGAAATTCCAAACAGAAAGCATGGCTTGTGTAGGAAGAGAAAATGCAGTAGGACTTCTCTCTGAGACTGGGAGCTAAGACACCTTTTTAGGATAGAGTGAAAACAACTCTGCCATGCATCTAGCAATACTGCATCCAATCAGGGCACATTAAATGTAAAAGTGATCCATTTGTTAACATTAAAATCTTTGCTGGGCACCAAACTGCCACAGAAAAACTCCTCTGAAGGGTGTCCGATTGTTACAAAATAGTTAAAAACCATAATGAAAACAGATACTCCCCAACAGACTATAAAACAATGTCCAATACCTCTTTAATTTACAGAGCTGCCATTTATTTTAAGCAATTCTGCAATTCAATCTCCTGATATGTTGAAATCTTTTATAGAGAGAAGATCCCACAGGACAAGCAACAATGTTATCAAACATGCACAAATGCAACTGTTATTTGGTTGCCACCTTTAAACCCAATGCAAAAAGGCATTATTGGACAAGACTGGCCAGATCCCAGCCACAATGTAAAAAATTGGCCACCAGTTGCTTAGCATCTTCCACCTTGGAGAAAGACTGGAAACCACTTGTTGAGGTGGTTTTGGTTCTTCCAATGTCACCATAACCTCATTTATACAACAGCACAGTATTCCACTCATTTCACATTGAATTTTTCATTTCAAATGACATATATTGGTACAAGTCTTTTGACAATTAAAAAAAAACCTTATTCAACTTAGTTAATGGAGTAATGGACTTTAAAATGTGAAAAATGGCAACTTGGGGCGGAATTATATGGTCTCAGCGGGGGCGGGGCTGTAAAATGTGGCAAGCCGGTCAAAAGCCCATTGACTTCAACAGGACCAGAAAGGTGGGAGGAGCTGGAAAATTCCATCCTCAGTGAAAGTTAATGGAAAATACTCCTAAATGTTGATTGAATTGTTTTCGGTATTCCTATTGTATTAAACCTATATCCATATATAATATGTGGAGTGATATTTAAGGTGCTAAGATATCTCCCTGCCTTATTGGCAGTAATCAATTGAAAACTGCACCCGTGGTTGCCTGTTAAGCTGCCTGATAGATATGATGCCCAAGATGTTTGAAGGTTTACTTGAATCCCTTTGGCTGCAAGATTCTGTTGCATATTGTCAACATTTCTGCACTGCCGGTTCAGGTCCGAAATGGCGTCCACACCCCACATGCACGCTTCTGGTGGTGGTCATGCCAGACACCATTTGGTGAAGTTATTAGCACATGCACTGGGAGTTGGAAGTATGCAGGGTATGCAGATTGTGGCATCAATCAGCATGTAACACTGATTTGATGTGAGTTGTGCCATTTTTGATTCCACTGATCCTTTCTTAATGCTGTGCAGCTGATATGCATTCAGAGCAGAAAAGAACCCCACCATCACCAGCGCTATTTAAAGAGATTATCAACCACTTTCAGATTAGTTCCTGAATGGATCATACTGGTTGTTGTTGAATTAGTTGAAGCTTGGAGATTTGTACTGATACATAAAGTTGGGAGGTGTCAGCTGTGGCTCAGTTCATAGCACCCTCACCTTTGAGTCAGAAGGTTGTGGGTTCATGTCCCACTCCCGGAAACCAAGAACTGTGAATGTACTCGAAAGAGTTACAATCTGTGACTGTTGATAACTTGAAAAAATTACATAAAGTTGGGAGGTGTCAGCTGTGGCTCAGTTCATAGCACCCTCACCTTTGAGTCAGAAGGTTGTGGGTTCATGTCCCACTCCAGGACTTTGAACAAAAAAAAGTCAAGAACTGTGAATGTACTCGAAAGAGTTACATAAAGTTGGTGATGTCTACAGGGAGTAGTGTGGCATATGGTTTCTGATTTCAAGGGTTCTGCTCACAGCATTTGCTCTCAGTCATGGGTGTTTTAGTTTCAATCACAGTTGGTCTGCATTGCCGTAAAAACAAGATCTATATCAATAAAAAATGTTGTATTTATTGGCAGGAAATTGATTTTTTTTTAAAGTAAAGCCATACATCCATACAGCCATTTTAAAAATATGGTTGAGGTCAAACAAGGAGAAGGAAAGATGGGAGCCATTTGATCTCACCTCACCTGATAATAACAGAAACTTGGTGCCCAGTCCAGCTGTCAAACCCACAGACAAGTGATAAATTGGAAGTAGGAAACCAAATTGATCCCTAGAAATATATTAAAACAACTTCCATGCAGATTTTCTTGTGGTTTTAGGTGCTGAAATACTCAAAATGTCCATATTTGAGTTCAGTACCTGCCTAGAACAGAATGAATTAACTTGGGACAAGGGTATTGCTGAAGACATACATTTTGTCAAAGCGTTTTTGTCTTGCACTCATCAGGACAATCACAAGAATACCAATGTCAGGGGAAGCGACAAATTTATGCCATATGAGAAGAGAGTGCTGATTGTTTGGCAAGTGACAAATGAAGCTACATATATTCATTGAACTTGTCAAGCAAGAGAATCTGAAATGGTCAGGATAGCATTAGCAAAGATACAACTGGAACAGCAGAGACTAGAGATAGAATTCCAAGCAAAAGAAAAAGAAAGAGAGAGACAGGAGTGGAGGGAGGAAAGAGAATTCCAGGAAAAGGAGAACAAATTCAATTTCCAGAGGAAAAACAAGGAAAGGCCCAGTGTACCAAGTGAGGACACCAATAGTGAGGTAACTGCCCCTAACTCAGAACTGACTGTTGAGTTCTTAAAGTACTCACAACTCTTGCCAAGGTTCAATCAGGGGGATGCGGAAGCATTTTTTGTCTCATTCGAAAAGCTTGCAAAGCAGCTGAAGTGGCCAGCGGAGGTTTGGACCCTTCTACTGCAGATGAACAGGAAAAGCTCATTAAGTTTATTTCCTATTGTCCAACAAGTGTTCATCAAACTATAAGATGTCCAAAAATGCTGACCTGAGTGTACACAACTGGCATTGGAGGTATATACCAAAAATTCTGAACCCTCCGAAAATAGCCCAAACAAACTTACATCAAATTCGAAAGGGTTAGGCCACTTGCTTGACAGACGGGTATAGGCCCTTAAGATAGATCCCATCAATGGGAATCTCAGAGAGGTGATTGCCCTTGAGTAGCTCAAAGACTCGCTTCCCTCTTCATAAAGACCCATGTGGAAGAACATAACATTTCAAAAGCCAGACGGGCAGCAAGTCTGGCTGATGATAACAAGCCTGTCCATAAACTTTTATCCCAAGGGAAATCCTTTGCTAGTTACCCACAAAAGTCCAAAAAGGACAGAAGGTGGGAGTCTGATAGGAGAATGAATAGCCAAGAGAGGGAAAATAAAGCTGGAAGCACAATGGGCTCTCCTCAGGCCAAAAAGGAAGAAAGCCTGTGTGTTTCCATTGCAACAAGGTAGGTCACCTCCAGACTGACTGCTGGAAATTACAGGGAAATTCCGTAGGGTTTGTTGGAGTACACCAGATCAGTGAAAGCAAAGCAGCCCTGACAGAAAGCACAGCAGACAAGGCTGTGGCACTAACGGCGGCAGTAAATCTCTGTAAACATAATGCTGTGAGTCTGGTAGAATTGAACAAAAGCTCTGAGAGTTACCAGGGTTTTATGTCTAAAGAAAAAGTAAGCCCATAGTCATACTTATGGTTACCAGGGTTACCAATTCCTTCTGTTGGAAAAGGCATGACCTTTCTAACAGAGAGCACGCTGAATGCCGAAGTCTTAGTGAACGGTATTGTGGAGGGAGGTATATGCCCATGCTTCTATATTGTGTGCACCTGGAGTGCTACCTTATTTCAGGATTGCTACCCATGAGAGGGCTGTCCTAGTTTACCTGTGAACAGGTTGACCTGCGCTCCTTGGTAATGACCTAGCGGGGGAAGGTGGTAGCTTCCCCAGTGATCTTAGAGAGTGCAAACAAGGTCAGGAAGACAGATCAATTACAAGAGGAAGTTTCTGGCATTTTCCCTGACTCTGATGACCTGGTCCACGATCAAACAAGCCCCATCAGAGGAGGCTGAACCTGCACTACAAACAGATGACCCTGCTGTCTGGCTATCCAAAATTTTCCTCTGAAATTTAGATGAGCCAAAGGAAGTATAAAGCCAGTCTTTCTTGGTCAAGACTTAGCAAGCTGACTCTGTATTAAAAAAAAGTTAGCAGACTGCCCTGACTGAAGCTGAAGCAGAGGGAGTTGTGGAATGCTACTATTTACAAAAATTAAGTACTGAAGAGCAAGTGGAGATTATTCATAGACCAATGGTAGAAGAGTGCACAGTGGTGCACCGGGTAGTGGTGCCCCCGAGGTACATTAGGGAAATATTGAGGATAGCTCCCAAAATTCCAATGGCTGGACACATCAGTATCCGAAAAACCCAAGCCCACATAAGCAAACATTTTTATTGGCCACACCTCCACAAGGATGTGGTGGAGTTCTGTAAAACTTGCCAGGTTTTGGGGAAGCCCCACACTGCAATAAAACCTGCTCCACTACTTCACATACCAGCTGCTGGGGAACCATTCAGCAGACTGTTGGTGGATTGTGTGGGCCACATGGTGAAAACAGAAGGGGGTTACGAGTATCCTCTCACCGTCATGGATCTGGCTATCTGATTTCCAGAGGCCAGTTCCTTAAGAGTTACCGCAGCCAGGGACTCACCCAATGAGTCCACCAGATTTTGTCCCTTCAAATTAGTTTATGGACATGAAGTGAGAGGTCCTCTTTAACTAAAAAGGAGAGATTTTTAAAGCAAAGGGAAGAATAATCCTTCTTAGGCTATAGGCAAAATTCTCCCACCTGGAAGTAAGTCCTTTGCGGAGGTGAGGCCGGGGAGATTTTCCTGACATAGAGGCAGGAAGGAATTTCCAGGGCATCCTGCAATCCCGGCCTTGTTAATTACGCAGTTGGATATTTCCCAACGTATCGCGCAATGAAGCGGGCTGGATGGCATGCGACCAGCCGTCATATACAGGTGCCATATTTAAAAGGCACCTGGCCATCAACTTACTAACAAGGCCCATTGAGATGGCGGGAAGAGCACAGGGACCTCCTGCACCTTAGTTCAGTGAATCATCCTCAGGCGTCCTCCTGAACTAGGTGGAGGCCAGAAGGGACATCCTGTACCCAGCTGATGGGAGGAGGAGCCTGAGCAGGGAGACCAACCCTCCATGAGAGCAGGTCACCGCTGCTGTCAGTGCCCAGGGTGTCCAGTGCAGGTCAGCTGTCCAATGCCAGAAGAGAATGAATGACTTCATCCATGCTGCCAGGGCAAGTGAAGCCTCAGATGCTCACAGTAACCACGATGAAAGGATGTCAGGGACATGGGCCTCAGTGGCAACATCAGAAGTCTGCAGTCCATCCACTCTGCAGATGGAGTGACAACTGTGCCTCCTTCACCTTTCTGCACAGGGAGTTCACAATGCTGTCTGGAAGGGGGAAGTGGGGGAAGGGGGAAGGGTGGGGGAAGGGGCTCAAGCACGGAGGGCACCAGCAAGCTCCACAAAGGACATGACTCGCTGAACCCTTATCCTTATGTGTATGGGCTCACTGCTCTGGAGGATGCTGGCCCAGAACCCTACTGGACAACATGCAGTGCATTAATGAAATGCCGCACAATCCAGTGGGCTATCGCTAAGACTTGAAGTATCGGAAGAAACGTGAAATTACTAAGTAAAAATGGATGCTAAGTACAATTCCTCTCAACCCCACCTTCTCTGTTTCCTTTGAGCAGGACAAATTAAGTCATAACCGGCGAGAGAGGCAGAATACGGGAGGGGGTCTGCCACACCTGAAGAAAGTGACTGAATTCGAGGAGAGGGCAGCCTAGCTGGCAGGGGTGGAGTGGGGACGGGCCATGGAAATGGAGAGACTGGATTTGGATCTCCAACCAGTAAGGATCCATGCACATGATAGCAACCTCAGGGCCAAGGGTGCCTCCATGTTGGAGGCAGTTCATGCTGTCACTCACTCTCTCCTCTCTCATTTACAGGTGCTACCAGGAAAAGGGCAAGGCCGGAGCCAGAAGAAGCCCTGTCCAGGTTCAGTGCAAACCCAAACCTGGAGAGGAGCGAGGACACGTCACAAGAACTATGTGCAACTGTAGAAGCATCACAACAGACACCTGCACCCTCCACAAGCCCAGAGAGAGACACACCTCAGTGTGCATTAGCTCTAGTGTAGGAATGGTCTCACACTCTGGTGATCACCACTGAGACACATGTCCACAGCATGAGGAGGCAGGGTCAGCCGAGCTCACTGGCATTTGGAGGCGTACTGGGGAAGAAGCATCTGTGAGGCCCGAGTCCAATGACGAGCCTCTGGAATCAGCCTTCCAACTAATGGTGGAGAGACAGCAAGAGGCGGGGAACAATAGGTGGAGGTGTTGTAGGCCCTCAACAGGGTGGCAGCAAGTCAGAGGAGTCTGTCCGCCTACTGGCTGATGAAGTGGTGCCAACCTGTGCACACATGAAGGTCTCCATGGGGAGGATGGCAGACTCTGTGGAAATCCTAGTCCAGCAAATTCTGCCAGAAATGTGCATAGACCTACTCTCCACCACGGTAGCCTTGGGGGAGCTTTTGCAGTGGCCATGTGAGAGGAGGATGGGGCACCTTGACCTCCCTCCAGGTGCTTCAAGGAGTCAGGCAGGGGTCTTTAGGCACCCAAAGGGAGGAGGAGCAGCAGCTGAGCAGCCCTGGGACATCCACTCAGGAATCTCAGAGGTAGTCTGGCCCTTCTGAATCCCGTTTGCCTGTGACCCCTGCAACCTTGTCCTCTGTCACCGTAGAGGGAGCAGCTGGCCCACAGCTGGACAGCCAAAGTAAGCCGGGGCCCTCAAAGCCTCGGCTCTCCAGAGGACGGACCCCAAAGTCATCCAAGGCAACAGGGCAACTGGTCAGCAGGCTGCCTCCACCCCTGCTGCAGATGTCAGGGCAGCACTTAGGAGAAGTAGCAGGGAAAGACAAGTTAAGGAATATTAAAATAACAACTGGTTGCACAGGTGAACAATTGAGTGTTACAACCAGAAAGCCTTTGTACATATAATCACTTTCACTTTAATAATGTCTACTGTCTTGTTTTAGCTGTAGCGTCCAAGGTTTAGCATTCCCCACCCCCCTCTTTCAACTTCCGGTGGACACCCCATCCCCTGAATGAGGCATCTGCTGGGAGACAGGGCCAGGGCCCTAGTCAGTCATGTTCAAGCACTATCCCATGCATGCTGAGCCTTTATTCTTAAAGCTTTTATGCTCCAGGGCCCTAGCATTGCAAACACTACATGCTGGGGTTTCCTTCTCAGTTGCCCAGTTGAACTGACCTGCATCTCCGCCCACCCCTGATGACCCAACTCCCATGCAGCATCTCGAGGTCTCCACCACCAGGCTCTGCATAGCTGAAACCAGCATAGCAATAGTAGTAATAACGTTTCACCTACGCTCCAACATCTTCTCCCCTCCCCCAGCCACCACATCTTATCCCCCATAGCCATTGACCCCTGCCCCCCACCTCCAAGTATAACTTTCAACCCCCCCACCATCACCTTTTAACTCTCTCTCATCACCTTCACCAGTGTCCAGATAAACATTGAAGTCCCTTTCCCCCTGAAAATCCCACCCCATTACCATTTACTTTCCCGCCCTCATCCTGCCAACCCCCCGAATACCTGTCTATCTCCAGGTTCCCACTAACAACCTGCAGCGCCCCTTCACATGACATGAGCGCACCCTTATCTTCCCCCTCAAGCCATCTGCTCCCTCTGCCTCCTTTAGCCCTCACCATTTCCTTCCACCATAGCTGCCCTCAGTTTCACCCTCGAAGTCCAGCATCGACTTCATTGACCCCTCCCTGTAAACCCCTCCACACCTCAAGATTTCCCATGGCCCTTCATAACTGAACACACCCCCACCCCCTATTGGTCCTTCACAACTCAACAACTCAAGAACCCTCATGGCCCTTCGGAACTCAACAACACCCCCCATGCCCCTTAACAGCTGCAGAAAAACTTGCCCACCCGCAACCCTTCCTAACCCTTCACTCCACTCTGCCTGGCACCTTGAAAGACCCCTCTGATACCCTTTTTCCCCAGAACTCCCCACCCACCCACACCCCAATCTAGGCCTGAACACATGCACCACCTCTTCATTGCTCTCCCACCCATCTTTTAACAGCCCCACAACAAATCCTCACCATCCAACAATATCTCCTGCTGTTTTCCACCTGCAGCTGGATGATTTGACCCTTTGGCAAAGCCCCTGGGTGAAGGGCTGATCCTTTGGCAAAGCCCCTGGATGAGGGGCTGATCCTTTGACAAAGTCCTTGGATGAAGGGCTGATCCTTTGGTGAAGTCCCTGGATGAAGGCCAGATCCTTTAATGAAGGGCTGATCCTTTGGTGAAGTCCCTGGATGAAGGCCGGATCCTTTAATGAAGGGCTGATCCTTTGGTGAAGTCCCTGGATGAAGGGCTGATTCTTTGGCGAAGTTGCTATGATAAGAACTCCCAGCTCTGGATGTTGCTTCACAGCGAACACCCACGTGGTTGAAGCTCCACCCATCCAGGGCTGCACGTGCTGCTCCAGGTTCCCATCACTGGAGGCCTCCATCGTCTATTCGGATCTCCATGAGCTGCCAAGGCCAACTTAAATAAGTCCAGACTTTTGCATGCCACGTTGGTCCAGGTGTGTTCCGCACTGGCATGACTTCCTGCTGGCATTGCGCATGATCAGGTATGGAGGGATGATTCTGGTCGGGCCTTCACCTGCATCCCATTAACGGGACGCCATTTGGTTTCACACCAGCCTCTGTTGGGAATTGCGACCTGCCATGGTTGACAGTAGCAGAAGATCCCGACATCATTTCACATCAGCACAAAAGCAATTTTTTGACCTTTCGCCGAATTCTCCCCCCGCCCTGCCCGGCATTAAACCCACCAATGGGGGCATCAGCGAATTCCACCCTGTATGTCCATGTCCAATGAATGGCTCACAAGAGCCTGTCCTGTGGCTCAGGAGCACCTTGAGACCTTACAGAAAACTATGAAACTGCAGGCAGATAAATATGCCAAGGCTAGAACATTCAAGCCAGGTGTGATAGTGCTACTACCCATACAGGATAAACTGCTGAAATCCAAGGCCAGCCGAGAGTAGTAAAGAGAATTGGCAAGGTGAATTATTTTATTGACACCCCAGGCTGTAGGAAAATGCAAAGGTTGTGTCATGTCAATATGTTAAAGCACTATCACAGCCAGGAAGGGAACAAATAAGCAGAGGCCTGTCAAGCAGTGAAGAAAGAGGAGATTGTAGGGGACAGTGAGAATGAGTTAGAGGGAGAGGGAGGCCTGGACAATTCCGAAATTGAATCCTCTACCGTCCAGTTAGCCAACAAGGAAATTTTAGAGAGATTAGACACCCTCATTTAAATGCAGAGCAGAAAGGAGACACCACAAAGCTGTTCACAGCATTTAAAGAGATCTGTAGGGAGAAACCAGAATGCATGATCCTAGCCCAACACTATGTGGATGTAAGAGAGACCCCTCCCAAAAAGCAAAATCCTGATCACTTAGGCCCTAAAAACTGACCCAGGAAGAAATTCGGTACATGCTGGAGCACAATTCGATTGAGCCCAGTCAAAGCAGCTCAGGTTCAACGTGTGCCGAAGCCTGATGGCTCAACCAGGCTCTGCATTGATTATAGACTGTTTAATGCAGTGACCAGGGCTGATTCCTACCTGATTCCCCACCTGGAAGACTGTATCAATAGAGTAGGAGTCGCCACTTACAGAACAAAAACAACTTTTTAAAAGGTATGTTCCCTTAACCACCCAAGCTAAAAAGATCACGCTTTGTCACACCGGATGGCTTACTCCAATGCCAAGTTATGCCACTTGGGTTACGAAATGCCCCAGCTATCTTCCAGAGGCTGATGATGGATATCCCCCATTGCACGACTGGACAGGAAATCATGTGATGTTTGGAGATGTGTGGGTTCTATTGCAAGTTCGCCCCTAACTTCAGTACTAAAGCTGTTCCACTGACAGACTTGCTACAGAATAAAAAAAAGGTAGTGTGGTTAGGGAGGTGCCAAACAGCTTTTGAAAAGCAGAAAGCCATATTAACCAATAAACTGGTGCTGGTAGCTCCAAACTTTAACCAACACTTTAAAGTGGCAATCAATGCTAAGGGTAGATGCTCTCCTGCTCCAAGATGATGGGTCAGGCATCGGGAGACCAGTTGGGTATTTCTCAAATAAAAACAGGCACCAAAGGAGATATTCCACTGAACAGAGAAATTCTGGGACTATTACTGGCTCTCAAGCACTTTGAAATGGATACAGAGAGAGACTGTAAAGTTCACAATCCCTCAACATTTGTGGAGAAATTCAAATCCTATAATACAAGGCTATTTTGGTGGAGCCTGCTTATGCAACAATCTCACCAAAAGTTTACCCACATTGCTGGAAGAAGCAATGCAATGGCTGATGCTTTATCCAAAGTTTAACTCTGAACAAAATCATCCCAAAATCTGTGGATAATGGGAAGTCGATTCCAAGCTGTTTAGATTGTAGCCACGGTACCTGACACATGTGTGAGTGAGTATTTAAGTATGAATATGTGTCTCTTTTCTGAACAACCTTGCAATGAAATGTTAACATCATAACGTTTTGTTCCGTGTAGTGTGGAGGTATTGTAAAAAAATATATTTTTGAATTTACTGACTGGAAGTCTTTTTTTAAAAAAGGCTAAAGCCACATTCCAGTGACTTTGAGATCATTATGGCTGCATATTTGCATCTCTGTACTTTCTACATTTCAAAGTTATTGAAATGGACCCAAGTTGTCTGCAAAGCCGCACCAGGAACAACTGCCTCAAAAGAGATGAATGGAGATCATTTTCAGTTCCATTAGCAAAGCATCCAGACAATCACCTGGGTTCTGAACTGGGTGGAGACAAACCATTTGTCATAATCACTTGGACAATGGGTTATCAACAGTGCTATCAAGCAGCACTTGCTCAGCAATAACCTGCTCACTGACACTCACTTTGGGTTCCACCAGGGCCACTCAGCTCCTGACCCCATTGCAGCCTTGATTCAAACATGGACAAAAAGCTGAACTCCAGGGGTGAGGTGAGAGTGACTGACCTTGACATTGAGGCAACATTTCACTAAGTGTGGCATCAAGGAGCCCTAGCAAAATCAGGGAGAAGGATCATCAAAGGGGCAAGGATCTGATGTTTGAGAGGCCATGGGGGGAGGGCAAACTGTGATGGGGAGGCAAAACCTTGGGGGCCCTTCAATGGGCTCAGGGGGCCCATTAAGAAGGGACCCATGCCTCCCATCTCCAGCCCACACAGGGAAACCTGCACTTTGCATGGGCCTCTCCCGCTGCTGGTTAAATCCTGGCAGTGGCTGTTGAGGCTCTCAAGTGGGCATTAATTGTCCACTTAAGGACTTCAATTGGTCCACTGGTGGGTGAGCTGCCCAACAGCACACCTGCCACTGATATAATTGCAGTGGGGGTAGGGTCGGGTGGGTAGATGGCAGGCAACCCACCCACTGGCCACAAATAAAACCTGCTGCATTTAACAACCATCCACTGTCAAACTCACTGGTAGAGGGGTGTAAAACCTGGCCCACTGTTTCTGCACTGATGCAATGTCAAAGCCACCTTAATGGTGATGTAAAAATGCAAGTAACTGGTCCCAAAATTAATATTTTGAGAAAAAGATTTTCCACAACTCTACTGATCACAGCTGCACATCTTGAGTCTTTTATTATTTTCTCTCTTTCATTTCCTTGATCTCCAATGCACCATCTCACATAAATAGTGACAATGTGAGCACCCTAAGGAAAAGAGCAAAGAGTGCTGTGGGGTAAATTAGTTTCAAATACAGTTTTTCCCTTGCTTTAAGCAGCTACAACTTGCATTTATATAGTACTTTTAACATAGTTAAATGTCCAAAGCACTTTAGAGGAGCATTATCAAACAAAACTTGACAGCAAGTCACACTACGAGATATCAGGACAGGTGATCAAAAACTTGGTCAACATGATAGGTTTTACGAGAATGCTAAAGGAGGAGCGAGAGGTAGGGAAGCAGAGAATTTAGGGAAGGGCATTTCAGAGCTTGTTGCCTCATTTGCTGAAGGCACAGTTGTCAACGATGGAACGTTTAAAATCAGGGATGCACAAGAGGCCAGAATTGGAGGGGCACAGATATTTTCAAGGGTTGTAGAAACGGAGGAAGTAACTCATGTCTTTGCACAAAAACATAACCAAAAATACCCATTGCCTTAAAAGGCCAATGTGTGGAATTTGGGTGCCTGAAAGAGACCAGTAGGATGTGCCCTTCTGCCTGAGAGATGGAATCCATTTAAAGTTGGTGAACAGTATCTCGTTTAGGAAATGAGAATTGTATCTTGTGTATAAGTTAACTTCCTTTTGTATGGTTGGAACCATTATGCATCAGAACTGTGTGCTCCACAGTTGAATTGCAGGACTCAATCAAGTGGCTTATCTGCTCCTTAAGAAGAATGAAAACATCATCACAGATGTGTCACAATTGTCCAGTTTCTTTCAAATTTAGGTGTTACAAAATAACAATCAAGTAAACTAAGCACACCAGCCATTTTTTACTTTTGCCCAGGAAATTTACTAAAACCTTCTTTCAGAAGAGGAAGAAAATCTTGCTCATTGTGAGCAATCTCATGGCACTTCATTTAAAGCTCAGATAATGGGACTTTTGTGAACTGTATAAAACTCTGCAAATCTGCCTCAGCAGCCTATAATCTGTGAATTAATGAACCTGTCTCCCAACAAGGTAACTAGAGCAGCGTGACAGGCAGCCTTGGGAGGTGAAACCATAACTAGCTGTGTGGGTGGCAGGTGATGTACCACCTGCGCTACCATGCAGTCTAATCACTTGCCTTGTTTGAAATAGCTGCTCTGCTCAGAATTACTCCATTACACCTTAGGGAGATCAGCCACTTTAAAAGCTATTCTTCTATATCACTGTAGGTTGCACTTTCATTATTCATACACAAGAAATTAGATCTGGTTTGGAAAGCAATAGAACCATGACCTGTGTGACACTAGGGAGAATGCTCAAAACTATTAAAGTTTCAATTATTTTATTCAGCAACTGGCTTCAGAACTATTTAATGTGTTCAAGACATTAGTATTTCTGCACGACATTAAAATGTATTCAAGTTAGAATTGTTCGCTTCTATCAGAGACTCTATTAATGAATACATGTTCTTTCGTGCTAGTGTCATTCACCAATACAATGTTTTGTAGAATATCATCCTTGTGAACATCACATCAGAGATTGTTTCCTTCTACTGAAGTACAAAAGCTTCTCATAGGACGAATAGACAAATACTCAGACCATTAGGAAAATACTTTCTTTGAGGTGTTATTTATAGATTCCATGAGATTATTGCTATTTTTGTGCCCACTCTTGTTTCATTTTCCAACATAATGGGAGCTTTTAGCATGATCACCCTTGGGATCTTCTGTTTTTATTCCCCTCCCTCATGACTCTACCAGAGCAGCAGACACTCCTATTCTGAAATGATTATATGTTGCTATATAAAGAGTGTCAGGAAGATATTATAATGTTATTGGAATTTATTGTAACATAGTGGTATCTATGTCTATATGTGTGTGTGCTTGTGAGAGAGAAACCCAATTGGATTAAAGGCAGCTGGTCTTAAGGCTTTGATGTAACCGTGGTAAATATGGGGGAAGTTTAGAATGTAAGGTGTAAAAGGACATTTATATTTTTTTAAATAAACCATACTAGCTTGTTTTCAAAAGAGGGAGTGAAATGTGTCACCTAGCCAGGTGAAGTTTAGAAACAGTGTGTTTATTTTTCCCAAAGATGACTGGTAAAACCTAGTACTATGGGAGATTTTTATTATCAGAAAGGTAAAGTCCAAAGACATAGTGAAACAATGGGAATTTTCATTCAAAGTGGAAAATATGTATAAAGAAGTGAAGACTGTGTACAAGGGTAGGCATTTTAAGCTCTAACAAGTGTGAAAAGCCTTCAGCATCTATGCCTTGTGCTCCTGTCTACAACAAACTGAAGTTAAGGAAACTCACTTTGAATTTGACTGGTTCAGGGTATTGTGTGTCACCTTGGATAGGTCTTTTAAAATCTGTGTGTTTTACTGTTGACTTAATGAAAGTGTAACTGGGAGTCAGATTAAGTAGGGGATTTAGGAGTTATTATTGTAGCAATTTATAGGCATATGTATGTACTTAAGATCATTTTCCTTGTTAATAAATGTTTAATCTAGTTTTGTAAAAACTTATAAGACTTGGTGGTCTTATTCAATTCAAGGCATGCATCTCGAAATTTATACAAATTGCAAAACAAGTTGTGGTAGTTGTTTCAAGTTTCCCTTTGGGATTTGAGCAGCTCTTCATTTACCATCGGTTGTGCCATAACAAGAGCACGTGCTTAATTTAATTTAAAACCTTTCTAGGAGCTTGCTTCATAAATGGTAAAAAGCGTATTAAATATTAATTTTAGAAAAAGACAACTGGCATTTATTTAACAACTTTCATGACCTCAGGATGTCACCAAGCGCTTTACAGCCAATTATGTACAATTTGAAGTTTAGTCATTGTTGTAGCAAAGGAAACGCAGCAACAAATTTGCACACAAGATCAAACAAACCAAAATGAGATAAATGATAACTTCATTTCTTTGCATGGTGTTGATTTAGTGATGGATGCTGAGTGACGTCCTCTGCTCTTCTTTGAACAGTGTCAGGGATCTTTTATGCCCAGCTGAGAGGGCAGATGGAATCTCTGTTTAACATCTCATCTGAAAGACGGCATCTCTGCCACTGCAGTATTCCCTTTGTACTAAATTATGAATCCAATAGAATTTAGTAAAAAATTTGATAAATAACAGCATAAAAAATGCATTCCTTCTTTCATTAGACATATATCAATTTTCACAAGTGATTCTCCACATTTTCTCATCTCCTTCAAATTGTTAGAAATTTTCTATCGTCCTAATTATATTGGTGTGGAGCCTGGCTCACCTGGTGACACTGGAATGATGCCAGGACTGTTTTAGCTCTAGCTCTGATTTCTAGGTCCCAGGTGAGACACCTGCCAATTTGGGCAGGAATTAGTAACTAGCTGAAAGGTGGGAATGGGACTTCAGGTGGCAGGAGGCCACTCACTTGCCAGGGACCCATGGGAACAGTAAGATAAAAGCAAAAATCTGCGGATGCTGGAAATCCAAAACAAAAATAAAAATAAAAATACCTGGAAAAACTCAGCAGGTCTGACAGCATCTGCGGAGAGGAATACAGTTAACGTTTCGAGTCCGTATGACTCTTCAACAGAACAGTTCCTGGCAACCAGGTAAGATCATCAGGAGATGATGGGTGATCTTGGTCAAAGAAGTGGGGGGGGAATCTCAAGGTTTCCTACTAGGGCCTTCAGCAGCACATCTGCTCCTCCTAACCCACAAAGAAACCATAAAGATTTCAAACTTTTGACCTTCTGACACTATCTGAGGTCCTGATTTGCTGCCCAAAGCACAGTTTTTAAAATGACACAGAATATATAGATTGGGCCACAATTTTAGCACCCCCCTCCCCCCCCCCCCCGCCCCCCCCCACCCCACCCCCGCACCACCCACCATGCTTCATTTTTGTTGAGCACAGGGAGATGGGGATGGGTCAAGTGTTTAAAATTAAGCTTTATAAAATGAAAATTGCTTCCCATAAGGGTCACATTGAAACTGATGATGGTGCATTTCCATCAGATCTGGACTAACCAGGTGTTTGCATTTGACATTCCTTCACACAAAAATCAAACTGCTGCTCAACAAATCTTGGCTCAGGTCTTCAGTCCCACCTATATGGGAAAAGTACTCAGTATAAACCCTTGTTCAGAACTTAAAGTATCACTTGTGAACTCAAAAGACATTGGTATAGTTGTTTGGAGGAGCTTGATATGTGCCATCTACAGACTATTTATATTCATTTTTATACAGCGGCCCTATCTTTCTTGCATGTTGGAATTATAGTTCATGCTAAATATGATACCAAACCAAAGGAAAAAGCTTGGTATTTATTATAATCTATGGATAATCTTGATTTAAAATAATATTAAGAAATTGGTGATTGTTAACATTCTTTCATAAGGGCATAAGAAATAAGAGCTGGAGTAGGCCATTTGCCCCCTCAGCCCAGATCTGCCATTCAGTAAGATCATGGCTGATCTGATTGCGGCCTTGAATCTACTTTCCTGCCTGCCAATCCCCACCATCCAATAACCTTTGACACCCTTTTACATCAAGAACCTGTATAATTTGGCCTTGAATATATCCAATGACCCAGCCTCCACTGCTTCCATAGAAAATTAATGACCCTCTGAGAGTTGAAATTCCTCCTTATCTCTGTCTTAAATGGGTGACCTCTTTAAACTGTGTCTCCTAGGCCAGAATCTTCAGCACGTTGATACGTAAAATGACATGCGGTGACGTCGGGCATGCGTCCCAATGTCATTGTGCGTCATTCCGATCTTCAGTTTGGCGGGTGCACAACCGACTCCGGTGCACACCCACTGAACTGTCAAAGGCCTATTAAGGCCATTTAAATATCAATTCAAATAATTAACAGAGCTGCCCATCCAACCTTAAGGTTGACGGGCTGGCGAAAAGCCCAGGCGGCCTTCGCATTTATCATGGAACCTCATCCACTGGCGGGATGAGGTTTCATGAAGGTTTTAAACTTTAATAAAAAATTTTAATAAAATTCATAGACATGATAATGAGGGGACATGTCTTAAATTTTTTGTTTTCTTTGTATAAATTTTTAAAAATCAAACTCATTTCCCTGAGGCAGCTTTTTCACGTGCATTTGTGAAAGAGCACAGGTCCCAACTCAGCTTACTACCCCTGGTCGCACAGGGAGCGCTCAGTGCTTCTGGGTGTGCGTTACACTGGGCGGGCCTTAATTGGCCCGCCCATGCAAAATGGCCACAGCCGATCACGGGCGGCAATCGGCTGCATGCCCGCTTGTGCCCGCTCCTGCCCAGCCCCTGCGACAGGGAGAAAATTCTCCCCTTAGTTCTAGATCCCCCTATGAGGGAAAATAATCTCCCAGCATCTCCCCTGTCGAGCCCACTCAGAACCTTATGTCTTTTAATGAGATCACCTCTCTTTCTTCTAAACTCCAATGAGTATAGGTCCAATCTGCTCAGCCTTTATTCATAAGACAACCCCTTCATCCCAGGTATCAACCTAGTGAACCTTCTCTGAACTGCCTCCAATAAGGAGGCCAAAAAACAATATGCAGTACAGGTGAGATCTTACCAAAGCTCTGTACAGTTGTAACAAGATTTCCCTACTTTTACACTCCATCTCCCTTGCAATAAAAGCCAACATTCCATTTGCCTTCCAAACTATTTCCTGTACCTGCATGCTAACTTTTTGTGATTCATTTATGAGGACATCCAGATCCCTTTGTGCTGCAGCATTCTGTAGTCTCTATCCATTTAAATAATAAATTGCTTTTCTATTCTTCCCACTCAAGTCAACAGCCTCACATAGTCCCACATTTTACTCCATCTGCCAATTTTTTGCCCACTCACTTAACTTGATATATATATATCCTTTTGTGGACTCTGCGTCCTTCTCACAACTTGTTTTCCAACCCATCATTATATTATCAAATTTGGCCACTAGATACACTTGGTTCTTTCATCCAAATCCTGAATATGGATTGCAAATAGTTGAGGATCCAGCACTGATGTCTGTGGCACTTCATTAGTTATAGTTATAGTTAGCCAGCCTGAAAATTATCCACTTATCCTGACTCTGTCTTTTCTGTTGGTTAGTCAAACCTCTATCCATGCTAATATATTACACCATGAGCTGTTATCTTTTATTGGCAACTTATCAAACGCATTTTGGAAATCAAAATATATTACATCTACTGTTTGCCTTTTATCCACCCTGCTTGTTACATCTTCAAAGACATTTGTCAGCACGATTTTCCTTTCATACAATCATGTTGGCTTTGTACTATGATTATCTAAATGCTCTGCTACTGCTTCCTTAATAATGGATTCCAATGATAGATGTTAGGCTAAATGACCTATAGTTTCTTGCTTTTGGTCTCCCTCCTTTCTTGATTAAAGTTTTTAATTTACTTATTCACTCACAGGATGTGGGCATCGCTGGCTAGGTCAGCATGTATCGCCCGCCCATCCCTAATTGCCCTTGAGGAGGAGCTGTTGAGCCACCTTCTTGAACTACTGCAACCATGTGGTGTAGGTGTATCCACAGTGCTGTTAGGGAGTTCCAGAGTTTTGACCAAGTGACAGTGAAAGAATGGCGATCTTTTTCCAAGTCAGGACGATGTGTGGCTTGGAGCGTAGTGGTGGTGGTGTTCCATCTGCTACCCTTATCCTTCTAGGTAGTAGATGTTGTGGGTTTGGAACAGAGGTCTTACATTTGCAATTTCTCAATCCATTGGGACCATTCCAGAATCTAGGGAATTTTGAAATATTACAACCAATGCATTGACTATTTCTGCAGCCACTTTTTTTAACACCCTAAGATGCAGACCATCAGGTTCGGGGGACTTATCACCCCTGAGTGCCATTAGTCTTCCTTGCACTTTTTCTCTAGTGATTGTGACTCTTTTAAGTTCCTGCCTCCCTTTTTCCCCTTGGTTTTCTACTATTCTTGGGGTGTTTTTTGTGTCTGTTACTGCAAAGACTGATACAAAATACTTATTCAACATCTCTGCCATTTCCTTGTTTCTCATTATTAATTCTCCAGTCTCATCCTCTGAGGGACCAACATTTACTTTAATTGCTCTCTTCCTTTTTATATACTTTCAGAAGCTCATTACAAGTTTGGTACATCCATTCTTGTTTCTTAGTATTTTATGTTGCATATCCATCCTTTTCAACATGTCAGGTGTTATGATTCTTGCATTATTTGACAGCAGTAACAGGTAGATAGATTTGAATCAACCATATCTCACATTCCTTAAGCATTATGTCTGGCCTCTAGCTTACTATTGAGCCTGATTCTTATTTATATTCCTTCAATATGATTGAACATTTCTCACCAATATCACATTGTGATAAATTGCCCAGCCAAAAGCCTAACTCTGTTAAATTGTTCCTAACTTTTTTGCTTTTTTAAATGAAATTACGATCAATCTTTTCTTTGCAGAAGTTCTCTGTGTGCAATAAATGGCATGAGAGAGGGAAAAATTGTGTGGTCTTTAAAGACTAATTAGGACTTCCATAAAAACAATCTAAAGTAGGCCCTATCTGTATTGATAATTCATAAGTTGTTGAATAATCTACTTTTACAGCATTTACATTGTGTTTTCTGTTAATATAACATTTCCATTATAGGCAATTTAAAAGTATAAACCATACACAAGCACAGACATTTAACTTCCCAGCAAATGGTTATCCTTGACAGCTGGTCCATAATTCATGTTTCCATAGCTTAAAGTGAACAATTGGAACCCATTCTGAGATCATCGAATGCTAACTTAGGTTCAATTCTATCTGTGCTAAGTCAGCAAATAGCAGTGAAACAGCAGCATTAAATTGGTCTTTTTAGAACCTGACAACTATTTGTTCCATAATGAGCCTGCCATAGTACTGCCCACTAATGGTGAATATGACCCTTACTATCTTCAAAATAGGTGGAAAAAACTTGGCAAAATAAGAAAATTCAGTGTATTGCTGAAAAAAGAGATATGTCAAAGCTTTTTGTCTTGCACTTCTCAGGACACCACAAGAATAGCAATATAAGGGGAAAACAACAATATTTACTGTATGTGGAGAGAGTGCTGATTGGTTGACAAATGAACTTTGATTGGTAGAGGCATTGCCATTACGAATGCACCAGTGATGGTGACTGATAGTTAACTGCCAAGCATTGTTCGAAATCTAAACCAGGCAGCTTGACTCTGATTGGTCAAGGCATTGCTCTGAAGAATGAGTCAATGAATGGTTGTCACTTATTTTGTTTAGCTGAAACAGGCACAATGTACGCACATGTTCTTTCTGTCTGCAAAGAACAAGGCCCTGTGTATTAATATATGTAGCTTCCAGTACACGCAAATATGCCACACTGTGAGCCCAACTGACAATCTAATGTTGGTTATCGGCGCAATTCTTAGTACACTGAGGATTATTTAGCAAATATTGTCCAATTGCAGAATCACATCTAATGTTGGGCACTGTGATTTGAGCTTTGCAAGCACGGCTGGCTTGGTACAATCTGTACCTTACCCATTGTGAACAGCAGCTGGGACATGCTGTTTGAAGTCCCAGCCACTGTTTGGTGCACAAAAGTATACTCGTATGCAGATAATATCAAAGATCAACATTGAATTCTTGCTGAGGCTATTGGTGGACTGGCTTTATCCTCGCTAAACAACCCCATTAGTGGTTTATGGTCTGACACTATAGTGAAATGTCACCCATGCAGGTACTGATGGAATTTCTTCACTCCAAATATTACTGATAAACCTTCCTTTTCAAATTGTGAATAACCTTTCTCAGCTGCAGACAGGGTTCTGGAGACATAGCCTATAGGCCTTTCTGAACCATCTTCCATCCTGTGTGACAACACAGCTCCCACACCGTAATGAGGTGCATCACAAGTTAATATTAATTATTTTGGGTCATAATGTACAGGTAGACAGGATGAATGTAATTGCTTCTTGACTTTTACAAAGGCTTCTTCTTGTTGTGCATTCCTTGACCAATGCTGGTTCTTTTTCAATAACAAGTGTAAAGGTTCTAAAATTGTTTACAAGTTTGGCAAGAAGCAACTATAATAATTAATCATGCCCAAAAAAGACTTGAATTCAGTGACACTGGTAGGAGAGGGCATCTCTTTGATTGCGCTGACTTTCTCCTCTACTGGGTGCAACCCCTTAGCATCCATTCGGTGACCCAATTAAGTGACTTCTGGCACTTGGAATGTACATTTCTCTTTCTTCAATCATACACCAACTTCCAAAACTCTTCTTAAAACCTTTTCTATGTTGGCCAAATATTCAGCTTCCATTGATCCTGTGATCAGGACATCATCTAGGTATGCTACTACTTGGGGAAGTCCTTGCAATAGACTTTCCATGGTCCTTTGGAAGATTGCACAGGCAGATGATAAACAAAAGGATAGGCGTGTATATTGGCACAGGCCCTTCTGTGTGTTGATGGTTACATACCCTCTAGATGTGCTGTCCAGCTCTAACTGTTGGTATGCATGGCTCATGTCTAGTTTGGTGTAGGGTTTTCCCCAGCTAGCTTAGCGTACAGATCTTCAATCCTTGGGATAGGATATTTATCTACTTTAGCAGGCTTGTTCACAGTCAATTTTCACTCTCCACAAATTACAATATTTTGATCTGGATTCATCATAGGGTCTACGGGCACTGCCCATTCCAAAAATTGGACTGGCTGGATGATGTATAGCTTCTCTAAACAGCACAACTCTGCATCCATCTTCTCTTTTATGGCGTAAGGCACAGGGCTGGCCCTTAAGAACCGAGGTGTCGCCTCCGAATCTACATATATTTTTGCTTTTAGGCTTTTTACCTTTCCCAATTCATCACAAAATATGCTGTTGTACTTCCTTAACAGCTCACGCAATCGTCTTGTTATCACTTGACAAATTTCTGACCAGTTGAGCTTAAATTTTGTAACTAATTGTTACAATTACCAGAAGACTAGGTCCTTCACCTGTCACAATGATCACTGGAAGCTGGGTTGTCTGTTGCCTTTAGGGCACAAATACTGTCGTGATGCCCTTTACCTGCATTGACTCTACAGTGTACGTCTTCAGTCGAGCCATGGTTTGCTCCAGGTTCAGTGGCTGGGTACCTTCACTTAGATATTTAAATATATGTTCTTCCACTACTGTGGCTGAGGCTCCCTTGTCTACCCCCATGACTAGAGGCTTCCCATTCACTTGAAATGTGATGGTTATTGATCCAGTTTTTATTCTTTGACATTGTATAGAGAATAGGTATCAGTATCAGCAGCTTCAGGTTCTGTTATATTGTGCACTTCAATCATCTTCGTCTGCTGTCTGACTGGCTGTCTCGAATTTGCCCTACATTGTTTTATTATTGTGGCACTAATGACATTTTGCCTCCTTAAGTCTGCAGGTTTCTGGTACATGGTTACCCCCACATTGGTAACAGATTAATTTCTGAATCGCTGCTGAAATTCTTCCACCAGGCCTTTTCACTTTTCGAGCAGCACAGACTGTCTCCCACTTAGCGGCTGTCTTTCTGATTTTTGCACCACGCGCAAGTTTCTCAACCCAACTGAAGAATGATGCCATGTTGCACACTCTGTAAAGCCTATCAGTCCCTCTCAGCACTCTTCATTGCCAGCGCTATTTCCATGGCACGCATCAAATCGATGTTAGCTTCTACAAGTAAACGGCACTGAATGGCATCGTTGTGAATGCCACAAACCAACTGGTCTCGCAACATGTCATTGAGTGTGTCTCCAAAGTCTCAATGCTCAGTCAACTGCTTCAACTTTGCTATATAAGTTGTGATGGTCTCTCCTGGGGCCCTTACTCTGGAGTTAAACCTAAACCTCTGCGTTATTACCGATGGTTTTGGCTGAAAATGCATATTCACAAGGTCTACCAATTGTTAAGAGATTTATAATCGGGTGCATTTGGGGCTGTCAGACTGTGGATGAGGTTATATGTCTTGCTACCACAGACACTGCTTCTCCTCTGCTGTTATTTCATTCTCCACAAAATAAAAACCTAGGCGCTCTACGTTCTGGCTCCAGTCATCCATGGATGCATCATAAGTGTTGATTTTGCCAAAGAGTGACATGACTGGTGAGTATACTTTTCTTTCTTTCCTTAAGAACTTATGTACTCACATTCACAAGGTGAGGTGCAGCATCAGAGCTACTTTACCCTCATCGCCAAATGTAATGAACTTAATGTACCGGACAGGTGTCTTACTTGAAACAGATAACTTTATTACTGAGCTCTTTTAGAAGCTCCATGCTTGAAACAGGTCCAAAATAGAAAGTTCTGCCCCCAGGATTTCCCACGCTTATGGCTTTTTCGTCAGAACAATCACTTGACCCCTAAAGGTTATACCTTCAATCACTACACCAATCAGCATTCTCTTCACATACAGTATAAATTGTTGTTTTCCCCTTATATTGGTAATATTGTGAAGTGTCCTGATGAGTGCAAGATAAAGAGCTTCAACATGTCTCTTTTTTCAGCAATACTCAAGTTCTGTACCATCAAATAAAAATTCATTGTCTGGTTTAGCTAAAAAAAACATAAACGCTGTGGTAAAAAACAAACTATGTCTGTTGCCCTCCACCATTATTTCAGCTCTTCACAGTTGCATCTGCGAATCAAAATTACTTCCCATGTGCAATTGAAAAATCAGTAAAATTCTATCCAATAAACTGTATACACTTGTTACTGAACTAAAAAATTGCTGGAACTATAGAAAGTAAGGTTTCATTCCACTCATATTTTGTGGAGGGAAAAGTTCAATTACAAATAGAATAAATTATATCAGTTTTCCTGTGCATTGTTCATAGTGATTGTTGAAATCAGAAGTAGAGATGAGGCCCATGTCATCACATGGAGCTTGGAAAGAAGGTTGCACAATTAAATCCCTGCATATAATTTATAAAAATGTACCAATTCTGGATGTGAGCATCCTAGTTGCTCTGCAAAAATGCAGGTGGGCCATCCTCTTGAACTGCTTTTAGCAGTTTCACAGAACTAAATAGCTTACTAGGCCACTTCACAGGGCCGTTAAAAGCCAATCATATTGGTGTGGGAACGGAGTCACATATAGGTCACGCTGGGTAAGGATGGCAGATTTTCTTTCCTATTGAGCCAGTTGCGATTTCAGCCTCAAGGTCAGCTTTATTGATATTAAGTTTTTTATATTTCCATATTTAATAAAGAACTTGAGTTTAAATTCTCAAACTGACACAATAAGATTTGGGGGGAGTTTTAATCTGTCAAGATGGATAGGTTTCTGACAGGCAAAAGTTAAATCAGCTGAAACTGACGGCTTGCTGGGAAGCCAGCAGGAACCTGTCCACTTCCACCTTTAATCAGAGCGCATTCTTCAGTGAGCCAGAAATCCCATGAGACAGGCAGGTGAGCCATTTAAATGCAGAAAATGGCCATTAGTTACTTTTAACTCTGTGCGTGCAGGTTTCTTGGGCTTCGTGGAACTTGCTGGGGCAAGGTGATTGGCCAGCATGGTTGATGAGGCTGATCAATTGACAGGCAAGAAACGCTTTAAATACTGAGCTCTGCCATCTGCTTCCTTGCCGAAGTGAAAGTTTTTGCTCATTGGATTGTTCTGAGAATCTACTTTCACCACTTTGGAGGTGATTGCCAATACCCAAGAAGCCATTTCCATTACCTTGGAGTTTTTTTACCTTTGGCTGTTAATTTTCACAATCAAATGGGAGCCATTTATGCAGCTCCATGTTAGACCCCAACAGCACCAATGATACCATCAACAGCAGGAGCAGCAGCACCTTTCTCCTCAACATTGTGTCACTCCACAGGACAGAAGGGACAAGCACAGAGCTTGGACATGCAAGAAGCAATACCCTAACATAGGGTATACAGGCAGAGGGTCAGTTTCCGGGACAGGACTGAGTAACAGTGTCTCAGTTTCCCATAGGTGGTTGCTGGCATTTGCAGTGCCCTGAAAGAAGGCCTCCTGCCAAGTGGACCAGGTGGGCACGCACTGTCAGTAGCAGTCAAGCCACTTCATGTCTTAAACTCTGGCTCCTCTTGGAGATCTGCTGGTGATATTTATTGAATCACACAGTTTGTTCCCCACACGTGCATCTCACAGGTGACAGATGCCTTGTTTGCACTTTGTCACTGATGAGGTCAGCCAAAATGAAGGGTATTTGGATTTACTGCTCATATTGGGTATCCACAGGTTTAAGGAGTTATAGATTGCACATGAGTGGCAATCAAACACTCCTAGATCACCAAGGATTCTTCATCAGCCAAAAGGGATTTCACTCCATCAATGTTCAGCCTATCTGCAACAAGCATCTTGCATGTCTGTGCAAGAAACTCGGGGAGTTGTAATGATGAATTCATCCTGTGCCAGTCAAGTTTCCCTGAGATATTCACACCTCGAAGAAGAGTCAGTGAAAGTCTCCTTAGAAATAAATGCTATCCTCTAAAGATGTGGCTGATGACACCTGGGAGGAACCCAAACACTGACACCCAGGAAAGGTATAGCAGAAGCCAGATGAGCACCAGAGTTGTCATTAAGCAAGCAATCAGGATGCTAAAGATGTATTTCAGGTCTCTTGCCAGACCCAGGGGCACCCTCCAGTATGCACCAGCCAAGGGTTCCAGAGCAGTTGTGTTCGACTGCAGCTTGCATTACATTGTCCTGCAGCGAGGACTGGAGTTCCAGGAGGAAGAGGGTGATGAGTGCTCTGCAATTTCAGAGGAGAAAGAGGAAGAGCAACAAGAGGAAAATTATAAAGAAGCAAACAATTCTATAATTCCTGATGACTGCAGTGCATTACAGTTATGAAGTTTATTAGATTATTAAGCTTTGGGACTGTCTTAAATGATTGTTAGAGACTAGGGGCTGAGGGGCTGGTGGTAGACTTTGGCGGGGGTGGGATGGCATATTGTTTTACTGGGAAGGTGGTTCAAGGTATCTACACTTGGAGAAGGTGGTTCAGGATATTTACACTTGAAGACAATGGCAGCAGCCTATGTGCTAACAGTGGATAGACTATAAATCTCCAAAGTTCCAGAAAAATGTTGAGGATTCCAGATTGCAAACAGTTGTGCTTTAAACTGTTCAATTAGCTCCAAGATGAAAGAGAGTTGGGATCTCAAGGATAGCTAATTAGCATCTCTACCTGGATGCAAGGCCCACGTGATTCACGTTGCCATGGTGATGGGCTTTAATAAAAAGTGTACAGAGGAAGCCATTGTCATATCAGGTTACAGGCTTTCTTTAAGTATTACTGAATGTCACAGGTTAGATTGCTGGGGCCTGGGAGAGAGCAGGAAGAGGCTGAAAGTTTCCATGGTTCACTGTGCAGGAATGCAGGTTGGAGCTTGTGCTCAGATTGGAAAGACCAAATTCAAGGGGAATTATAACGAGGCTGAAATATTTGCCTAGCTTTAGCTAGAAGGAGAAGCCCCCAGGAAAACTCACACTGTGAAAGACAGTTCTGGAGTTAAAAGTTTTCACATTGGGTGAGATTGGAAGTAAATCCTCTGGAGCTAAGAATATTTTGGACTGATTCTGGGAGAATTGAATATCTACTTAAAGGACAGTATACCATATGCCTGATAGTGAGTTTTATTGGTCGTGTTAAAAGTTCTGTTCTGTAGTTTAAAGTTTTTGTTGCCGACAAAAATAATTTAGTGAATAGTCAGTTTCTTACAGTAAATGTCTTAAAATGTGAAATCTTGCTGTGTTACCCTTTCAGCTATTAACTGGAAGTTCAAATTTCTTTTTTGAAAAGTTGTCGGTCTCCACGGGATTGTAACAAGTGAATTATATTGGGTGTTCTGGGCACAGTGACCTCTGCCAAACTATAGCGTTTAGGGTGCCAGTATGCGGAGTTAGATACCAAATTAAGAAGCAGAAACTCAAAAGTAATAACCTCTAGATCATTACCTGAGACACATGCAAATTGGCAGAGGGAAAATAATATTACAGAGATGAATGGGTGGCTCAAAGACTGGTGAGAAAGAAGTGGGTTCCAGTTCATGGGGCACTGGCACAAAGTGGGGGCTGTACTGTTGTGACGACCTAGCCTGGTTCATGCTGGGGCGAGTGTTTTTCTGAATCCCATAACTAGGGAAGTAGAAAGGGTTTTAAACTAAATCGTGGGGGCAAGGGATCAAATGTGGGAAGATGTGGTAAATTTAAGGAGTAGAGACAAGGTAAGAGGAAGGTATTAGTTTGGGAAATGATAATCAGACCATGACATGAAGGGACAGAGTACAAGTCTAAGAGTAAACCAATAGATTAGGCTAGAGGTTAGAAAAATAATGAAAGGACAAAGCTTCAAGCTCTATATCTGAATGCACATAGCATTCAAAACAAAACAGATGAACTAATTGTGTAAATAGAGATAAATAAGTACGATCTAATACCCATTACAGAAACATGGCTGCAGGATGGCATAGATTGGGACCCCAACATTGAAGGGTATGTGACTTTTAGGAACGATAGGAAGCTAGGAAAAGATGGAGTGGTTAATTAAAGGTGACATTGCCACAATAACGAGGGATGGCCTAAGTGCAGGAAACCAAGGATATAGAAGTGGTTTGGGTAGAAATGAAGAATGATAAAGGCAAGAAGTCACTTGTTCAAGTGATATAAAGGCCCACTAACAGTAGTAACATGGTAGTACGGGATATCAAAGCAAAAACAGTGGGAGCTTGTCAGAAAGGTACGGCGATTATAATGGGGAATCTTAATCTATTTATAGGCTGGAACAACCAGATGGGAAAAATGTAGCATAAATGGCAAATTAATAGAATGTTTTCAGGATAATTTCTTAGATCGGCACGTTCTGGAGCCAACCAGGTGGCAGGCTATACTGGACCTGGTGTCGTGCAATGAGATAGAATTAATTAATGACCTCATAGTGAAGGCCCCAGGTAGCAGTGATTATAATATGATGGAATTTTACATTCAGTTTGAGGGAGAAAAGACTGGGTCTAATACTAGTATTTTAAACTTAAATAAGGGCAATTACAAGGGCATGAAAGCAGAGCTAACGAAAGTGAATTGGCAATTTAGGTTATGGGATAGGCCAGTAGAGATCCAGTGACAGACATTTAATGAGATATTTCAGAATACACAGAATAGATACATTCCAACAAAAAAGAAAACTTCTAAGGGGAGGATCCATCATCTGTAGTTAACTAAAAAAGTTAAAGATAGTGTCAAACTTAAAGAAAAAAGCATATAATTGTGTAAAGATGAGGATCAGGTCAGAAGGTTGAACAGAATATAAGAGACAGCAAGGTATGACTAAAAGAATAAGGAGGGAAAAAATTAGAGTACGAGAGAAAGCTAGCTAGAAACATTAAGACAGACAGAAAGAGTTTCTATAGGTAATTAAAAAAGAAAAGAGTTAACAAAGTGAGCATTGGTCCTATAGAAAGTAAGTCTGGGAAATTAATAATAGAAAATAAGGAGATGGCAGATGAATTGAATAGGTATTTTGCATTGGTCCTCACTATAGAGGATACAAGTAACATCCCAGAAGTACTTGCAAATTAGGAATTGGAAGGTAGAGAGAAACTCAAGAAAATTACAATCACCAGGGAAGTGGCACTTAGTAAATTGTTGAAACTGTGGGTTGACAAGTGCCCAGGTCCTGATGGATTTCATCCCAGAGTCTCAAAAGAAGTGGTTAGTGAGTTAGTTGATGTATTGGCTTTAATTTTCCAAAAAAAATTCACTAGATTTGGGGAAGGTTCCATTAGATTAGAAAATAGCTAATGTAACTCATTTATTCAAAAAGGGAATCAGAAAACAGGAAACTAAAGGCCAGTTAGCGTAACATTTTCCCTTTGACAGATGTTAGAAGCTATGATTAAAGACATTATAACAGGGCACTTAGGTAAATTCAAAGTAATCAGGCAGAGTCAACATGCCTTTGTGAAAGGGAAATCATGTATAAACAATTAATTGGAGTTCTTTGAAGAAGTAACAAGTGTTGTGGATAAGGGGGAACTGGTGGATGTGTTGTACTTAGATTTTCAGAAGGCATTTGAAAATAGAAGCTCATGGTGTAGGGGTAACATATCGACATGGATAGGAGATTGGCTGGCTAACAGGAAGCAGGGAGTAGGCATAAATGGCTCATTTTCTGGTTGGCAAGGTGTGATGAGAGGTGTGCCGCAGGGACCAGTGCTGAGGCCTCAACTCTTTACAATTTAACATACATGATTTAGATGAAGGGACCAATGGTATGGCTGCTAAATTTGCTGATGATACAAAGGTAGGTAGGAAAGTAAGTTGTGAAGAGGATGTAAGGAGCCTACAAAAAGATATAGATAGGTTAGGTGAGTGAGCAAAGATCTGGCGAATGGAGCATAATGTAGGAAAATGTGAGGTTGTCCATTTTGGCAGGATTAATGAAAGAAGAGGCATATTATCTAAATGGTGAGAGATTGCAGAGCTCTGAGATGCAGAGGGACCTGGGTCTCCTACAGCATGAATCACAGAAGGTTAGTATGCAGATGCAGCAAGTATTTAGCTAAGCTAATAGGACGTTATCATTTATTGCAATGGGAATTGAATGCAACAGGTTATACTTCAGTTATACAGGGCCTTGGTGAGACCATATCTGGAGTACTGTGTACAGTATTAGTCTTATTTAAGGAAAGATGTAAATACATTAGATACAGTTAATTTAGTTAAAAAGAAGTGTTATATAAAATATCTGAGTGTAGGGTTTGCTAAGTCCCAGATGTATTGCCTTCTGGTATAGAATAAGGAACAAAGGAACTTTCTGTTTTTTTACACAGGAAGCTGGGGTTCAGAAGCAGATAGCTGTGTGTGCTTATATTCTTAATTGTTAATAAGTGACAAAACGCTTCAAATGTCGATGAAGATTGGATCATCATTATTAGGGGCTTTAGAGTATATTGATCCAGCTACTATGGACTTTGTAGTTTATGTTGAGCAAATGGAACAGTTTTTCATTGCGAATGAGATTGAAGAGGAAAAGCAGGACTCAGTGTTTCTCACAGTCATCAGAATGAAAAGTTTCACTTTACTGAGAAATCTCATTGCTCCTAAAAAGCCAGCAGATAAGAGCTTGTGGATGGTTTAACAAAGCACTTCAATCCCAGACCAACAATTACTGCCAAGCGATTCAAGTTTCACTGAAGAGAACAGCATGAGAGTGAGTCAGTTTCCCAGTTCCTGGCTGGGTTGAGAAAATTAGTGGAACATTGTGACTTTAAAGGTTACCTGGAAGAAGCATTGCGTGATCGCTTGGTTTGTGGACTAAGAAATGAAAGAATTCAGTGTAGATTGTTAGGGGAGCAAGAGTTGACACTGAAGAAAGCGTTTGAGATTGCTCAAAGCATAGAAATGGCAGAGAAACAAGCTGAAGTTTTGAAAGTGCATTCTATCAATGCCAAAGTTAAAATAGTAAAGTCAGGGTATACTCGCTTCCAAACATGTTACCGCTGTAATGGAATAGGGCATAATGCTGAAGCCTGTAAGCGGAAAACCACTGATTGTCGCTACTGTGGAAAAAAAAGGATACATGCAGCATGCATGTAGATCAAAGGCTGCTCACAGTAAAGCAGTACCGCCAAGAAAAGGGCATCACGAGGAGCACACAGACAAGTCATGCTTAAAAATAAACAGGCAGTTTACTTATTAAAAAAACGCATTGCTTGGAAACAAAATACAAAAGTAATGCGAGTCCAGGTGAGACAGAAAGTGAAACTAACAGCGATAGTGAGGAAGAACAATTGTATTGCATTCAGTCTGATCTGAAACTAGATGAAGGATTGAAAGTTCACATTGCCTTAAATGGTGAAGTGGTTGAAATGGAGGTTGACACTGGAGCATCTGTTTCTGTTGCTTCAGAGAAGACACGGGAGAAAATTTTCAAGAAATGCCCATTGGAGAATAGCCTCCTCCAGCTTAGCACCTACACTGGTGAGCCTGTGAATATACTCGGAAAAATGTTCGCTCAAGCTAAGTATGGAGATCAAATAGCAAGGTTGCCACTTATCATTGTGAAAGGGGACCGTCTATCGCTTATGGGCAGGAACTGGCTAAAAGAAATTCGGCTGGACTGGAATAAAATAAAGTGCATTTCTACCCCATGTTGCAGTCCTTGTTTGACAAACATACTGATGTCTTTGAAGAAGGCCTTGGAGTTATTAAAGACATTGAAGCCGAACTTGCTGTGAAGACTGAAACTTCTCCAAGGTTCTTCAAACCATGTTCAGTTCCCTACTCAATGTGACAGAAAATTGAGAAGGAATTAGAACGACTTGAAAACTTTCAGATAATTAAGAAAGCTGATTATGCAGAGTTGGCAGCTCCAATAGCCCCAGTAGTGAAGGATGACGGGTCTATCATGATATGTGGTGACTATAAAATCACCATTAATCCTTCCCTTGAAGTGTATCAGTGCCCGCTACCGAAAATTGAGGACCTGTTTCGCTGCTTTGAATGGAGGTGGATTATTCACAAAGCAAATGCAGCTGAGTGAAGATTCCAGGAGGTTTACATCCATCAGCGCACACAGAGGCCTGTATCAATACAAACGACTACCATTTGGAATCACGTCATCACCACCTTGGACAAAGTTTGCTTTCAGGACAATATGCTCATCACCGGGAAAAACCTCTCAACTCATTTTGAGAACTTAGGCAGGGTCCTGCGTAGCTTGGAAAAATATGGCATCTGCTGTAAGAAATCTAAATGCTCATTCCTGAAGCCCTCAGTGGTGTACCTGGGACATGTGATCGATGAAACTGACCTCTCAACCTCACCCAGAAAGCTGGAGGCAGTGGTAAATGCACCACAACCCAAAAACGTTAATGAACTTCATTCATTTTTGGGACTTGTGAATTACTATGGCAAGTTCATTTCCAGTTTGGCTGCCAAGGCAGCATTACTGAATAATCTGCTGAAGAAGAATGCAAAATGGGATTGGTCACAAGCTTGTCAGGAAATTTTCAAGGAACTCAAGCAACAGTTCACTTCTGCTAAAGTCCTGGCACATTTCAATGAAAAGTTACCTGTCAGCCTAGCTTGTGATGCATCTGGATATGGTGTTGGAGCTGTCATCTCCCACACATTTCCTAACGGCCGTGAAAGGCCCATTGCAAACGACTCATGCACATTGTCCAAGGCAGAACAA
Organism: Cetorhinus maximus; assembly: GCF_964194155.1. Taxonomy (NCBI): domain Eukaryota; kingdom Metazoa; phylum Chordata; class Chondrichthyes; order Lamniformes; family Cetorhinidae; genus Cetorhinus; species Cetorhinus maximus. The sequence goes on along the minus strand of NC_135880.1, from coordinate 146,986,928 downwards.
AATTATGCCCAAATTGAGAAGGAAGCTCTTGGACTAATCTATGGGGTTAAGAAGTTCCACCAATTTTCATATGAGCATAAATGCATGTTATTCACAGACCACAAGCCTTTGACCTGGCTGCTTAGCCTGAAGTCACAAGCCTTGGCACTTGCTGCTGCATGCCTGCAAAGGTGGGCACTAATCTTATCTGCTGACCAGTGTGAAATTACATTTCACTCTACTGAGAATCATGGAAATGCAGACACACCTTCCAGACTCCCGTTACACCAAAGCTCCACAACTCGAAGTGAAGTCACTGCTTTCAAGGTGAACCAGATAGACATGTTACCTGTTAAAGTGGATCAAATTCGACTTGAAACGCAGAGGAATGTTGTGCTTTCCAATGTTTGCCTGTTCACACAGAAGGGTTGGTGTGTACCTGAAGAAGTGTCTACTGAGTTTAAACCTTACTACATGCGTTGATTTGAGTTGACTCTGCAAGACGGTTGTTTGTTATGGGGAATCAGAGTTGTTATTCCTCCAAATTCCAAACATGAGTGTTAGAAGCACTGCGCCTCAGTCACACGGGAATCATCAAAATGAAAGCATCAGCTCATCTGCATAAATGGTGGCCATACCTGGATAAAGACATTGAAGGCATGATCAATGATTGCCCTCCATGCCAAGAAATTAAGTCTTCTCCTGCATCTGCCCCATTACATCCATGGGCTTGGCCTGACCACCCACAGCAGTGACTCCATGTGGACTACTTCTCAGGCATAAGTTCCTGATTGTGGTGGATGCCCGCACAAAGTGGCCTCATGTTATTCCAATGAAGTCGACTACTTCAGTAAAGACCACTGATGCTCTCGGGAATGTGTTCACTACTTTTGGATTGCCCGAGAAGATTGTGCCTGACAATGGCACACAGTTCACATCATGTGAATTTCAAACATTCCTGAAAAACAATGGGATCAAGCGGATTCTCATCTCACCTTACCACCCATCCTCAAATGGTGAAGCAGAGCACTTTGTTCAGACATTCAAAATGGCCAAATTGAAGGGGAGGAGGCAAACAGATTGGACGTTGAAGCTGAAGAACTTTTTGATAATGTATTGTAACACTCCACATTCAATAACAGACATATCTCCTGCTGAGCTGATGTTTGGAAGACAGCTGTGCACCAGAATGGATTTGCTGTGTCCAGATTTGAAAGGAAAGATTGGCTCAAGGCAACTTGATCAGAAAAGGTCACATGAAACAAATAAACCAGCTCGTGAATTTAATCTGGGTCAGTCTGTTTGGGTCTGAAATTACTGAGTGGTTCCTGGGAAGAATTATCAAGCGTCGAGGACCACTGACCTATGATGTTGACTCTTCTTGTGGAATCTGGAAGAGACACACTGACCAGATTAGAGAAGCCAAATCCAAAGAACCAAATTTCCAGGGATCTCCAGTCACAGTGGAAGATTTCTGGGAAACATCTGCTCCAGTTGGTGAAACCCGACTTGATTCAACTGGCAAACCTGTAGCACCTGTAGCTGCAACTGTTGAACCTGAACAGAAACAAGTGGAACAGCAGAACCTTCCTCTTCTAAGCAAACAAGTTGAGATACCTAAGCAAGCACCCCTTTCTAGACCAAAGCGAATCTGTCAACCACCTGACCGATTTGTTCCTTGCTAAAGCGGGGGAGATGTGATGTTTGTGTTTAATGTTTATGCTTTTAAAAAACCTGATAGTAGGGTGTGCTATGTCCCAGTTGAATTGCCCTCTGGTGTAGAATAAGGAATAAAGGAACTTTCTGCTTTTTTTACACATGAAGTTGGGATTCAGAAGCAGATAGCTGCGTGTGTGCGTGTGTGTGTGTGTGTGGTGTGTGTGTGTGTGTGTACACGTCTGCAAGTGCGCGTGTGCATGCATGAATTCCTAATTGTTAAAAAGTGACAAAACACTTCAGTTAGTATGCAGGTGCACCAAATAATTAGCTAAGTTAATAGAATGCTATAATTTATTGCAAGGGGAATTGAATACAAGAGTGGGGAGGTTATGCTTCACTTATACAGGACATTGGTGAGACCGCATCTGTGGACTTTTTATAAAAAAAAGATGTAAATGCATTCGGAGCAGCTCAAAGAAGGTTTACTTGATTAATACCTAGAATGGATGGATTATTTTAAGAGGAAAAGTTAGACAGGCTAGGCTTGTATCCTCTGGAGTTTAGAAGGTTAAGAGACGACTTGATTGAAACATATAAGATTCTGAGGGGACTTGATCTGGTGAATGTGGAAAGGATATTTCCTCTTTTGGGAAAACCTAGAACTCAGGGTCACTGTTTCAAAATAAGGTGCCGCCCATTTAGGACAGAGATGAGGAAAAATGCTTTCTCCAGAGCGTTGTGAGACTTTGGAATTCTCTTCCTCAAAGGTGGTTCAGGAAGCCCTTGAATATCTTTAAGGCAGAGATATGTTCTTGAAAAGCAAGGGGGCGAAAGGTTATTGGGCATAGGCAGGAATATGAGGTTAAAATCAAATCAGCCATGATCTTATTGAATGGTGGAACAGGTTTGAGGGGCCAAGTGGTCTACTTCAGCTCCTAATTCATGTGTTCATATGAACTGTCAGCAGGAATGCTTTCTGAGTTGACTTAATCATATATCTGTGACCGCTCTGAAAAGAAATATAAGTTCAATGTCTATGCTTCTCAAATAGTAACAATGCCCCAAAGGGTGGATAGGGTTTTCAGCTGAAGTTGGGCTGAGGGTAGGAACAAAGATGGGTGGTGTTACAAAGATGAAGATAGGTGGTCTCCAGGAAGGAGGGAATATGAAGTCAGAAACTCATCTCAATGTCAAATAGGATGTTAAGCTGATAAACAGCCTGCTTCAGCATGAGACAGTGGTTGGGAAGAGAAATGGAATCAATCAGGCTTGCCAATGATGCCTGCTACAATCAAATAGCCTGCAAACACTTTCTATCTTAGTTTGCAATGAATAATCGCCACTTGAACAAGGTATTAAATTGGAACCATAAAACAACTTCAAGCAAAGAGAGGGGAGAAAACTGGCAGAAGAGAAAGGCAATTTGTAATATGTGTCTTTTCAGTTGCGCATTTAATTGTGTTTCACTAAACAAGTAAAGCATAGCTTTTGGAGCTTACAATAGTTTAAGCAATATTTCTGCCTAATCGTGTGTGCTGTAATGTTTGTGCTTTATAGAATTGTGATTTAATTGCAAGCGGATAAGTATTCTTGAGAGAACAGGGCAGTTTGCTGTTAATAACAATGATGAAGGGCTTTCAACTAAAATGTTTTCTCTTTGAGTGGTTATGATAGAATCAGTAAGTGCTTTATTCACTGTTCCAGTGAGTCTAGTTTTTACAGCTGAGTCTGAATGATTTGCATGAGAGTCCTTAAGACAGTTTGATAATCATCGGCTTTCTCATAAGTAGGAAGCAATGTCCCAGAGTAAACAATTCAACTGTAGCCATGTCAATGAATGCGGGAGAATTCCATCTATCTTTGGGCAGAATTTTCCAGCCCCACCTGCCACTGGGATCGTCTGGTACCGCTGGAAGTCAATGGACTTCTGGCTGGGCCACCGAGTCTCCCACGGCAAGTCCCATCACGTTGGAGCTGGAAAATTCCAGCCTTTGTTTTTTTCTCATTAAATCCTTTCTCCACCATCTTCCAATTTGTTTACAGCCTCCATGTTATTAGTCTGGAGGATGGGAAAGACCAACTTGCAGACTTTTCCAGAAATGCTGGCAGTGTGACTCCATGCTCAGTATTCCTGGAGGCTATTCCAAGGGATGCAGGAAGTGGCTGCAGTGCAGTATTTCCCCCTTTCCTGAGGTAATACAGGTAAGATTGCCCAATGTAAAACTTGTTAATATCCTCACAATATAATCCTCTCAGATAGGACAGAGGATCTGATGACCTTTCCACAAACACTACAATGGTATCGGGGTTAAAGTTAGGATGAGGTGAGAGTGACTGCCCTTGACATCAAGGCAGCATTTGACCAAGCGTGTCATCAAGAAGCCCTGGCAAAACCGGAGTTAATGGGAACCAGGGGGAAAACTCTCCACTGATTGGAGTCATACCTAGCAAAAAGGAAGATGTGTGTGGTTATTGGAGGTCAAACATCTCAGTTCCAGAACATCACTGCAGGAGTTCCTCAGGGTAGTGTCCTAGGCACCAGCATCTTCAGCTGCTTCATCAATAACTTTTCTTCCATTATAAGGTCAGAATTGGGGATGTTCACTGATGATTGCACAATGCTCAGCACCATTTGTGACTCCTCAGATACTGAAGAACTCCATGTCCAAATGCAGCAAGACGTGGACAATATCCAGGTTTGGGCTAACAGGTGGAAAGTAACACACAAGTGCCATGCAATGACCATTTCCAACAAGAGAGGATTTAACAATCGCCCCTTGACATTCAATGGCATTACCATTGCTGAATTCTCCACTATCAACATCATGGGGGTTAGCATTGACCAGAAACTGAACTGGGCTAGTCATGTAAATACTGTGGCTACACAAACAGGACAGAGGCTAGGAATTCTGCAGGAAATAACTTACCCCCTGACTCTCCAAAGCCTACAAGGCACGAGTTAGGACTGTGATGGAATACTCTCCACTTGCATGGATGAGTGCAGCTCCAACAACACTCAGGTAGCTTGACACCATCCAGGGCAAAGCAGCCCACTTGATTGGCACACCATCCACAAACATTCACTCCCTCCATCACCGAACAGTGGCAACAGTGTATACCATCTACATGATGCACTGCAGAAACTCACCAAGGCTCCTTAGACAGCACCTTCCAAACCCATGACCACTACCATCTAGAAGGACAAGGACAGCAGGCAGGTGGGAACACCACCACCTGGAAATTCAACTCCAAACCACTCACCACCCTGACTTGGAAATATATCACCGTTTCTTCATTGTCACTGAATCAAAATTCTGGAATTCCCTCCCTAACAGCACTGTGAGTGTGCCTACATCTCAGGAACTGCAGTGGTTCAAGAAGGCAGCTCACAACCCCTTCTCAAGAGCAATTAGGGATCGGCAATAAATGCTGCCCCAGCCAGCGATGCCCATATCCCATAAAAGATTTTTTTAAAATGTTGCAGTGCCTCTGGCTTTAGCAATATTACAGGGAGCTGGAGCAGAAGCTGCAAAGAGGGAAAACTCTGTGTGATGCCCTCTGTCAAGTTGGAGCTGGAATACTCCATGTTCCTTGACAATGACAGGAGGTTGTCTGGTAGGCCACCAATGCACTCAGCACCTTGTTCTGCTTGATCATTTAGCATTCTCCTGTATGTCACCCCATCAAAGTCCTCATTTGAGTCCAGTGTAGGAGACCTGAGTTGATGGCTGAGAGTGTCAGATTAAATGACAGTGTTCATCAGTGGTCTAGTGTTGCTCTGCTCCTTCTCCTGGGCTGCTGTGATTGGGAAGGCAACAGTTCTTGGGTGTCTGAAAGCAGAAAGTAGGAAGGGGAAGGTTGCTGTGAGGAAAGTGGGCAGGGTGGAAAGCAAAGGGTCCATGGTCACATTTTTAGCAGCTTGCTCATCATGCCAGATAACAGGATGATGATGAATTGGGGGTTGAGGAGGGGCAGGAACATACCATCATTGTCAATGTTCTCAGTGATGTTGAATGCTTATGTTGCAATTGATCCCATGATGCAGAGAATCATCTTCTCTGTAAGGTTCAGGATATCCAGGTATCCATGTCACCCACCAATGTTGTTCTATTTCTAGATGATGAGCCTCTGCAAGTGGCTGTCTCTAACATGCTGGAGTTGCAAAGACAGGCAGCAGAACATCAGGTAGAGTTGTGAGAGGCAATCAACAGACTAGAGCAAAGGATGGAGGAGTCCATCCGTGTTCTTTCTGAGGTTGTGTCTATGACATGCGAGTGCCTTGAGGTCTCCATGGGAATGGTGGCGGCCACCTTGGAGACCTTGGTCCAGCAGGTCCTGCCGGATTTGTGCTTGGACCTGCACTCCATCATTATGGGCATTGGTGAGATCCATCAGTGGCTTGGCAAGAGGGGGCTAGAGCACCTCGACCTCACTCCAGGAACCCCTTCTCCTCAGGGAGTCAGGCAGGGGCCCTCTAGCACTCATAGGGAGGAGGACCAGCAGCTGGAGACCACGGGGCCATCCAAACAGTTGACTCTGAGAATGTCCAGCCGACCTCAATCACCTCTGCCTGTGACCGCATCACCTCCAGCTGTACAAGCCGAGGGGGGTGCGCCTGCCCTACAGCAGGGGATGCAAAGCAGGCTGGGGCCCTCCAAGTCTCAGCCCTCTAGAGGACGTCCGCCAAAGTCATCAAAGACAATATGGCATATCAGTCAGCAGGCTGCCTCCAGCTCTGCTGCAGATATCGGGGATGTACCAAGATGTAGCCGTAGGTTTAGAAAAATGACAAAACTTTGACATCACTTCTGGGTTATGGGTGTTCAATTACTGTTTACATCATGCACCCTTGTAAATACATTTGCTGTTCATAATAATGGTCTCGTCATTTGAAAGCATTGTGCATATGCATCTATGTTTCCTCTTATTGAGAGGTTGAGCCATGCTCCCACTCAGTGATCACCTCCCTTGGTGAGCCTCACATTTATATGATGTGTAGCTGAGTCTTGATAGTTACTCGACCCTTCTGTTATGTCAGGGAGATGTGTCAAACTCTGAAATGGAAGTGTTTGCAAAATGCTTTAGTAACCTCTACTCCTTACAAGATACCATGGAGTTAGGCTTGGTCAATAGCCTCGGAGGGTGAGCTGTAATTGTGTCTCAAAATGAGATGGGTGTCTTCATTGGTAGTGCCAAAGCTCAAGGCCAGCAGCCATGATGGTCTCACCAACCACGTACCTGTCTAAGTGTCTACAAAAAGTTTCTCATTAAGGTGGCCATGACTGCATCAAGTCCTTGATGCAGAATTGTTCACAGTCTTCTAGGTGTGATCTAACTAATGCTTTGTATAGTTTAGCAAGGCTTCCTTATTTTGATATGCCATTCCCTTTGAATTAAAGGCCAACATTCCATTTGCCTTCCCTATTACCTGTTGAACTTGTGTGCTAGCTCTTTGGGATTCATGCATAATGATCCCCAAATCCCTCTGTGCTACAGCTTTCTGCAGTCTACCTCCATTTAACTAATATTCAGCTCCTCTATTCTTCCCGCCAAAGTGCATAACCTCACATTTTCCCACATTATATTCCATCTGCCTCTTTTTTGCTCACTCGCTTAATCTGTCTATATCCCTCTGAGGACCCTTTGTGTCATCCTCATCACTTGTCTTCCCATCTATTTTTGTGTCATCCGCAAACTTGTCGATAGTACATTCATTTCCCTCATCCAAGTCATTAATATATATTGTAAATAATTATGGCCCCAGCTCTGATCCCTGTGGCATACCACTAGTTACAGGTTGCCATCCTGAAAATTCCCCCCTTGTCCCAACTCTCTGTATCTTATTAGTTAGTCAATCCTCTAACCATGCTAAGATACTGCCCCGAACACCATGGGCTCTTATTATATTAAGTAGCCTTATGTGCGGTACCTTATCGAACACCTTTTGGAAATCCATATATATTACATCTACTGGTTCCCCTTTAACTACCTTGTTTGTTACCCCCTCAAAGAATTCTAATAAATTTGTCAGGCATGATTTCCCCTTTATGGAGCCATGCTGACTCTGCTTGATTATATTATGCATTTCTAAATGCTCTGCTATTACATCCTTTATAATAGACTCTAACATTTTCCAATGACGGATACTAAGCTAACTGGCCTATTTTTTGTCTTTCTCCCTTTTTGAATAAGGGTGTTACATTGGCAGTTTTCCAATCCTCTGCGACTTTTCCAGAATCTAAAGATTCTTGGAAGATTACTTCCAGTGCATCCTACTATCTCTGTAGCTACTTCCTTTAATATCCTAGGATGCAAACCATCAGGTCCAGGGGGCTTATCGGCCTTTAGCCCCATTAGTTTCCCAAGTACCTTTCGTCTATTGATAATTATTATATTTGTTTCCTCCCCCCCTTTTGCCCCTTGATTATTTAGTATTTTTGGAATGTTATTAGTATCTTCTACCGTGAAGACTGATGCAAAGTATTTATTCAACTCCTCTGCCATTTCCTGGTTTCCCATCATTATTTCCCCAGCCTCATTCTCTAAGGGGCCTATGTTCACTTTGGCCTCTGTCTTCCATTTTGTATATTTAAAGAAGCTCTTACTGTCCGTTTTTATATTACTTGCTAGTTTACCCTCAAAGTTTATTTTCACTCTCTTTATTATTTTTTTGGTCACTTTCTTTTCCAATCGTCTGGCTAATCTTTGCCACATTGTATGTTTTTTCTTTCAATATGATACACTCCTCAACTTCCTTTGTTAACCATGGTTAACTTATCCCCTTACTAGAATCCTTCTTCCTCACTGGGATATATCTTTGTTGTGAGTCATGAACTATTTTCTTAAATGTCTGCCATTGTTCATTAGCCCACTTTTCTGCTAAACTCCTTACCCAGTCCACTCCAGCCAACTCTGCAATTATTCCTTTGTAATTACCTTTATTTAAGTTTAGCACAGTTGTTTCCGACCCAAGTTTCTCACTCTCAAACTAAATGCTAAATTCTATCATATTATGGTCACTGTTTTCAAGGAGATCTTTTACTTTGAGATCATTTATTAAATCTGCCTCATTACACATTACCAGGTCCAAAATAGCCTGATCCCTGGTTCGATCCATAACATATTATTCTAGAAAACTGCCCCGAATACATTCTATGAATTCTTGCTTGTGGTTATTTCTGCCAATTTAATTTTCCCAATCTACATGAAGATTAAAGTCACCCATGATTAATGTACTGCTTTTATAACATGCCCTCATTATCTCCCGATTTATTCTCTATCATACAGAATAGCTACTGTTAGGAGGCCTATAGACTCCAGTGTCGTCTTCTCCTTGTTATTTCTTACCTCTACCCATATGGATTCAACATCTTCTGATCCAAGATAATGTCTTTCTTTCATCCTTATTCCATCTTGTACTGACAAGGCTACCCCACCACCCTTTCCTTCCTGTCTGTCCTTTCAAAAAGTCACAGACCCTTGAATATTTAGTTCAAAGTTTTGGTATCCTTGTAACCATGTCTCTGTAATGGCTATAAGATCATACCCATTAACCTCCATTTGTGCCATGAATTCATTTACTCTGTTCCAAATACTGTGTGCATTTAAGTAAAGAGCCATTAATTTTGCCTTTTTTATCATGTTTTCCCCCTTTGACCCTATTTTCTGCTGTTTTTTAATGTTTGGAAACTCTGCCCCTTCCTGTCACACTCTGGGTATCATTGCCTAAAAAGCTGCCCTGCAAGGCTGCCACATCCTTTTGCTTTGTAAGTCTACATATCCCTCTCCAGAACACTCCCCCAATCTATTTAGTTTAAAGCCCTCTGTGTAGTCCTAGTTATTTGATTCGCCAGGAAACTGGTCCCAGCATGGTTCAAGTGAAGCTTGTCCCACTGGAAAAGTTCCCCTCTACCCCAGCACTGGTGCCAGTGCCCCAGGACCAGAAACCCATTCCTCCCACACCAACCTTTGAGCCATGCATTTAACTCCTTGACTTTATTTACCTTATGACAATTTGCACATGGCTCAGGGGGGAAGATCCAGCTGTTGTGGTCCATGTAGGTACCAATGACATCGGTAGAATTAGGAAAGAGATTCTGTGTACAGAGTATGAGGAGCTAGGCACTAAATTGAAAAGCAGAACCTCAAAAGTTTTAATCTCTGGATTACTACATAGGCATGTGCAAATTGGCATAAAGTACATAAAATTAGAGGGATTAATCCGTGGCTCAAAGACTGGTGTGGGAGAAGTGGTTTCTGGTTTGTGCAGCAGTGGCACCAGTGCTGGGGAAAATGGAGGCTGTACCATTGGGATGGTCTACACCTGAACCAGGCTGTGACCGGTGTTCTTGCGAACCGCATAATTAGGGAAGTAGAGAGGGTTTTAAGCTAAGTAGTGAGGGTAGGGGGTCAAATACGAAAAGGTGTGTTATATCAAAGAGTAGAGACAAGGTAAGAGAGGAAAACTATAATATGGGAAATGAAGGTCGGAGAATGGCAGGAAGGGACAGAGAGTAAAAAACCTAAGAATACACAAAGTATCAAGATTGGATTTCACAAAGGTATCTGAATGTGCATGGCATTCATAACAAATTAAACAAATTAATAGTGCACATTGAAGTAAATCAATATGATCTGATAGCCATTATGGAGACCTGGCTGCAAGATGACAAGGATCGGGTCCTGAATATCGAGTGATATATGACTTTCTAGAAGAATAGGAAGTTAGGTAAAGGTGGAGGGGCAGCACTGTGAATCAAGGATGGCATTGTTGCAATAGTTAGAGATGACCTTGGTTCAGGAAATCAGGATGTAGAATTGGTTTGGGTCGAGTTGAGGAATAATAGAGGAAAGAAGCCACTAGTGGGAGTGGTCTACTGGCCCCTTAACAGTGACCACAATGTAAGACAAAGTATACAAGAAGAAATACTGGGTGCTTGTGATAAAGGGATGGCAATTATCATGGGTGAATTTAATCTACATATGAACTGGAAAAATCAGATTGGCAGAAGTAGCCTGGATGAGGAGTTTATAGAATAGTTTTAAGATAGTTTCTTAAAGCAGCACATTCTGGAACCAACTAGAGAGCAGGTTATATTAGACTTGGTATTGTGTAATGTGACAGGATTAATTAATGACCTCAGAGTAAAGACACACTTAGATATCAGCGACCACAATATGATTGAATTTTACATCCCGTTTGAAAGGGAGAAGAGTGGGTCTAAAATTGAAAGCTGAGCTAGCTGAAGTGAACTGCGATACTAGGCTAGGGGAGAGATCAATAGAGAAGTAATGACAGATATTTAAGGGGATGTTTTAGAATACTTAAATTAAGTATATTCTTACTAAAAAGAAAAATTCTAAAGTGAGGACCCACCATCCATGGTTAACTAAGAAAGGTAGGGAAGCCATCAGACTTAAGGAAAAAGCATATAACTGTGCAAAGATAAAGTGGCAGGTCAGATGATTGGTCAGAATATAAAGAATAGCAGAGAATGACTAAAAGATTAATCAGGAGAAAGAAATTAGAGTATGAGAGCGTAATGGCTTGACAGACTGGACAAATGTCAACAAAAAATAACTTTATTACAGAGAGCTTTTCAGATGCTACATGTTCGATCGGGACGTTGTCAGGAAGCCCCGTACCCAATTCACCCACACTTAGGGCTCAATGGTTGGAACTCATGTGGCCTCTGATAGGTAGTAAGAGAGGCTATAACTTCAGTTACTACATTTCCTCCCTCTTTAGTTTTTTAGTTTCTATTCACAGAGAACATTTGAATGTTGAACAACATATATATCTATATAACTTCAGGTGATTGAAAATTAAGTCTCTGAGACAATGGTTCCAGGAAACCAGCAAGGTCCACTTCCGAAATTCCGCATGAAAACTGTGTCACCTACAGTGAATGTGCAAGCTTTGCTATGAATATTGTGATGCAATTTTTGATTACTCTGATTCATCTCTTCCTTCTCTAAGTTTGGAAACACCAGACGTAACCTCGTACGTAGGCAGCGTTTCATCAATAATTCAGATGGTGTTGAACCTGTAGTCAATGAGGTGTTGTGCGAAACCTGAGAAGAAAGTGGGAAAGTCGAATTTATAGACTACCTTCCGATAACTTCTTTATTCCAGATTTGAAAATTTGCACAGCTCTCTCAGCTAAAACATTTGATGAGTGATGGTAAGAGGCTGTTTTAATGTGTCTGATTCCATTTAATTTCATGACTCTCTGAAACTCTGTAATGGTGAGGACCATACCGTTATCAGAAACAATGATTTCCAGTAGGCCATGTATGCTAAAACAGTGACGCAGCTTCTCGATAGTTAAGCTCGATGTTGGTGATCTGACTTCCTATACATCCATCCATTTAGAATGTGCATCTACAATCAACAAAAACATGGGCCAGAATTTTACCTTCAGCATGTGGGCACATGCCCAACACGCCGGAACGTAAAATGACACGCGCTGACATCGGACGTGCGTCTCGATATCACCCTGCACCGTCGCGATGTTTTGTTCGGCAGGCATGTGGAGGAGTCGGCTGCACGCCCACCAATAATTGAAAGGCCTATTAAGGCCATTAACAAGGTAATTAAGTTGAAGATTATGTTGCCATCCAACTTAATGTTTGGCCAAGCGGCCTTTACATTTTTAGGAAACCTCATCCACAAGCAGGATGAGGCTTCTTAAAGCTATTACAAATTAAATAAAAACATTCTTTTGAAATTAAAAACATGTCCTATCTCATGTGACACATGAGGGGACATGTTTCATTGAATTTTTATTGCATTTATTATTTTTTTCAAAAAGTGCTTCAACGTCCCTGAGCCATTGAAATGCTCTTTTGCGCACATGCGTGAACTGCACACTAGACCCGACTCTCCCTCCTTCCCCGCCCACACAGGTAGCGCTCTTTAGCATTACTGCTTGCAATCCATGCAGGGCGGGCCTTAATTGGGCCACCCGCGTGAAATCATGGTGCAGAGCCAATCACTGGCAGCGGTCAGCTTCCTGACTGCCCCCGCCCGCTCCCACAGAGCCCGCCCGACATGGGAAAAATTCAGGCCATGGTACCTAATAACGGCCCTACATAATCAATATGTAGCCTAACCCAGGGTCAACCAGGCCACTCCCACAGATGCAGTGGAGCTGAAGCAGTCAATTCCTGTTGCTGACAATGGAGACAGTGCTTGACCATGCTTTCAATGTCACTGTCAATGCCTCGCCATCAGACAAAGCTTTGCGCTAGCATTTTCATCTTCGATATTCATGGATGCGCACTGTGAAGCTCTGTCATGAGTGGTTCTTTTCCTTGTGAAGGGATGGCGATTCTTGATCCCCACAACAATATTCCATCTTGACAACTTAACTCTGTTTTTCGGGCATAGCATGGTCTCATCTTTTCAGATACAGGTGAATTTGACTGTCCTTGCAAAACAAAGTCTCTGACTTTTGACAAAATTGAATCTTTGTTCATCCAATTCCAAATTTTCTTCGCACACACCAGCGAAGAATCGAAAAAATTCAGTACTAGCACAACTCCTTGTGGTACTGGAGCATGCACAATGCAATCTGGTAACGGGAGATGGCTAAGTGCGTCCGCATTTGCAATATGTAAGCCAGGATGGTACATAAAGGTATACTTATATGCAGATAACATCAAAGCCCAACGTTGTATGGTTGTATTGTATGTTTTGTCAGAATGGCCTTATCTTCACTGAATAAACCCTGTAATGGTTTATGGTCCAACACGATGGTGGAATGTCGTCCATGCAGGTACAAGTGGAATTTCTTCATTCCAAATACCACCGATAAACCTTCCTTTTCTGGCTGAGAATAACCCTTCTCAGCTGTGGAGAGGGTTCTCAAGACATAGCCAATGGACCTTTCTGATCTATTTTCCATTCTATGTGATAACACGCCTCCTACACCGTAAGGAGAAGCATCACATGTTAATACTCTTTCGATGGATCATAGTGCACAATAAACACAACCAATGCAACAATTTATTTACTTTCACAAAGGCTTCTTCCTGTTGTGAATTCCATGACCAGCTGTGATTCTTTTTTAATAGCAAATGTAATGGTGCTAACACAGTTGATAAGTTAGGCAAGAAGCAGCTCTTATAGATGACCATACCCAGCAAAGACTTAAGTTCAGTTACATTGGGTGGTGAGGGCGCATCTTTTATTGCACTAACTTCCTGTTCTACTGAATGCAAACCCATGGCGCCCACCCTGTCACTCAGCTAAATAATTCCTGATGCTTGGAATGTACATTTTTCCTTCTTTAATCGTACACCAGCTTCCATGAACTTTCTCAGCACCTCCTCCAGGTTGGCCAAGTGTTTGGTTTCAGTTGAGCCTGTGATCAGAACATCATCTTGGTATACTACCACTTGGGAAAATCCTTGCAAAAGACTTTCCATTGTCCTTTGGAGTATGGCACATGCAGACGATAGTCCAAAGGGTAGGCAAGTATAATGATAAAGACCCTTGTGCGCATTGATAGCCATTTATCCTCTAGACATGCTATCCAGCTCTAATTGTTTGTAAGCATGGCTCATATCCAATCTTTTATAAATTTGCCTCCAGCTGGCTTTGCAGCTAAGTCATCTCTCCTTGGAATGGGGTACTTATCTAGTTTGCCAGCCTTGTTTACGGTCAATTTATAGTCCCACCAAATGTATATGGTTTGGTCAGGCTTCACCACTGGAACTATGGGTGCTGCTCATTCCGAGAGTTGGACAGGTTGGATGATGCCCAGCTTTTCTAACTGGCACAGTTCTGCATCCACCTTCTCCTTCAACACATAAGGCACAGGTCTGGCCCTAAGGAAATGTGGTGTCACCTGAGGATCCACATATATTTTTGCTTGCAAGCCTTTTAACTCCCTTAATTCATCCCAAAATGCACTGTCGTATTTCCTTAGCAGTTCAGGGACTCCTCCTGTTTTCAGGTAAAATATTTCAGACCAGTCAAGCTTGATTTTCTGCAACCAGTCTAGGCTCAGAAGACTAGGTCCTTCTCCTATCACTATTATCACAGGCAGCTGGGCTGTCTGGTGCCTATAAGACACTGGTACTGTGGCAATGCCCTTTACCTGAATAGATTCTCCAGTTTATGTCTTCAATTTAGCGGTTGTCCTCTCCAGATTCAGTGACAGGGTACCTTCTCTGTGCTCTCCCACCAGTGTGGTTGAGGCTCCCTTATTCACCTTCATTATTAGTGGTTTCACATTAACTTGGATTATGACACTTTGGTTTTTACAGCGGTGATGTTATACAGAGAATATTTGATGATATCGGCAGCTTCAGGTTCTGCTGTATTTTTTAATTCAGTCATATTAGTTTGCTGCTTCACGGGCTATTCCGACTTTGCCCTGCATTGCCGTAGTACATGGCCTTTTTATGGCATTCTGCCTCCTTAAATCTGCCGGTGTCTGGTCTATGGTCACCCCACATCTATAACAAATTAACCTTGGAGTTGCTGCTGAAGTGCTCCTACTAAGCCTTTTCATGTTTTTAACAATGGACATTGCCTCTCGCCTCGATGCTGTGTCCCTGGTTTTCGTGCCAGGCCCGGCGGTAGGTTCCCATCCCACATGAAGAACAGCGCCATGTTGTATGTGTTGCAAAGCCTGCAAGTCTCTCACGGCACCCTTCATGGCGAGGGAGATTTCCAGTTCGCGCTTCAAATCGATGTTGACTTCTGTGAGTAAGCGGTGCTGTATGGCGTCATCCTGAACTCCACAAACTAATCGGTCCCGCAGCAAATCATTTAATGTGTTCCCGAAGTCGCAGTGTTCTGCGAATTCAGCTTCACAACATAGTTTGCGATGGACCCACCCGGGGCCCTATCTCTGCAATTAAACTTAAACCGCTGCATTATCATGAATGGGTTCGGCTGGAAAGGTGTTTTCACGAGGTCCACTAATTCATTAAACTTAGAATTGGGCGTGTTCAGGGCCGTCAGACTGCGGATGAGATTGTATGTCTTGCTACCACATGCGCACAAAAGGATGGCTCTCTGCTTTTCCTCCACAGTAATTTCATTCACTACGAAATAAAAACCAAGGGGCTCTACATACTGGCTCCAGTCTTCCATAGTCACATTGTAAGGCTTGATTCTGCCTAAGAGTGGCATGATTGGTGAGTAGTCTTTTCTTTTTTTCTTAAGATTCCATGTACTCACAATAACAAGGCAAGGTGCAGTGCCAGAGTTATTTTACCCTCATTGCCAAGTGTAATGACTAGACAGACCGGACAGGTTTCAACAAGAAACAGATATACTTTAATACAGAGAGCTTTTCAGATGCTACATGTTCAATCAGGAATCTCGTCAGGAAGTCCCACCCTCCCACCCCGGATTCACCCAGGCTTAGGGCTCATTGTTCGAAGCCTCCAGTAACCTTGCATGACACCTGGTAGACAGCAGGAGAGGCTATACCTTCAGTTACTACCAAGACCAAGCTAGCTCTAAATGTAATAATGGATAGCAAGAGTTTCTACAGCTATTTAAATAGGAAAAGTGTAGGTAAGTTAATACTGGTCCTCCAGAGAATGAGAATGGAGAGTTAATAGTAGATAATAAAGAAATGGCAGATGTAATGAACAAATTTTTTGTTTCTGTGCTCACTATAGAAGATACAAAATAACATAGCTATAAATCGGGAGCTGGAGGGGAGAGAAGAACTTGATGAAATTACAATCACAATGGAAGTAGTTCTGAGCAAAATGATGCAGCTGTGGTCTAACAAGTCTCTGAGTCCAGATGGACTTTATGCTAGTGTCTTAAAAGAAGTGGCTCATGAGGTGGTAGATGCACTGGTGTTAATTTTTCAAAATTCCTTAGACTTTGGAAAGTTTCCATCAGACCAGAAAGTAGCAAATATAACAACTCTATTCAAGAAGGGAGGGAGGCAGAAGACAGCAAACTATAGGTCAGTCAGCTTGACATCTGTCTTGGGGACAGTGTTAGAGTCAATCATTGAAGAGGTTATAGCTGGACACTTGGAAAAGCTCAAGGTAATTGGGAAGAGTCGGTATAGCTTTATGAAAGGGGAATCATGTTTAACCAATTTATTAGAGTTTTTTGAAGGAGTAACATGTGGTGGATAGAGAGGACCTGTAGATGTATGTACTTGGATTTCAGAAAGCATTTGATAAGGTGTCACATCAAAGATTATTGTGGATAATAAAAGCTCAAGGTGTAGGGGTAACATATTAGCTTGGATAGAAGATTGGCTAGCTGGCAGAAAACAGAGCGTATGTGTAAATGGGTCTTTGTCTGATTGACAAGATGTGATGAGTGAAGTACTGCAGGGGTCTGTGATGGGGCCTCAACTCTTTACAATTTATATCAATGACTTAGATGAGGGGACCAAAGGCATGGTAGCTAAATTTGCAGACAACACAAAGATAGGTGGGAAAATATGTTGTGAAGAAGACATAAAGAATTTGCAGACAGATATAAATAAGTTGAGTGAGTGGGAAAAAATCTGGCAGATGGAGTATAATGTGGGAAAATGTGAAGTTGTTCACTTTGGCAGGAAGAATAAAAAAGCAGAGTATCACTTAAGCAGAGAACGGCTGCAGAATTCTGAGGTGCAGAGGGATCTAGGTGTTCTCGTGCATGAGTCAAAAGTAAGTATGTAGGT
This sequence comes from Cetorhinus maximus, assembly GCF_964194155.1. Classification (NCBI taxonomy): domain Eukaryota; kingdom Metazoa; phylum Chordata; class Chondrichthyes; order Lamniformes; family Cetorhinidae; genus Cetorhinus; species Cetorhinus maximus. The sequence goes on along the minus strand of NC_135880.1, from coordinate 146,969,628 downwards.
ACAGCATGTAGTGAGGAAAGCTAATGGAATGCTATTTTCCATTACAAAAGGAATTGAACTTTAAAGTAAGGAAGTTATGCTTCAATTATACAGGGCATTGGTGAGACCACATCTCGAATACTGTGTGCAGTTTTGGTCTCCCTATTTAAGGAAGGATATATATGTGTTGAAGGCGGTTCAGAGGAGGTTTACTGCATTGGTACCTGGAAGGAGCGGGTTGACTTATGAGGATAAACTGGAAAGGATGGGCTTGTTTCCACTGGAGTTTAGAAGAGTGAGGGGTGACTTGATTGAAATATATAAGATGAATGGTCTTGACAAGGTGGACATGGAAAGGATATTCCCTCTTGTGGGTGAATCCAGAACTAAGGGGCACTGTTTTAAAATTAGGGGTCACCCTTATTAGGAGAGATAAGGGGAAATTTTTTCTCTCAGAGGATTATATGATTTTGGAAATCTCTGCCTCAGAAGGCAGTGGAAGCAGCATCACTGAATATTTTTAAAGCAGACGTAGCTAAATTCTTGTGAGCCAAGGGAATAAAAGGTTATCAGGGGTAGATGGGAATGTGGCACATAAACAGATCAGCCATGACCTTATTCAATGGTGGAGCAGGCTTGAGGGGTTGAATGGCTTACTCCTGCTCCTATTTCATATGTTCATATGTTCATCTCCTGTAGGGCTCTCAGCCTTATCCATGTCTCCCTCTGGCAAAGGATCCCCCCACCCCCACCCCCAACCATTTGAAGTGGCAGGTTGTGAAGAGCACAACACACCACAATTATGTAGGACACCCTCTGTGCAGAGTGATGCATTATGTGCCTCCATGCTACTGTAATATAAATGTGCTCAGCAGAGCAAGGGTTAATGTGGGTCTGAACAAAAGCACCGCCAACTGTATGATATATAGAGTCACATGGTAATAGACCGAGAGAACATTTTAAAGGGGAAACTCTGTAGCTAGCCTGCATGGAGACAGCAGCTCCATGCATGACCATACCTTGGATCTGTAAATAGTTAAAGGTTAACAATAAAGGGTTCAGGTTTAAACAAACAACTCTGCAGGATCTCATCATTGAAAGAATACTGCACATCATATTACATCATGGTTGGCAGCAGCGGGAGCTCCTACAAGTTATCACATCAGAGAGAGCACCATAATCTGACATAGTGAACTGCGGTGATTTGAAAGGTGGCAACTAATTGCATGAATCCAGGGCAGCATTCCGATATGAGGAAATGAAATCAGCTGAAGCCTAACCTAAGATGAAAAACTTTCAGAAAAAGTTGAAGAAGCTTTGCTACAGACTTAGAAGTTACGGAATCCTCAGAGTGTGTAGATGTTTATTGCAAGACCCCCGAGTGATGCAGAGTAAAAAGAAAAAGAAAAGTTCAGAGTCAGGTGATCAAAAATACAAAAATTGCAAGACCCAGTGTGGTGCAGAGCCAAAGAACCTGATCCATCCACAACATGGTGAGCAAAAATACAAAATAAGAAGCTGTGCTTCCATTATAAAATAGATGTTAGTCCCAGACGTTCAATAGATTAGAGAAGCTGGAAAACAGCTACAAGTAAACGAAAGGTTAAAAAGCTCTGTTAAAATCAGCTAGCAGAATCAAAAGTTTAAGAACTTAAGGAGTTTTTTAAAAATTAAACCTGCAGAGGGGAACTACCAGCACAGAAAACTGACAGCTGCAGATAGCTATTTACAAATCAAATTTTATATGCAAAAAAATTGTCCAGTTTGCTTTATTGCCCCCTAAATCACTGATAGGTATTATGTTAGAATTAAATCCTTTTCTTAGAAGGTTCATTTCCAAATGGTATTCTCTACATTTGTCACTGCAATTCCCTTCGCTTTCTACCTTAAAACCTCTTTGGGAGCAAGATTTTGACTCAGACTTATCAGAAGATAACTGGACATCTATTCTCTCTTCTGTACATTCCTCATCTGTATTTTCAAGACATGGATTGCCACAATTTAAAATCTTACACCGTTTCCATCTATCCAAGGTGAAATTATCTAAGATTCATCCAAATTTTGATCCAATATGTGACAAATGCCATACTGCCCCAGCCTCTCTCATTTACATTTACTGACCATGTCCTAAGTTGGCTTTGCTTTGGACAAAAATGTTTCGATCACTCTCTCATATTTTCAGCAGCAACAATGAACCTTCTCCTATTACAGCACTCTTTGGAATGGAACCAAATGGCATCCCTCTTAGAAAAAGTCAGACTGATGCATTTGCCTTTTCAACATTATTGGCTAGACATATTATTCTATTAAATTGGAAACAGTCTGCCCTGCCTTCTTTTGCTAATTGGATACGTGATCTTATGCAGAATTTTAAACTTGAGAAAATAAAGTACACTATAAGAGGCTCCACTGATAGATTTCATGTAGCTTGGCAACCTTTTTTAGATTACTTTGAGGAAATACAGCTCTCTACTTTCATATACTTAACCCTAATTATGGTGTATGTATTATATCAGGTTAAATATATCTGTCCTATGATTGTTGTTGATTTTCTTATTATTAATTATTTTTGTGGGCTGGGCAGGGCTTTTTTCCTCTTTCCTTTTTCATCTTTTTCCTCCTACTTCTCTTTACCTTTCTTCCTCTTTCTCTTCCCAAATGTAAGTGTAATTGCTATACTGTAAGCTTTTTTTTGTATGGTTACTCATTATGACTGTTGGTATTTTTTAAAAATGAAGAATTAATTTTAAAAACTTTAAAAAAAAGCAGCCATGATCGTTGAAGGTGCGCCAAAAGCAGAAAAGGGGAAGCTCACAGCCGACAGCTGCAGATAGTCTAAGTGAAGAAATGGTTACTGCACTGACAGCTCTTAAAGGAAGCAAGCAATTTAAAGCTGTAACTACAAAAAATGCCATGGACAGAAAATTGAGAGAGACTTCAGAGAGATGGCAACTCTACCAAGAGCAACGAGAGACCTCAGAGAGAGGGCAACAAAAGACCCCAGCAAGAGGACAACAAAAGACTTCAGAGAGAAGACAACAAAATACCCCAGAGGGAGGGCAATAGAAGACCCCAGTGTGTGAGGTAACTCAAAAGAAGCAAAATGTGCAAAAAGTGAATGAAGCAATTCTACAGGAAAATGTTTGCATCAGGGCTGAACTGGAAGGCTTAAATCACAAGATTCAACCTGAGTATGTGCCTTTGAAAACGTACAATAAATAGAAGTCTTCAGTGAACCAAGCTGTTCAAGAACTGAACAAACAAAGTTTAGAGATGACACAAATGTATCACGAGTAAATAACAAACCTCAATTCCACAGCTGATAAATTAAAGCAAGAGTTAGGAAAACACAACCAGATGTACAGACAGGCAGAAAAGGTACACAAAGAAGTTGAAACCCTGAAGGACTCCTTGAAGAATCAATATGTAGCCATGGAAAGACTTGAAGAGCTACAGAGGATGTTGAATATTACTTCAGAAAACACTGCATTAGAACTATCAGTAGAAACAAAATGATACACTGAAGCCGAGAGTCAGTTGGCAAGAGGTCAACAAGAAAATAAACAGATGAAAGAACAGTTGATTGTGCTGCAAAAAAAAAAGCATAAATTTTCAGCAACATAAAGAAATGAAGACTGCCTTAAACAGCAGAATAGAAGTATAGCAGAAGATGCTCAAGGAGCCTGTGGTGAATTATAAGAAAATTCAAGATGAAGCAAGTGAGCTTCGCAAAAAAATGGAAAACTTGTTGAAAGACCTTCACGTTACAAGAATCACAGAATCACAGAATTTTAACAGCTCAGAAGGAGGCCATTCAGCCCATCATGTCTGCAGTGGCTCTTCAAATGAACATTTTGACCTGATGCCATTGCCCTGCCTTTTCTCCGTATGCCTGCACATTGTTTCTATTAAAACAATCACCTAATGCCCTCTTTAATGCCTCGATTGAACCCGCCTCCACCACACTTCCAGGCAGTGCATTCCCGACCCGAACCTCTCACAGTGTGAAAAAGTTTTTTCTCCCGTCACATTTGCTTCTTTTGCAAATCACTTTAAACCTGTGCCCTCTCATTCGTGAGCCTTTTACAAGCAGGAACAGCTTCTCGCTATCTGCTCTGCCCAGCCCCCTCATGGTTTTGAACATCTCTATCAAACCCCCTCTTAGCCGCCTTCTCTCTAAGGAGAACAGACCCAACGTCTCCAATCTATCTTTCTAAATGAAATTTCTCATTCCTGGAACCATTCTTGTAAACCACTTCTGCACCCTCACCAATATGTTCACATCCTTCATATAATGTGGTGCCCAGAACTGTACACAATACTCCAGCTTAGGCCTAACGAGTGTCTTATATAAATTCAGCATAGCCTTCTTGTTCTTGTACTCTATGCCCCTATTAATAAAGCCCAGGATACTATATGCTTTATTACCTGCTCCCTCCACCTGTTCTGCCCCACTTTCAATGATCTATGCACATATATACCCAGGTCTTTCTGCTCCTGCACCCCCTTCAGAATTCCATCCCTTATTTTATATTGTCTGTCCACGTTCTTCCTACCACCTCACACTTCTCCGCATTGAACTTTGTTTGCCACCTATCTGCCCACTCCACCAACTTGTCAAATCCTTTTGAAGTTCTACACTGTCCTCCTTAGAGCTTACAACACTCCCAATCTTCGTATCATCCACAAACTTTGAAATTGTCCCCTGCACACCAAAATCTAGATCATTAATATATATCAGGAAAAGCAAGGGTCCCAATACTGACCACTAGGGAACTCCACTACAAACCTTCCTCCAGCCCGAAAAATACCCATTGACCACTATTCTCTGCTTCCTATTTTTCAGTCAATTTTGGATCCATGTTGTTTATTCTATGAGCAATAGCTTTTCTCACAAGTCTGTTGTGTGGCACTGTATCAAATGCCTTTTGAAAGTCCATGTACATCACATCAACAGCATTACCCTCATTAACCTTTTCTGTTACTGCTTCAAAAAAACTCCAAGTTAGTTAAACACAATTTTCCCTTTATAAATCCATGCTGCCTCTTCCTTACCAACCCATATTTTTCCATGTGACTACTAATTCTATCCTGAATAATTGTTTCTAGAATCTTGCCCACCACTGAAGTTAAACTGACTGGTCCATAATTGCTGGGTTTATCCTTGCAACCTTTTATGAACAAAGGCGTAATGTTCACAATTGTCCAGTCCTCTGGCACCTCCCCTGAGTCTAGGGAAAACTGAAAAATTATGGCCAGTGCTCCTGCAATTTCTATTCTTACTTCCTTCAACATCCTTGGATGCATCTCATCTGGTCCCGGTGCCTTGTCAACTTTAAGGACCGACAGTCTATTCAATACTTACTCCTTATCAATTTTTAACCCTTCTAGTGACAGAGTTTCCTCATCTGTCACTATGGCTGGGTAGCACCTACCTTCTTGGTGAAGACGGATGCAAAGTATTCATTTAATACCTTAGCCATGGCCCCTTTGTCCGTGTGTAAATTCCTTTTCAGGTCCCTAATCGGCCCTACTCCCCCTTTTACCACCCTTTTACTATTTATATGCCTGGATTCCCCTTTATGTTTGTTGCCAGTATTTTCCCATAATCCCTCTTTACTTCTCTACTATGCTTTTTCACCTGCCCTATGAACCTTCTGTATTCCTCTTGGTTCTCATTTATATTTTCTACGTGACACCTGTGATAAGCACACTTTTTCTTCTTTATCTTAATTTCTATCGCTTTTTTCATCCAGGGAGCTCTGGAGTTGTTTGTCCTACTTTTCCCTTTCAATGGAATATACCTTGACTGTGCCCGAACAAATTCTTTCCTGAAGGTACCCCTTTGTTCAACTACAGTTTTTCCTGCCAATCTTTTGTTCCAATCTATCCAGCCCAGTTCCATTCTTGCCCCATCGGTGCCGGCTCTCGTCCAGTTAATTATTCTTACTGGATTGCCTATCGTTCTTTTCTATCATCATCCTAAAACGTACATTATAATGATAACTGTCTCTTAACTGTTCCCCCTCTGGCACTTGATCTACTTGGCCCACCTCATTTCCAAGAACCAGGTACAACACTTCTTGTTGGATTGAACACATACTGATGTAGAAAAAATTCCTGAACACAATCTTGGAACTTTTGCCCCTCAATGTTCCATTCAAAGCTTGTTCTTTTCAAAGTTTATTCTTTTGGAAAATTACAAAGAGAAGGAAAATGAATTTAATGTCACTCTGAAAAAACTGAAGAACCAGTCGGCAGAGAAGATCAATAATGTTCAATTTTCCAGGAGGAAGCTGAAAGCTACAAGAAACAGACTGAAGAGCTGAAGAAGCATTGAATGGAAAAGAGGAGGCGTTGAAAGGCAAAACCGTAGAACATTCTGAGTTGCGAGTGGATAATGAAGCCTTGCGTAGCACAATCACAGAACTGAAACAAATTGAGACTTCACCGGAGGTAGACCTGGCCAACAGTGAATTCAAAATGAAGGGCAAGGACAAAGTTCCATTGCAGGCAGAAAAAGAAAAGATAGAAATTAGCTTGGAAAATGTAAAGCAGAACACTGAAGCTCAAGGAACAGAAGACTAGAAAGCACTGGATGTCTCAGACATGCTGAGAACCATCAAGCTGAATGAAAAGGCTCATAAGATTGCAAAGGGTTTGAAAATAAAACAGCAAACAAATGTTTGGCTGAGATTGTGAAACAAGTAGAAATGAAGGTTCCATTTGTGAAACATCAACATTCAGCAACAACATGGCGGAAACCACAGAAAAAGAAAATGTGAGTCCAGTCTAGCAATGAACAGAGTGCACATTCCTCTCAGAAGGAACGGGACAAACCCACAGTGTCTGAAAAACACAGACAGGTTGTTAATAAAGATAAACACAGCTCAAAGGAGCGCATAAAGTGAATTAAATGAAGATAACCAAGTACCAGAAGCACAAAGTACTACCATCATTCCCCCAAATGTGACAGACTGAGATGTGGAAGAACTGTCAAGCCTCGAGACAGTCTGAATTTATTAAGTTAGAGACTTGAGATGGGGGAGCAGGCATAGCAAGTAAAGATTGAATTACAAATAATTATACTCCATTGGAAGGGAAAATTTTCTTTGGTGAAGAAAGGGACATTGTGTTATGCACCTGCATGTCGCTGTAATGTAAAGATGCTCAGCAGAGCAAGGGTTAATGTGTGACTGGAGAATAGCACCACCCATGATGTATGATATATGGAATCACATGGTGATAGACTAAGAGAACAGCCTAGAAGCAACAGCCTGGAACCAGCCTGCATGGAGGTAACAGCTCCATGAATGACAATACTTTAGATTTGTAAATAGTTAAATGTTAACAATAGAAAGCTCTTGTTTAAATATACTGTCTCAAGCTCTCATCGTTGAGACACCACTGCGCACCATATTACAACAGAGTACTGCAGAGCCCCACCTGATTGGTGCAAACATCTGAAGTGCATCCTTAGGATATCAATGATCTGCTCAATGATGCATGTGTCGACTTATGCTCCACATTGTATCTCTCCTCTGAGGCACTCCGAGGATGATGCATGGGTGTCATGAGCCATTATTTGAGTGGAGTTTGAGTACCCCTTACCCCTAAGCAGCCAGCCCTGTAATCACTGAGGCCCTTTAAATATGTGAGGCAGCTGGGAGTGCTTCAGGATGTATGAGTCAAGGGAACTCCCAGGGTACCTGGCACAAATGTGCATGATGTGCTTCTGATGGCCGCACAGCAGTTGAACGTTCAGGCAGTGGAACCCTTTCCGGTTAATGAACATCATGGGCTATCGCCATGGACCCCTCAAAATGACATGTGTGCAATCGATCACACCGTGTATGCTAGGGAAGCCTGAAATAGCTGCAAACCCATGAAATCGAGCAGCTTGGCAAGCTTCATCGAGTGTGAATTTCACATAATGATGAGCCTTACAGTAGAGGGCAACTGTCAATTCCTTGATACATTTATGTGTTGAGGACTGTGAGATGACACATAGATCCCATGTGGATCCCTGAAACAATTTGCAGGCAAAGAAATTGAGCGCAGTGGTGACCTTCAGGGGCGCTGGCAGGGGATGCCTTCCCAGTCCATGGGGCGTTAGATCCTCCCGCAGAATGTGGCAGATATGATCCACCACATCTCTTAACAAGTGCAGATGTGGGCAGTATTGTCTTTCACTCATCTCCAGATAGGAAAGTCTTCTTCGATAGACCCTTGGTCGTGCAAGTAGCCTCAGTGGGATGAATCTAACCTCCTCATCCTCTGGTTCTTGTTGGAGCCGCCCTGGATCATGGACCTCAGGTCAGATTTCCCCTTGAAGTTGCGCTAGGCAGCACCAGGTCCTTCTCTTCCTCAGTTGGATCACTGCCATCAAGAAGGCAGCATTGAGCACAGGCTCCATTATTCAATCCTCCTTCTCCCTGTGAACTGATAGAATAATGAATACTGGACTAATATAGCAGACGTCCCACTTGCAACCAGAAAGCCACTGGCATGCGCTAGAGTTGCACCTGTGCTACTAGCTTTTCACTGATACAGCCTTGTAGCTGAGGCGCAAACTCACATATCTAGGCGGCTAAGATGCCAACCCTGATACTTGACATCTCAATCCCACAGATGTTGGAAGAGGTTTGGATGCATTTGTGAAATGTGCCATAGGCACTCCTGCAATCTTTGATCTGGTATAATGATTAAGCTAAACTTGCACACCAGCAATGACTGGATACCTTTTGACCTGTTATCCATGCAAACTGGAGAAAGCACAATTAGAGGCTTTCATTGATGACCTGGCATATATGCAGCAGCTGTGCTTCTTTAATGTTGCCTACATTTTCCATTCACACAGACCTCTCTGTTAATGCTCAAATTGAGCAACTGTATTACGAAGCCAATGACTCCTGCAATCTCTCATTAAAGCACACCAAAGGGCAATGGCTCCAATTGCGCCTTCTCAAGGAAGCCTTCCTCTTTTCTCTCAGCTCTGTCTCTATTTCAATGTTGTGACTCTAAACTGTTTGAAGGTACCCCCTGAAAGGCCCCCTTAGTCCAGTCATGGGCTTCTCCCATGCTGCCTCAGCCCTCTTCCATACAGATTATTTTCCAGTTTGGATTTTAAACTGCACAATAACTGCAGGGTTTCAAGATGGTAGTGCTGCATTTCTACTTCAAGACCAGGTTCGACCGTCCCCGTCAGTGTCTGGGTCCCTCCAATCTTCCTGGAACCTCACAATGTGGAGGCAGACCTCCCTCCGGTATTCTGCAGCCTCTCCCAGTAACCCGAGGTCCCACTGTCATTGTGGGTGGGCATTCCAGCCCCCCACACCCCGCCCCCCCCCCCCACCCCCCCACCCTGAACCCATCATTGCTGATGTCCCCATGCCTCATGTGGACCTCACCCCTCACTATCTCAAGGCTGTGTGCATGGTAACATAGAGAAGAAACCTCCCCCACACCAGGAGAGTTTCAAGTACCCCCCTTCATTATATTTTCCCCATATACCGGCTGTGGATGCCTCCCCTAACCATGACTATTCCATCCGCAGCCCAGTACTGAGCCAGACAACCCCATCACCACCGACTGTAAGACCATGGATACACCCTGCGCACCAAGCCGTGCCTTATCCCAATTGAGCACACATGCCTTGCCACTTCCTGCAGCAGGACTATGACATGCATGGCCCACAAAGCCCCAGGACTGCCTTTAATCTCTCACCCTGACGTTTTGGCCCCAGACCAAGGACTATGACTTTCACTGATCTTGTCCCTGTGCAACCCGTCCCTCTTGTGCCAAACTAACACACCCACCCCGCCCCTCCATCTGCTTGCATCCTCTCCCATTCATACAGTTTGATTCCTATCTACCCACTTCTGCATCTGCATTCTAGTCTACCATAAAAACAAAAAACTAAAAACTACTGCGGATGCTGGAAATCCAAAACGAAAACAGAATTACCTGGAAAAACTCAGCAGGTCTGGCAGCATCGGCGGAGAAGAAAAGAGTTGACGTTTCGAGTCCTCATGACCCTTCAGCAGAGCTGAGTAAAGTTAGGAGAGGGGTGAAATATAAGTTGGTTTAAGGTTGGAGGGGGGGGAGAAAATTTGGGTGGGGGGGTGGTTGTAGGGACAAGCAAGCAGTGAGAGGAGCAGATAATCAAAAGATGTCACAGACAAAGGAACAAAGAGGTGTAAAAGGTGGTGATATTATCTAAGAGAATGTGCTAATTAAGAATGGATGGCAGGACACTCAAGGTGTCCTATCACTGCTTGCTTGTCCCTACAACCACCCCCCTCCAACTTCTCTCCCCCCACCACCACCCCCACCTTAAACCAGCTTATATTTCACCCCTCTGCTAATTTTGCTCAGTTCTGTTGAAGGGTCATGAGGACTCGAAACGTCAACTCTTTTCTTCTCCGCCGATGCTGCCAGACCTGCTGAGTTGTTCCAGGTAATTCTGTTTTTGTTCTAGTCTTCCATGTTGGGCTCCAACTTCTCCACCCTCAGTCTCCCCTCTGCCTGCCATTGTCTTCCAGCACCCCCTCTGACCCCACCATAGCCCATTGACCCTCATGTCTCATCCTTCCCTCTTCTCCAACCCCACCATATCCTATTGACCCCCATGCCTGTCATCTTTCCCCCCACCCCTTCAATCCACCCTGGTGGACTGCTGGTCTTTATTTCGGAGTGCAGCCCTGCCTGAGACCCACAGCACACACTGAGCGCTGCCCTCCTGGAGTACAGAGGAACCCACCATAAGTAGACTAACCATACACCCGAACAGTGTGGGCATCATACTGGCATTGCTGAGAAACCTGAGCAGCGCTGTTGCAGGTAGGCTTTGAATGTTGCACTCACCTCAAAGTCATGAGTGAAGTGTGGGCAGAAAGCTGCATGTCGCTTATGTCTGGTCATGATTTAGACCTGTCTAATTTCCTGCTGGCATGGCACATAATTAGAAGAGGGGAATGTGATTCTGGTGTGTAGCGTTTGTAATGCGTATTCATGACATGGTAATGCCTGCAAATGGCGTTCCCGACATGGATCAGCGGGAAACCTGACCCACCATCAACCCACCAGGAAAGTGATGATAGGAAATCCGAATGGATTTTCTGCTGCTGTGATTCCAAAGTTTGGCAACTCTCCAAATTTTCCTCTCCCTCCCGCCATGAAACCCACAGCTGGCAGGACCGGAGAATACTGCCCTATATTTCTCTTTTTGGATCTAATTTAATTCTCATTAACCCACTTTAATTTATCTTCCTTCTCCATTGTTCCTCGAGTTCTTTCTAAATCCTTAAATCTCAATGGACAGGAGATGCAATATTGGAAATAAAAACAGAAAATGCTGGAAAACCTCAGCAGGTCTGGCAGCATCTGTGGAGAGAGAAACAGAGTTAACGATTCGAGTCCATATGACTCTTCAGCATTTTCTGTTTTCATTTCAAATTTCCAGCATCCACAGTATTTTGCTTTGACAACTAGATACAATATTAGCCCTGCCTTCGTTGAGGCCCCAGATACACCACTGCCCTCACCTTGCTTCTAGCAAGTTATGGTGCATAACCTTTTTGAGTTGAAGACTACAGACAAAAGTTTAACTAACTGCATATATCATGAGATGACCTCCTCCTGGAGATCTGACCCGCTCTGGAAAATTGAAAAGGAATATCTCCTAGATGTCATTGGCTGAGAAATTTGGTGGCATCCATCTTTGGGCCTTTTATCCACAGAGTTGACAGCCTGCACTGAAATGAGGAGGTTTGAGGAGGCCGGGATTTTAAGATCCAGATCTCTCTCCTCCTGTCCACTTCCAATTCTTTCAGAGCCACACCTGTGAACCTAGAAGCTCTCTCTCTTCCCTGGGGTTCCAATAGTGCAGCTCCTACATGCTGTCAGTGCCAGTTATGGCAGCCAGGAGCAGGTCTCCTTCATTGAGGGAAGCTTCCTGTTAAGAGAGGCACATTGCCTTAAAGAGAAGCAGGCTGGCTGCACCCTGTAAGGTCAGTACATGCTCAGTCCCCTCCTGAGCACCAGGGCAGTATGGGGCTGCTTGGAGCACATTACAATCAGATAAATGAGGAGACAGCAACAAATTTGCTTGCTGCCTGTCTCTACAAGATTTGACGTGGGAAGGTCACAAACTACTCCACACGTTCATTGAGGGGCCAAAATAAATTCTTAGCCCTTCCTCTTTTGCAGCCATAAAAAATAAAGAAAGAAAAAGCTTTAAAATATGGTTAAGGAATTGCATACCTGAGTTAACCTGCGTAACGTTCACCATTACTTGTTGAAGTTTCTCTACTTATTCCACTGCTGTTTTTAGCCCCCAAAGTCATACAATAAGGGTCAAGTTTATATCTTTCCACAAGCTCAAGGGTTTGAATACTGCACTAAAAATAAATTTTAAATCATAGTTAAATGGTAACTTATTTCCTGTTATAGCATAAATCTTTCACTTCATTATTAAGTGTACCCATTTCCATGCCAATAGCTCTTTAGTATGCAGTGAGAAGCTAGTTTCTGTAATAACATAAATACAGGACACTGGACATTAATTTTTCAGGTCCAGGGATGTGCTAATTCACAATTTAATCTTTTCTATGGTCTTTAATTGTATTGGTTAGGTTGGCACACCAATAAAATGATGAATCAATAGTTTCATTACATTAGATTACTAATGTATTTTGCTGGACGAATAGCATTGTTAGATTTAACAATTCAAATTCATTGCATTGCTCATGAAGATTGCAGAACCTGTTAGGATAAGTAGACGTTAATTCTGCCCTCCTCTCTCACTTCCCACTATTACTATTTTTTATTTTAGCCCACTGGATTAGGGATTTAATAATAACAACTACAAATTTATAAAATTATTGCTAATAGATAAAACTTATTTCCTAATCCATTTTCCTTGTATAGTTTTTTTTCTTTTGATCTAGAAAAGAAAAGAAAAGTACAGCACAGGAACAGGCTCTTCGCCCCTCCAAGCCTGCGCCGATCATATTGCCTGTCAACTAAAACATTTTGCACTTCCGGGGTCCGTATCCCTCTATTCCCATCCTATTCATGTATTTGTCAAGCTGCCTCTTAAACATCACTATCGTACCTGCTTCCATCACCTCCTCTGGCAGCGAATTCCAGACACTCACTACCCTCTGCGTAAAAAACTTGCCCCGCACATCACCTTTATAATTTTCTCCTCTCACCTTAAATCTATGTCCCCTAGTAATTGACTCTTCCACCCTGGGAAAAAGCTTCTGACTATCTACTCTGTCTATGCCACTCATAATTTTGTAAACTTCTATCAAATCGGCCCTCAATCTCCGTTGCTCTATTGAGAACAATCCAAGTTTCTCCAACCTCTCCTCATAGCTAATAACCTCCAGACCAGGCAGCATCCTGGTAAACCTCCTCTGCACCCTCTCCAACACCTCCATATCCTTCTGGTAATGTGGTGACCAGAATTGCACGCAATATTCCAAGTGTGGCCTAACCAAGGTTCTATACAGCTGCAGCATGACTTCCGAGCTTTTATACTCAATACCCCTGCCAATGAAGGCAAGCATGCCATATGCCTTCCTGACTACCTTATCCACCTGCATTGCCACTTTCAGTGACCTGTGAACCTATACACCCAGATCCCTCTGCCCGTCGATGCACTTAAGTGTTCTGCCATTTACTGTGTAATTCCTGCCTGTATTAGACCTTCCAAAATGCATTACCTTGCATTTGTTTACTTATTTCTACTTTTTCATATGTATTATGTAAGAAAAATCCTTGAGAAATCCAATAAACTCAAAATAAACCTAATTTAATTATTTATTTTGCAGTCTTACTATCAATACTATTTGGAGATTAGTGTGAAGCTATAGGTGTCAGCTGTGGTTCAGCACTCTCAACTCTGAATCAAAAGGTTCTGGGTTCAAGCACTACAATAGAGACTTGGTTGACACGTCAGTGAAACATTGAGTGAGTTCTTGCACTGTCAGAGGTGCTGTGTTTTGGATGAGATATTGGCCCCTGGTTCTACTTTGATGGAGAGCATGGAAGCTCTCCCTGGTGTTCTGACCAACATTTGTATTTCAATCAACAATACTTAAACAAATTATCTGGTTGTTATCACATTTCTGTTTGTGGAACCTTGTTGTGCACAAATTGGCTGCTATATTTCTTCCGTTACAACAGTGATGATGCCTCAATAATATTTAATTGGCTGGAACGTGCTTTGAGATGTCCTGAGGTTATGAAAGGCGCAATATAAATATAAGTATTCTGTTTTAATGCAAGGGAGGATGAGCTGGAGGCTGCATGCCTGTGAGTGCAGTGGAGACCATCCCTTCTATGCACCGATATATTTCTGCCATGTGCTCAGGTCGTAATTCTTTTAGTTTATCTTCAGTTGAATGCAGTTGTAGTGCAAAACGTAGACATCACAAAACTACTTTTCAGGGTAGATAGAATTTTGGCAAGATAATAAGGTGCACTTTGGTGTTGGAGCAATCCAGCAGATGGAGAAACATTGGAAATAATTATGCTGAAAGGGTTAGCATTCCTTTAAAGTAATATATCAATCGTTTGACTACACCATGGTGCAAATGTATTTTGTTGAATGAACAAGATCATTAGATTTACCAAGTCGAATTGACACAAAACATGTAGATTGAAAGGACTAAGAGCTAGAATGAGTTTGACACATATTTTGCATCATTGCAGGCTCCATGGAGAAAATTAATAGATGGGATGCAGTGAAAAATGGACTTTGAAAAGACTCACTGCATATTTCATTCAGCTAGGCAGTATAAGAAAAAATTATCTTTACATGAGACACATTAATCTTGTGCAACCACAGTCAGTAATGGAACATAGCATCAAAAGGTTGATATATAACAAACTGGAATATACACTGATGACAAGTTAAAGAATCCTTCAAAATGGAACAAGCTTTCACATGGCTGAAACTATGCTTGGACTTTGCTACAACTGAAGCAGCAATGTGAAAATGTCATTGCCAATGAGAATTCTTTATAGGACTTTCAATTGCTCTCTCTCCTACTCTTTACACCTCAAGCTGCTCCTCAATTCACTAAGTATGAATGCATGTGAAGAATTCTAATGCCAATAAAATATTGTATATCTGCCCAATGAAATTAAAAGGTTAGGCTCTGCTGGTCGCATTAATTTATATCAAGGCAGAAAGTTTACAGTCTAGTTCTTGCTGTATAATAAATTAGTTGACATCCCATGGAAAAAGTGTCTGCTAAAACTCAATGTCCCTGAAACTTCTCTATATCAACCAGCAGTTCAAAGTTAATGAATATGAAAGAGGATAGAGATCCAAAATATGTATTTTTTTAAGTATATAATCCCTTACTAGCCCGATAAGTTAACATTGTTTCTTTTACATCCACGCTGACAATTTTTTAATAAGATTTAAAAACTTGTTACAATTGGATAAGAAAATGACCATTATCAAACAGCTCACGAGGACCTGTCACATTTCCATGTAGTGGAAAGATAATTTCTGTATTATCATCTAGTAATGGTTGTAATTAGTGTCGCACAAGCAACAGGGTGTAAAGAAGGGATAATTACAGAAAGATCCAGAACTGTGTTTACTCAATTGTTCAGCGCAGGAGCTGGCATAGGAAAGATGTATGAAAATGGCTGACAACTATTAAACCCCTGGTGAGACCTTGGTTTATAACGGACCTCAACATTTTCAGTTCAGTTAACTAATGGCATATGACAATGGTTCAAAATGGGAATCTCCAGGATACAGTCAGGCCCTTATTTTGAATCTGTGGTTGAGTGAAGTGATCCTCATGAGATAGTTTCTTTGATAATTAACCATTAGTTGTTCTTTAAAATTATACAAACTCTTCATATTGTGTGTGTGCCATTCATCTTAATTGTTTTCAGATTTTTGTAAAAGGCCTTAATTTAAATGATAGTACCTCCCACATTCTATGAAGTGTATTGTTGTTGGTCACTATTAGAGGGCTAATATGAACTACCCTTGTATGACTTTTAGCTTTTGGTATGGTTTATAAGTGCCAGAAAGAATTTTAACTCCTGGGTCAAAAGCTGCCTATTAAATAGCCGACCTGTCTGGAAATGACAGTGGGAAGTGTAGAAAATGTAAATGGACAGACCTCAGTAATAGCCACTTATCAACACCCCTGTTGAAATAGCAGGGAAGCACTTTGAGCCTGCTGGTTTGGACAAAGGTAAGTATGAGAATGGTGGTCAAAGGTTTGGTGGTGGAGGGGTCCAGGACAGAAGCTTACATGATCCTGATGTGGCCTGCAGAAACACGTCTGTTCTTCCCGGTCCCGCAAAGGAAAGAAATACCTTTACCTTGAAGGGCATATTCTCTCTATCATTGGCCTCTGACCTGCTTCAGCTTGAAAAAAGCCACTTTCCAGCTCAATATTAAATGGAAGTAGTTGTATATTTAAAGAAGAACTCAATCAGCATTTAGAAGCAGAGTGGTGGAGGCCTGGGAGCAGAGGGAGAGCAACTCTAGAGCACGGCAAGGATGGCGGAAGCCCCAGAGCGTGCAATGAGGGCAGCGGAGGACCAAGAGTGCGGCAAGGGCATCAGAGACCTCAGAGCACAGCCGAGAGCGCGGCGAGGATGGCGGAGGGCCGAGAGCGCAGCGAGGGCGGTGGAGGGCCGAGAGCGTGGCAAGGGCGGTGGACAGCCGAGAGCGCGGCGAGGATGGCGGAGGGCCGAGAGCGTGGCGAGGATGGCGGAGGGCCTAGAGCGCAGTGACGGCAGTGGAGGGCCTAGAGCGCGGCGAGGATGGCGGAGGGCCGAGAGCGCGGCGAGGGCGGTGGACAGCCGAGAGCGCGGCGAGGATGGCGGAGGGCCGAGAGCGTGGCGAGGGCGGTGGAGGGCCGAGAGCGCGGCGAGGATGACGGAGGGCCGAGAGCGCGGTGACGGTGGTAGAGGGCCTAGAGTGCGGCGAGGATGGCGGAGGGCCGAGAGCGCAGCAAGGGCGGTGGAGGGCCGAGAGCGCAGCAAGGGCGGTGGAGGGCCGAGAGCGCGGCGAGGATGGCGGAGGGCCGAGAGCGCGGTGACGGCAGTGGAGGGCCTAGAGCGCGGCGAGGGCGGTAGAGGGCCGAGAGCATGGCGAGGGCGGTGGAGGGCCGAGAGCGCAGCGAGGGCGGTGGACAGCCGAGAGCGCGGCGAGGATGGCGGAGGGCCGAGAGCGCGGTGACGGCGGTGGAGGGCCTAGAGCGTGGTGAGGGCGGTGGAGGGCCTAGAGCGCGGCGAGGGCGGTAGAGAGCCGAGAGCATGGCGAGGGCGGTGGAGGGCCGAGAGCGCAGCGAGGGCGGTGGACAGCCGAGAGCGCGGCGAGGGCGGTGGACGGCTGAGAGCGCGGCGAGGGTGGGGAACGGCCGAGGGCGCAGCGAGGGCGGTGGACGGCTGAGAGTGCGGTGATGGCAGCAGAGACCTCGGAGCGCAGCAAGGACGGCGGAGGGCTGAGATCGCGGTGAGGGTGGTGGAGGGCCGAGAGCGCGGCGAGGGTGGCGGAGGGCCGAGAGCTCAATGGGGATAAATGTAAATCGGAGAGAGAGAACAGAAGAATTCAAATAGTGTTGTCACAGGGCAGCAGGGAGGGGTTGGCTGGTGAGCATTCTTCTTATTGTTAAGCTTGTGCAGTTTTTTAAGCTAAGAACTGAGAATTCATTATGTCAATAACCTAATGTAGATAAACAAATTAGTTAATAAAACCATAAACATTGAATAAATAAAATCCTAATTAACTTTAATTAAATAAACAAAATGTTATGTTGAAATGCAGGGCCGGTGCAAGGGTATTAGACATACCAGGTTAACCTTCAGCCTTGAGCACACCCGCACACAATTAATTTTCGAAAGTGCATATTATGCATTAGTATGGCTTAAAGTTCTGTATTTATAATTACAGATTTATTATACATGAAATAGTAGAACATTATAAGCCTGATTGTAAATTCTCATCGTTCTACATTTTTCACGGGGTATGTACAGAAGAAATGCACAATATAATGTGTAATATGGTTCACATAATACAATACTATGAGTTGCTGCAACAGTTACTAGAAGATTTTATGTACAATTTACACAATCATTATGACAGATTGGGCTAGATTAAATAATGTTTTTTGATATTAGTTACTGGTTCGCAGTTTTGGAATCATCGAGGAGAATTTTCCCATGTTGAGCGGACCGGTCACCGCCCACAATCGGCTCCGCGCCGGCATTTTACATGTGCCCCGCCCAGCGTGATGCACGGCTGGTAGCGCTACTTGTGCGGGCGGGGGGAAGAGGGAGAGTTGGGCCTGAGATCTTTCACGCATGCACGCAAAAGAGCACAGAAAGCTCCCTGAGGCACGGAGCTGCCTCAGGGAGATTAAGAACATATTGAGAATTTTTAATAAAGAAAGTTAAAAAATATTTACACATATTCCCTCATGTGACAGTGTCACATGAGCTGGGACATGTTTATGAATTGAGCAAAATTTATTTATTTATTTAATGAAACCTACAGGAAACCTCATCCCGCCCATGGATGAGGTTGCTTGAAAAATGCGAAGCCGCTTGGGCTCTTCGCCTGCCCGCCAAGCTTAAAGTTGGACGGGCAGCGTTGATAATTTCTTTAATTGGTTTTTAAATGGCCTTAACAGGCCTTTGACAGTTCGGCGGGTGCACTGCCGCCTCCGGTGTGTGCCCACTGAACGAAAGATCTGAATGACGCTCGGTGGCGTCGGGACACATGCCCGACATCACCGCGTGTTATTTTAACACGTTGGCATGCCGGGCCCGCCCTCGCATGCCGACGTGAAAATTCTGGCCATCATGTAGATGTACGAATTTGTAATGGTTGCACCAGCCTGAAGGAATGAGATTATGTCATAACTTCAGTTATGATCCTGTAATCCCAGGCCACCATGTTTGCTGTAAGTGTCCCCAACTTCGGGTACTTCAGCTCAGCATGCTGCACTGTAAGAAGAGATGTTAAATCAAGGCCCTATCTACCTTTTCAGGCAGATGTAAAAGATCCCGGGGCAATATTTGAAGATGAAACTGGAAGTTTTCCAGTGACCTGGATAATATCTATTCCTCGATCAACCTCACAAAGACAGATTCCATAGTCCATTACCTAAGTTTTTGCCTTGTGTGTGCAAATCAGCTGCTGTGTTTCTTACCTAACAGCATTGTGGGGTCATGCTCACCAAACTGACTGCAGTGTTTCAAGAAAAGGGCAGCCAGGAATGGACAATAAATGCTGGACTTACCAGTAATGCCAACATAATGAGAATAAATAGCACAACACGATTGCATGAAATGTCATCCTCCATTACTATAATTGAGACATCATCCCTTTCAATGAGAATATTAATTTCCTATGAAAACAGTAGATGCTCCAGTCGCCCATTGCGTAATTTTAAGAACTGCTTCTTTGCTTCTAAATCATCTGGAGAACACCTGACATGTACATTTTAAACATAAGCTTAGAGCTTTGTAAGTTTAATGCTGATCAAAAGATGCTGATTGTCCTGCTGACTCTCCACTAACAAAGGCATAGTGAGAATGATAGAATCATAGGATGGCCTCTTTCTGTGCTGTAACCAATAACCAATTGTCCCGTCATGTTCATGACAGCACTCTTCCAAAGCAACTCAGCTAGTCCCATTCCCCCGCATTTTCCACCTAATCCTGCACATCTTCTTTTCTTCAGAAAATTATCCAATATTGTTTTGAAAACAAGAAGTGACTTTGGGTCCACCACATTCTCAAGCAGTGCATTTCAGATCCTAGCCACCCCTCCGTAAAAAAAAAGGTTTTCCTCATGTCACCTCTGGTTCTTTTGTCTTTCACTTTAAATTGGTATCCCCTGTTTCTAGACCCATCTGTCAGTGGGAACAGTTTCTCCCTATCAACTCTGTCCAGAACCATCATGATTTTGAATACACCTATCAAATCTCCTCTCAACCTTCTCTTCTTTAAGGAGGATAGCCCATCTTCTCCAACCTAACCTCATAAATGAAGCTCCTCAACCTTGGAACCATTTTGTAAATCTTTACTGCACCCTCTCTAATGCCTTCACATCCTTCCTAAACTGTAGTGCCCAGAATTGGACACAATACTCCAGTTGAGGCAGAACCAGTGTTTTTATAAAGGTACACTATAACTCCCCCTTGCTTTTGTATCCTATGCCTCTGCTGTTAAAATCCAGGATCCCATATGCGTTATTACCTGCTTTCTCAACTTGCCCTGCTACCTTCAATGATTTGCGCACATATATCCCCAGGTCTCTCTTCTCGCTCTTCATCCTAAATTGGATCACTTCACACATCTCTGGATTAAATTTCATCTGCCACATCTCTTCCCATTCCACCAGTCTGTCTATGTTCTCTTAAAGTCTATCTGTATCTTCCTCAAAATTCAAAATGCACCCAAATATTGTGACATTCACACATTATGAAATTGTGCTCTGCACATCCAAGTCTAGACCATTAATATAGTGCAAGAAAAGCAGTTGTCCTAACACAGATTCCTGGGAACCCCACTGTATCCCTTCTTCCAGGCTGAAAAACAACAGTTCACCACTACTAGCTGTTTCCTGTCACTCAGTCAACTTTGCATCCTTGCTGCTACTGTCCCTTTTATTCCCTGGGCTTTAATTTTGCTGACAAGCCAGTTACGTGGCACTTCATCAAATGCCTCTTGGAAGTTCATGGATGACACATAAACTTCATTGGGCTGATGAACTCTCTGGTATCTCATCATTAAAAATTCAATCAAGTTGGCTAAACACAATTTGCCTTCGACAAATCCATGCTGGCTTTCCTCAATTAATACACATTTGTCCAAGTGACTGTTCATTTTGTTCTGGGTTATAGGGCGGAATTTTTGGTCCCACCAGTGGCAGGAATCGTGGCAGGCAGCAGTGGGAAACCCGGAGCGAGGCCAAAAGTCGGATTTCCACCTGCGGGAAAAGAAGTCAGAATTTCCCCTCAGCACTCTCATGATAACCTAATGGTGGTCGACTTTCCCACTGATCCATGTTGGGGACCCCATTTGCATGTATTAGCATGTCATGAATACTCATTGAGCTGTAATGGCAATCAGCATTGGGTTGTCACTCCGTGCCCAAATACTGACATTAAATTTCTTCTATGCCTATCTCGCCCGACCTTTCGACTCAGCCCAGGCGAGATCCAGGAAGTGCAGTTGTCCAACTCCATCGAAGTGAAGGAGAGCACGCCCCCTTTTTTATAGCACCAGCTGCTGTTAACCAGGTAAAGGCCCATTGAAACATTAAGGTTAAGGTAAACATCTAAGATAAGTAGATAGGATTTGGGGGGTACAGGGGAAATCAGATGTCCAGCGGAGTGTGGGGTCGGACCTCGGGGGGTGGGGTGGGCTGGTCAGGCATGTGGAATGGAGGGGGGCAGTTTGGGTCAGCTCAGGCCTGCCGGGGGGATGGGGAGGAGTCCTGGTGGGTGGGGGAATCCCTTGGGGGATCAGGGTGTGGGGAATACCCTGTGGAGGTTGGTTAGTTGGGGGGTGGGGGAGTCTCCTAGAGGATCAAGGCTGTTGGGGGAGTCCCACGGGGGGTGCAGTCTGGGTCTTGTCGAGAAGTTAGAAGAGGCTTTAATTCCTCTAACTTTTTCTGAGTAACTATTGGTGTAACCCTGTCAGGACCATCTAAGGTTTGCGATTTAAGTCACATTTGAGGATGGTTCCCAGCTCGGGGCAATTGCCCAGAAGAAGTTTGCGCTTCTGGGTAATTGATGTGCAAACCATTACCTGTGAAGCTTCGAGAGGGGTTCCCCAGCGCACCTTTGGGGCAACCCCCCCAAACAGATACTGAGGAGCTCGGAAGTTACAGCCCAATAAATACAAATCACGTGAATCACATTCTCCCTTCTAACTACAGGCCACGCCAGTGGGGTATTAGATCGGTTTGATTCATGACCGGATATAACTGGCGTGCAACTGTCCAGCCTCACTTCACTCGTGTTTCTGAGGTGAATGCAACATTCAAAGTCTACCTGCCACAGCACTGCTCTGAAAGCAGCTGTGTAAGGCGAGACTGGTGGGGGTTGTAAGCAGGGCCATTCGCAATGGGTGCTGTGGGTCACAGACAAGGCTGTTCACAGTGGGTGCTGTGGGTCACAGACAGGGCTGCTCACAGTGGGTGCTGTGGGTCACAGACAGGGCTGTTCACAGTGGGTGCTGTGGGTCACAGACAGGGCTGTTCACAGTGGGTGCTGTGGGTCACAGACAGGGCTGTTCACAGTTGGTGCTGTGGGTCACAGACAGGGCTGCTCACAGTGGGTGCTGTGGGTCACAGACAAGGCTGCTCACAGTGGGTGCTGTGGGTCACAGACAAGGCTGCTCACAGTGGGTGCTGTGGGTCTCTGGCAGGGTGATTCCCAATGGTAGCTGCGCTTCGCAGGCAGGGCTGCACTCTACAAACAGGGACTAGCATAGGGAGTTGAGGATGGGGGCATGTTGGAGGGTTGCCCGGGTTGGGGCTTGGAGGGAGGTGGCGGAGGGGAGCGAAAGATGGAAGGCAGAGGGATGATTGAGTGTGGAGGCAGTTGGAGCCTGACCTGGAAGGGGTTAATGCAGACTCGGCAAGGGTGTGGGTGGGATTCGTATGGCACGGGAGAGAAGGGGGGCACACAGGCTCAAGACTAGGGAAAGGAGGGGTGTTGGTGTGGCACAAAAAGGATGGGTTCACGCAGACTCATGATTGGGGGGGTGGGGGGGGTGGTGGATGAGGCTTGCACAAGATGGAAGGGTTACACAGAGACTCATGATGAAGTGGTGAATGGAAAGGGCGGTGTGTTCAGTTCTGCAGGAAACGGGGGGCTGAGTGACAGAAAGTAATAGTCCTCAGACTAAGGCCAAATGGTCAGGGTGCGAGATTAAAGGCAGTCCTGGGGCTCTGTAGTCCATGCTACAGGACTATGCCTGGCACGCAGATCTTGGTCCTGTTCCAGGGAGGGGCAAGGTTAGTGGGCTTAGTGGTGGTCATACAAAGCTTGGTGTGCAGGACATTTTCAGTGCCTCATACATGGCGATCCTAGGCATGGCTAACTGGGTACTGGGCTGCAGAATGAAATGGCCATTGTCTGGGGAGACATCTGCAACCTGTAAATGAGGAAAAGGTAATAAGGGGGGTTGTTTGGGGGGAGGGGGGTTACCCAAAGTTCTCGTGTGGGGAAGAGGGGCACCTTTGTATGTGACCATGCACACAGCCTGAAGGTGGGGAGTGGTGAGGTCCACATGGGGCATGGGGACATCCACAGTGATGGGTTCAGGGTGGAAGGGCAGGAATATCCACAACAATTACTATGGACTCTAGGGTTACTAGGGAATTACTGAAGGGAAGTCTACCTGCACATTGTGGGGTTCCAGGATGATTTGAGGGACGTGAACAGTGACAGGGGGACGGGCAAAGCTGGTCTGGAAGTAGAAGTGCAACATCACAATCTTGAGAACCTGTATCAATGGCACAGTTTAGAAATGAAACTGGAACAAAATCTCCATGGGAGGAGTCTGAGGCAGTGTGGCTGGAGTCCATGGCTGGACTCCAGGGCTTTTTCAGGGGCCATCCTCAAACTTAATAGATTCTCAATGTGGAGATGAAGGATCGCCTCAGAGACCTTATGAGCACTTAATAGAGAAGTTATAGTTGGAACTTTTACGCAAGACTGCAATAATCATTGGCATCACATTAGAGGTGGTCTCTTTGAACACTTAACCATCAGAGGAAAGTGAGAAGGGGAGAAGCATCCAGCCATTAAGGGAGCACAGCTGCTGGATACCTGCAAGATGCTCTATGAAATCCTGTAAAATGCTTTGTCCAATTTGCACAGGTCATGGGCCACAAGGCATCCAGTCATTCCAAAACTCCAAGGCAGGGGTAATCTCTAATCCTAATCAGGCAGCATATGAGTGCCTTTACTGAGAGCCAACTTTGCATGGTAGTGCTGAAGCCTCTTCCATCCTCTATGGGATTCAGATGCCAAGTTGTTGTGGTGACTTCCCGGACACCGATGACCTGAGACGCATGTAATAAACATCTGTAATTATGGGTGACTTTAATATGCATATAGATCGGGCAAATCAAATTAGTAACAATACCGTAGAGGAGGAATTCCTGGAGTGTATACAGGATGTTTTTCTGGACCAATACATTGAGGAACCAAGGAGAGAACAGGCCATCCTCGACTGGGTATTGTGTAATGAGAAAGGAATAATTGGCAATCTAGTTGTGCGAGGCCCCTTGGGGATGAGCGACCATAATATGATAGAATTCTTCATCAAGATGGAGAGTGACGTAGTTGATTCTGAGACTTGGGTCCTGAATCTTAATAAAGGAAACTATGATGGTATGAGGTACGAGTTGGCTATGATGGATTAGGAATCGTTACTTAAAGGGATGATGGCGGATCTGGCCAATTTGCATGCCTCTTCCTTGCATCTAATACTATCTCTAATTTCCCTTGTAAGCCATGGTTTGGCCACTTTTCTTTTTTTACTTTTGCGCCAGACAGGAATAAACAATTGTTGCAGTTCACCCATGCGCTCTTTGAATGTTTGCCATTGCCTATCCACCATCATCCCTTTAAGTAACTGCAGGGCATTTCATTGCCGGTTGCCCACAGCAACTCCTCCGCGACTGCCTCCCAGGCCGGCAAGGTAGATTGGTGGACCTCTTGGTTCCATCCCTTGGGAAGAGGACATCCCAGCATTGGTAGATGTCTCGGGGAGGGGCCTCAAGGGAGTTGTGGCTGAACCTCGTGGCTACTGTCTTCTTTCTCCCGGGAGCCATCTCAGGAACTAGCAATAATGCAGCTGGGCTGCAGAGTGTGAATGTGTGTGTTTGGGTGGCCTTTCCTCAAGAGTTGAGGTTGGTGGACTATTCTGATTTAGGATTTACACCCACTTCAGTGAACTAGGCCCCACCTGTATGAAATAATTTGGAGATTGTCCCCATAATTCCTCAATTCAGATAATTTATGCAAAAATTTGGTCAGGGCTAATTATATATTCACTATATTACATTTTTTAAAAGTTCACAAGATGTAAGCATTACATGCAAGACTGACATTCACTACTCATTCCCAGGTGCCAGAGAAGATGTTAGTAGGCAGCCTTCATGAATGCTGCAGCCTGGTCTGGTAAGGGGTTGCTTTAAGGCAGTACACTGCTGTAAGGCAGGGATTTGCAAGATTTTGACCCAATAATGATGAGGGAACGGTGTTTGTATGGTGTATAACTTGGAGGGGAGCTTGCACTTTTGGCTTTGGTCCTTCTAAATAGTGGAGGTTGTGAGTTTGGAGGGCACTGCTGAAAAATCCTTTGCAAGTTGCTGCAATGCATCTTACTGATAGCATACACTGCAGCCAGGTTATACTGTTATGAATATGAGGTTTAAGGTGATTATATTTTAAATGGTCTCTTTATTTCAGGGAGAATGGGGTAATGAAGAGAGTCAGATGACCTGCTATTAGTTCTGTCAGTGACAAGCCTGTGTGGTCTGGTTACCGTGGAGACTGGGGGCCCGGGTCAAGTGCTATTGAAATCCACCTGCCAGGTTTAACACAAAGGGAAAGGCAGCTATTCTTTCTATTGCAGACTTAGTGGCCTGGATTTTCATGAGGCGGGTAGGAGGAGTTGAGGAAATTCCTGGCTTGGCCCACCTACCTCAGAAGAAAGTGTTCACAAAGGTGGGATCTTCATTGCTTGGGGCTGAATGAGAGCTGGAGTTGGGCTAGCTGGCCCTGGAAGAAGTGCAGAGGAAGCCATAGGGGCTGTCAGGTGCCAAGTTGGGCTGTTTAGCAGCCCGCATCGGTGCTATGTCCCAGTAAAAACAAAAACACAAAGGCCCTCCAGCCCTCACCCCTTGCACCCCTTCACTCTTCAAATACTCCTTATGCCCTATCCCTGCCACCTCAAGACCCATACCCACCCCCATGTCCCCTCATGCCCCATGCCAAACTCTGCCCTTCCAGTCAACCCCTCAGGCCCCTCATTCCTCCATGGCAAGCTCTGCCTTTCCACCCAACCTCTCAGACCCCTTATGCTGCCTATGCCAAGTTCTGGTACTTCCATGCCCATTGACCTACTGTACACCTTCTAGAACCAATGAACACCACAGTGTATAGTGGTATATGTTCAAAAGTCCATCTCAGTGTCACGTATGGCACCAAGTTTGCAAAAAGTCTGAGGAGGGCGGGTTCAGGTTGGGCCTCATGTTGGAAGGGGGTTGGGTCGGGCTTTGGGAGTGGGGGGAGTCAAGTCGGGCTTCATGGTAAATTGGGTTAGAACTCAGAGGGGGTGGGGGTAAGAGTTGGGCTGGTGGGGGGGGTGCTGAGTCAGGTTGAGAGCCAGGCCTGCTGGGTGGGGGGATGTGTCGGGTCGGGACAGTTCGAGCTTGGGGGGACGGGTGTCAGGTCAGGTCGGGTCTTGGGGTGTTGGGGGTGAGAGTTGGGCTTGGCCTGGGGGGCGAGGGTTGCCGTCTTCTCCCATATTACCCCTCCTCCCCACCGATTTCCCTACCCCCAACCTCCACCCTGAAACTTTCATTCCCGCCCTCCCAACCTCACCCATCTTGACACCTTCATTCCCCCTTCCTGACCTTACATCCCCCGACACCTCTTCCTCTCCCAGCCGATCCTAGCCCTTCCTCTCCCACCCACTTGACGATCGTCCGTTGTGAGCATCAGCAGTGACTTTCCAAGGTCTGTGAACTGCTTCGAGGCAGAGCCATGTCCATGAGAATCCACCCAACATGCCATGGACATTCCTACGGTGTGCCATTGCTGTCGGGCACCAGCATCTTCTGCTCCTCGGATGTCTGCAATTTGAGAAAAGCCCTTGCGAATAAGCCCCAATTTCTGCACGTCACAGTTGTAAAGACGTGTTCTACACCAGCATGTTTTCCCGCTGACGCGGGCAGACGATCCAGCCGGGGCGGGATGATTCTGGCGGGCAGGCCTAATAATGATATGCTGGTGCATTACAATGAAGTTCCCAACATCCGATGGTGGAGAACACTGCCCGCAATCAGCAGGCTGAGCGGACGATTGCAAACTGGTTTCATGCCATTGTGAAATCGATCGCGCCATATTGTCCGCTCACATCACCAAACATGCCCAACGCCAACGGGCATGGAAGATCCCATGCTCAGTACTAGTACCATGGAGCTACAAGATGGGATTCATGTTCTTGAACATAAATTAAAACTTTAAAATGGCAAAGTGGTTGCTCTTCTGAGAAAAGTATTGACCAAAGCTCATGCTGAATGGGAACATCTGTGAGCTAAATAAAAATGAGCATCAATTTTTTTTTTGTCTGGTCTTTGACATAACCTCAACAAGGTTCTTAAAGCAGCTAAGGAGGATTTTACTCTGCAAAAAATGAACTGCTTACTCTGAAGTGGGTCGTGTTAAATCTGCATCTCCTGGAAAAAACATTGAAAGTTATAAAGCGTAGAAATAAACTTGAAGATGAAAGTCATCCAACACTTAAACAAGAAGAGGACAATTCAGTTGTTTGGCTGTGTGAAACTTTCTTTACAGACTTGGACATTAAGGACAGAATTTTCCAGTCTCACCAATGAGCTGGACCAGGAAATTCAAGTGCGGCTTAAAGTCAGTTTCTCGTTGGCGTCAAAATGGATTGCAATTTTCCACTCCCGACTTTCTTGGTGGGTCGGGTTGCCTGCCACACCATGTCGGGAACCATATTTGTATGCCTTTACATCTCACGAATGCTCATTAAAAAACCAGCTCACCAGAATGATGCCGCCACTCCAAAACAAATGCCACACCGTCATGCATCACGGCCGGATATAACTGACATGCACCTGGTGAACTGCATTTCACTCATAACTTTGAGGTTTGTGCATGCAGCATTCGCCTACCTTTGCGCTGTGCACACGGCTGCTCCAACTCCATGCCAAGGCTGATCAGGCAAGACCAGCGGGAAGGGAACGCAGGTATCTGGAAGGCACACACTTGACTGGGGTGTATGGGCATGACTAGACAGAGGCAAGGAAAGGGCTGGAAGGTGCATGCTTTATTGAGGGGTTTGAGACTCAACAGGTAAAGGAAGGGGCTAGAAGACATACGCTTGACGGGGGCTGTCTAACTGGAGCGCGGGAAGGAAGGGGTGGACAGAGACACATAACTGAGGGTGGCGTAGTGAATGGAAAAGGGGACATAAGCCTCAGGTAGTCCTGGGGCAGTGTGCACCATGTAGTCAGGGCCAGAAAGCAAAGGCAGTCCTGGGGCAGTGTGCACCAAGCTACAAGGCTGTGCCTGGCATGCATATCCTGGTCCCAGTGAAGGCAGAGGGAGGGCCTGTCCATCCTGCATCAGCCATGCACAGCAAGGTGTGTGAGGCATGGTCAGTCTCTCACACATTTCAGTCCTGGGGGCTTGGTACTGGGCCACTGATGGTGCAGTCACAGTCAGGGGAGGCATCTGCAGCCTGTAAATGGGGAACTGGTAACTGAGAGGGGGACACTTGATGGTCTCATGGTTGGGTGCAGGTCTCAGTAGGTCACTGTGCATAGGGCCTCCAGATGGGGAGGGGTCAGGTTGACATGGGGCATCAGGACATCAACAGAAAAGCAGATGACACAAAGATTGGCCGGGTGGTTAACAGTGAGGTTGAGTGTCTTGGGCTACTGGAAGATATAGATGGGATGGTCAAATGGGCAGATAAGTGGCAGATGGAATTTAACCCTGAAAAGTGTGAGGTGATACACTTTGGAAGGAGTAATTTGACAAGGAAGTATTCAATGAATGGCATGGCACTAGGAAGTTCTGAGGAACAAAGGGACCTTGGTGTGTGTGTCCATAGATCTCTAAAAGCGGAGGGGCATGTTAGTAAGGTGGTGAAAAAGGCATATGGGACACTTGCCTTTATCAATTGAGGCATAGATTACACAAGTAGGGAGGTCATGTTGGAGTTGCATAGAACCTTGGTGAGGCCACAGCTGGAATACTGTGTGCAGTTCTGGTCGCCATATTATAGGAAGGATGAGATTGCACTGGAGTGGGTGCAGAGGAGATTCACCAGGATGTTGCCTGGGATGAAACATTTAAATTATGAAGACAGGTTGAATAGACTTGGGTTGTTTTGGTTGGAGCAGAGAAGACTGAGGGGCGACCTGATCGAGGTGTACAAGATTATGAGGGGCATGGGCAGGGTGGATAGGGAACAGCTGTTCTCCTTAGTTGAAGGATCAGTCACAAGGGGGCATAAGTTCAAGGTGAGGGCCAGGAGGTTTAGTGGGGGAATGTGAGGAAAAGCTTTTTTACCCAGTGGGTGGTGACGGTCTGGAATGCACTGCCTGGGAGGGTGGTGGAGGCGGGTTGCCTCACATCCTTTAAAAAGTATCTGGATGAGAACTTGGCACGTCATAACATTCAAGGCTATGGGCCAAGTGCTGGTAAATGGGATTAGGTAGGTAGGACAGGTGTTTCTCACATGTCGGTGCAGACTTGATGGGTCGAAGGGCCTCTTCTGCACTTTGATTCTGTGATTCAAGGGGAGAACAAGGGTATCGATAAGAATTAGGATGGGCTCCAGGGCTGGGGCAGGGTGCTGGCAGGAGAGTGATCGGAGGGAGGGAAACTTGCACATTCACATTCTACCAGGATGATAGGAGGGGCTTGGATGGTCATGGTTGGAAACTGGTCTCATAATAGAAGTGAGGCAGCACCATTTCGACAGCTGATGGATGACACAGTTGAAAAATAAGCTAGGAACAGATTGTCAGGGAGAAGTCTGAGGGTTTGTGGGAGGACCTGACTGCTGCAATTTTGGGTCATTTGAAGGGGCACCCTAATAATTTCCACTTCAGGACATGGAAAGCAAGGCTCAGCTGAGACATCTTAGGAAGACTCAAATGCCAACTGAAGGATCTAGCCACCTTAACTCATGGTGCACATTCTTATAAGACTCCACTGCATTTTGGGGCCAAATGTTGGATGGGTTTGAATGACCATTTGTCCCTCTCACAGGAATGCATAAAAATCAGAAGGATCAAACTGTAAAGGGGCAATGGCTAAAGTGCAAATGCAAAATGCTCCAAAGACGTCTACACCTTGCAGCGGAGAGGTTCAGGCTTGACACACCTTAACAATTATAGTCATTATATTAGTGCAAGACTGGGCTCTAATCTACTCCAAAGAAGGCAGCCTGACAGTGTCCCAACTAAGGCCCATAGAGTCTGGCTGTACTCATTCAGATCCAAGCCTCTTTATGAATGTGCTGACCTGCCTAGGGTATTTGAGGGTGGGGTTGAGGTGGGGGTGGAACTTTGGTCAGCTTTCAGTTATCCTTAAATTTGTGCTACAACTGCAAGGGAGAATCTGGGATGGAATGCCTGGAATATGGAAAGTTCAAGGGCTTCACAATGACTCCCTAGCTTGGTGATGGAAGGTGATCATTGCAAGGTAATGTTTAATTATGTCTCTGTTCAGTTTTTCCACAGAGACAAGGGGGGCTGCCGAATGGAGACAGCAGGCAACACTGCCATTTTCATGGGTTTCATGCAACTGAGGAGGAGAAGAAGTCTGTTGCTGTCAGGCAGGGCAAAGGGAAAAGCCTGGCCCTCAGGAACATGGGCCATGAAGACCCTGAAGCTGAGGAAGAGAGACCAATTCTACGGAGAAATTTGGCATGACCCAGGCTATACCGAAGACGCTTCTCATACTTGCACATGAGCGAGATACAGTGCCCTAGACACTGCTTATCAAGGGATGTGGTGGCTCACATCTACCAAATTCTTCAGGGTAATCTGATGCCGTACAGCCTGGGAGGCCACTGGTTCTAAAGGTGACCGCCACACTCAACTTTTTTGCAAGTAGCTCATTCCAGGGCTCCAATGGAGACCTCTGCGGGATATCACAATCCTCCGCACATAAATGCATCTAAGACACCCTATACAGTAAGGTACACAATTATGTTCAGTTCTCCCTGGATTAAGCCATCCAAGCTGCCAGACCAATGGGATGTGCAGTGATCTCCAGCTTCCCACAGATATACGGTGCCATCGATTGCGCATATGTGACATTAAGAGCTCCCTGGCAGCAGCCACTATAATCCATCAGCAGCAAAGGCTTCCACTCTCTTGATGTGCATCTGATCTGTAACCACAAAAAGCAGATAATACAGGTCTGTGCAAGATACCGTGGAAACTCACATGAGTCTTACATCTTGAGTCACTCAAAAGTGCCACAGATCTTTGAGGGCCCTCAGGACTTTCATGGTTGGTTCATCAGTGATAAAGGCTGCCCCCAAAAGATGTGGTTAATGACACCCATTCAAAAACCACAAAGTTCTTCAGAGGAGATGTACAATGTGGCTCATTCTGCAACACTTTGAGCAGACCACTAGCAAGCTGAGGATGTGTTTCCCATGATTGGACCAGTCAGGCCGTGCTCTCCAGTATTCTCCCCAGACAGTGTCCTGCATCATCGTGGTTTGCTGAGCTCTATACAACCTAGAGCTCCAAAGAGGGGATGAGTTGTCAGATTGAGAGATGGAGGCATTGCACATCTCCTCCAATGAGGAGGATGTCAAGAGGGACAAGCTCGATGAGGGTGAAGATGCTGAGGCCCCAGAGGAAGAGGCCATAGCATGGGCCAGACGTGTCCATGAGATCTTTATAGTTACAAGGTTCCAGGACAATGAAGGCGAGCTTCTTTCACCTATGCCCTCGATGCAGGGCAGACATTAACACTTTCTTTGCTATCCTCAACATCTCAATGAAGGACATAAATCTTAGAGTGAATAGTCACAATCCTGCATGATGATGGCCTCATCATTGGAATGTTAGGCAGCCTCTGGAGCATGTGGCCTATCTGTAACGGGATAAGAATTCTACCAGCACTAATTGTGAAGAAATTAGACATGGCGCTGAACTGAATCTGGACTATGACATCTCTCCACAGGCAACCCCTCATGCAGAATCATGTTCTGGCCTGATCCTCATGAGTTTCCAGCAAGTGATCGTTCTTTAGGACGCAGTGATCTATCACTCTGTCATGATGCAAGCGTACGAGTCAGGTTATCTTTGTGTGCACAGAGAGAGCAGCATCACCTGATCATTGACAAGCACTCATGACCCAGTCTTCGTCTGGAGTATCCCAGTCCATGTTCAGCACTGCCTTGGCATCTGGGTGTGAGGTGGCCCAATAAATGTTAACACTGCATTTAGGGATTACTTAGTAACTTTGTTAATAATAAAGAGCACACATCAGATGCAGCGGAGCTTCAATCTGATCCCTTTTTATGCCTCCATATTTTCATTCCAACGGTTTCAGGTATACACAAGGAAACCTGGGACACTGATGGCATTGTTATGATCAGATAACCATGCCAATTGCCCAGCGGAGAGCTGGTTCAGGGATCTGTCAAGCCATGCTAGCTAGACCTTCAGGTCCAAAGCAGCATTCTCACATTTAATAGCCTGGCATCTGGAGCCTAGACAAACAGCTCCAATTTCGCAGAGTTGTGGCCGTATATCTGACACTTCAGGAGTCACTAAGTGCTAGCTAAGATGATGGCTCTGCATCAAACAGGTGGAGATTGAGAACTACTATAGGGGTGATGTCTAGTTGTACACATTGTCACGGCGTCACACCACAGACTGCCATGAGCACATAAGTTTCACGATTATTACTTGAAATGTAACCCACATCCAAGCCTGACAGACATTACATGGAGATCATTGAAAGATGCAATGAGTTAAATTGACTCCAATGCAGGTCACCACTGAAACCTATTACATCCACAAAAAGCAGTCTGCAGTGCAGCAGCATCAGGAGACTAAAGCAAAATGCAAAATCTAAACTCATGAGGCCACATAATATGACCCTTTGAGGCAAGTCTAGGATATACATTGCCCAACCACCACATTGATAGGGAAAGGAGCTTTGCTCGTGTCGGTGCTGTGGGCAGAAAGGTGACTCACTGTACTAAGATTGTGTGAGGCACCACAGACCTGAGGCACACAGTGGGAAATAAGTGAGGAGGAGGCACCTGTTACACTTGTAATGACCCTGGAGCATAGCATCAGAAAGAAGAGCCATTCACTGGATGAAAATTTCAAATAAGCAAAATATATTTGCAGATATGCAAAGTATACACAGTGAGTGAACCACCTGTGCCACCTTTGTGTTCACAATATTTCTTAATTTTTCTTACCTTACCGCTATGTCTCGGTGCTTCCCTGACATCAGCAGCAGAAGTGGAAGCAGCCTGCTGACTACTATGTTCTGTTGTCTGGGATGACCTTGGCTGGCGTCCTCTGGAGGGCCCTAGCCTGCTTTGGGTCTCCTGCCGTGGGGCAGGTGTACCCTCCTCGGTCTGAGCAGCTGGAGTTGCTCAGGGCACAGGCAGAGGGAACTTGAAGCCGGAGACAGTCCAAGACAGTCCCAGATGGATTGCCCCCAGATGTCCGGCTGACGCTACTCCTCCCAGTGGGTGCCTGAGGGTACCACCCTGGCTCCTTGAGGAGAAGGGATTTCTGGAGTGAGATCGAGGTGCCCGTCCCCTTCTCACATAGCCACTCATGCATCCCACTCATGGATGTAGTGATGATGTGCAGGTCTGAGCGCATATCCGGCACAAACTGCTGAACCAAGGTCTCCATGGTGATGAACATTGAGGCACAGAGCTTGTCTCTTCTTGGAGTCATTCCGGTGCTTGCCATAACAAGTGCCACGGGCTACAGAGAGTGAATATGTGTGCGGGTACCGCTTAAATATGGCACCCGGAATATGAGCCAATGAGGTGATGGCAAGTGGACGAATCCCATCCCGGCCCACCACAAATTACGATGTGCTGCTCATTCATGCGTACATAATAATGTGAAAAGCAGAAGATCTGTGCAGAAACCCGCAATGCTGGCCAACGGGAACAGCGCCAACTTTCCCGCTCGCAATCACACTTAGCATCCGGAGCAGAAAATTCCACCCTGAGAAATCTGGAGTCATGGAAGATACTGGAGCCCAGGAGTTAAAACCTGAACACAATGGTCCAAAGACTGTGTAAAAGGTCAACCCCCTGATGCCAATGTAGGGTCTGAATTTAAAGAAGAACAGAGGGAATTACTGGATCCAGAGGGTGAGAAACATTATGGCAGCAATTTTATTCTGGGTTTATGAATCACAGCTGCTGGTACCAGAAAGCCCGTGGGAATTATCAGAAATCAGCAATGTTGTTCTTGATTAAGTTAACCAGACCAAACTAAGTATACAATGTTCTAACCCAGGACATGGACAGGCTGTAATAACTACACAAAAAGAGAAAGGAGATTTGCTACGATGAGTGATGGAAGGTGAAGCCACAATAGCAAAATGAGCTCTCATATGGGAAAGAGCTAGAATTTCAAGAACACATACACACATACCTGCTTTTTGTGGACAGAACATACCTGGGCAATTTTCCACATTGATGGGTAGATACCAGCATTGCAGTTATACTGGAACAGCTGTGATAAAGAGTAGGTAGTTTTGAGCATAGGCCTTTGGTGCTATAACCCGGATGTTATTATTCCTTGATATTGTGTGCTGTGAATTGAATTGGCTATAGACTGACACCTTGTGATGTCTTGGATCTCAGGAGAAGCCTGAGAAGATCATCCATTCGGCACTTCTGACTGTAGGTGGATGTAAATGCTTGAGTCTTGTATTTCACACTCACATGCTGGGCTGCAGTATTGTTAAGGATGAGCATATTCATGGAGTCTTCTCCTCCTGTTAGTTGGTTAATTACTCACTACCATTCTTGACTGGATGTGGCAGGTCTACAGAACTTTGACCTGATCTGTTGTGAAATTGCTTAGCTCAGTCTGTAACACGTGGCTTTCCATACTCAGCATGCATATATTAGGGATATTGGGAAAACTAAAGTCATTGTCTTTGGTTCTGCCAAAGTTTTCAATACCTTACCACCTACACACCCCTCTCCCTGGTAATCATTTGTAACTGAACCAGACTCTACACAACTTTTGTGTCATATTTGGCCCTGAGATGAACTTGCAACCACAAATCTGCAGCATCAGTGAGACAGCATATTTCCATCTTAAAATTGCTGAACTCCAGCCATGCCTCAGCTCCCCACCTGCTGAAAACCTCAGTCATTCTATTGTACCTCTAGATTTATTCCAATGCTGGTCAGCCTCCCATTTTGTATCAACTGTAACCTTGAAGTCATCCAAAACTCTACTGCCATATCATAATTTGCATCAAGGCGTGTTCACTCATCACCCCTATGTTCACTAACCTACAGTGCAGATGTCTTAGAGTGTCATAGGGCTGGAGGAGATTATAGAGATAGGAAGGGGTGAGACAATGTAGAGATTTGGAAATGAGAATGAAAATGTTAAAATCTAGTTGTTGCCTAACCAAGAACCAGTGTATGGCCATCAGTGGTGGCCATGCCTTCAGTTGCCTAGGCCCTAAGGTCTGGAATTACCACCCTGAACCTCTCCTCCTCTTTACCTCTGTTTCATTGTTTTGGATGCATCTTAAAACCTATCTCTTTGACCAAGCTTTTTGTCAACTGCCCAAATATCTCCTTATGTGGTATACATTTGCTTGATAATGCTCCCGTGAATTGCCTTGGAATGTTTCACTATGTTAAAGTGCTCTATAATGCCAAATTGTTGCTGTAGCTTCACCAACTTAGCATCTCATAGTTATATATGCCTTGTGCTGCTCTTGGCATACTGTTCTACACACCTCATTGAACCAGGGCTGGTTACCTGACTGGATGGTGATGGAGAAGTGAGGAATCTGCAGGACTATGAGTTTATAGATTGTGGTGGGGGTTACAGTTCATTCAGGAAGTCCAAATCTTTTTTATATATTCTTTCATGGGATGTGGCCATCACTGGCTAGGCCAGTATTTATTGCCCATACCTGACTCCCCTTGAGAAAGTGGTGGTGAGCTGCCTTCTTGAACTGCTGCAGTCCACATGTTGTAGAAGCACCCACAGTGCTGTTAGGAAGTGATTCCAGGATTTTGACCCAGTTACAAAGAAGGAACGGTGATAAATTTCCAAGTCAGAATGGTGTGTGACTTGGAGGGGAAATTGCAGGTGGTGGTGCTTCTGCTACCCTTGTCCTTGTAGGTGGCAGGAATTGCAGGTTTGGAAGGTCCTGTCAAAGGATCCTTGGTGAGTTGCTGCAGTGCATCTTGTAGATGGTACATACACTGAAACTGTGTGTCAATGATGGAAGGAGTGAATGTTTATTGTGGTGGATGTGGTGCCAATCAAGCAGGCTGCTTTGTCTTGGATGTTGTTGAGCTTCTTGACTGTTGATAGAGCTGCACTCATCCAAGCAAGTGGAGAGTATCCCATCACACTCCTGACTTGTGCCATGTAGATGATGGACAGGCTTTGGAGAGTCAAGCGGTGATTTGCTCTCCTCAAAATTCCCAGTCTCTGACCTGTTTCTGTAGCCACAGTATTTGTATGGCTGGTCCAATTCACTTTCTGGTCAGTGGTAACACCCAGGATGTTGCTAGTGGGGGATTCAGTGATGGCAACATCATTGAAGTCAAGGGGAGACGTTTACATTCTCTCTTGTTGGAGATGGTCATTGTCTGGCACTTGTGTGGTGTGAATGTTAGTTGCCATGTATCAGCAGCCTGAATATTGTCCAGGTCTTGCTATATATGGACATGTACTGCTTCAGTATCTGACGAGTCGCAAATGGTGCTGACCATTGTGCAATCATCAGCGAACATTCCCACTTCTGACCTTATGGTGGAGAGAAAATCATTGATGAATCAGCTGAAGATGGTTGGGCCTAGGGCACTACCCTGAGAAATTCCTGCGACTGAAATGATTTTGTTTTCATTCTTTCATGGGATGTGAGCCTTGCTGACTAGGCCAGCATTTAGTGCCCATGCCTAATTGCCCTTGAGAAGGTGGTGCTGTGCTGCCTTTTTAAACTGCTGCAGTCCATGTGGTGTAAGTATACCCACAGTGCTGCTAGGGAGGTAGTTCCAGGATTTTGAGCCAGTGACAGTGATGGAACGGTGATATATTTCCAAAGTCAGGATGGTGAGTGCTTGGAGCGGAACTTGCAGATGGTGGTGTTCCCATTTATCTGCTGCCCTTGTCCTTCTAGATAGTAAAAGTTGTGGGTTTGGAAGGTGCTGTCGAAGGAGCCTTGGTTAGTTGCTGCAGTGCATCTTGTATGTGGTACACATTGCTGCCACTGTGCACTGGTGGTGGAGGGAGTGAATTTTTGTGGTTGTGGTGCCAATCAAGCGGGTTGCTTTGTCCTGGATGGTGTCAAGCTTCTTGAGTGTTGTTTGAGCTGCACTCATCTAGGCAAGTGGGGAGTATTCCATCACACTCCTAACTTGAGGTTTGCAGATAGTGGACAGGGTGTAGGGAGTCAGGAGGAGAGTTACTCTTCACAGAATTTCCAGCCTTTGACCTGTTCTTGTAGCCACAGTGTTTATGTGGCTGGTCCAGTTCAGTTTCTGATTGTCCTCCAACAACCACAACCACGTTGCTTTGTGCTAGGCATGACTCCAAGCAATAGAGAGTTTTTCCCCTGATTCCCATTGACTTCAGTTTTGCTAGGGCTCCTTGATGCCACACTCAATCAAATGCTGCCTTGATGTCAAGGGCAGTCGCTCTCACCTCACCCCGGAAGTTCAGCTGTTTTGTTCACATTTGGACCAAGGCTGTAATGAGGTCAGGAGCTGAGTGGCCCTGGCAGAACCCAAACTGAGCGTCAGTGAACAGGTTATTGCTGAGTAAGTGCCACTTGATAGCACTGTCAATGACACTTTCCATCTCTTTACTGATGATGGAGAGTAGACTGATGGGGCGGTAATTGGCTGGTTGGATTTGTCCTGATTTTTGTGTACAGGACATACCTGGGCAATTTTCCACATTGCTGGATAGATGCCTGTGTTGTCACTGAACTGGAACAGCTTGGCTAGGGGCACAGATAGTTCTGGAACACAAGGCTTCAGTACTATTGAAGGAATATAGTATCCCGTGCCTTCAGCCATTTCTTGCTATTGCATGGAATGAATTGATTTGCCTGAAGACTGGCATCTGTAATTCTGGGGACCTCAGGATTACAACATGCATGTTGTTATTTGGATTTATGAATAATGATGGTAGAGATTCCAAAGTTATTTCCATCATATGGCTGGCCAGAAATCTCCCCTTACCATTTACCTTTGGCGTGTGTTGTACGGATTTGCAGATTTATGCTGCACTTGTTTGGCCTTCATTGGCCATCAAATCCTGGGATGTATCTTAAACATGGAGCTTCTGGTTCAGAGGCAGAGGTGCTACCCACTGCGCCACAAGAATTCTCTGGATTGTCATGGTTTCCATTCTTCCATTGCTGCTATTCTGCTATTGATGGATCACAGCACCTTATGGATGCCCATATTGAGCTGCTGGATGTGTTCTTCATCTATTAACATGATGGAGGTGTCCTCAATGTGAATACAGGACCTGGTCTCCATAAAGACCATTTGGTTCTCACTATTATTATTATGCCATTATGGACAGCTGAATCTATGACTGACAGATTGCTGAGAATAAGGTCCAGTAGGTTGTTCTCTTGGTTGATTTTTAGGAAAGGCCAATATGGCAGCCAAATTCTTCAGGACAAGGCCAGTTAAATCAGTAGTGGTGCTATCAACCATTGAAGTACCCACCCAGAGAATGTTCTGTGCATTTGCTATTCTCAGTGATGTTCAATATGGAAGTATACTGATTCATCAGCTGAGGGAAGGCGTATGGTGTTCACCTTTCTGTGGATCAGTTCCTTGCCCATGCTTGACCTGAAGACATGGGACTCCATGGAGTCAACCTTGAGGACTTCTAGGTCATCCCCCCCTGAAAGTACACCATTTTCCTTGCACTTCTAGTAGGTCTGTCCAATACCTTTCCATTTTGAACGTTTTCCATTTCTGATGAAAGATTATTGATCTGAAAAGTTAACTCTGTTTCTCTCTCCATAAATGCTGCCTGACCTACTGAGTATTTCCAGCATTTTTATTTCCAATTTCCAACATCTACAGTAATTTGCTTTTGCAAACAGCCTGGTTTAACTTCAGACAGTGGTCATGGAGAGATGCTAAATAAATGGCTAGGGAACAATATTTGTGGCAGAGGCCAAAGACAATGGCTTCAATCTTCTCAGTCTTTAATTGCAGGAAATTTCTGCTTAACCAATGCTGTATGTCAGAGAAGCAGCAGGACAAATCAGAGGTGGTAGAGTGGTAGAGCAGCTGGTAGGAGGTGGAGCACACATGTGGAAACTGACATGTTTCCAGATGATAGAGCAAAGGACCAGCAAGCAGATGAGAAATAGGAAGTGGCCAATGATAGATCCTTAGGGTTAGAAGTAATGGTGCAGGAGCAGGAAAAGAAACCATGATAGGCTTTACAATAATCACATGAGTTCAGGGAAGCCTGAAAATTGATGGTCCTCCATCCCCCCAATGGTTTCCTAGTCTATGATTTCAAATAGGACTATTTTCAAAGTTACCATAAACACTTCCTAATTGTAAATTTTCCATATGTCCTAAATGGTGGCCATATTGTTACATTTAAGTCAAAAGATCTTGGGTTCAAGCCCCATTGCCAGGCTTGGGCCTAAAGTATAAAATTAATCAGGTGCAGTACTGAGGGAGTGCTGCATTGTCATTGGTTCAATTTTCCAGATGAAATCTTAAACCAAAATCTTGTCTGCCTGTTAAAGTGAACATAAAAAAAGAACATGGCATCATTTGAAGAAGACCATTTATCCAAGAACCAGCCCCACCAAAACAGATTAATTTGTCATTTATCTCATTGCTGTTTGTTGCTGTGCCCACAAAACAACAGTGGCTATAATGGAAATAAAATACTTGGATATGGAGTACTTTGAGATATCATGTTTACATGGTATGTAAACTTATGTTTAGTCTATAATATCATCTACAAACTACATCTCTGTATTGAAATAAAGCATTCTTTGCCGGTTTCTGTCATCTTGGTATTGAAATAACCTCTTCACCGCTCCTGCAGGACCACTATACCATGGCTCTAAAATTTTTGGATGAATGGATTTCTTTCTTCTGCTCCTTTGCCATTACCTATGGGGACATTACAGAGGCATGATAGGACCAGGGTTACTCTCAAAGAATGGGAGAGCCCCCATAGAATTCCAGGGACATGCTATTTTCTGCCTTCTCCAATGCCTACTGTACCAGGAATGTTTCAGAGGTGATCATTAGCCTGCATGGTTCACCTCTCCTCTCCATTTCTTCAAGCAATATTTCCAGTTAAACCTGAGTAATTTATGTCTGGAATGCTCCATTTTGGGCCCCCCAGCTCCATTTCAGCAGTTTTAAGGCTCATTTCTGCAGTTCACAGCTGATAACCCAGATAGCTGATTCTGCTGTTTCACTGAATGGCTCAAAGTGCTAATATTGAAATGCATGCATCAGTGAAACTCCAGCAAAGAATAAAATGAGGGATTAATTAGCATGCTTCGTAACTCAGAAATATTAAACAATGCTCAGTTTATTCATTAATAGTGCCAAAACAGTGATGTTTTGCCTCCGCCTTCATTTCTTTGCTAAAGTGAAACTATTTTACTGTCCTTTGGTAAGAAATATTGGCCTATGACTTCCATTCCCCAGGCAGTCATATCCCAGAGATGCCCCAGAAGATGTGCTGGGCACCCTCCCCAGAAGTCCACACACAATGGCTGCATGGGAATTCACCAGGAAGTTTAATCTCCGGATGGGCAATTACCCCGCAGCTGGAACTATCCTATACTCCGATTTCAATCCGAGACTTCAGATGGTTCCAACTCTCTTATCAGAATAGTTACCCAGGGAATGTTAGAAGGATTAAAACCACTTTTAACTCCTGGGTGAATGTGGTACTGAACCCTGCCCCCCCACAACCCCTATCCTGTGACCACCCAATATCCCCTCAAACCTGACCAACCCTTCACCGCCCTCAACTACTCTTCCAACCTCCTGACACACCCCTGACTACCTCCCTGTTCCACAACACCCCTCACACCCACTATCCAGACCCTCCCTCCACCCTTCACCCCTGAACTCCACCACTTCATGATTTCTCCCCACACCCCCCGACTACCCTCCCACACCCAATCTCTCCCCCCAATTACCCTACCCCCCCACCTGATGCCCACCTGAGAACATGACCCCCCTGACCACCCACTTATCCCCCTGAGCACCCAACACCTTCACCACCCTGATTGGGGAGGTTAGGGAGATCAGGGGGTGGGGGAGTTGGGCCCTGGCAAGGTGGCGGCTGTTGGGCCTTGGAGATGTGGTGGGGATCGGGCCCCGGGGGGGCAGGGGGTGTGGTAGGGGTCAGGTCTCGAGGGAGAGCGGCCTTGAGGGTGTTGGTGGGTCGGATCTCGGTGGGGGTGGGAACTGTCAGGCCGTGGGAGAGGGGTGTCATGCCTCAGGGTGTTGGACTTGTGGGGGTTGGGCCTCGGGGGGATGGGGGCGGTCAGGCCTTGGGGGTGGGGTGGGGTGTCGGGTCTCGAAGGTGGGTGTCGGTCCTCAGGAGGTGGGGAGTCGGGGTGGGCATGTGGTCGGAGGTGTTGGGCCACGGGGGACGGGGGTGGGGAGCAGCTTGGGTGGGGTCGGGTCAGGCCTTGGGGGGTGGGTTGAGAGTTAGGCCTGGCAGGGGGAGGGGATGTGTCCCCATTGTGGTGAGGGTGGTCCCGTAGGAGGGGTAGTTGGGGTGGAGGGAGGTCCCTGGGTAATTGGGATTGGTGGTGGAGCATATTTGAGGTACTCCCCCATTAAAATGCCGGGGAGCTAGTAAATTACAGACCTCTAAATATATATATTAGATTTATATATAGATATTTGCTACATCTTGGGTCTAAACTAAATATTTTCCTGGGTTTAGTGTCACCAGTCTCTTCCATAAGAAGACGCCAAACCCCAAGAGATCCAGGTTTACCTTTACTGTCCAATATCTAGCTATTCAACAGTGTAATCTGAGCACGTAACAATGAGACCCCCTGGCTGAAAAATTTGGTTCCATAAAGTTAATATTATGTTACTTGCATCATTAAGGTTAAGGATATACAGGTGGAAGGCATTGATTAAGTACCGTGAGCACATATAAAGAGAAGCTTCACCTGGTGTGGAGGTAGGTGATGAGGGAGGAGGATCT
This sequence comes from Cetorhinus maximus, assembly GCF_964194155.1. NCBI lineage: Eukaryota > Metazoa > Chordata > Chondrichthyes > Lamniformes > Cetorhinidae > Cetorhinus > Cetorhinus maximus. Next base: position 146,927,393 of record NC_135880.1, on the reverse strand, counting down.
CCTCATAAGCCTGCTCCTGGGCCTGGCCAAGATGGCCATCAACAGGCCCAGGCAGTGGGAGGTCAAGGGGGTTTTCCGACCCGATTGTCTGCCCCATTATGGCTATATTCACGGCAGGGTGGCCCTGGAGAGGGAGCATGCGGTGTACACTGGTACGCTAGAGGCCTTCCGCGATCGGTGAGCACTGCGGGGATTGGGGTGCATCATTAGCCGTAGAAATGCCATTTTGATTTGATTTTATAAGTTTCCATTAACGTTATTGTGTTACTTACAGTGCCCCTCCAAGGGCTGTCACCCCTTCTGATTTATTGATTTTTAGTTTAATTTATTGATTTTGTTCCTCAAAAGAGTTTATCAAGAGAAACTTGGCCAATGGGCGCCGCAGGGGCTGGAGTGCATCATTGACATCTGAAATAATGGGCGGAATCGTCCCACATTTGCATTATGTGCGACAGCGGGTAGGTAAAACAACGTCTTAATGCTGGCCACAATGGCGGCTTTTCATGCCATATCATCCCAAAGCCACCGCATTAATTATACATTCCCGGAAAACACACCGTTTCCATGGCAGGTGGGCTCTCATTCACCCATCATGTCATCACATCGCTGTTGTATCAAGCCAGGCGCCATATTTACACCTCTCAGTGCTTCCAGCCCAGGACTGCTGCAAAGAAGACATGGCCCTGAAAGGCAAAAAAGACTACAGCTCACAGGTTCAAGTACATGGCCTCAAACACCTTTTGGATACAGTGGAGGCTTGCTGTGATGTTCTCTATCCCCGATCTGGCCACAGGGTGGGCAGCAAACTCACTAATCCAGCTTGGGAGGCAGACACAGCAGTGCTCATCAAAAGCGATGGTTAGTGCAAAACAGAACAGCCACCCAAGTGCCTTTATAGGATGAATGATCTCCTCCGGTCCTACAGGGTAAGTCACTCTTCTCATCAATCTCAACTCACAAAGCCATCACAAATCCACAGAGCCCTCACTCACTGCCAGTTCAAGAGACATCACCATTGACTCCCTCATATACACCTTGATTGTCCTCATCCCGTCTATGGGACCACTCACCACCCATACATGCCAGGCATACTTATCATTTGGTCTGGCAGGCATCCTGCTTACAATCTCTTCATCTCTATTTCTGCAGGACAAGTTGGAACACAAGAAGAGGAAGAGATCACTTACCAGTGAAGGAATGCCTGAAATCAAGGTCATCACGAACTTTGAAAACAACGCTATCCAGCTGGCTGGCAAGGATCTTGACTGTTCCTGACGGTGAGGTCAGCGGTGCTCTACCAAGTGAGGATCCAGCAGTGCAACATCCATCAGACAACCAGGCTGTGAGTGATGTGTCCTGTTTCACAGGCCACTGCCCTGCACTAATTATCTCCCCTTGCTTTTGCAGGCACATCTGCCAAAGAGCCAACAGAGTCCATGACCCAGGGCCTCCAATCAATTCCTGAAGAAACCTCTGAAGAGGAATCTGAAGGCACCCTCCATAAAGTCCCATCGCAGCGCTCACCCACACCCTCCACTAGCGCAGAGACACACACCTCGGTGCGGCCTAGCTTTACAGTAGCTAAGTGTGAGCAAATCACACCTTCTGATCCACAGCAAATGGCGGCAGGGACTTCCCAGGTGTCTGGCACTCGGAGGACTGCTGGAGGACAGAACTTTGCTGAGTGAGAGTCAGACGATGAGCCTCTGGATTCGGTCATGCCACAGTTGCTGCAGCTGCAAAGGCAAGCTCGGGAACATCAGGAAGGGATATCCACTGAATACCTCAGATTGGAAGGCAAGATGGAGGTGTCCATGCCCCTTCATGCTGAGGTGATTGCGCTGGCATGCCAATGCACCGAGGTCAACACTGGTAGGATGGTGGACACCATGAAGACCACTGTCCAGGACGTTGCTCCTGCACTGCTGCGTGGGCTGAATTCCATCATTGATGCCACAGTTGGCCTCTAACAGTGGGTACGCGAGAGGGGTGTCGGGCAGCTCGATCTTACTTTAGCTACCCCTTCTCTTCCAGGTGTCAGCCAGGCACTTGGGCACCCATAGGGAGGAGGATCAGCAGGTCCACATCCCAGGGCCATCCACCCAGATTACCCTAGGAGTGTCTGGGAGTGGACCCTGGGAAGCATCACAGATCTGTGACCAACTGAGAATATAGGAGGCGTGCACACTCCCTGGAAACCTTGCGCAGGCCTGCAGGATGTGTTTGTGGTGGTTGCACACCAGCTGCACATTCAGCGAATGGAATCCCTTGCGGAAGGCATAATTGGCCGCATATTGTGACAAAGATCTGAGTGCCATGTGAGTGCAGTCGCTGGCACCCTGTACCTGTGGGAAACCCGAGATCCGGGCAAATCCAATCACTCTTGCATCCTGGCTCTCTTGGTCTCGGGCGAATTGTGCTATGTTGTGTGCACTCATGAAGATGGCATCCATGACCTCATGGGTGCATTTGTAGGCGGAGGCTTGTGATATCCCACAGAGGTCACCTGCAGAGCCCTGAAAGGAGCCACCGGCGTAGAAATTAAATGTCGTGGCCACTTTCATGGACACTGGCAGTGGATACCCTCCATGTCCACATGGCACCAAATCCTGCAATAGCTGGCAGATGTCACCGACCAGTTCCCTAGACACTGGTTTTGGTCATCTGCAGGCATGAAAGGTGGCACCTATAGACCCTGGTTCTAGCGACAGCTTGCTGTGGTTCTTCGGTGGCGTGTGCGTGAGCCCCAGCTGACACTTTTTCTGAGGGTGCATTCCTCCCTCTGCACAGCCAGGCACCTCAGTCATTCTCTCCTCCTTCGTCTTCACTCTCTGTATGTCACAAGGCATACAGCTAGTTCCCATGATGCTGATGTACTCCTCATGCAGGATGAAAAAGAGGGACGTGTGGGTTAGCATGGGTGTACTAAGAACCTCTCTTGGTTAAGGCTAAAGGCCCCTTAATGCATCGTGGAAATTGCTGGCCACCACTTGAGATGGCCAGAGGTTAGTGCACTGCATGGCTGTCCAAAACCCCACCTTCATCTGCCCCACTTCACCTGACCGAGTGGCAGCAGCTTTGCCCATTGGACTACGTGCTGTGCTCTCAGCTCAGGCACAGGCATTCTCCTAACACACACTGCAAGGCTGCACTGTTAGCTTGAACCATGAGGGAGACTAGTCCAAACCTGAATGATTACATTGCAAGGGGCTGTGAGCGCCTCCACCAGTGACTGCTCCATGGCCAGCTTTAGCAAGGAGATTGTACATCGTGCCCAGTCGTCCAGCTGTTCTGCAGGCCACTAAAACACTCATTAGTTTGCAGTCTGTGCCCATGGGGTGAAAAGCTCTAGAGCACTTGGTGGCACTTTGATGCCTCTGCGTTGCTTGAGTGGGCAGATAAGCTAGAGGCCCGACTCCAATCATATCAATGTGGCTGCACCGGAACTGTCTCAGCTGCAGAGGAATGGTCACTTTGTACAAGGTTTCCCTAATGCATGGCCGTTTCCCTCACCCACCACCACCCCCCATGATCCCACATGTGTTTGTGCGCTACCTTCAATCGCTTTCCACAACCCCTCCCTGCCAAATCACATCAACTGCAGGGCAGCCTTTGCCCCTCCCCCCAAAGTCACCTCAGTCACAGGACAGCCTTTGCCCCTGCAGTCCCCAATTCACTTCAACTTCAGGGCAGCCTTTGCCCCTGCAGTCCCCAATTCACTTCAACTTCAGGGCAGCCTTTGCACCTCCCCAAAATTTGCCTCAACCGCAGGACAAGCTTTGCCCCCCATACCCAATGTGCCTCAGCCTTGAAGTCCAACAGGTGGCCCTTGCAAGTGCTCCAAAATGTTACTGGGTACTCACCTCCGAGTTCCCCTCAAAGTGCAGCCCACCAAGTGCATGCCTTTCATATGCTGTTGTGAAACACGTCGGCGTACAATCATGCAGACATGGGTGGTTGATCCAGTGGGGATGACTCCAGCGGGCTGGCCTTATAATGATATGCTGATGTATTACAATGAGGTTCCCAATGTCTGATGGCGGGAAACGCAGAAATTGCAAACTGGCTTCATGACATTGTGAAACTGATTTTTGGCCTTCTCACTATATTGTCCGCTCGCGCCACTGAACACACCCGATGCCAGCGGGCACTTTCAACTCAATATTTTAATTTGTTAAGTATTTTGTTTTGTTACAATAACATGAAATTTCTCCTTTAACAGGTGTTTCTTTGTTACCGTTGGCCCTAAAAAGAGTATAAAGAGAGGCTCGGCCTTCTGCGGCCAATGGGAACTGTGGGGGCGGGGAAGGTGCTGGAGTGCATCATCAATACCGGAAATCGCATTTTAATTTAAGTTTCCTTTAAAGTTTTTGTTTCGATACAGTAAGATAAAAGTGCCTGCAAAAGTGTAGATAAAAATGGAGCTCTTTTCAAATGGGGCACTTAAATCAGTTTATTGATGACAAAAAGAGGTATAAAGAGAGACTTTTGGGACACTAGGTTTTGCTGAGGGAGGAGCCGACATTTGTAATGTTACATTCTGTAAATAAATATGGTATTAAGTAAAAGGTTGGCATTCGGTTTCCTATTTCATCATCTTGCTATCAGAAGTTCAATACATAGCACCCATATTTTTGGTGTTACAGGCCTGTTTTGGGTGCAACATGGTGTCCTCACCACACTCGCATGCTTCCATTGCAGCTTATGCCATTGGCATAGGGTGTTGGCACAGACATTAAGAGCATACTGGAAGTTTACCGAGTAGGCCGATTGTGATGCAGGCGGTGCCACTTTGAACCTTAATGTTTCAAGCTAACTCTCGCCCCAAACCTGTGGAGCAAAGCATACATTCAGCAGCTGATAGGACCCCCACGACCTGCACTATTTAAAGGCACCATTGTCTCTTTTCATGTTAATTGCAGATTGTTTTCTTGCTGAATTTGTAGAAATGCTGTGAATTTAGGAGAGATACTTAAAGTTGGCAAAGTCCTCAGTGAGTGTTGTGTATGGTGAAGTCCTTGGTTCTGACTTCAAGGGTTCTGCTCAGACCCCTTGCTCCCACTCATGGATGCTCTGGTTGCTAGCACCCCCCAGCCTGCATCATGACAAGAAGATTAAGCAGAGGTGACACAGAGGGGGTCAAGCTGATTACAGAGGGAAGAGGGGGAAGGGAAGAGGCACCCTCAACAGGTAGTCATAACCACTCAGGGTCTGCACCCAGGGAATAATTTCAATCTCAGGAGAATGTGTGCACCGTCTCCATTTTACATCAACGGTGTCCTCTGAAATTTGCCACCATTTGCAGGCAGATTGTAGCCTCAAAGCAGGCCAGTAAAAGCACTGCCAGTTACTGTGAAGATAACTGTGGCCATGAACACCATGTCGGGATCTTTCCAGGCTGGAGCAGGCGACATCTCCAACGTTTTTCAATTTTCCTTCCACTGTTACATTATGGAGGTGCCTGTATGGCAGGACAGGGGAATATAATGCCTGCTTTCTGATCAGGGAAAATAGGTGAAGTGTGTATATGGTGCAGAGGATCATTTACTGCACACTCGTAACAACAGTCACGCTACCTTTTGTAGTAACTGTAGCTTTGAGGAATGTAGTGACTGTAGCTTTAAGGCTTATTGTACTGTGTAGTATCATGTGACAGTGTGAACGAATCAGCCCAAAGCGTGGGGAAACTTTGTGTCTAGTTGTGCTTCTAGATGGAAGCATGTAACGGCTGCTGAAGCCCTGTAAATAAAGTTCACTGTTTATTATGAGAAACCTGCTTGGAAAACCAACTCTATAACAACTGGCGATGAGAATAAATTCGTTCCGGTGCGTGCCTCTCCCAGTGAATGTGAATATCTTGTTTTAAAACAGAAGAAAGGGAAAATATACACACCAGGTATGCCGCTTTTTGGCAGGATTGACCCCTTCGGCCCATCCACAGAGGTTTGGAGTCAATATATCTGGAACGCCTCCATTTCTTTTTCCAAGTGAATGAAATAATGGTGGAAGAAAAAAGGAAAGCAATTCTCCTAAGGGTCTGTAGGAGTAAAATTTATAATTTAATCCATAATTTGATGGCCCCAAAAGCTCCCGATTCAAAGACCTGCAGCAACTCGGTAGACCTCATAAAGGATCATTTTCAACCCAAACCCTCCGTAATCATGCAGAGGTTCAAATTTAATTTGACAGTAAGAGCCCTGGGGGAGACCATAGCAAAACATATAGCAAAGTTGAAACAGCTAACTGAACATTGTGACTTCGAGGAAACCCAAAAGGATATTTTAAGGGATTGTTTGGTCTGTGGTGTGCACAATTATGCCATTCAAGGATGGTTATTAGCTGAAATAAATGTCAATTTTAAAAGAGCACTAGAAATAGCACTTGCGATGGAAAGCACAGAGCAGCATTCGCAGGTCTTACAGAGTGTACAAAATGGCAGTTTTCCAGTTAGGACGGGAACAGACTGCCGGGCGTGGTGCGAAAACCAGGGAATCAGCTGAGAAGCGGGAGACAGTGCCTGCTACCCAAAAAGTTTAAAAATATAGAGGAGACAAATCAGCAGCAAATTTGAAAATTATTGTCACCAATTTGGATGTAACCGTATCCCTGAAACTTGCCATTTTAAGGAGGTGGAGTGCCATTATTACCATGAAAGAGGGCCCATGCTGAGGCAATGTAAAGCAAGATTGAGACAGACCCCAGACAGCAAACTAAACTGATCAAAGTACATAATGTGAAAGAACCAGAAACCACTTATTCTCTATTTAATGTGAAAGTAGGGAAAACAGAGCCAATCAATGTTACTCTGCAAGTCAATGGAAAACCTTTGATCATGGAATTGGATACCGGTGCATCTACCACTGTAGTGCGGGAGCACACATTCAAATCTTTAAACAAGGGCACTCAACAATTGAATATAGAGCAGACTTCAGCCAAATGGAAAACTTATATTGGTGAAGCTATGTAAGTGAAAGCTATTACCATTGTGCCTGCTTATTACAAGCACCAGGAGGCACAGCTCGGTGTGATTGTAGCGGAAGGTGAAGGGACAAGCCTTGTAGGTCGTGATTGGTTAAAAGAAATTAAACTAAATTAGTCTGAAATTTTCCAGCTGAGAGCTGGGGGACTGCCAGAGCTGCTAAAGAAATATGACAAGGGCAACATTTTCCCCCCTTCAGGGGGGAAGTGTGGGAGCGGGTTCACTTCCTATCGGTGCCCCCGATCGGGGGTGCGCCGCCATTTTACGTGGGCAGGCCAGTAAAGGCCCACCCAGTGTGAAGTGTGCCAAGAAGTGCTGTGCACTCCCCGTGCGGGTGGGAGGGGGGAATTCCCTCAGCCAGGAAAGTGCTGCCTCAGGGAGATTGTCACCAATTTAAAACTTTCAATAAAGATTAGAAAATAATGTCCCTGCCATGTCACCTCATGTGACACTGTCACATGAGCTGGGACATGTCCATAACTTTTATTGTTAAATATTCTGCATTTTTAAAATCACGCATGAAACCCCAAGTGGATGAGGTTTCATGTTTTTTCACAAGGCCGCCTGGGCTCCCGGCCTGCCCGCCAACCTTAAGGTTGGACGGGCAGATCCATTAATTAGTTCAATTGGTTTTTTAATGGCCTTAATGGGCCATTGACAGGTCAGCGTGCCCGTCGAACTGACAATCTAAATGACGCGGGGTGACATCGGGACACCCGACATCATCCTGCGTCATTTTACACATCGGCGAGTGGGCCCCGCCCCTGCTTGCCGACCAGAAGATGCTGCCCAAGGTCTTTCGAGAGGAACTGAGGAAAATCAAAGGCCTGTGGACTAAGATCTGTGTTGACTCTGAAGCAACCCCTCGTTTTTTTAAAGCCAGGCCTGCACCTTATGCCCTGAGAGAGAAGGTTGACACTGAATTAAAACGTTTAGAGATGCTGGGTATTATTCAGCCAGTTGAATTTTCAGAATGGGCAGCACCCATAGTCCCTGCCTTGAAACCGAATCAGGCCATCTGTATCTGTGGGAATTACAAGTTAACAATAAACAAGGCTGCCAAATTGGATAAGTAACCTATCTCCAGGATCGAGGATCTGTATGTCAAATTATTAGGAGGGAGCACTCATATATAATTAGACATGAGTCATGCATATCTGTAGCTGGAACCGGATGCTACATCCAGAGAATTTGTAACCATAAACACACACAAAGGGTTTTTTTAACCTGCAATTTTCCAGAAGACGATAGCAAGCTTGCTGCAAGGACTACCTCAAGCCATGGTCTACCTGGACGACGTCCTAATAACTGGGTTAACAGAAGTGGAACACTTGGCTAACCTGGAAAAAGTCTTAAAATGATTCTTAGAAGCAGGGGTGTGCTTGAAAAAGGAAAATGAAATTGTTTACTTGGGCTACCAGGTGGATGCCCAAGGGTTACACCCGGTAGAAGAAAAAGTTAAAGCTATTAAGGAGGAACCCTTGCCTTCAAATGTCTCGGAGCTCAAGTTGTTCTTGGGTACGGTAAATTATTATGGTCGATTCCTACCCACTTATCAAAGGTCCTAGCCCCTCTACACTCATTATTAAAGAAAAACCAACGTTGGTCTTGGAAGTCACCTCAAGAAGAAGCCTTCACAAAAGTTAAACATGTCTTACACTCTTCAACCTTGTTAGTACGGTACGACCAGACAAAAGAATTGGTGCTAACTTGTGACGCCTTCCCCATAGAGTGGGAGCAGTACTACCTCACAAGATGGATGACAGTTCAGGAAGGCCAATAGGCTATGGCCGGGATTTTCCGGACCTGTCACGGGCGAGGCGGCGCCCCAGCCAGGAGTCCTCCATTGACTTGCGGCGGGACTGGAAGATCACGGCGGCAGGTGAGTGTGGAAAATCCCGCCGTATGTATCCAGAACCATCTATATAGCTGAGAAGGATTATTCACAAATCGAAAAAGAAGGATTATCGATTATCTTTGGAGTTAAAAAATTCCATTAGTAAATACATGGCCAACACTTTGCTATAGTATCTGATCAGAAACTCCTCTTGGGGCTTTAGTGAAGATAAAGCTATCCCTCCCATAGCTTCTGCAAAAAATTCAGCAATGTGTTTTGATCTTATCAGCATATGAATATACTTTTATGCGCAGACCAGCGATGCATATAGCCAATGTAGATGCCCTAAGTCGCTTTCCTTTTCAGGAGAGCATTCAACATGCTCCAACTCACTAAGAGAGCGTATTACCAATGAATTTCCTGGATTCTTCACCAGTCTGGGCAAGACAAATAAGGAACTGGATGAACCGCAATCCAGTCTTGTCTAGAGTACGAGAACAGGTATTGAAAGGATGATCCCAGGAACCAGTCCCTGAAGAACTGAAGCCATTCTTCAGCCGAAAGAATGAACTGAGCAGTCAGAATGGTATCCTACTATGGGGTGCATGAGTCGTCATTCCTTTGCAAGAAAGGAAACAGCTCTTAACTGAGTTACATAGCACGCATCCTGGAATTTCCAAAATGAAAATGCTTGCAAGGAGCTATATCTGGTGGCCAGGAATAGACAGTGATATAGAAAAAATGGCTAAATACTGTCTCCAGTGCCAGAAGCGACAGAAGTTGCTTGTTGCAGCCCCATTGTACTCATGGGAATGGCCTGGTCGACCCTGGGTGAGACTGCATATAGATTATGTAAGCCCATTTCTAGGCACCATGTTTCTATTGATAATTGATGCACATTCCAAATGGTTAGACGCATACGAAGTTACGCCAAAGTTTTTCTATATATGGATTGCCAGAAGTCATTGTCTCAGACAATGGTACTGCATTTACTAGTGCTGAATTTCAAAGATTCATGAGCCTAAATCACATAATCAATCAAACACATAAAGACAGCATCATATCGTCTATCATCGAATGGATTGACTGAGAGAGCAGTAAAAACTTTTAAAGTTGGGATGATATAGTTATCGGGAGGATCATTGGAGACTAAATATTCACGTTTCCTGTTTCACTATAGAATGACCCCCCCACACTACTACAGATTCAACACCTTCAGAATTACTTATGCAGTGCCGTCTTCATATGAGATTAAGCCTGGTACTTCCCAATTTGGAGGGGAAGGTAGAGAATAGTCAAGGGAATCAAAAAGTGACTCATGATTTGCATAGTCGAGAGCGAGAATGTACTGTCGGTGAAACAGTATTTGTACGAAACTTGGGTGGTGGATCGAGTTGGTTACCTGGTGTAATGGTTTCTGTGACCAGACCATTGTCATACCACATAGAAGTGGAGGGCTGGATTACCCGAAAACACATGGATCATTTGAGAAGAAGGGAGACACCCCAACAAACCGATGTTCCACCTGTGACCTCCGTAGAACCTGTGGTCCACGTTGTGATTGATCAAGCAAGGATAGACACACCAGATACCTCTGTCACATTGGATAACACTGAACTGCCTGTGCCTAAGGAGGAACCTGATGTTGCTGCAGTTCCAGAAAATGAAGATTCAGTCAGAGATTCTAAAGCCATGGAGCCATGAATTTCCACTCGGATCAGGAAACCACCTGAGAGACTGAACTTATAGGGCAGAATTTTACGGCCCCGTTTTGGTGGGGACAGGGCTGTAAAATGCAATGGGCCGTTATAAATGCCATTGATGACAGCGTGAATGTAAAATCCCGCTGTCATAAAATTCTGCCCATAATTTCATAACCTGTGTATATATTTGTAATGTCATGAATGTAGTCGTTCTTGTAAATACAAATTGTAGAACAAAAATTTAAAGGGGGAGGAATATAGCAACTGTAGCTTTAAGACTTATTGTACTATGTAGTATCATGAGACAGTGTGAACGAATCAGCCCGAAGCACGGGGAAATTTAAGGGGGGTGTTTGTGTCTAGTTGTGCTTCTTGATGGAAGCGTGTAACTGCTGCTGAGGCCCTGCAAATAAATTTCACTGTTTCTTATGAGAAACCTGTCTGGAAAATTAAGTCTATAATACCTTTGTTCTGCACCATTCCACTATAACAATAGCATTTGAGCCACCCCATCATACCAGAAGCTGGCTACTGAGTGGTAGAGCTATCCACTGACCATCTATCTTATGACTCTGGTGCATGACTCAAGCAGACATGACAGCATGTAAATAACAAGATGGAATGTCATTGAGCAGGCATTTGGAGCACTTAAGCAACACTTCTGTTGCCTGGACCGCTCTGAATGAACCCTGCAGTACTCACTACAACTTATGTCATGGTTTGCTGTGGTCTGCTGCTTCCTGCACAACCTCGCCATCATGAATGCATATACCTTGCCACCAGGGCTACAGTGAGCAGTTGAGGAGGAGGAACGGAGGAGGCAACCAACATATTCCCTTTCCACCTGGACTATCCATGATTGACTCATCAGACTGCGAAACCAGTGGACATAACCTCAATTCCCCATTCAATCACAGTCCCAAATTTTACAATCACAGCATCCTCTTGACCATAATGCTGGAATAAAAGCTGCTACAAAACAAACATTCCAAATCATCATTATCAATATTCCATACAAAAAGCAACAAATATCCTTGTGCATTCCATTTGTGCCTCTCTTCTGCATGCCTTTGTTTGCCTATTGCTTCTTCACTGTGCTATCCAAGTGGCTGCAGCATGGCTGGCACTGACTTTGAGTTGCGGAAACTGTAGACAGCTTTGTAGGATGACCATGAATATCTCTGGTGCTAGAAACCCTCCATTCCTGCTGCACCATCATGGCCTGAGCTACAGCAATCTGGACTGGCAGGTTAACAGGTATAGCAATGGCACTGGTAGAGTAGCAGTAATGGGAGAACAGATGCCATCACCCTGAGAGAGGACAGCAGGTTTGTGCTCCTGTGAGCACCTGTGAGCCTCAGCAATTCTAGTAATCTGTTGGAGGGCAGATTGTTGGACACCTTGAGATTCTGCAAGCCCTCTTTGAGCACTGATATCCCCAATATCAACAGTCTAAGCCTGCATGGAAACAAGCTGATATTGCATGACTTCATTTGTAGCTCTCAGGTATTGGGTGGCTTTTACTTGTGCTGCAGGGAAGGTTGATACATCAGCCATCAGAAGCTGCAGTGAGGTTAAGTCGTGAAGTGTGCTCATGGAGTTGCCCACTACTTCCACGCTGGAAAGGATGGGCTTCAAACTTTGTGCAAAGTACTGTGCCAAGTTGGTGCTGGATTCCTCCATACTCCTTGACACTGACTGCGTGCTTTCTGGCAGGTCTGCCAATACACCAGGCACTTCATCACACATACTTTTCAGGTAGGCTGCCACATCAAAAACCTCACCTGCATTCTCTACAGCAAAACCTGTGTGTGACCTTGCCCTCTGGTGAACTGGCAGCTGTACAACACTTTCCCCCTGCCATGTCTGCAGGCCAATTGTGCCCACTGACTTACCATATACAGATTCCACCTTAATTCCACCCTCTGGTGCCTGAGCTGGTGGCTGCAAGTGTCTGATGGAGTGATGGTGTTTCATCATTGTAGGTCATTTCTTCCTCTGGAACTTCACACTCCCGCCTTAATGCCTGGTCAGGTGGGTAACTTGGGTATCTGAGAGGAGAAAGACACAAGGATAAGGTTGCAGTGAGAGAAGGCAGGAGTTGGGGGTGGGGCAGAGTAAGGGGTGCATGCTTATACCATTTGCAGCTTGTAAATTAGAAGGTATTATTGGATGAATGGGAAGTGGGATGTGAGAAGGAGAATTAGGTAGGAACAAACTATCATTATCAAACCTTGAACACTACTGCTGACCATGGCCTTAGTCATTGGCACTCTAATGATGGAGAGCACCTTCTCCTCCTTGGGGGAAGGTCAGCTGTGCCTGTCCATGCTAATTAGGTTCTGCTTCCATTGGTTATACACCACCTTGTCTGACAAGAGAAAAGGAAATATGTCAGTGAATGTGGTGGAATGTGTTTGAATGAAAGAGTTGTCATAACTGGCAGTGTGTGCAAGGTATGAGATGTGACTGTGAGGTTTTCAGCAGTGCTAAGTATGTGAAATTGTAATTAAGCTATGAGTGTGCGCTATGAGTTGTGATTGATGCAGATTGTTGGTAGATGATCGATGGGGACATGGTGCATTGAGCAGTGTGTGAGGCTAGTGGGGCAGTTAGTGGAATGTGGTATTTGAATATGCATTCACCAACCTTGTCTATTCATATAAAGTCATTGAACTTCTTTCAGCACCGCAGCAGGTCCTCAGGGTGACACTCCTGATAGTGACCTCCTGGCTACCATTGCCTTCTCAGAGTTTGTCTGGAGGCCCTAAGTTCCCAATAGATAAAGGACTTATCTTCTCCAATACACTTCCTACACCAAGACCTCCGCTGCCCTGTCTGAAAACCTTGGAGCCAGCTCTCTGCCAAGCTTTGCCATTCTTGTGTCTTTTCCAGATCCAGGTTGTGACTGCAATGTATTCCAGTATTTACTGCAGCCAAAATGCCCCCCTCTCTTCAAGAGGTGCAGACATGCTTTAAGTAGCACAGGCTAACTTGAAGTCATGCTAGCCTCTCAAGCTTTTGTGCTTCATGCAGCCACTCAACAACATGCTTAGTGATGGCTGTAAGCTGTAATCATGTATAAGAGCAGACAGCACAAAGTTTGTGTCAGGAACCATGTGACCCTAAGCTGACCTGTGATCGGTCATTAACGTGGGCACAGTGTGCACTGGGATGAATTCAGATTGGTGAAAGGGATGTCAATCCCCTGTTTTCAACCAATGGAAGAGGTGGACTCAATGCAGGACTTTAAATCATCGATTATACTCTGTGGCCATAGTGTGTACCACACCATGATAGTGTGCACCCATACGTTCCAATTCCCAAGCTTTTCCAGTCCGAGTCATTGTGGTCTCACCGTTGTGTGGAAGTGAAGCATTACTCCTAGATTTCTTACTGAATAATTAGAACTTTCTTGTTGGAAACATACTGAAACTCCAGAAGAGCAAAACATTTAGTAAAAAGACAAGCAAGTGTTTAACTATGCTTCGATATGTTTGCTCACCTATGAAGCAGAAACATATTTTGAATATACCGAATAAATTCCTCCATTTATTTGTTTAAACACACTCCTGGTGTACAAGTACTCTGTATGATTAATGGCCTGCACTTCATTCCTGGCATTGCTGCTGTTTTCCACATAGCTCCAAAAATAGATTTCAGGCAAAATTGCAATACATTTTATATATATTTAGAATTATAAATTTAGCAGTTTTATATTCTCACCTCAGGATGAAAATTAGACTTGATCAAAATCCATTTCCTTTTATCCATCACCTTGTAATTGTGAATTAGCCATTTGAAATGAAAGTGCCATATGGGTGATGCTTTGAAAAGACCTGAGAGACCACTTAATAAAATGTAATCAATGTCATAACCTCATCATTTCTGTGTAAGATTTAGCCTTTGAGTTCTATTGCTCTGAATATTCATTAAGACCAAATGTTAACCACGTTTCCTTTTTCTCTATTGCCTCATCCCTTATATTGTTTGCATCCTTGGTGGTGTCCTGCATTCTAGCCCTTACTTGCCTACCCTTGTTTCTCAATTAAACAGTAAGCTATGTGTTTTTGCCGTAGCTCCATAATTTTAAGAATTATCAGCACTGTGTAAGAAGTATTGGTCAGAATAAAAATCGAATCCTGTAGATTTCATTTGTTCTTTTTCTTGGTCTCTCACTCATTCTCTCTGTGTTTCTTCCTTGCTCTCTCTCTTTTCATTTCCTTTCTTCCTTAAACTCTGACATATCTTCAAACCATGCTCAGAGGTCATCCCATAATGCTCATCATTGTATGAACAGTGACACATCCTCTAACTGGGCCCAGTGGTCATGCTACAGGACCAGTTAGTTTGATGGATCAGCATCCTGAAAAAATATTTGCTCATACAGGCCATTCATCATGCCTAGACACTAGTAAGAAAACAAAAAAATGATAAATGACTGAGGCAGCCACAAGGAAGAAGATACATCTTCAGTGATAATATATCCATCTATAATACAGGGCAAACAGAGATACACGTCAGGAAATCACATACTTACAGCTCTGAACTCAGACATCTTTATTTAAATAGATAGAAAATCAAGGGGAAACTAGACAAACACATGAAGGAGAAAGGAATAAAATGCTGATAATGAAAGGGTGGAGGTTCTTGTGAAGCATAGCCATTAGCATATACCAGTTTGGTTGAAGGGCCTTTTTCTGTGCTGTAAACTCTACATAATCTATCTCAGAGTGTTTTGAAATCTTAAGGGTCTCCTGCATCACACTTATTTCTTCATGGGGTATTTTCTGGGAATCCCACTCTGGCAAGAGGAGAAGTGAAAGGTGCAGCAGCCATAGAAGGAAGAAACAATCAAATTTGCAGTTGCAAAGAGATTGAATAAAAGGAGGTATGATTGTAAAATACCTCATCCTCCCCACAGAGTTTATAGGTCCAGTACACCTGTGGTATTCAATGGTTTGATTGATCTGTGTTTGACTGTGTTGGCCTGTTCACTGATCTATGTTAACTCCACTTGATTGTTTAATGGTTAGAGCTATAGAACTAATTAAGATAGAGGTGCTTCCAGAGAAAGACCTGCACTCCAGATGACAGCATATGTGTACAAATCCTATAAGTTCTGATATGTTTTAAAGTAATATAAATAAACATGTTGTAGATTTTGAACTAGTGTCATTTATTTAGATGTCTGAGATAATTCAGACACCTAAAATACACAGCAACCCAGTGAATACATAACAAAATTGGCGATGAGATAGTTCAGAAAAGCTTAACTTCCCCAGCTCCAGAACCACATCTTTCTTCACCAGGAGATCATCCTATGTTGTGGCAGCAATGGATTTCAGGGTTCAAGTCCTACTTGTTTGCGACAAAGATGGAAAGTGCATATGTAGCAGCTATCCATAAGAAGGCGATATTTGTACATAGCCAGGGAGCAGAAGTCCAGTGAATATTCAAGCAGCTTGCAGAAGATACATCTACATTTGATACGGCAGTAAGCACTCTTGGGCCAAAGAAACGTACAATGATTAAATGATATACATTCCACCAGAGCTCCCCAGGAAATGTGAAGATGGTGGCATAGTGGTCATGTCCCTGAACTAGTAATCCACAGGACCAGGCTAATGCTCAGGGGGCATGGATTCAAATCACCACTACAGCAGCTCATGGAATTTGAATTCAATTAGTCTCAGTAAGGTGACCATGAAACTATTTTTGATTGTTGTAAAAACTCAACTGGCTCACTAACGTCCTTTAGGGAAGGAAATCTGCCATCCTTACCTGGTCTACATGTGACTCCAGGCCCACAGACATGTAGCTGACTCTTAACTGCCCTCTGAAATGGCCTAGAAATTTCATTCATTTTTAAGGGCAATTAGGGGTGAGCAAGAAATGCTGGCCTTGCCAGTGATGCCCGCATCCCATGAAAGAATAAAATAAAGGTGAGCCCATTAAACAATACATGGCAGCAATGCATCAATTGGCTTCTACATGTAAATTTGGTATACTAGCCAATTAACTAATTTGTGACCAATTAATTGAAAAGACTTCAAATCCATGAATTAAGAAATGTCTCCTCTGGAAGGATGATGATTTAACCTCAGAAAAAGCCATGACCTTGGCAGTTCAAATTGAGTCTGCCATGTTGGATTCAAAAAGGTTAGAAAGAAGTGCAGCCTCACACTCAGGGTTGCAGACACAGCTTGCTCAACCAGCTCAAGTGCAAGTGTTACAGACAAGGTGATCCCAGCAATTTCATGAACATGCACCCTATCACAGTCAGATACCTTCCAAACAGCACAAATTATGGAAATGCTCATTGAGTCACAAACCCATGTCCAGCTCGAGGGAAAAGTGCAACCCATGCTTTAAGTGGAACCATTTTGCAATGATATGCAGGTTGCCGAGGAAAAAGACTTCATCTGTGGCAAAAACTCTTCCTGAGAGTGTGGTACAGCAAGTATATGCCATCACAAAAGGTAAAGCACCAGGTCATTCTAAGGACTGTGACAAAAACTTCATATCTGCAAAGCAGGTCAAGGGTCATTTGATTACACATTCAGAGAAATACCCTTACACCTGGGACGCCTGCAGTAAATCTTTCAGACAGCTAGATCAAGTGACTGCACATCAAATTATCCATAGCGAGGACAAACCTTACAAATACAAACTAATGGAAAAGGATTTGCTCACAGAAATGTGTACAAGGACCTCAAAATGACACACACACACAGAGACCATTCTAGTGTGAGAAGTGTAAGACTTTGTTTCAGAATCCCTTCTCCCTGCAGAGACATTTACTGATAAACAACAGTGAATGAACTTTCAAATGTGACCTATGTGACAAAACCTTGTGACTCCCTCTGTTGCTTAAGAGTCATAAAAAGAAACACATTGGAGAGGAGAGTTATCCATATTTTGGCCAGAAATTTGGAAGCAATGGAACATGGAACATTACATGTGCACATTTGAAGCCACGCAGATGAACATCTCTACCAGTGTCCCTGCTGTGACAAAGCTTTCAACTAGAACGGGGCAGGAAGTCCCACTCTGAATTAATTAAGGCTGCTCCCAGTGTAATATCACTGCAGAGCAGCTGGCTTCTGAGTCGACGGGCTCGTGACCAACATTTCCGCCGGGCGGGCGTTGGTGGGAGGGTGCAGAATATGTCTCCATGTAAAATCCATCCCATGGGGCTGGATCAGAATTGTATCACCTCCTGCAAGTTACAGCCACAGCTGGCACTATCCAATTGAGAATGAAGGAGTGAGTGGCTTGCAAATTTTCAGGCGATTAGAGAGATTTGTCAAAGGTAGCCATGCCTGAAGAACCTGATTGAATTTTTTGAAGACATGATTAAAGTAGTAGACAGGGGGATGTCTATGAACATTATTTATCCATGGACTTCCAGAAGGCATTTGATAAGTTCCCTCCTAAGAGCCTATTAGCTAAAATTGAAGCTTTTGGAATTGAGAGCAATTTATTGACCTGGTCAGGAAATTGGCTGGGAGGCAGGAAACAGCAAGCAGAAATAACAGGCAGGAGCTCCAGTTGTCAAGTAGAGACTAATGGTTCCATGTAAGAATCTGTGTTGGGGCTTCAACTATTCATTGTATTTATTGATGACTTAGGTGATGGGATAGAAAGCCACACATCCAAGTTTGCCAAAGGCACAAAAATAGGTGATATTTGAAATATTGCAGATGGAAGCATAATGTCATAGAGATATTAATAGATTAAATGAACAGAAAAACCTGTGGCAAGTGCATTCCAGTGTAAGCAAGTCTTAGGTCATCCATTTTGGAAATTGTTATGACCCACCCCACCCCAGATGAGACCTCTCAATTTGTCACTGTCTGGCTGGGACAACCTTAAATTGCTCTGCCCCGGATGAAGAAGGATGAACTGGCTCCCTGTCTTTATTCAGCACTGCCCCCCACCGCACCACCACCACCCACGCACCCCACCCCCCAAACGCCCACACAAGATTTAATCTAAAAAGGATCCCTTTCGCAAATATGGGTAGAATTTTGCTGTTGGTGAGCAGGGGGCGGGGCCCGCTCACCGACGCGTAAAATGACGTGGGATGACATTGGGCAGAACCCCTGACATCACCCCGGCCCATTTAAATTTTCAGGAAGGCGGGGGCAAAGCCAAATCACCAGCGGGCCTGCCGACCTGTCAATGGCCAATTGAGGCCATTGACAGGATCATTTATACAATTAAAGGACCTGCCCGTCCAAACTTAAGGTTGGCGGGCAGGCCAGGAGCCCCAGCGGCAAATAGATAAAATATGAAACCTCATCCAGCGGCGGGATGAGGTTTCATGCAGGGATTTTAAAAGTTTAATAAAGTTATTATGGAAATTATGAACATGTCCCATCTCATGTGACATTTTCACATGAGGGGGACATGTTAGGGATTTTTTTTTTCTATTTTTAATATTTTTCAACGTGGAAGCGATCTCCCTGAGGCAGCACTTAGTCTCAGGGAGATGTGCGCTCTTTCATGCTCATGCGCGAAAGAACACACTCTCGCTTTTGGGGAATCCCCCCCCCCGCCCGTACATGAAGCACATATTGCTTCCCGCCCGACGTCACGCTGGGCGGGCCTTAATTGGCCCGCCCACGTATAATGGCAGCGGGGCCCACTTCTCCGGCGGGGATCGTCTCCCTGCCCGCCAGAGATTGGGTCGGGCCCGTCCGCCCGACAGGCAGAAAATTCTGCCCTATGTTTTTCCCACACCCAGTTGTTCTGGTTTTGTAGGAGCCAATTTGATCAGACTTTCTTGAGTTAAAGGTGAGAGTAAGTTTACTAACTACTAAAGACAAGAAAGGATAAAACACATGCATATAATGGACATAGACACTAAAAATAAGAATTTAGCTTGAAGCTAGTGAATATTGTATATACTTACTCATGGGGAGTAGGTAATTGAGCATTGTGGCCATTGCGATTTGAGATTCCAGTAGAATTTACCCTGGTAGACAAATAATCGGATTTGAGGATCCAGTAGAACTGAATTTGGTAGAGAGGGCGAAAGATCAGGATACCTGAAAAATGGCAGTTTGCAGGGGTTTTGTGTGTGGCTGTTACTTCTGAGTCAAACTTCTAGCACTTGCTCTCTCTCAGGACACCCACCAACAGACAGACACTGGGGCAGCTTTTTAACTCACTTTGAACCCCTTCTTTGTATATTCCAAGTGAGAAGCAAATTCACAAATCTGTCTGGGCATTGCCCACGGGATTTCTTGATGAGATGATACTCATCCCCCATTATGTCCCATTGTTTCTACCAGATGGTTCAGTTAGTTTCTGGATGTCTTTAGAAGTACCTTGTTTGGCAACAGGGTGGGGTTCCATTACCTCTTAGGGAGTCACCCTGCAGCATTCCAGCCTGTGGCTTGTGTGCATTTTTAAAAACTAAGGTCTTATTTTTAAAGTCCAATAATTCCAGATGCAATTTCGTGTTTTTCCTTCATTATCTTTACAAAATAAAAAGGAAATATCAGAGTACTTTATGAATGATGAAAAGCTAGAATTTGTGGGGGTCCAAAGAGACATGGGGATCCTGGTACATAGATTATTAATATGTCAGTGATAGGCAGAGAAAATAATCAAAAAGGCTAATAGAATACTTGTCTTTATATGTAGAATGTAAGGAGGTATAATTTATGCTACAGCTATACAGAGCCTTGGTTAGACCACAGAGTACTGTGTTCAATTCTGTGCACCTATTTCCTCTGGTTAGGAAGTCTAAGACTCAGGGGCGTAGCCTAAACATTAAAGCCTGGCTTTTCAGCAGTGAAATTAGGAAAACGTTCTACATGTAAAGGATGGTAGAAGTTTGTGACTCTGAGTGATGCTGAGTTAAGAACCTTACATCATAAGACAGTGAGCAACACTACAAAAATTGCAAGACCCGGATTGGCGCAGAGTCAAAGAACCTGATCCATGCACAATACGGTGAGCAAAAATACAAAATTAGCTGTACTTACATTATAGAACAGGTGCGGCCCAGAGCTCAGCATCCATATGGCTGCTGAAAGAGAGCTGCATTTGAAAAACAAAGGTTTAAAAAAAAAACTTGTAAAATCGGCTGGCAGAAGCAAATACTTAAGAAGAAAAGTTGCAGAAGAAGCTGCTAAAAAAAAAGAAAGGCACCTAAAAAAAACAAAGGGCAGGCAGTGCAGAGGACAGAAGTCCTATAGCTTTAAGTTTTAGAAAAAAAGGCCAATCGCTGAATGGCTGAACAGTCTCCCAAAGCGCAGAGTTCAAAAAGCAGCACCTGCAGAGGTAAGAGAAAAAGGGAAAACTCAACCAGGAAAGAAATTCTCCTACCTTGAAAATTTAAAAAAATTAAGCAAACAAGGTACATGATTCCTGTCTAGCCTGCCAAAAGCAGAAAAGTGTGGGAAACTCACAACAAAGGAACCAACAAGCAGCAGAGACGGCCTGAACAAAAAAAAACTGCATTTATAGTTCTTAAAGCGGTAATGACATTTAAAGCATTACCTTACCTACAAGACAAGAAAACAGCCATGGACAGAAAATTGGAAGAGACTCTAGAGAGAGGGCAACTCCGCTGAGGGCAACAAGAGGTCCCAGAGAGAGGGGGCATCTCCGCCAAGGGCAACAAGTGACCCCAGAAAGAGGGACACTCCACTGGGGGGAAACAAGAGACCCCAGAGAGAGGACAACTCCACCAAGGGTAACTAGAGACCCAAAACAGGGCAACTCCAAAAATAGCACTAAGGGCAACAAAAGACCACAGAGGAATGGCAATAAAAGACCCCAGAAAAAGGGCAACAAAGGACCCCAGAAAGAGGTAGCCAAAAGACCCCAAAGCAAGGGACACAGATGATAGTGTGACATGAGTATATGGCTATGCATGAAGGAAAGCTATCTGAGGTATTTCAAAATAGACAAAACAAGCAATAAGTAAATGAAGCCGTTCTACTGGAAAATGCTCACATCAAGGCTTAACTGGAAAATTTGAAGTGCAAGATTCAAGCTGAGTGTATATCTTTGAAACATACGATAACTGAAGTCTTCAATAAACCAAGCTGTTTGAGACCTGAACAAACAAATTTCAGAGGTGACACAAAGATACCAGAATGAAATTAGGACACTCAATTCCACAGTTGGCAAATGAAAGTAGGAGGAAAACTCAACCAGATGTCCAGCCAGACAAAACAACAAGCAGAAAAGGCACACAAATAAGTTGCGACTCTGAAAGACTCCTTGAAGAATCAATATGTAGCCATGGAAAAACATGAGGAGTCAAAAAGGATGTTGAATATTACTTCAGAAAAAGCTGCATTGGAATTATCAGTAGCAATGAAATGCTGTATTGAAACCCAAAGTGAGTTGGCAAGAAGTCAACAAGAAAAGAACAACTGATTGCCCTTCAAGATCAAATGCGTAACCATTCAGAAGCATGAAGAAATTAAGACTGCCCTAAACAGCAGAATGGAAGCACAGCAGAAGAAACTCAAGTGGCAGAGAAGACACAGCAATGTCCAATATTCCAGGAGGAAGCAGAAAGCTGCAAGAAACAGAATGAAGAGCTGATGAAGCAGTTGAATGGAAAAGAGAGGCATTGAAAGGGAAAGTTGTAGAACTTTCCAAACTGCAAGCAGATAATGTAGCCATGAGTACCACAATTACAGAACTGAAGCAAGTTAACACTTTGCCAGAGACAGACCTGGCCAACAGTGAAACAAAATGAAGGACAAGGACAAAGTCCTGTTGCAGACTGAAAAAGAAAAGTCAGAAATGAGATTGGAAAAAGTAACTCCAACACTGAAACACAAGGCACTAGATGAAGAAAAAGCTGAGCTGAATGAAAAGATTCATAAACTCGTAAAAGGATTTGAAAATGAAACAGCAAACAAGTGTTTGTCTGAAATTGTGAAACAAGTGGAAATGAAGGTTCCATTTCCAAAACATCCACATCCAGCAAGAACATGACAGACACCACAGAAAAAGAAAAATTGACTCCACTTTAGGAATAAATGGAGTACACATTCCCTGCAGAAGGAATGGGACAAGCCCACAGTGTATGAAAAAAACAGATGGGTTCTTAATAAAGAGAAATGCAACTCAAAGGATTGCAAAATGTGAATCAAATGGAGATAGCCAAGTACCAGAAACACAAGGCACTACTAACATTCCTCCAAATGTGGTCGACTTAGATGTGGAAGAACTGTCAAGCCTCAAGACTATCTAACTTTATAAAGCCAGAGACTTAAGGTGGGGGAGCAGGGATAGTAAAGGTTATATTACAAATAGTTATACTCCGTTGGAAAGGAAAGTTTTCTTTGAAGAAGAAAGGGGGATGTTGTATGATGAGCCTGCATGCCACTATAATGTGAAGGTGCTTGGTAGAGCAAGGGTTACTGTAGCACTGGAGAATAGCACCGCTCATGGTATGATGCATAGGGTCACATGGCAATAGACTGAGAAAACAGTCCAGAGAGAAGACTCTGGAACCAGCCTGCATGGAGACAACAACTCCATGCATGACCAAACCGTAGATCTGTAAATAGTTAAAGGTTAACAATAAAAGGCTCATATTTAAATATGCAAGTCTTAAGATCTCATCATTAAGAATCAAAAAAATCCATATTACAACAGATACGGATATGGATCCGGATCCTGAAATTTTTTTAAAGATTCATTAAGATTGGGAGATGGGTGAATTGACACTTTTTAAAGAATGTTGTTGGCTGTTTTATTTAGAATTTTGCTGATCGTTTTTTAGAATGTCGTGGATTGCCTCAGCTGCTACAATAGAATTTGTCACAGCTGACAAAATGTGAGCAGAGTTTTCAGAGCAGATTATTGATTAAGGATTAGCCTGAAGCCTCCTCATTGAGATGGAATTTCTTTAAAAAAAAGATTTATTTTACAACTTTGCAGTGACAGAGCATCAACCAGGCAGGGAAAAGCCTCAAGGAAGAGTTGTGCCATCATAATTATGTCGAGTTAGCACAGCATGGCAGAGGCATGAGCTCTATTGAGTGTCCTGTTCACTTATTTTAACTCTGAAATTGATATGTTTTTGTTAACCAAAGTTATTAGGTATATACAGCAAAAGCAAGTGTATGGAGCTAGTTCACAGATCAGCCGTGTTCTCAATGAATGGCTGAAGCAAGAGGCTAAGTGGCCTATTCCTGCTCTTATGTTCATATTCATTGCCTCTTCAGTGAAAATAACTTTGGCTTGAACTTCTTCCTATGCAGTTCTTGCCAAGCTGCCACTGGGGCCATCAGTAAATCAGTCAGTCTGACATGTATGCTTGCATTGAAAGGTTAGCTTGATGACTTCATTACTTTCCCCAGGGATATCAGGATGCATCAGGATAGGGACTTGAGATTCAGACAGGTTACAGGTTTTCTCCAAGTCTAACGGGTCATTCATTGCACCTATGTTAACTTGTCATCTCCTTCAAATAGCCTCATGCCTTCCAAGGATTTCCACAACATAAATGTGCAGCTGGTATTTGTTTATCACCAGCACATCATAAAATTTTGTGTCCATTTTCCTGGCAGCTACTATGATGCATTTATACTGCAGAATTCCGTCATCTCTCACACACTTGCCCATGCACAGCAAGTGAGAGTCTGACTTCTAGGGGACTAGGGCTAGTTTCTGCTTGTGCCTCCTCTCAGGGCTGCACTACACCGCAAACTAACCCATGGTTCCACCAGTGTCTTAATTAAGCAGGTCAATTAAATCCTCAAACAATAATTTTTCTTGCTGGGCAAACCTGGTGGCTTTGTTCAATAAAGCCAGTAAAGGTTTCCGGATTACATTGGTTTGCTATATGTTGTATAGTTTTGCACTGCAATGGGAATAAAGCATGGAGTCATTATTGGAAGAAGGACTTCAGTATGATGAGAGACAGGGTACTGATGATGCAGAGGATGGTGAAGAAGTGGAAGGAGTCCAAAAGTTGTCTGGAGGCAGATTTCTTCTTATCGAAGGTTACTTCACCTGAGCAATCTCTGGTCATGCCCAATATCTCTCCCAGTCATTCCATCCTCAAATGAGCTGCATTCGCCCAAAGGCAAACAGTGATATACATATCAACTAACTTTGCAAGATCACTGACCACTGCAGGAATATTGTCTGCACACAAAGGGCAGGGCCTCCACTGCCAGCTGGAGAGCCGGCAAGACCACCACATCACCTTTTTTCAAAAAATGTCTTGTGCCCATCAAGAAATTAACAGGCCAGTGACTGGACCTACCCCAAAATCAAGGACCCCGGGGGCAGAAGTCCTGCCCTTTGAGGGCTGCCAGCTAATCAGAGGGTGGCAGCTCTTCTTTCCTCAGTAGCGCCACTGAGGAGGTGGTGGCTACAAACAGTAATACACCCACCCAAGGCCTAGGATCGAGGATGGGCCCAGGTACAGATGACTGGTGGCAGGAAGCGATTCACAGGATGGGGGGAGGTGGGTAAGCAGCAAGGCAGGGGGTGGATCTCAGCAGGCAAAGCCCCTTCCCAATGCCAGGTCCCTCGATCAGGCACTGAGTGCCTAACAATGAGTGATCCTCACCTGGCTGCCCACAAGCAGGGTTTACTTTTTGTGGCTCCCCACATGGCTAATCCCCCACCTACCGCTGGGTTAATACCAGCAGCAGAGGGATAAGGCTCCTAAATGGGCATTAGTTGCCCACTTAAGGGCCTCAATTGGCAGTGGAGCAAAAAGGCCAACCACTAGCCTTCCCACCAGGGGTTTAATTGTGGTTGAGATGGTAAAGCACAGGGGTCCCTGCCCAGCACCTCTTTCAGATCTAAAGTTAACAACTTCTCAGTTCCCCACATAATACTCCATCTGCCATAAGGTTTCCCGTTAGTTTAGTCTGTCCGTAGCTCTTTGTAACATTTTCCTCAATTGCACACAGCTAACAGTGCCCTGGAATTTAGCACCATTTGCAAACTTGGATGTACAACTCTTTATTCTTTCATCCAAACCATTAAACTGAGGCCCCAGTACAGATCTTATGTCATATCCCGTCAACCTGAGAAAAATTCTTTTAACCCTATTTTCTATCGCTTGCCTCCTAACCAGTTATCAACCAATGTTGCAATGTTATCTCCAAGTCCTTGTGCTCTCATTTATATTAATAACCTCTTGTGTAGAACATAATCAAATGCTTTGCAGCATCAACAACATCCATAGACACTCCTCTCTCCATCATGCTAGAGACTTCCTCATAAAAGTCAACAAGTTTAGTTACATTTGACCTGACCTTCACTAATCCATGCCTGTTCTTTTTGATCCCAGTTTCCTGTCCATGTATTCAGTTACCCTATCTGATGATAGATCTCAGTCACTTTGACACAATTAGGTTAAGATGACAGATGTGGGCTGTCCCCTTTTCCTTTAATTAAATAATGGCTGCAACATTTACAATTTTCCAATCAGAAGGCATAAGAAAATAATGACAAATGAACCTACAATTTTCTCAACTCATTCTTTTAATTCCCTGTGGTGAAATTCATGAGATCCTGGAGCTTTAGGATCTTAAATCCCATTATTTTCCCCATTACCATTTCTTACTTGTATTAAATCCACTAAGTTCCTGCTGATCATTCATTTTAAGGTTCATTGTGCGATTGGTACTTTTTCCTCTTTCTCCAAGATGAAAACAGATTCAAATTACTCAGTTAACAAATCTGCAATTTCTTTATTGTCCATCATATCTTTAATGGGCGTACATGTTTCTTTACCACTCTCTTCCTCTTAATATATTTGTAAAACCTTTCGCTGTTAGTTTTGCATTATCTGCAAGTTTCTTAATAATTTTGCACCTCTTATTAATTTCCCTGTACATTTGTGCTTCCATTTTATAATTCTCTCAATTTACTGGATTCCACTTTTCCTTGCATTTATGTAAGCCTTTTTTCCTAACTTGATACTATCACTTAACTCATTTCTTGATCGTGATTATTTCACTACATATTGGAAACTGTGCCTGTCAAGGATATGCACTGCTTTCTAAAAAATCATCGGAAATACCTCTGAATACCTCTGTAGGGCTGTAGCTTTTCCCATTAACAGTTCAATCCAGTTTATGCAAAAATTATAATCTTCCACTTCCTATCCACATGAGCCCTGTGCAGCAGAGGCCCAGACTTTCCTTCTGGGACCTAGGGAAGCACTCCTTCTTCTCCGGCCTCACAAAGATAAGTGTAAAACTTACCTTTGAGGGTCTCCATATTTTTCTCTCTTAACTAGCTTACAACTTCAATCAATGACACTGGTACAATACATTCATGAGTAAAGTTCATTTATTCAAAGCATTAATACCTCAAATAAGATTAAGTACTTACAAGCAAGTAAACTTAGTTGGGGAAACAATCCCTTTTGAGTTACAGCAATTGAGCTAAACCCTAATTAATGCGACTAAAAGTTAACAAATCTCCTAGACCTGATACTCTAAATCCTGTGTTTCCAAATGAGGTAGTTGCAGAGTTGGAACTCTTTTGAATCAAAACAAATAAACTAAATTAACAAATCAAGGGACAAATTAAAAGGCAGCCCCTTGAAGTGAAACTGCAAAAACAAAAGGCAGAATTTAAAGGAAATTTACAAACATTAAACCAAAATGTGATTAACTGCAAAACTTGTAGATGTGCTGCTTGTGATCTTCCAAAATTGATTAGATTCTTAAGCAGCCCCAATAGATTGGAAGGCAGCGAATGTAACGTCGCTATTCAAGAATGGAGAGAGAGATAAGGAGAGAATCACAGGTCTGTTAGCCTGACATCCGTCATCAGGAAATTCCTGGAATCCATTACTAAAGAAGTAGTAATAAGCTGCTTAGAGAGCCATAATTTGATTAAGCTAAGTCAGCATGTTTTATGCACACAAAATCATGTTTGACATATCTATGAGAAGTTTTTCAGAATGTAATATTAAGGGAAGCCAATGAATGTATTCATTGATTTTCAAAAAGCATTTGATAAGGTGCCATACCATACTTTGTTGCACAAGGTAAGAGCTCATGAGGTTGGGGGTGGGGTAATATATTAGCATGAAAAGAGGTTTAAAGGGCAAAGGTTAAGAGTCACAATATGAGGTCATTTTCAGGTTGGCAAGTTGTCACTAGTGAGGCGCCACAAGGATTAGTGTTGGGCCTCAGCTTTTCACCAGCAATATTTAAATGATTTGATGACGGAACCGAGTGTAAGATATCCCAATTTGCTGACATAGCTTGATGGGAAAGTAAGTTGTGAGGAGGGCAAAAGGGTTGAATTTTTGGGTCCACTGGGGGTTGTTCTCAGTGCTGGCAAGTTTCACCAGGGCAGGAGAAGGGGGCCCTTGAGATCCCACCCGATCTGTTGCAAAAGTCAATGAGCATTGTTAAATAGTTCATAGAGAAATCATTAAGGACATGCTGTTACTTTCACAAGTGCACATGGGCTGTACGCACTATCTGGGGCAGACCAGCTGAGTGGAGGTGGACACGCATTGGGGAGGCAGTCACGGAAACCTCAGGGAATTAGTTTGCCCCATGAAAGAGCAGACAGCACAGAGGAGGACTTGGCCATTGGGAGCCAGGTGCCAATGGCTTAGCATAGGTGGTGGGAGGAGTGGGCAGTAAGTGCTCGGGCAGTGCAGGGGGTCATCATCATCCAGATTTTGTGGGGGCATAAAAGGAGGTGCAAGGCTGTCAGCTGGGAAGTTACTTGAGCACCAGGAAAGCTGCAGCAGGTAATGAGGCCGCGACTCTCAGATTTTGGGCCCAGTGATGATGAGAAGCAACATCCTCTGCAGGGAGGGTGGGACCCCGGGCATCAGGAGAGCAGAGGAAAGGGATGAGGGGAAGTAAGGACATGAAGGCCAAGCCCTCAGCATAGGATCTGCCACCAAAGATGGAGTTACATTGAGATGACCTAGGAACCAGTGCAGCAGGAGATGACAACTCTCCAGGTACATGGTCACAGACATCTCTGCCCTCATTGTGGAAGATCTGACACCTCGCAGCATTGATTGTCATGCCCTGCCAGTGGCCATCAAAGTCATTGTGACCTTGAACTTCTTAACTTTCGGCTCCTTCCAAGGGTCAGCTGTGGAGCTTGGTGACATTTTACAAACAGCTGCACACCACTGCATCTTGCTGGTCACTGATGCCCTATCTGCCAGAGCTGGACATCACATTCACTTCCAGGCATAAACAGTCTTGCAGTGACAGAGGGTAGTGCATTTCATTACCATTGCTAGATTCCCCCCCAGGTGTAATGCGTCATTGCTTGCAACCATGTGGTCATCAAGTTACCCAGTGACTCTGCCCATTGAGGTTCATTAATAGGAAAGGCTTCCACTTCTGGTCTGCGGCCACGGCAAGAACTTCTTCCATAGGTGCACTCGCTTTCCTGGCAGCTATCATGATTCCTTCATCCTCCTTCTGTCTAGGCTGGCACAACTCTTTACTCCATCCCCAATGAACTGTCCAGAGGTTTCACCATCACCACTGACAAATCTTTGCTCTCCTTTACCATTTCTCACCTCTTTTCGTGACCTGCCATAAATAAAAAAGAGGCTAAGATGTCTGGCTGCAAGTGCCAATATTTTCATTTCTCTCATAAAGGAAAACATTGCACAGTTATAGGAAGAAGACAACCCAGTGACCCAGTCAGTATCCTGTAAGACACAGTGACCTACGCCCTCAGCCACTTCTATGTGATGCCCCCCTTGTAGCCTCGGAGAAGGTGGAGGCAGCTTGCTCACTTGTCACTGCCTGTGACTGAGATGCATGTGGCAGCGGTCCTCATCATGGAGGTGCCCATGGGGGAATCACCAAAGGCTGCTGCAGCTGCAACATTGTAGGGGCAGCCTCTGTTACTGGGCCCTGCTGCACAAATGCCTTTACTGCCAGAGGAGCCAAGGAGGCTGAGGATGATGCCGCCTGAGGGTGGCAGCTTCATCCACTTCTGTGACATCCTCAGTCCTTGGCTGGTGCTCCTGATGATTGGAGGAGAGCACCAGCTGAGATGCAGCTTGCATCCACTCCAGACATCCCCGTGCCACCAGAAACACAGACCAATCCTTTCTAGATAGTGCCACGCACAATCTGTGAATATGAGTATCCTGCAAACACTCCAAGTGCTGCTGCATATGGCTCTCCATGGTGTTGGCCACTCTTTCAAATGGAGGGGCTCAATTGCTCAATGCCCTGAACCATTGTGGCACACATGAGCTGGATGGACCCCTACTTTCTCTGCCCATGGCCCCGCATTGCCTCAGGGAACTCCGGTATGTGGGAGTACATCTGTTGCTGCTGGTCTAAGCAGTGCCTCCTTTCCTCTGACCCCTGAGGCCCTGCATCTTTTCCCAGCTGAGACAGGCTGTGGCTGCCCTTCATCTCTGCTGCTGCTGCCTCTGGCACCTCCTACTATATACTAGTCCCATGCTCCTCACCCAGTGCTACCCTCCTGAGCCTATGCCACCTTATCTAACCACAAGCAAGGACTCACCAGTGTGATTATATCTGCGCTGGTGGACAGTGTACTTGTGAGATGTGACAATGCTTCTTCAGGTCTTTGCTGCTGCTGCTTGGCCTGATGTTGGTGAGGGAGAAGGTCTCCTTGGCTCAATGTCTGCACCTGTTGAACGCACAATAAGACATCATGAGAGTTAGGCTTGGAGAACAGAGGCGTCTGCGGTGCTGAGGTTTTCTGAGGCAACTCAGATGGATGGGTTGGAGTGTAATGTATCCCCTTAATGTGTGCACTGCCATCAGTAATCACTATCTTCAGCATGACTCTGAGCTATTCTAAAAGATTGGTAAGTACAATGGGCAAACACATTTCCCAAGTCTTGGAGAAGCTGCAACCTAAGGCTCTTCAGCTGGTGTGTCTGCAGGAGAGTGAATACCCGGAGGTCTGTCCTGAGGATTGGGTGTTGCACTCACTTTTTCAGAGAAAATCAGATCATTGAACCTCTCCTTGATGTGAATTATAATTCTAGCCATTTTTTGGGACTTATCCAGATCAGGAATACTCTTCGGATGATCACTCTCACTTAAGGTTGAGAAAGACAGGCCTCATAGACATTTAAATGGTTCTGAAGAACTGACCTAACTCTCCCCAAAGGAAAGGAACCACTAGAGAATATTATCACCCTTCAGATAGCCTTCTTAAACAAATTTTAGCTCGATTATAACAACCTGGGTATAATAATGGTCCAGGCATCTCTCCTCAACAACGTCCTCTCCACTGAAGAGTATATGGAGATTGGTTCTCAAGTTTGGATACAGAAGACTATATGACACAATACATTTTCTAATTGTATAAAAGTTTATTAAAGAACTGAACATGCAATTAATTTTTGATGGTAATCACAACATTGACAGTTCTAGGAAAAGTAAGTATAATCTCATTTCTCTTAGAGGATCCAAATCTTATTAATGTTACGGAGAGATTTTTAAGATATCCATCAATATTTAAAGTAGTATTTACCTTAAATCTCAATGCAAAGCTACCGAGTCTAGCAAGGTACATCTATCCCAATTAGGGGGAGAACTATCATCAGTACACCATAGTACTATCCATGCCTTGAGAAATGCTGGAGTAGATCCAATGAATCTAAAAATCCTACATTATGGTTCCAATAATTATACCATAAAAGAATTGAGCCAACAGGAAGCAGGTTGAGCACACATGCTGGACAATACCCTTTGTGTTCGTCAGCATCCTTCATTTTAGCAAACATCCTTCAACAAACAGGATACTGAGAGTTGCAGGTAGTGATCACTACACTCAGTTTCCAGGATTCAGTTATTTAGGGCCTCCTTAAGGTTATCCAGTGTTAAATTGTAGTATCTTATAATTTACCAATGCTTTGCTGAAGTAATGTAAAGGCCAGTTCCTGTTTTTCTGAACTCCTTTGTGTTACAGGATATGGCACAGGATGGCATTGTCCTTGAGCACACAATTATGCCCAGTCATGTTTATGAACTTTTAAACCTTTGCCTAACAAATTAAATTTGCTTTTAATTTTTAACCCCTACTTCTTAGGAAAATCGCTCTTTTTAATCTTACAATTCCTTATTTTTTGCTAGATTCCCTTATGACTCTGCATTTGTAGCTGCATTCCTTCACATTCTGACATTGCACCCAACTTCTGCAGATCACACTTCTTCTGCTAAATGTGTCAGCTATGTCAGTCCAGGTTTGCTTGGCCAAGGTGAATGGCCTCCTCCTGCCACCATCCAAGAAGCAGACATCCCTCCTCCCCCTTATGGTCTCCAGGACAACCTCCAGGCCCAAATCAGCAAATTGAAGGCCTGCCCTGCCCTGGGTTCCAGGCCTCTGGAACTCTTGAGATATTCCAATTTCCTCACAATCCTAGTTCTTCCAAGCTGAAGAAAGAGCACTCAAAAGGCAGCCATTTAATGGCTGTTTAAAACAGGACCGCACTAGAGCAGTCCTACTTCCTTTCCTGCCCATGCTGCTAATTAGCTCCCTAACCCATCTCCATATTAATTAAGGGGCTGATAACTATTTTCCCCAGGAATGATCTTGGAACCTGGGAATAATCTTAACTTACATTTCCTGTTCCTGCAGTAAAAATCCTCCCCAAAGAGAAAGAGATATAAATAGGTTAAGTGTGGGCAGCAAGGTGGTAGATGGAGTATGATGTGGAGATATGTCAGGTTATTCACTTTGGTAGGAAGAATAAATGAAAAATATTTTTTGAATGGTCAGAATGTTGGTCTTCAGGGGCATTTGGGGGTCCTTGTAGACAAAAAAGGAAAATTTAACATGCAGGTTTAACAAAACAATTAGGGAGGCAAATGGTATGTTGGTCTTTATTGCAAGGGGTTGCGGTACAAGTGTAGGCAAGTCTTTCTTCAATTCTACAGGGCTTTTGTGAGATCAAACCTAACAGTTTTGGTTCCCAATTCTAAGGGAGAATGTATTTGTCTTATGGGGATTGCAACGGAGTTTCACTAGATTAATTCCTGGGATATAAGGATTGTCCTATATGGAAAGATTGAATAGAAGGGGCCTATACTCTCTGAAGTTTAGAAGAATAAGAAGTGATTTCATTGAAACAAATAGGATTAAAATAGAGCATTATGCTGAGATACTGAGAAGAGTTTTCTCTTGGCTGGAGAGTCTAGAAAAAGGGGCAAATGGTCATGGGATAAGTGGATAACCATTTAGGATTGAGGTGATGAGAATTTTTTTCACTCAGAGAATGAGAGTTTGGAATTCTGAATCCAAAAGGGCTGTGGAAACGCAGTCATTTTGTACATTCAAGACTGTGAATGCCATGTTTTTTTAAGGGAATTAAAAAATAATGGGGCTGAATTTTATGCTCATCGGGTGGGCACACGCCCTACCTGATAGGCTGTGAAATCACACGAGATGACGTCGGGCGAGCGCCTGGTGTCACCCTGCACTCGTGTGATACTTCAGTTGGTGGGCGCGCGTGGGTGTCGGATCCGCACCAGCCATCAATTAAAAGGTCACTTAAGGCCATTAAAAAGTAAATTCACCAAGATTTCACGTTGCCTATGTGATTTCGCGTTTGTCACACGAGCAGGCAGGCAACCAACATTTTGCAAAACCTCATCCAAGAACGGAATAAAAAGGGTCAGCAGCATTGCTAGTGTGGGTAGTGAGAAGTTTTGGAGATAGTTTGCTGCTGGTTGCTTATTGGTACTTGGCAGATTCGTCTCTGTTCAGGGATTCATTGTTAGCATTTCCTCACTGCATGTGAGGACTCATTGGTGCCTCCAAGGCCCCCGGTTGATTTTGACTATGTGGACCTATCCAGGTATCAGACAGTCTTTCGTTATCCTGGTAATGGGGATTGTGGTTTCTGCTGGTGGTATTTCCTCCTCGGAGGAAGAGAGGGGCAGAGGGAGAGGAGGCCAGGTGCCCTTATGCAGCTTCCAGGGGAACGACCTGTGGGAGGAGAGGCATGGGTACAAGTGAAGCAGGGATAGCAGGTAGTCCAGGGCAGAAGGGGCTGCAGAAATGCCACTATCCTGCTGCCAGGGTTTACCAGACGGTGATGCAGCTACCTTAATACATCCAAGGTGAAATGCCAAAGGAGGCTCTGTCTCTCAAGGGAGACAGTGACTCCACCTGTCAAAGGATAGGCCCTGAGATCAGCTCCGACTGTATGGGTGGACACCCCATGCTAGTTACTCTGAAGGTCACAGTGGCCTCCAACTTATATGCCTCCAGGTGTTTAGAGAGGTCAGTGGGGGATCTGTGTGGAGTCTCCCAATCAACTCTCCACAGTGCGTCAAGCTGGTGACTGATACTCTGTTCAGGTGGGTAATGACATTTATTCATTTCTGTACAGACAAGGCCAGCCAGGCTGAGTGAGCCAGAGGCTTTGCAGCGATCCAGGGTACAATCGGCTGCACACATGTGGCCATCAAGGCGCCAGCGGGTCAGCCGGGTGCCTTTGTCAACAGGAAGGGATTCCACTCCATGAACATGCACATAGCTTGTGACCACAAAACACATATTCTGCAAGTCTGTGCAACGTACCCTGGCAACTCCCATGAGGCTTACATCCTCAGACACTCGCAGGTGCCAAGGATCTTCAGTGCTCCAGCCCAACTGGATGGATAGCTGCTGGGTGACAAGGCCTATCCTTTGAAAAGGTGACATATGAAGCCTCTCTGCCATCCAAGAACAGAGGCAGGGCAGCATTATAATAGGCGTCATGCCTCCACAAGGGTGGTGATAGAGAGGACCATAGGTCTTCTGAAGATGCACTTCCTATGCCTGGACCTTTCAGGGAGAGTACTACAATATCACCCAAAGCAGATATCACTGATCGTGGTTGCATACTACGCTCTCCACAACCTGGCTCTGGCAAAGGGGGATCCACTGGAGGAAGAGGATCTTAAGGCAGCTCCACAGGCCACAGGATGAATCCAGTAGTGAGTCAGAAGAGGAGCACGGTGAGGAGAACACTGAGGGCATGGAGGCAGACCTCAGGGAGGCAGGGACACCAGGGACGCCTTGATCCAATGGTCCTTCAGCTAGGCTGCCAAAGATCTGCTCCCATCTCATGCCAGGGCTGCTGCCTCCATCCTGGATGTCTGAAATGCCCCTGTCATGTGAACCTAAAGTCCACTCAATGCCTGTGCAATGAAGTTTAGAGCCACTCGTTATGTACTGGCATACCCTGCACCAAAAATAAAAGGTGAAGAGTACTCAGGCCATCACAACAAAAACAAATTTACTGTTATTGTCACATTCCAATCACATTGAAATGGCCATTACTGGTGTTGATGTCCACACCAGTAAACATATAAACCAAACATAACTGAACAGAAGATCACCAGTGAACTCTTGTGCTCATGGTGCCTTAAACTTACGTTTGCGAGTACAAAGCATTGGTGCCCACCCCCCACACCCCCACCCCTCCCATCGCTGGCAGCGGCATCCGAGGCAGCCTGCTGACTCTGGAGTCTTGTTGGCCTTGATGACCTTGGCGGTCATCTTCTGGCCAGGGGTATCTGTGCAGGCCCTGCCTGGGAGGGAGCGGCCAGTGTCAAGGCTGGCATTTCCCCAGTCATCGCAGTCTCATCAGATGCCACGGCCACTGATCATCTGCTGTCATCATCCTGAGCGCCCTGAGAAGAGCCTGCAGCAATGACAAGAAGGTCATGCACCAACATGAGGTCGCTCTGGACCTCCCTGCTCGCCATTGATGGATGGGCACCTATCTGGGATACTGACGCCTCGTCTATCTCCCACACTGACACTGACCACCTGAGGCCATTGCCTGTGTGAGGGTTTGCAGGTCCGAGCGCAACCCCAGGAATCCTTGGTTCTGTCCCTGGAGCTGCCTCTCCATGAGAGTCGCCACTTTCTCAATGTAGGAGGCAGTGTTCTCAGCCATGAGGGTCAAACACAGTGCTTATGCTCCGCATAGCATGGACTCCTCCACAACAGAGACCATGGCTCGCATACCCTCATGGATCTCCACCAGATCTTCCCGCACATCCCGCTGGACATCCAGCATCTGCTGCCTAATGGATGACTCTAGGGGTGCATCATCTGCCTTCAGCTCTGCATCATCCTGGCCCCCAGCAGTCCTCCGACAGCCGGCACCCTGGACACTCTCTGCCTCCACCTGCACCCCTAGTGACTGTGAAGTACCCTCACCAATGTGCACAGACAATGTAGCCAATGATCTAACGCCCGCCGAGGTGCTGGTATCTGTGCTGGTGCCTGGTTCAGAGTGATACAGGTGCAGATGAAGCTTGGCAGTCCTCTGGCATCAGGGGTGGCCCTTCGGGATCCTGGGAATGAGTGCGTGCTGGCAAATCCAAGGGAGAACAAGGACATGTCATCAGTTACAGTCATCACAATGTCACTGTGCATACCAGGCACCCTGGTGAGACAACGGAGTTCTGCATCATGGTGCCATCGTCTTTCAATAATCAATGGGGACTCCAGTTTTGAGGCTTCCATCAATTAAGAGACTACACTAGAATGGTTGCACAAGCCAAAACTCTCACCTCTGAGCACTACCCTCGAACCTTCATCTGATACCCCTGCCTCTCCACAACCGGTTGCATGGGGAGCATGCCGGCTCTCCTGCTCCAAGGCGGTCCTGCTCGTACCTGGTCAACAGCAGCAGGTTGGGTGGGCCTCCACCTTTCCGTGACCTTTCCAATTGGTTATGGCTTGTCTTCTCCTGAAAGGAAAGAGGACCATTAACTAGTCCACACTCTACCTGCAGCACCATTGCTGCCTGGCTGACCCCAGCTGAGGAACATCTTGCAGAGCACATCCGAGTCATGGCCTTCGAGCCACAAGGCACTCAGTCCAAGAAGCCAGGGCTCACCCCCTTGGCCAGCACCGGAGTCATTGACAATTAGCGCTTAGACTCTAGTACCCCTGAGCTCTGCGGGGGGACAGCCAGCCCTTAACACTTCACCACGCTGATCCATGCCAACATGGTACTCACCCTTTCTGACCACAGCAGGTCATTAAACCTCTTGCGGCACTGTACCCATGTGCGACACATAACATCATGGCTGCTGAGGCTGCCACCTCCTCCCAGGCTTTCTTCGTCAGGTGTGGCGGCCTCCTCCTTCCATCCCTTGGTACAAGGGTGTCCCTCCTGGCAGCCACCTCCTCCAGGTAGACTGTGAAGCACTTGTCTGAAAAGCGGGGGGCCGAGTGCCCGCCTGACCTGCCCTCCCGCCTGCTATCTCCAGCTGCTGCCTAGGCTATAAGTACCGTCTCCACAATGCAGACTGTATGCTTCTTCACTGGCAGCCTTTAAGGGACTGTCTGTGCTGTTTTTAAACTGGCTGCTGGGTCGCTATTTGATCCAGTGGCCAACAAGCCCCTGCCTGGCCCCTCCTGACCATTGGGATGCCGTGTTTCACACTGGGCGGGCCTTTATTGCGGTTGTGGGCCGATCGTAGCTGGGAGCCTGTTTCTTAGCCGCCAATTGCACCCGCCCACCAAGCTGAAAATTTGGCTCATGGGGTCAGATAGGAATCAGTTGAAGATGCATTTACAGAAGTAGCATTCTGGTGCTATTTTGACTGTATTAGCATTCTGTTCAGCCCATCTCCACCATGTCTTCCAACACCCAGACCAGTTTAAGTAGGAGGGTGTCAGCAGGTACAATGCCATTGGCATCATAAAACCCTCATTTGGATATGTTAATGAGACTCGTCATTTCAAGAAGGCACTGAAGCCACCTGAACAAAGAGGACATCAAGAAATAAAAATGTCTTGTTTCTATTGCACCTTTCATGATCTAATGATGTCCCAAGGTGCTTTATATGCATGAAGAACTTTAGAGGTATAGGCACCATTGTAATGTAGAAAACACAGAGGCAAATTGTGCACAGCAGGATCCCACAAACAGCAATGAAATAAAGATCAGGTATTCTGCTTTTTTGATGCTGGTTAACAGATAAATGTTGGCCAGGATACTGAGAGAGCCTTCTGCTCTTCTTCAAAATAGTGCGAGGGGTCTCTTCCATTCACTTGAAAGGGCAAACAACACCTGTGATAGTGCAGTGCTCCCCCACACTTCTCCAATCCTGAAGTTGGGCATGAACCCACAACATGCCACAAATATAGGAACATATGAACAAGAGTAGGCCATTTAACTTTTTGAGCGTGTTCTGCCTTTCAATAACATTATGGTTGATCTGTGACCTAACTGTATACACCTGCCCTTGCACAATATCCCTTAATACATTTGGTTGCCAAAAATCTATCAGTCTCAGATTTAAAATTTAAAATTCACCTCACATTATCTGTCATTTGCAAAAGAGATTTTGAAACTTTGATCATCATTTGTGTGACAAAGTATTCACTAACTTCACTCTTGAAAGATTTGTCTCCAATTATATTCTAGCCTCTCTAACAGAAATAGTTTCCCTCTACCTATTCTATCAGTTCCCCTTAATATCTTGAAAAATTCAATCAAATCACCTCTTAATCTGCTACATTCCAGGGAATAGAATCAAATTTATATAATCACTCCACATAACTTAACATTTTGGATCCAAGTATCATTCTGATCAATCTGTGTGGCACTCTCTCCAAGGCCAATAGATCTTCCTAAGTTATGGTGCCCAAAAGTGAACACAGTGTAGTATAACCCAGGCATTGTATAACTATAACATAACTTCTATCCCATTATACTCTAATTCTCTGGATATAAAGAAGCAAATTTCATTAGCCTTTTAATTATTTTCTGTATCTGTTCATGACATTTTAAACATTTATATTTATGGACATCTAAGTCTCTCTAAACCTTCACTGTTTGTAGATTTTCACCTTTGAAAAAGTGCTCTGTTCTATCTCTTTAGTTCCAAAGTGATAGTCTCACATTTGCTGGTGTTGAAATCCATTTGCCACAGTTTTGTCCATTCACATAATCTATCAAAATTGTTTTGTAAATGCCACCTATCTTTGTGTCATTGACAAATTTAGATATGAGATAGCTAATTATATATCAAAGTTATTGATAAATATGATAAATAGTTGAAGTCCTGGCACAGATCCCCGTGGCACACCATTAGTCACATCATGCCAATTAAGGTAACTGCCCATTACCCCTGCTCTCTGTTTCTATGAAAGCATCATGGCAGCTCTGTGGGAATCATACATCTCTCATTATAATCTCGTTGTGGTTGCTCATCAACTGCACCTTGATGGAATGAAAGCACTTGTGGTGGATGAATGTGCCTGTGTTATGGCAGGTGGATGATAAATGCCAGAGGGAAACTTGAAGCAGCTACCACAACTATTTGCAATTTGTACTTATTTCGAGATATGGGCTTTGAATTCAGTAAAAGAAGGCCACCAAGTACACTCTTGGCAAAAGTACTGTGAACAAAATCTTTCCCATTAGCAATAAGAAAGTATCTAGGCATACTGAGTATTTATTACAATATATTTCCATGATATTGATTCAGCCCCCTCTTGCCTTTCTTTCAGGAAACCTGGGAAACACATGGATGTGCCAATATTTTTAAAAGTCAATTGAAATAGTGCTCCAATTGAGCAATTAATGTGCATTAATTGGCAGCCTGCCTCTCCCGAGGGGTTGTGCACAAGCAGCCTACACTCTCCAGCTAAACACAGAAGTTGGCATGTTAGAACTAGCTTATCGGCATGCCAGTTTTTACCCCTCCTCTCCTACCCAAACCCATATATCCCTCCAGGTTAAAATTGCCCTCTAGTGTCTTGTCCAAGTGTGAATCTTAGAAGTGTCATGAAGCCAACTGACCAAAGTCAGACAGTCCTCCCTTGGCATTCATACATGTACAATTTCTAGCTTCCTTAATGAATTGTTATCAGGAGTGAAATTCCTGGTTAATGTTTCCTTTTTCAATCTCAGGAGCAACAAGAAAAACTGTTTCTCTACTGCTGTTCTAACAGAGATAGGGAAGTTAATTCAAGGTAGACCAATGATTAAATGTGCCACCTTTTTTCATCTGCCCACTTCAATTCTGCACCATCCCAGTAACCAACTAAGCACAAAGACCAAATGAACATCAATGTTCCTTCTTTGGATAATTATCTGAAACACAAATGTTTACGGAGCCACAGGGAGAAAGCAGGTGAGTGAGACTAGGTGAGTTGTTCTTCCAAAGCGCTGGCATAGACATGACAGTCCAATTTTTAAAAATTCTATAATGGATGTGGGCATCACTGGCTAAGCCAGCATTTAATGCACATCCCTAATTGTCCTTGAGAAGGTGGTGGTGAGCTGCCTTCTGAACCACTGCAGCCCATCTAGTGTAGGTACACCCACAGGAGTGTTAGGGCGGGAGTTCCAGGATTTTGATCCAGGGGCAGTGAAGGAACGGCAATACAGTTCCAAGTCAGGATGGTGTATGGCTTGGAGGGGAAATTGCAGATGGTGGTGTTCCCATGTATCTGCTGCCCTTGTCCTTCTAAGTGGTAGAGGTCGTGGGTTTGGAAGGTGCTATCTAAGGAGCCTTGGTGAATTGCTGCAATGCATCTTGTAGATGGTTACACACTGCTGCCACTGTGCGTCAGTGGTGGAGGGAGTGAATGTTGGAGGTGGTTGATGGGGTGCCAATCAAGTGGGTTGCTTTATCCTGGATGGTGTTGAGCTTCTTAGGAACATAGAAACAGGAGTAGGCCATTCAGCCCATTGAACCTGCTCTGCAATTCAATTAGATCATGGCTGATCATCCACCTCAACACCACTTTCCTGCACTATCTCCACATTCTTTGATGTCATTCGTCTCCAGAAATCTATCTTGAACATGCTCAATGATTGAGCTTCCACTGCCCTCTGGGGGTAGAGGATTCCAAAGATTCACCATCCGTTGAGTGAAGTAATTTCTTCTCATCTCAGTCTTATCCTGAGATTATGCCCCCTGGTTTTAGACTCACCAGCCAGTGGAAACATCTAATCTACATCTACCCTGTCATGCCCTGCAAGAATTTTGTAAGTTTCAAAAAGGTCACTCATCATTCTTCAAAACTCTAGGGATTACAGACCCAGTCTCCCCAATCTCTCCTCAGGAGACAATCCAACCATCCCAGGGATTAATCAGGTGAACCTCCCTTGCAGTCCCTCTATGGCAAGTATATCCCTCCTTAGACAAGAGGACCAAAACTGAACACAATATTCCAGGTAACATCTCAACAACATTCTATGCAACTGCAGCAAGACATCTTTACTCCTGTACTCAAATCTCCTTGAGATGAAGCCAACATATCTTTGCACCTGCATGCTAACTTTTAATGACTCATGAACCAAGGACACCCAGGTCTCCTTTGGACACTCGCACTTCCCAACCTCTCACCATTTAAGAAATACTCTGCCTTTCTGTTTTTTCTACCAAAGCTTCACATTTATTCATGTTATAATTCCACCTGCCATCTTTTACCCATTCACTTAGCCTGTCCAAGTCCTCTTAAAGCACCCTTGCATCCTTCTCACAACTTACGTTCCCACCCAGTTTGGTTTCATCAGCAAATTTGGAAATATGGAAATTTGGAAAGATGTGGGATTGGTTCCCACATCCAAATCATTTATATAGATTGTGAACATCTGTGTACCTCGCACTGATCGTTGCAGTACCCCACTAGTAATAGCCTGCCATCCTGAGAATGATCCGTTTATCCCTATGAGTGTTGTTGGAGCTGCACTTATCCAGGCAAGCATAGAGTATTGCATAACACTCCTGACTTGTGCCTTGTAAATGGTGGACAGGATTTGGAGAGTAAGAAGGTAAGTTACTCGCTGCAGGATTCCTAGCTTTTGACCTGCTCGTGTTGCTACAGTATTTATATGACTAGTCTAATGCAGTTTCTGGTCAACGGCAACCCCCAGGATGTTGATAGTGGGGGATACAGTGATGGTAATGCCACTGAATGTCAAGTGGAGATGATTGGATTCTCTCTTATTGGAAATGGTCATTACCTGGCACGTATGTGGCGTGAATGTTACTTGCCATTTATCAGCCTAAGCCTGAATGTTGTCCAGCTCTTGTTGCATTTGGACATGGACTGCTACAGTATCAGAGGAGTCTCGAATGGTGCTGAACATTGTGCAATCATCAGCAAACTTTCCCACTCTGACCTTATGATAGATGGTCTCCATCTATGCTGTAGCCATTCTATGATTCTAGATAACAAATGGTGAGGTGAATACTTGTTGGCCTACACATGCAGACTGCTATTTCTGCTCACTAGCAGTGAGCCTGAGCCTGGAATAATACAAATGAGTCAAGCTTTGGATCCTTTCAGTTCACAGCAGTTTTGTGTATAGTGCAATTCTCCTCCTCATATTTACTGACACACACTGTCAATGAAGAACCAGACTGTTAAAGACAGCAAACCAGCAAACAAAGGCTTGTCTGACAATGTAAGGGAAATACAATAATGGTTCTAAATGAAGACATAGGTTTGCGAAACATCCTGAGGGGGTTTATCAAGATCATGGAAATAGAAAGAAGAGACATTGAAACAGTCCACCTGTAGAGTCAGGCTTGCAATAAAATAATTACGCTGCCACTTTTACCAGATTGCTGATTTACACAAAGTTGATAAGTGAAGAATTGAGTGCTATGCTAAAGAAGTGGCATCAAGCTGCCAAAGAGAAGGATTATGACTACAGTATGAGATTAAATATAGAAGGATAATTTGCAGAAATTGAGTATTAATGGTGAGAAAGTGGTGAAATTTTCATTGGGATATTATGTTCCTAACAAAGAAAGAAAAGAAAGAGTAGAAGAGATGTTATTCAAGATGTATTTTTGATGAAGATATATGGAATATGAGAAAAGAGCGTACTAAGCTAGACAAGGCTCCAATATGCACAGTCCACCATAATTACAAACAAGCTCAAAACTAACAGTGGAGGAAAACAATGACTGGAATTTTATATACCCCTCCCTCCCACCCTGGGGGTAGGTTGGCATGTGGGGGTAAGCTTACAATTGGGTGGGATAGTGGGGGCTGCCATGCCGGTCACCTACCCATCTTCACCAGTAATTTACCAGTGATGGGGACCCACGCCACATGGCAAGTTAAACCCTCATGGCCCTGCCGAATAGAGGGTCGTCCCCCAGCGGAAAGGGCCAACCCCATTTGAACCAACCTGC
The DNA here is from genome assembly GCF_964194155.1 of Cetorhinus maximus. NCBI lineage: Eukaryota > Metazoa > Chordata > Chondrichthyes > Lamniformes > Cetorhinidae > Cetorhinus > Cetorhinus maximus. The sequence continues at coordinate 146,884,745 of NC_135880.1, read as the reverse complement.
CTTCACCCCCAATCCATCCCCCCACCCCATCCCATTCCCTGGTCTTCCAATCACCTCGCTTCCCCCTCCCCACCCCCAAAATGAGTCTGCCTAACCGCCCCAGCAAGGTTGCTCCACCTACCTTCCAGTCTAGCATTCTCATGGCTCATAGTCATGGGCTGACTATAGTCTCAGCACTGGCCACCACTGCCAATGTGGGACTGGGGAACGAGCCCGACCTCAGGCAATTAACTGCATGACAACTATAAAATCCAGTCGTAGCCTCCCGGCCACCAGAGCTGGGCTCATCCCCAACTTTTCAGCCCCCACATAAAATCCAGCCCAATATTATTAATGCAGTGGGCGGACTTTTCCATGCCCACTGGCATCGGGCGTGTTCGGTGACGTGAGCTGACACAATGGCAATAAGGCCAAAAATCGGTTTCACAATGTTGTGAAACTAGTTTGCGAATGTCAGCTTAGCCCATCGATGGCAGACTGTATTTCCCACCATCAGATGTTGGGAACCTCATTGTATAACACCAGCACATAAGGCTAGCCTGCTGGACTCATCCCCCTGCTGCTGGATCATCCACCCATGTCGGCGTGATTTCACGCTGACGTGTTTCACAACAGCATATAAAAGGCATGCACTTGGCGGGCTGCATCCTGAGGGCAACTCGGAGGTGAGTGCAAAGTAATGTTGTGGAGCGGTTGCGAGGGGCACCTGTTGGACTTCAAGTATGACACGCTTTGGGGGTAGGGCAAAGACTGTCCTGCGGTTGATGCAACTTGTTGTGGGGGGTGGCAAGGGCTGCTGTAGTGACTTGACAGAGCAGGCAGGTTTCAACAAGAAATGTGATGTTGTACGATAACTGATAAGAAAGTGGGAAAATCAAGTTTCTGGAGTACCTTCTGATAACCTCTTCATCCCAGGCTTGAAAATTTGCGCACTCTCTCAGCTAAACCATTTGATGAGTGATGGTGAGGGGCTGTTTTAATATGTCTGTTTCCATTCAGATTCATGAATCTCTGGAGTTATGTACAAGTAAAGACTGTACCATGTATGCTAAAACAATGGCGCAGCTTCTCGATAGTTGCACTCGGTGTTGGTGATTTGACTTCCTACAAATCCATCCATTTAGAATGCGCATCTATGATCAATAAAAACACGGTACCTAAGAATGGTCCTACATAATCAATATGTAGCCTAACCTAGGGTTGACCAGGCCACTCCCACAGATGCAGGGGAGCTGAAACAGGCAACTTCTGTTGTTGCTGACAATGGAGACAGTGCTTGACCATGTTTTCAATGTCACTGTCAATGCCTCGCCACCAGACATCGTTTCGTACAAGCATTTTCGTCTCTCATATGCCTGGATAGGCACTGTGAAGCTCTGTCAAGAGTGATTCTCCTCCTTCTGAAGGGATGACAACTCTAGATCTCCAGAAATGCATATGTTTTGGTCAGGCTTAATCACTGGAACTATGTATGCTGCCCATTCCGAGAATTGGACAGGTTGGATGATGCCTAGCTTTTCTAGCCTGCACAGTTCTGCATCCACCTACTCATTCAACACATAAGGCACAGGTCTGGCCTTAAAGAAACATGGTATCGCTTGAGGATCCACATATATTTTTGCTTGCAAGCCTTTTAACTTCTCTAATTTGTCCCACAAATACGGCCTATTCCTGCTCCTATTTCCTATGTTCTCATTCTTGAATTTCCTTAGCAGTTCAGAAATTCCTCCTGTTTTCAGGTGAAATATCTCAGACCAGTCAAGCTTGATTTTCTGTAACCAGTCTTGGCCCAGAAGACTAGGTCCTTCTCTTTTACTATTATAAATGGAAGCTGGGCTGCCTGTTGCCTATAAGGCACAGGCACTGTGGCGATGCCCTTTGGCTGAATGTATTCTTCCATGTATGCCTTTAACTTAGTGGTTGTCCGCTCCAGATTTAGTGCCTGGATGCCTTCACTAAGGTAATTGAAGGTGTGCTCTCCCACCATTGATAGATGCTCCTATATCCGCCCCCATTATTAGTGGATTCCCATTAATTTTGATTGTGACAGTAATAGGTTTGGTTTTTACAGTGGTTAAGTTATACAGGGAATAGATGTAAGTATCGGCAGCTCTGCTGTATTTTTTAATTCTATCATATTGGTTTGTTGCTTTACGGGCTGTTTCAACTTCACCCTGCATTGCCGTACTACGTGAGCTTTCTTATGGCAGTAATGGCATTCTGCCTCCTTAAATCTGCAGGTGTCCGGTCTGTGGTCACTCCCACATCTATAAAAATTAACTTTGGTATTGCTGCTGAAATGTTCCTACTGGGCCTTGTCAGGTTTCTAACAGCTGACATTGCATCTCGCTTTGATGCTGTGTCTCTGGTTTACCCAGTGTAGGTTCTCACCCCACATGAAGAACAGCGCCATGTTGTATGTGTTGCAAAGCCTGCGAGTCTCTTGCAGTACTTCCCATGGTGAGGGAGATTTCTCGGGCACGCTTCAAGTCGAAATCGACCTCAGTGAGTAAACGGTGCTGAATGGCATCATCCTGAACTCCACAAACTAATCAGTCCCACAGCATATCATTTAGTGCGTTCCGAAGTCACAGTGTTCTGTTAACTGCTTAGGGTTCATTACATATGTTGAAATGAACTCTCCTGGGGCCCTAACTCTGGAATTAAACTTAAAATGCAGCATTATTACAGATGGCTTCAGCTGGAAATGCACTTTCACGAGGTCCATCAATTCATTAAAGGACTTGGGCCTTTTCGGGGCTGTCAGGCTGCGAATAAGATTGTATATCTTGCTGCTACATACACTCCAAGGAATGGCTTTCTGCTTCTCCTCCATGGTAATTGCACTTGCTACGAAATAAAAACCAAGGCCCTCTCCATACTGACTCCAGTCTTCCATTGTCGCATTGTAAGGATTGACTGTGCTGAAGAGTGGCATGACTGGTGAGTAGTCTTTTCTTTTTTCTTAAGATTCAATATACCAACATTAATAAGGAGAGGTGCAGTATCAGAGCAATTTTACCCTTGTCACCAAATGTAATAACATGACGGAGCAGACAGGCTTCAACAAGAAACAGATAAACTTTATTACCAAGCGCTTGTCAGGTGCGACAAGTCCAATCAGGACTCCTGTCAGGAAGCCCCACACCCCCAGATTATTACCCGTGCTTAGGTCCTGTGGTCGGAGCCTTCAAGAACATCACATGACCCCTGATAGACAGCAGGAGAGGCTACACCTTCAGTTACCACAACTGCTCTGTGGTTGGAGTAGCGCACATGCATGTGTGGGGTGGGGTGGGGGAAATGGTCACACATTAGGTACACCTTGTATAAAGATCTTGTATAAAGTGACCATGCCTCTGCAGCTGAGACAGTTCACATGCAGCCACGTTGATATGGTTGGAGTCGGGTCTCTAGCTTATCTGCCCGCTCAAGCGGTGCAGAGGCATCAAAGTGCCACCAAGTGCTCCAGGGCTTTTCACCCCTCGGGCACAGACTGCAAACTAATGAGCGTCTTAGTAGACTTTAGAATAGTTGGATGGCTGGGCACTTGTACAACCTCCTTGTTAAGGCTAGCTGTGGAGCAGTCACTGGTGGAGGCGCTCACAGCCCCTTGCATCCTGATTTGGACCAGTCTCCCCAATTTTTCAAGCTAACAGTGCAGCCTTGCAGTGTGAGTTAGGAGAATGCCTGTACCTCAACTGAGAGCACAGCATGCAGTCCAATGGGCAAAGCTGCCACCAATCGGTCAGGTGCATTGGGGCGGAAGAAGGTGAGGTTTCGGGCAGCCATGCAGCGCACTAATCTCTGGCCATCCAAGTGACGGCCAGCAATCTCTGGGATGCATTAAGGGGCCTTCAGACTTAACCAAGAGAAGTTCTTATTACACCCATGCTAACCCACGCGTATGTCTCTTTCATCCTGCAAGAGGAGTACATCAGGATCATGGAGCCTGGTGAACTAGCTGTATGCCTTGTGGCGTACAGAGAGCAAAGACGTTGGAGAAGAGAGTGATTGAGGTGTCTGGCTGTGCATAGGGGTGGGCAGTACCCTCTGGAAGAAGGGACGGCTAGGGCTCCCGTACATGCCACCGAAGAGCCACAGTGAGCCGTTGCTGGTCGGCGCCTAGCTAGAACCAGGATCTATAGACATCACCTTTCATTCCTACAGATGACCAAGAATGAGTATTGCCAAGACTGTGCATGTCTAGGGGACTGGTCGGTCATATCTGCCAGTTACTGCAGGATTTGACGCCATGGGGACATGGAGTGCATCCACTGCCAGTGGCTGTGAAAGTGACCGTGGTGCTCAATTTCTGTGCCAGTGGCTCCTTTCAGGGCTCCACAGGTGAAACCTCTGTGGGATTTCACAATCCGCCACCCACAAATGCATCCATGAGGTCACAGGTGCTATTTTCACAAGGGCACACAACTTTGTACATTTTGGCTGGGACCAGGAGTGCCAGGATGCAAGAGTGATTGGATTTTCCCAGATCTTGGGTTTCCCACGGGTGCATGGTGCCACCTGCTGCTCACATGGTGCTCAGGTCTCCATCACAACAAACGGTCAACTACATCAACCGCCAGGTTTTCCATTCACCGAATGTGCAGCTTGTGTGCGACCACTGCAAATGTATCCTGCAGGTCTGCGCACGGTTTCCAGGGAGTGTGCACGACTCCTATTTCCTCAGTTGGTCACAGATCCCTGACATCTTCCAGGGTCCACAGAGGCTGCAGGGATGGCTCCTTGGGACAATTGCAACCCACAGAGACTGTGGCACCCATGCGGTGGCCTCAGGCTGCAGCAGAGCGACGGTATAATGAGGCTCATGCTGCAACTCGCAACATGGTGGAGCAGACCATTGAAATGCTGAAAATGAGGATCCGGTTCCTGGAACGGTCTGCTGAAGCCCTGCAATATAGTCCACACAGGGCATCACGCATCGTCGTCACCTGCTGCATCCTTTACAACCTGGCACTGCAACGGGGAGAGGAGCTGGCTGAGGAGGAGACGAAAGAGATGGATGTCTCCTCCGATAAAAAGGACGTTGATGGTGATAAGGGTGAGGAGGTCCTTGAAGGCAAGACTATGATGACGCCCTGGCACTGGCTAGTCAAGGCAGGCATCCTCGCGAGGCCCTCACAGCTGCAAGATTTGTGGAGGGTGATGGCGGCATGCAATGAGGGGACACCATAAGATCTTTACATTATATCTGTGAATCTTTGACTCCATTCCAGCGTATGGCAGCACACATACCCTCTGTGATAATGCTCCTGTCATGGAAATGCAGTGGAGGCCCTAATAGTCACTCGATTGCAGGATGATGACAACATGCAGTGAGGGGACACCATAGATCTTCACATTGCCTCTGCGAATGCTGAACCACTGTCTGGCCATAAGACCAAAAGACCATAAGACATAGGAGCAGAAATTAGGCCATTCGGCCAATCAAGTCTGCTCCAGCATTCAATCATGGCTGATAAGTTTCTCAACCCCATTCTCCCACCTTCTCCCCGTAACCTTTGATCCCCTTACCAATCAAGAACCTATCTATCTCGGCCGAGGGCAGCTCGCTTGCGCTCTGTGATCAGGGTCATATCATGGAGCCGCAGCCATGAAACTTTAGAAGCGTCTAATCCTTTGTCCGCCTTCAGCACCTGAGCCCTTCAGGCGCACAGCGTCATTGGTCACAGAAGCTGAAGAAATGGGAGCCAGTCCCACCTTAAAGGCACTGAGAGCACACAGAGAGAATGACGGAACTCTGTAGTATCTATATGGCACAATTATGTTGCTTTGTTTCTGCAATAAAAAGGCAGATGATCATGTTTCTGATAGTGTTATTGGTGCGTAGGGTGGGTTGAATCATTACCACTTTGTAAAATGTGCCTGGGGGCGCCTTTGACCTTCATGAGCTGTACTTTACAAGATTTGAACTTGCCTGCCTACGACATTCTGGCAGCAATGATATGCACCATTGAAGTGCAGGCATCAGTAATGTTTCCAGGGAGTGTGAGGCCAGGCCATCACATTGATCTGAAGGCCGCACAGAACACAGGGAAGCGGCCCTGGACTGAGACACCTGACTTTACCTTGTGCAGAAAGGTTTCACATCTGAGTGACACAAACACTGCTCATCAGAACAAGGAGCCATAGGCGGGGAGACATTCTTGGGAGTTATTAACAATATGTACAACAGATTAATATCACGCCCAGGCTAACTACATCTTCTTAACCTTCCTAAACTTGCTGTTACATTTTGGTGCCCATTCTATGGCCAGAGCATGGGTAGACATTATCATGGCGAGCCTCCACTGCATCCAAAAGGTGCTTGAGGGATGCTTCATTGAACCTGGGAGGGCTGCAGTCTTTTTGCCTTTCAGGGTCATGTCTTATTTGCAGCTGTCTTGGGCTGGAAGCAGTGAGAGGTGTGTGCGCGGCTGCAATTTAAATATAGTGCCCAGCATGATGAAGCAACGAGATGATGGTGTGATGGATGAATGAGAGCTCGCCCGCCATGGAAACGACATATTTCCCTGGAATGCATAATTGACGCAGCAGTTTCGGAGCAATTCGATGTGAAAAGCCACCATTGCGGCTGGCGGGTAAATCACTGTTTTACCCGTCTGCTGCCACACCTAGTGCTAATCTGGAATGTTTCCGCCCAGTGTTTGTTTCTTTGAAATGTCATAGCAACAGTGTTCATTTCTTAATAGATGTACTGAAGAGTTTTCCTCTGTGTCAGTGGTAAACTTGCTCTTTATTAAAGATATAATGAAGAGAGTACATGGGGTCCAATTAACATATTTTGTCCATTTGCTAATTTTAGCCAAATTAATTGAGAAAATAAAGCGTGCATGACTACTGGGCATCCATCTACTTTTCTTCTAAGCTTAGCAAATGAAGAAAAATAAACCCTCAGAGATGACAGCGTCCGATGAAGCGTTCATTGTAGCCTCCAGGAGGCAATGTGAATTAGTCCCAGTTGCTCACTCGAATACAATTTTTGATTTTCAAACACGAACACATGTTTGGGTATTTCTTCTGCTGTTTTCTTTAGCTAAAAGATACATGATCGTAAGGTGTTTTTCATTGCCCCGCATTGGCAGCTGCATTTAGAGAATGGAAGAAAACAGCCAAAATGACTCACAGCAGACCACACTCACCATCTGCATTCAACTAAAAAAAGCATTAAGAATAACTGCTCGATCATAGCAATCTGCAGACATGTGAACAGCTCTTTAGTATTTTGGAAGCCATTTTGAAGGCTCCAGAAACAATGGTCAGGACTTTATGGGGCAACATGGAGGCATGGAACATGCTGGGAGGATATAAATTCAGGTGGAACGGTGGAGGAGGAGATGGGGGGCATGCCCATTGCCACCCTGCCACTGTTGGTATTTTCAGTAACAGGAGAAGTGGCAGACAGCCCGCCCACCCTTAGGCCAACTGAGGCCAATAAGTGGCTTTTAAGGACCATTTAAGTGCTACTTTCCGACATCGCTGGTTGGAAGGGCACTTCACATAGTAGGGAGACAGCCAGGGCTCAGTTGGGGGAGTACATGTTTTGAAGTGAGTTAAGACAGCAGAAATATGGGAAGTGATGCAAATTTACCCCAGACCCATTTGGAACAATCGTGCCCCCCTCGTCAGTGTTGAGTGAGCTGGGTTAAAATCCAGCACAATGAGTTAGAAGGTTCATGCAGCTCAGATTTGAGCCCAGTAGTATTTATATGGCACAATTATGTTGCTTTGTTTCTGCAATAAAAAGGCAGATGATCATGTTTCTGATAGTGTTATTGGTGTGCAGGGTGATTTGAACCATTACTACTTTGTAAAACGTGCCTGGGGGCATATTTGACCTTCATGAGCGGTACTTTACAAGATTTGAACTCGGGCCAGTGAATCAGGCCCACACCCTTCCCTTCCATACACAATGTACAGTCCAAGGCTTTAGATCTGTGTCCTGTTTTCTGCTGCAGCCATTAAGAGGATAACTGTGCAACTGTCAATGTAATTGTTCCTTTGAAGCACATCCTCTGTATATTCGGAAAGTGTTTTAGTACCAACATTAATAATATCCACAAAGATGTGGCCTGAGCCTGACTACATGTCATAAATTAGCCCTTCGACTTCTGGCAGGTCTAATGAGATGGCTGCCTCTCTAGACCAGCCAGCTGCTTAAGTTTACAGCTCACACACAATGACCCTGAGCTAAAGAATAATATTATAATAATCTACACAAGTCTCAGGCAAAGTTTTCTTACATGGTTATTAACTACAAGCTTCAAAAGAAATGCATAAACCACAATGTTAATTAAGAGTACAGTCAAAGACTTAACCACCTGGTTTAAGGTGTTAGTCGACAATTGCATTTTGCCGGTCCATGAATTTCATGTGGGTAGCTTTATGCTGGGGTTTCACTTGTGAAGAGTCCTGGTATTAAATTCCTTTCAGGATCAGGGTGTGTCAAACAACCACTTGGCATCCCAAAAGAAGCCACATATAAGTGATGGAGTTTGTGTGGGATGATATGAACCATCTTAAATTCCATGATTTCTGCCTTTCCATGGTTGTGAAAATGCGCTCTTGTTTAAAAGGTACAGTTTTCCAGAGCCCATTTATCAGATTGGAAGTATTTGGTTAAAATACACTACTTAGCCGAAAATACTTGTGCATGACTTTTCAGCACTTGGGATTCACTGCAGGTTTTGGGGGTGAGGGGGTGAGGAAGAAATCACCACTGTACTGAAGAAACATTCCATTTTACATTCTACAATACCTTTGGAAAAGCATGCGCTGGGAATTTTCTCTGGGCTTGTCCCTCTCTGCTTCCACTCTGGTGGGAATTCGGCAGAACCACAAATTGGGTTTCTGGCAAGGTTACGGCAATGGAATGAGAAAAGTCTCAAGGTAAAACCCTCTTTGTATTTCAATTCAATTCATGAGTTCATGTCCAAGGATTGCACAACAGGTCTCCCAGTGGGAATTCCACTTTATATGGTCAATATGCTGGAGGAAGATGCTTGGAAACCAGATTTATAATGCAGCACTAGCCATTCAGTAGGATGTATAAACTCAGGATCATTTTCCAAGGTCTTTCCTGGGTAACTTTATCTCAGGAGATAGCATTTCATGTATGAATCTTTGGAAGAATTCTGGTCATCACTGCAGCCAAGATCCACCGCATGCATTGTTTTAACTGTGGCAGAGATATTGACCACAGTTCTCAACTTGCATTGGTTGGTTCTAGGAAGCCAGGAGACACGGATGGCCTCTGCTCAGTTTGTACACTTTAAAAGTACCCCTGCATAGATGACTGAGATGGCCATCACATTTTCAAAACTGCTGATTCAACATAGTGGGAGTTACAAATTGCATTTATATCTGCCCTGAATATAAATCGTGAAACTTATACTTATCTCAAAAACTTTCTTTCCTGAATTCTTAAGCTTATTTGGGGCAACATACAGAGCTTCTTGCAAATTAATCCTTGACTAGCTGGGAGTTAACATGATGCTTTTAGACTGTATCCATCCAGTGCCCCACAGCTCTATTTCAACGCAGAGCAAAGGACAGGAGGTCTTCTGGGCGTTGAGGAATGCCTACTACAGCCATAATTCATGAAGCCTCTTTGTTGGACCACCAGTGCTGCAGACAAATGCAACATTGATGTAAAGACAAAGATGAGAATTGAGCAAGCCATTGGATTTCTGAAGGTAAAGCTGCAGATTTGGATAAATCTGTAGATGCCTTAGAGCTTGCCCCCTCAGCACCACCTCGTGAATTCTGGCAACATTTTGTGTGCTCCAGCCATATAAATACTGTAACTACAAGACCAGGTCAGAGGCTGGGAATTCTGTGGCAAGCAACTCATTTTCTGAATCTTCAATTCATGTGAATCATCTATAAGACACAAGTCAGGAGTGTGTTGGAATACTCTCCACTTACTGGGATGAATACAGCTCCTAGAAGATTCAAGAAGTTCAAAATGTTCTAACACCAAGCAATTAACTTGATTGGCACCACATCCACCACTTTAAACATTCGCTCCCTCCACTGCTGGCACACTGTGATAGCAGTGTGTATCATCTGCAAGATGCACTGCAGCAAGTCTCCAAGGTTCCTTCGGCAGCACTTTCCAAACTCATGGTCTCTACCGCCTAGAAGAACAAAAGTGGCAGGCGTATGGGAACTCCATCACCTGCAAATTCCCCTCCAAGTCACACATCACCTGCCTTGGAATTATATTGCCACTCCTTCACTGTCACTAGATCAAAATCCTGGAACATCCCTCCTAGCAGCACTGTGGGTGTACCTACACCACATGGACTTCAGCAGTTCAAAAGGTTGGCTCATCGCCACCTGCTCAAGGGCAATTATGGATGGCAATGTCAATGGCACTCACATTCCAAGAATGAATAAAAAGCATAAGTGCAAATTTTTCTTTGTTGCTTCAAGCATATTGGATTAGTGTCAACGCTACCTTATCGTTAACAAGGGAACTTGCAAATATTCTTGGACAATTTTCACATTGGTTTGCATGTGACAAGGTTTAGAGTTCTTGGGATATAATATAAATAACAAGGAGAAGCAGAATGTAGCAGGGGGGCTGTGTAGTCTGAAAAGGCATTCAGTGTGCCTTCTCCAAGAGCTTATGTTGGCATTTTTTTTTTCAATTTGTCATCTCTCTTATCAAAATCTGAATATGGAAAAAAGGGAACCTTATTCTGAGGCCATGTTTGGGACATTGTCATACGGACAGATGTACGAACAAAACGAACAAGGAGCAGGAGCAGACCATTCAGCCCCTCGAGCCTGCTCTGCCATTTAATAAGGCCATGGCTGTTCTGCTACTAAACTTAAAATCTGCATCTCGCCAACCCCCGATAATCTACCAACCCCTTTACTTACCAAGAATCTATTCATCTCCATCCATCATAAAAATATTCAAAGACTCTGCTTCCACCGCCTTTTCAGGATGACAGTTCCAAAGACTCACAACCCTCTGAGAGAAAAAAATTTCATTTCGCCTCCATTTTAAATGGGTGACCACTTATTTTTAAACAGCGACCCCATTTCTAGATTCTCCCACAAGAGGAAACATCCTCTCCACATCCATCCTGTCAAGATGCCTCAGGGTCTTATATGTTTCAAGTCACCTCCAACTCTTCTAAACCCCAGCGGATACAAGCCTAGCCTGCCCCACCTTTCCTCATAAGACAACCCGCCCATTCCAGGTATTAGTCTGGTAAACCCTCTCTGAACTGCTTCCAACACATTTACATCCTTCCTTAAATAAGGTGACCAATACTATACACAGTACTCCAGATGTGGTCTCACTAGTGCCCTGTATAACTGAAGCATTCCCTCCCCATTCTTGTATTCAATTCCCCTCGCAATAAATTATAACATTCTATTAACTTTCCTAATTACTTGTGGTACCTGCATAGTAGCCTTTGTGATTCATGCACTATGACACCCAGATCTCTGCATCTCAGAGCTCTTCAATCTCTCACCATTCAGACAATATGCTTCTCTTTTATTCTTCCTGCCAAAGTGGACAATTTCACATTTTCTCACATTATACTCCGTTTGCCAGATCTTTGCCCACTCACTTAACCTATCTACACCTTTCTGTAGCCTCCTTATATCCTCTTTACAACTTACTTTCCTATCTATCTTCGTGTCACCAGCAAATTTAGCAACATCCCATCCATCCCTTCATCCAAGTCATTTATATAAATTATAAACAGCTGAGGACTCAGCACTGATCCCTGTGGCACACCACTCATTACATATTGCCAACCTGAAAAAGGCCTATTTATGCTTATTCCCTGCTTCCTGTTAGCCAGCCAATCTTCTATCCATGCCAATATGTTACCCCCTATACAATGAGCTTTTATTTTCTGCAATAACCTTTGATGTGGCACTTTATCAAATGCCTTCTGGAAATCTAAGTACAGTACATCCATTGGTTCCCCTTTATCCACAACACATGTCAACATTGAAGTCCACCTAACCTGCACAACCATTTGGACCAGAGATATCATAACTATCTCCATTTTTATATTCCATAAGTAATTCAATAGCTGCAATTTTATGTCGGTGTTGTGATGTATTGCTGAGCATAAATGTAGTTGTCAAATTGTGTATGGAAGCTAATGCATCCATGGAGAGAATTTGATAGGTTCTTGTTTCAAATATAGACTCTTTATGCTCTCTCCACAGATGCTTTCTGATCTGCTGAATGTTTCTGCTTGATTTCTAGTAACCACAAATTTTTTTTATTTATTTTCCTTTACAGTGGGCTTTGAAGATTGGATGAGTCAGTGAGACTGGAGGATATCCTCAGGAGGGTAGAATGGGAGAAATGAGAAGGAGGGTCAGGAAAAGAACAACTGAAAGAATTGGAGGTGGAAAGGAGAGCAGTGTTTGAGAAAGCGCTACAGAAAGAAAAATGAAAGAAAGAAAAAAGCGATAAACACCTGGATTGGGTCTTAATCAAGATATAAGGGGGAGCCCTGGGAGATTAGCTCCTCACAAGTGATCAGAAGGAAGAGAATGAGGCCCAGTCAGCTGTGGGCAGACTCTGCTGAGGATGGAGGAGTGACACAACCATGCTTTGATGGGTGAAGATGCTGGGCCTCTAGAGCTGCAGACAAGGAGGATCTCTCTGGAGCATCAGAAGCAGATGAGTTCCAAAATGTCAGAGATCCAAGGCATTGCAGATCCATGGACAGCCAGTCAAGGAGCCCTTGAAGCTCATTTACTCTTTCATAGCTCAGGGATTTTAATGCTTCAACTCCTCTATTTAGAGAGTGGCCACCCTCTTGAAGAACCAAATGCAGGACCACTCTGAGTGGGTGCAGGAGCAGTGCGCTGTGATGCACAGAAAGAGTGAAACTCTCTGTAGCATGGATTGCTCAGTGTCACTGATGGTACTGAGATGTTTGGAGTGGATGCCAGCTGCATCCCAGCTGATGGCCTCATCCAGCATACAAAAGTGCCATGAAAGGGTTGAGGTGTCAAAGAGGCTGATGAGGGGCCAGCCCCCTCAGGAGCCACTGACATCATCTCCTACCTTTTCAACGCTTCCAACTCAGGAACCCTTCATGCCACAAGGCCCTGTGACAATGGCTGCCTCTGCAATGCCACAGATGCAGCAACCTGTGGAGGAGCCCCTTTGGGCACCTTGATGATGAGGGCAGAAACCATGGGCACCCTAGCCAGATGCAGGTACAATGGAGCATGCTGCCTTCCCCTCATGCTCAAGTACAGGTAGCGCCTTGTAGGAGTGAGAGTGAGCACAATGTGCCATGTTGTTAGTTGTATTTGATGGATCATGTGGGTGAAATGTTCTCCTTTTCATTAACCTATCTTGTAATAGTGATAGTTTTTGATGATTTCAATCAGACTTGTGTATTCTTAAAGCTAAATTGAAATGATGGTTATGGGGGTTGCCTGGGGATGGTGCAATTGCATGGTCTGTGATGTGGGGCAATGGTTCCAGTGGAGACCCCATTCTCAATGTCTTTGGGTGGCAATGGGATTATTCTGATGTGTGTTCTCATTGGAGGACGTCTCTCTCTGATGGAAGGTGAGTTACAGAATTATCTGTCATAGGCCTGAGAGGCTGCCAAGTGAAACTTTGCTGAGTTAGCATGACCCTTGAGGCCATGGCAGCTGGCTGGTTGCCAGGGGAACTGCGACTGTCTCAGCAGTCTTCTTCCAATGCCTGACCGCCAGGCTCCTCTGCAGCACCACCTTTGTCCTCCTCTCCCTCCTTTTCTTCCTCCTCTCAATCCTCCTCCAAAGAAGTGTGGTATTCCAGGTGCTCCTCTTCCTCCAGCTTCAGTGCTCTTTGTATTGTCATACTGTGCAGCAGACCACCATAATACGAGACACCCTGCTGGCTCATACTGGAGGGCAGCGCCCAACCGGTCAAGGTAATGAAAGCACATCTTCAGGATACCAATGGTTTGTTTAATGCAGGCACATGTTAGTTGCTGGCTCTGGTTGAAGTGCCTTTCTGTGTCCCTGTCTGGGTGCTAGACAGGTGTCAGGGACCACCTCCTCAGAGAATAACATTTATCTCCCAGCAGCGACTTGCTGAGTCTGAATGTTGGCCTGAAGAAGTGCAGATCCTAGGATTCTCAAAGGATGAAGGGAACCAGGAACTGAGTGCAGACCTTCAAGATGTGTTTCCTGTGGTCACAGACCAGCTGGGTATTCAGTGGAAGACTTTTCTGTTCAGGAATCTGCCTGGCTAGTCTATTGGTGCCTTGATGGCTCTGTGGGTTTGATCAGTGAACCCCTGGGCCTGTAGGAATCCATCAGTGGCCATAGAGCCCAATGGCCTCTGTGCTTGTTCTGGCCAACCTATCTCAAAATGGATGTAGTCCCTCCCTCTGGAAGAGGGCATCCGTGACCTGCCTGATGGCATGATGAGGTGCCGATTGCAAGATGCCAGCCAGGTCCACAGCGGATCCCTTGAATGTAAAAACTCATGAAAACAGTTACCTTGACGGCTGCAGGTAGGTGACTGCCCTGGAGGCTGCGAGGCATCAGGTCATTGAGGGTCAGACTACAAATGCCTGAGACCATCAGACTGGAGAGGTGCCGTCTCCTCCAGCACTGGCACTCTGGCATTTGTAATTAACTGACTATTGCGTGGTACAACCGATGTCTTGGGTAGCACCTTCTTTCCTTTGCAGCCCCTCTCTGTGCTCCTGAGCCTCTTCTTGACCAGGAGGATGTTTCTGCTGAAGCTTCTCATTGTTGTGCTATCCAATGTCAGAGTAGCCTGACCCATGCCCTCAGCTGCAGTTTGTCTGTTCACTAGGGCTTCCTAACTTCTGCTACCCAAATGTTGCCAGAGCCTGATGCCTCTCTCAGGACTCTTACCTCTCACTGTTGACAAAGAAAAGCTTCCCAGTACCAGCGATGACAACTCTGTCACCCGATGTGCAGCTGAGCTTTATTCTCCATCTGTAAAGTGAGTAGGCCAGTGTATCCTTAAGCACTGATGTTTCCTCGCTGTGTTCCCACCAGCTGCACTCTAATATGTCCCAAGCATTGCATTTTCCCCTGTTAGTGAGCTCATCATTGAACTTAACGAGTATTTAGTTGGAGGAATGTGGGTTTCCAACTTTCCCCCTCCTGTCCTACTTTTGAAAATCACATTGCTTTCCAGAGGTGGCCGGACCAAGTGCCCTCCCACTACCCTCACGCCCTGCCCCTGGAATGCAATGTTCAAAATGCACTTGCATCCATTCCCACCCCCATCCATTCCAAATGTAGCAAGACCTGGATAATTTCCAGGCTTGGGCTGACAAGTGGCAAGTAACAGTCATGCCATATGAGTGTCAGGCAATGACCATCTCCAACAAGAGAGCATCTAACCATTGCCTCTTGATGTTCAATGGCACTACCATCACTAATCTCCCATTATCAACATCCTGGAGGTTACCATTAACCAGAAACTGAACTGGAATAGCCATATAAATACTGTGGCTAGAAGAGCAGGCCAGATGCTAGGAATCCTGCAGAGATTAACTCACCTTCTGACTCCCCAAAGCCTGTCCACC
Organism: Cetorhinus maximus; assembly: GCF_964194155.1. Taxonomy (NCBI): domain Eukaryota; kingdom Metazoa; phylum Chordata; class Chondrichthyes; order Lamniformes; family Cetorhinidae; genus Cetorhinus; species Cetorhinus maximus. Next base: position 146,869,158 of record NC_135880.1, on the reverse strand, counting down.
ATCTACAAGGCACAAGTCAGGAGTGTGATGGAATAGTCCCCACTTGCCTGGATGAGTACAGCTCCCACAACACTCAACAAGATTGACACCATCCAGGACAAAGCAGCCTGCTTGATTGGCAGCCCTTCCACAAACATTCACTCCCTCCACCACTGACGAACAGTAACAGCAAAGTATACCATTTACAAGATGCACTGCAGAAACTCACCAAGGCTCCTTAGGCAGCACCTTCCAAACCCACAACCACTACTATCTAGAAGGACAAGGGCAGCAGATAGATAGGAACACCACCACCTGGAATTTCCCCTCCAAAGTATTCACCATCCTGACTTGGAAATATATCACTGTTCTTTCACTGTCGCTGGATCCAATTCCTGGAACTCCCTCCCTAACAGCACTGTGAGTGTACCTACACAACAGGGATAACAGTGGTTTAAAAAAGGCAGCTCATCTCCTTCTCAAGGGCAATTATGGATGGGCAATAAATGCTGGGCTAGCCAGCGATGCCCACATCCCGTAAATGAATTTTTAAAATTAGAAAATCCAGTCCTACTCAACTTGGGTGAGGGGTTGCTGAGGAAGCAGATTGATATTCTCAGGGTACATCTGTTGCCAGAACACTGGTCGGAATTTAACCAGCCCCTTGGCCAATGATTTTGAGGCAGAAAGACTGTCAAAATTATGTGGGAAGGCATTGGGAGGCATTCCTGATGTCTTCCTGCCACCATGCCATTTTGCCAGTGGCAGGAAAGGTTGTAGAAGGGTTGCCAGCTGGGACAGACCAATAAGGACCTCTTCCCACTACTATAGGCATGCTGCCACATGGAGAGACCACCCAATGAAAGGCGGAGGCCTCCCAGTGGGCTCCAGGAGAGGAGTGCCCTCATTTTTGGGCACTCTGTGGCTCAAGGGGAAGCCCCTGTGGTAAAGTTAATGTCAACCCTCAGCAACCCACCCCCAAACTCCCCTCCAATCACTGGGGCCTAGCTGCTTGGCCCCAGTGACTCCAGGCCTCAGTTCCCTTTCTTTGAAGGTACCCAGCCATCCATGCAACCTCTTCCTACAGCTGCAAGAATCTTAAACTTAAACAAAACCAATTGCATGGGCATGAGGGGAGAACTGACTAAGGTTAATTGGGTAAATAGACTAATAGTAATGGAGGTAAATGAACGGTGGGCAACATTTAAATAAACAATTCAAAATCTTCAACAAAAAATACATTCAATTGAAAAACAAAAACTCAGCAAGCTACACCCATCTATGTCTCACTCAGGATGCTAAAAATAGTTTTAGATTAAAAGAAAAGGCTTACAATGTGGCAAAAAAAAACAGCAGCAAGCCTAAGGACTGTGAATGTTTTTGAAACCAGCAGAGGACCATTAAAGAGTTGACAAAAAGGGAAAAATAGAACATGAGAGTAAACTAGCCAGGAATATAAAAATAGATTATAAGAGCTTTTATAAGTATTTAAAATAGAAGAGAGTAGCTAAAGTAAACATTGACCCCTTAGAACCAGAGACAGAAGAAATTATCATGGGGAATGAGAAAATGGCAGAGGCATTGAACAAATATTTTGTGTGTGTCTTCACAGTAGAAGACACAAGTGTCATACCAGAAATAGAAGGAAACCAAGGGACTAAAAAGTGAGGAAATTAAAGAAATTAATATCAGCAGAGAAAAAGTGTTGGAGAAACTTAAGGGACTAAAATCCGCCGAATCCCCAGGATCTGATCGCTTACACCCCACTAGAGTTCTAAAATAGATAACTGAAAAGATAATTGATCTGCTGGTTATGATTTTTCAAAATTCTTTAGATTCGGCAACAGTTCCATTAGATTGTAAATTGGCAAATTCACACACTTTTCAAGAAATGAGGGAGAGAGAAAACAGTGAACTACAGGCCAAATAGCCCTACATCAGTTGTTGGGAAAATGTTGGAATCTATTATTAAGGAAGTCTTAACAATGCACTTAGAAAAGTATGATTAGAACAAATCAACATGGCTTTACTAAAAGGAAATTCTGTTTGACAAATTTATTAGAGTTTTTTGAGGATGTAACTGGTATGGTAGATAACGGGGAACCAGTAGATGTAGTAAACCTGGATTTCCAAATTAAGTTCTATGAGGTGCCACACAAAAGGTTAATAGGCAAGATAAGGTTCATGGTGTTGAGCGCAATATATTAGCATGGATAGAGGATTGGTTAAGGGATAGAAAGCAGAGAGTGGGCATAAATTATGTTTTCTCAAGTTGGCAAGCAGTGAATAGTAGAATGCCGCAAGGATCAGTGCTAGGGCCTCAGCTATTTACAATCTATCTTAATGACTTGGATCAAGAGGCAGAGAGTAATGTATCAAAGTTTGCTGATGATACCAAGCAAGGTAGGAAGGTGGGAGGACACAGAGAGGCTGCAAAGAGATACACGTTAAGTGAGTGGGCAACAAGATGGCAGGTGGAGTACAATGTAGAGAAGTGTGAAATTGTTCACTTTGGTTGCAAGAATAGAAAAGCAGAATATTTTTTAAAAAGACGTGACACTTTTAAGTGTTGATGTTCAAAGAAACTTGGTGTGCTTGAACAAGGAAAGCAGAAAGATAGCATGCAGGTGCAGCAAGCAATTAGGAAGACAAATGACATGATGGCCTTTATTGCAATGGGATTGGAATACAAGAATGAAGAGGTCTTGCTGCAATTGGACGTGACTTTGAAGAATACTATGTGCAGAGTTTGGTCTCTACATTTAAGAAAGGATTACTTGCATTGGAGGCAGTACAGCATAGGTTCTATAGATTGGTCCCTGGGATGAGGGGGTTGCCCTTTGATGAGAGGTTGAATACATTGGGCTTTATATTCTGTGGAGTTTAGAAGAATGAGAGGCAATATCATTGAAATGTACAAAATTCTGAAGGCGCATCATAGGGTAGACACGGAGAGGTTCTTTCCACTAACTGGGGTGTCTAAAACACAGAGGCAAGTTTCAGGAAAAGGTGTTAATCAATTAGGACTGAGATGGGGAGAAATTACTTCACTCAAGGGGTTGTGAACCTTTGAAATTCTTTACCCTAGAGGGTTGTGAATGCATTTGAATATGTTTAAGGCTAGGATAGACAAATTTTTGGTATCTCACGGAATTAAGAGATATGGGGAGTGAGCAAGAATATAGAGTTGAAGTCCAAGATCAGCCATGATCGTATTGAATGGTGGAGCAGGCTCAACAGGCCATTTAGTCTATGCTCCTATTTCTTGTGTTCTTGTGTTCTGCAGCCACAGCACTGGCCAGGCTAGTGGTGACACTGTTGCGGCTGTTGAGCTACCAGCCTCCTGATTGAGCTATTAGCTCTTGCAGCTGGACTTGTCCTCAATAAGCATCATGGTCCTGGCAGCAGCCCGTTAATTAGCCACCACTGAGAAGGTGCCTCTCTGTGTCCTGCTGTCCATCTAAGTGGGGCCACATCCCGCATTCACGCCTGCCAGCTGGTCCATAATAAAATACAGCCCACTATTCTAACCAGAAAAGGGGGCTGTACACATTTGATGGTGCTCTTTTCCTTCCCCTTGCAGTTGGATGCATTTTCCAGCACTTCAGTTTTCATTTCAGACTTGCAGCTACAGATTTCCTATTTATCCCCCACACAATTTTTTGCTTAATGAGCTTTCAGGTCTTAGCTCCTTGTAGCTAATTTTGATTTCATTGCATCACCAAGATTATCTTTCATGAGATCAACTAATTTCTTGATCAGGTTTATATAGCAACGGAAGGTATAGCCTCTCCTGGCTGTCTATCAGCAGTCACATGATGTTCTTGGAGGCTCCGACCAATGAGACCTAAGCGTGGGCAATCCGGGGGGTGGTGGGACTTTCTGACGAGAGTCCTGATCGAACATGTAGCATTTGAAATGCTCTCTGTAATAAAGTTTATCTGTTTCTTGTTGAAACCTGTTTGGTCCGTCAGGCCATTACATTTGGTGATGAGGGTAAAGTAACTCCGACGCTGCACCTAGCCTTGTTAACGTGAGTACATCGGATCTTAAAAAAAAGAAAAGATTGCTCACCAGTCATGCCACTCTTCGGCAGAATCGATCCTTATGATGTGACTCTGGAAGACTGAAGCCAGTATGTAGAGCATCTTGGTTTTTATTTCATAATGAATGAAACTAATGCGGTGGAAAAGCAGAAGTCATCCTTTTGAGTGTATATGATATCAAGAAATACAATCTCATCCGCAGCCTGACAGCCTTGAATGCGCACAATTCTAAGTTCTTTAATGAATTAGTGGACCTCGTGAAAACATATTTCCAGCCAAATCCATCTGTAATAATGCAGCAGTTTAAATTCAATTCCAGTGTTAGGGACCCAGGAGAGTCCGTCGCAGCCAATGTAGTGATACTGAAGCAGTTGATAGAAAAATGCAACTTGGGGGACACATTAAATGATATACTGCAGGACAACGCCATTCAGTGCTGCTTACTAGCCGAGGTCGACTTTGGCTTGAAGCGCACCCTAAAAATCTCCCTCACCATGGAAAGTACTGCAAGAGACTCGCAGGCTTTGCAGCACATACAACATGACGCTGTTCTTCATGTGGGGCGGGAACCTACCGCCAGGCATGGCACGAAAACCAGACCCACAGTATCGAAGCAAGAGGCAATATCCACTGTTAGAAACACATAGAGGCCTGGTAGGAACACTTCAGCACTGACTCCAAGGTTATTGTGTCATAGATGAGGAGGTGACCACGGACCCAACACCTGTAAATTCAAGGAGGCAGAATGCCATTACTGCCCTAAGGTCATATAGTAAGGCAATGCAGGGCAAAGCCGAAACAGCTCATAAAGAAGCAAACCAACATGATTGAATTAAAAAATATAGCAGAACCTGAAGCTGCCGATACCGGCATATATTCCCTGTTTTATGTCACCACTGTAAAAACTGAACCTATCACTGTCACAATCCAAGTTAATAGGAAGTTAATAATGGAGTTAGATACAGGAGCCTCAACCACAGTGGTGGAAGAGCACACATTTAAATACATAAAAGAAGGTAGAGAATGTGGAGAGGACAATTGCTAAATTGAAGACATACACTGGAGAATCTAGTTAGGTAAATAGCATCGCCACAGTACTAGTGTTTTATAGGCAACAGACAGCCCAGCTTCCAATGATAATAGTGACAGGAGAAGGGCCTAGTCTTCTGGGCCGAGACTGGTTACAGAAAATAAGACATAGGAGCAGAAATTAGGCCATTCGGCCCATCGAGTCTGCTCCACCATTCAATCATGGCTGATAAGTTTCTCAACCCCATTCTTCCGCCTTCTCCCCGTAACCTTTGATCCCCTTACCAATCAAGCACCTATCTATCTCGGTCTTAAATACACTCAATAACCTGGCCTCCACAGCCTTCTGTGGCAATGAATTCCATAGATTCACCACTCTCTGGCTAAAGAAGTTTCTCCTCATCTCTGTTCTAAAAGGTCTTCCCTTTACTCTGAGGCTGTGCCCTTGGGTCCTAGTCTCTCCTACTAATGGAAACATCTTCCCCACGTCCACTCTATCCAGGCCTTTCAGTATTCTGTAAGTTTCAATCAGATCCCCCCTCATCCTTCTAAACTCCATTGAGTATAGACCCAGAGTCCTCAAACGTTCCTCATATGTTAAGTCTTTCATTCCTGGGATGGTTCTGGTGAACCTCCTCTGGACCCTCTCCAGGGCCAGCACATTCTTCCTGAGATACGGGGCCCAAAGTTGCTCACAATATTCTAAATGTGGTCTGACCAGAGCCTTATAAAGCCTCAGCAACACATCCCTGCTTTTATATTCTAGTCCTCTCGAAATAAATGCCAACACTGCATTTGCCTTCCTAACTACCGACTCAACCTGCAAGTTAATCTTAAGAGAATCCTGGACTAGGACTCCCAAGTCCCTTTGCATTCCAGATTTCTGAATTCTCTCCCCATTTAGAAAATAGTCTATGCCTCTATTCTTCCTACCAAAGTGCATGACCTCACACTTGCCCATGTTGTATTCCATCTGCCACTTGTTTGCCCATTCTCCTAACCTGTCCAAATCCTGGTGCAGCCTCCCCGCCTCCTCAATACTACCTGTCCCTCCACTTATCTTTGTGTCATCTGCAAACTTAGCCAGGATGCCCTCAGTTCCTTCATCTAGATCATTAATGTATAAAGTGAAAAGTTGTGGTCCCAACACTGACCCCTGCGGAACTCCACTAGTCACCGGCCGCCATCCTGAGAAGGACCCCCTTATCCCCACTCTCTGCCTCCTGCCAGACAGCCAATCTTCTATCCATGCTAATACCTTGCCTCTAACACCATGGGCTCTTATCTTACTGAGCAGCCTCCTGTGCGGCACCTTGTCAAAGGCCTTCTGGAAGTCCAAGTAGATAACATCCATTGGCTCTCCTTTGTCTAACCTACTCATTACCTCCTCAAAGAATTCTAACAGATTTGTCAGGCATGACCTCCCCTTGATGAAACCATGCTGACTTTGCCCTATTTTATCATGCACTTCCAAGTATTCTGAAATCTCATCCTTAATAATGGACTCTAAAATTTTACCAATGACCGAGGTCAGGCTAATCGGCCTGTAATTTCCCATCTTTTGCCTCACTCCCTTCTTAAACAGGGTGGTTACATTAGCGATTTTCCAGTCCTCTGTGACCCTCCCTGGCTCCAGTGATTCCTGAAAGATCACCACTAACACCTCCACTATCTCTTCAGCTATCTCCTTCAGAACTCTGGGGTGTAATCCATCTGGCCCAGGTGATTAATCCACCTTCAGACCTTTCAGTTTTCCTAGCACCTTCTCCTTGGTAATGGCTACCATACTCACCTCTGCCCCCCGACTCTCTTGAACTTTGGGGATGTTACTCGTGTCTTCCACTGTGAAGACTGACGCAAAGTACCTATTCAGTTCCTACGCCATTTCTTTGTTCCCCACTACTACTTCTCCAGCGTCATTTTCCAGCGGCCCAATGTCCACTTTTGCCTCTCTCTTACCCTTTATATATCTAAAAAATCTCTTGCAATCTTCTTTTATATTACTGGCTAGTTTACTCTCATATTTAATCTTTTCCCTCCTTATTTCTTTTTTAGTTGTCCTCTGTTGGTCTTTGTAGGCTTCCCAATTCCCTGGTTTCCCACTACTCTTCGCCGCATTGTATGCTTTCTCTTTAGCTTTTATGTTGCCCCTGACTTCCCTTGTCAGCCATGGTTGCCTCATCCTCCCTTTAGCACTCTTCTTCATCCTAGAGATGAATTTTTGCTGTGTCTCCCAAATTACTCCCAGAAACTCCTGCCATTGCTGTTCCACTGTCTTTCCTGCTAGGCTCATCTCCCAGTCAATTCTGGCCAGCTCCTCCCTCATGCCTCTGTAGTTGCCTTTATTCAACTGTAATACCGTTACATCTGATTCCAGCTTTTTCCTCTCAAATTGCAGGGTAAATTCTATCATATTATGGTCACTTCCTCCTAAGGGTTCCTTCACCTTAAGCCCCCTTATCAAACTTGCCTCATTACACATCACTAAATCTAGAATTGCCTGTTCCCTAGTGGGCTCCACTACAAGCTGCTCCAAAAAGCCATCTCGTAGACATTCCACAAATTCCTTTTCTTGGGATCCACTACCAACCTGATTTTCCCAGTCTACCTGCACATTGAAATCCCCCATGATCACTGTAACCTTGCCTTTCTTACACACCTTTACTATCTCCTGGTGTATCTTGTGCCCCACATTCTGACTACTGTCCGGAGGCCTGTACATAACTCCCATTATGGTTTTTTTAACCTTTGCGGTTCCTCAACTCTACCCACACAGATTCTACATCATCTGACCCTACGTTATTTCTTGCTATTGATTTAATTTAATTTCTTACTAACAAAGCAACCCCACCCACTCTGCCAACCTGCCTATCTTTTCGATAGGATGTATATCCTTGGATATTTAGCTCCCAGTCCTGATCCCCTTGCAGCCATGTCTCCGTGATGCCCACCACATCATACCTGCCAATTTCAATCTGCGCCATCTGCGTCACTGCGTCCTCTTTCCTAGTCTTACCTATGTTATTTGTCCCGACATGGACCACAACAACTGGATCCTCCCCCTCCCTCTCCAATATCCTTCCAAGCCGGTCAGAAATATCCCTCACCTTGGCACCGGGCAGGCAACATACCATGCGGGACTCTCGATCCTGCTTACAAAGGATGCTATCAATTCCTCTAATTATAGAATCCCCTACAATTACCACCTGTCTTTTTGCTCCCCCTCTTGAATGGCCTCCTGTGCCATGGTGCCATGGTCAGCTGGCTCATCCTCCCTACAGCCCTCTTCCTCATCCACACAGGGAGCAAGTACCTCGTACCCTGTTGGACAAGGTCAAGAGCTGAGGTTCCTCTGTTCCTGAATGCAGGATCCCTCTACCTGCCTCACTTTCAGTCACACCCTGCTGACCCTGACCACTGACCGAACTTGAGGTACTTAATCTACCGGGTGTGACCGCCTCCTAAAACAAAGCGTCCTGGTAACTCTCCCCCTCCCGGATGTGCCGCAGCGTCCGGAGCTCGGACTCCAGCTCATCAATTCTGAGCCGGAGTTCCTCCAACAACCAACACTTGCTGCAGATGTGGTCACTGCGGCTCGCAATGGGATCTGCCAGCTTCCACATCATACAGCTACAGCACATCACCTGCCCAGCCATCTCGACTTTGATAATTAATTTATTAATTAGATTTGCAGTGTTTTTTTTTCAAATTTGGTGCAGATTTCCTACCAACCAATCAGGTCACAGCTTTCCTGTGATGTCACTTTTTCAGTTTCGGCTTCAGTTACTCTATGCCCTGAGGTCACCGCTCCAGTGCTCCTCCCTCCGAGTCTGCTCCCTGGAGACAAGGCCGCGAATCCCCGAGGTAAGCTAGATTTATACTCACCGCTCCGGTGCTCCTCCCTCTGAGTCTGCTCCCAGGATTTACTCACCAATCAGCTGCTTTTTCTTTAAAATCCACTTTCAGAAGAGTGTCCCTCGCAGGTCTGGTGCACATCTGAAGGCACTGCCTCTTCCTCTCTCTCTTTTTTTAGGTTTGAGGAGGAGGGAGGGATGGAAACACTACAGCAATGTAATGTTTGGGGCTATTCCGTTCTTTGACAGTGGGTCGTCCTCAATTCCCTCCTGAGTCGCAGTGGCTGCAGTGACTACTCCCAGAATGCTTCAGTCACTTTTCACCAGCACCCTCTGTTGGATGCTCTTGCTCCTGTTGAGTGCAAGAGTCCTTTTCCTCGATTACCTCCTGAGTCGCAGTAGCTGTGGTGACTTCTCCCAGAATGCCTCAGTCACTTCTCACCAGTGCCCTCTGTTGGATGCTCTTCCTCCTGTTGAGTGCAAGAGTCCTTCTCCTCCATTCCCTCCTGAGTCGCAGTGGCTGCGGTGACTGCTCCCAGAATTTTTTTTTTTTTTTTGTAAAAATATACTTTATTCATAAAATATCTTCAATCACATTCCAAACCATTTCAAAAACAACATTACAAGGGTACAATCCAGGTTAAACTTTTACAAAATGTATCACCAGGTGCATCAGTACAAACAATATTACAATCATTTACAGCCTTTCATTTTGATCTGTACAGCCCGAGGGGCTCTAAACAGTTCCCAGTCTCTCGGTGCGCTGTGGTAGAAAGGTCTTAGACAGCGACCCTTCCCCATTGCGCCTTTGCGGCAGCTGCCCCAAGCTTTAGTGCGTCCCTCAGCACGTAGTCCTGGACTTTGGATTGTGCCAGTCCGCAACAATCGGTCGGGGACAACTCTTTGCGCTGGAAGACCAACAAGTTTCGGGCAGACCAAAGCGCGTCTTTCACCGAGTTGATGATCCTCCAGCTGCAGTCGATGTTTGTCTCGGTGTGTGTCCCTGGGAACAGCCCGTAGAGCACAGAGTCCTGTGTCACAGAACTGCTCGGGATGAACCTCGACAGCAACCACTGCATCTCTCTCCAGACTTTCTTTGCAAAGGCACAATCCACAAGGAGGTGAACAACGGTCTCTTCCCCACCACAGCCACCTCGAGGGCAACGTGCAGAGGGGGTGAGCCTCCTGGCGTGTAGGAAGGATCTGACGGGGAGGGCCTTTCTCACCACCAGCCAAGCTACGTCTTAGTGCTTGTTGGAAAGTTCTGGTGATGAGGCATTCTGCCAAATGACTTTGACAGTCTGCTCGGGGAACCATCCCACAGGGTCCACCCTCTCCTTTTCCCTCAGGGCCTCTAGGACGTTACGTGCTGACCACTGCCTGATGGACTTGTGGTCAAAGGTGTTTTTCTGCATAAATTTTTCCACCAGGGACAGGTGGTACGGCACGGTCCAACTACTTGGAGCGTTCCGCGGCAGCGTGGCCAGACCCATCCTTCGCAACACCGGGGACAGGTAGAACCTCAGCACGTAGTGACACTTGGTGTTTGCGTACTGAGGGTCTACGCACCGCTTGATGCAGCCACACACAAAGGTGGCCATCAGTATGAGGGCGATGTTGGGCACGTTTTTTCCCCCTTTATCTAGAGGCTTGTACATCGCGTCCCTGCGGACACGATCCATTTTCGACCTCCAGATAAAGCGGAAGATGGTTCGAGTGATCGCCGTCGCGCAGGAGTCTGGAATGGGCCAGACCTGCGCCACGTACAGCAACAGCGAGAGTACCTCACACCTGATGACCAGGTTCTTTCCCGCAACGGAGAGGGAGCGTCGCTCCCACATGCCCAGTTTCCTTTTCACCATAGCCACTCACTCCTTCCAGTTTCTAACGCATGCCCCGGTCCCTCCGAACCATATCCCCAGCACCTTCAGGCCGTCAGCCCTGACAGTGAAGGGGACAAAGGATCGGTCAGCCCAGTTCCCAAAGAACATGGCCTCGCTCTTCCCACGATTTACCTTGGCTCCCGAGGCCAGTTCGAACTGGTCACAGATGTGCATCAGTCTGCGCACCGACAGCGGATCCGAGCAGAAGACGGCGACGTCGTCCATGTACAGGGAGGCTTTTACCTGAGTGCCTCCACTGCCTGGGATCGTCACTCCTCTTATGCCCGGATCCTTCCTGATGGACTCGGCAAAGGGTTCTATGCAACACACGAAAAGGACAGGCGAGAGAGGACAGCCCTGCCTGACTCCAGATTTGATCGGAAAGCTATCTGTTTCCCACCCATTGATTGAGACTGCGCTACTGATGTTAGTGTAGAGCAGTTGGATCCAATTTCGAATTCCCTCCCCAAACCCCATTTTGGAGAGCACATCCCCCATGTAGGTGTGCGATATTCTGTCAAAGGCCTTCTCCTGATCCAAGCTGATGAGGCAGGTATCCACACCCCTGTCCTGTACATAGGCAATCGTATCCCTGAGCAGCGCCAGGCTGTCAGAGATCTTCCTGCCTGGCACAGAGCAGGTCTGGTCAGGGTGAATCACCAATTCCAGAGCGGATTTGACCCGATTGGCGATGACCTTGGACAGAATCTTATAGTCCACATTCAACAGTGAAATGGGTCGCCAATTTCTAATTTCCTCCCTTTCCCCCTTGTGCTTGTAGATGAGGGTGATGATGCCTTTCCTCATGGATTCTGACATACTACCGGCCAGGAGCATACTCTCGTACACTCCTAGCAGGTCTGGGCCGATCAAGTCCCACAGAGCCGAATACAACTCCGCCGGCAAGCCGTCGCTTCCGGGAGTTTTACTCTTCTCGAAGGACTCAAGGGCCTTAGTCAGTTCGTCAGGAGTTAGCGGTTTGTCCAGGCTCTCCCGCGTACTGTCGTCTAAGACCTCCGTGATAGAGGACAGGAAGGACTGGGAGGCCGTGCTGTCCGTGGGCTTCACGTCATACAATCCGGCATAAAAGGATTTGCTGATCCTCAGAATGTCGGACCGTGATGACTTTACTGAGCCGTCTTCTTCCTTCAGGCTGCTGATCACAGAGCGCTCTCTGTGTACCTTTTGGAAGAAGAAACGTGAGCACGTCTCATCCTGCTCCACGGAGCGGACTCTGGAACGGAAGATGATCTTGGAGGCCTCCGAGGCAAAGTGCGAGGCTTGCTGGCCCTTCACCTCTTGGAGCTCCTCCTTGACATCGACCCCCATCGACTGCAGCCGGAGCAGATTCTGCATCTTTTTCTGGAGTCGGGACATTTCCCTCTGTTCCTTTCTAGCTTTCTGGGTGCCTTTGAGGATGAAAAACCTCTTGATGCTTCCCTTGATCGCTTCCCACCAGTGTGTCAGGGACTCAAAGAGGGGTTTCACGGTTCTCCAACCTTTGTAATCCCTCTTGAGCTCCTCAATGTTCTCTGGGGTCAGCAGTTGCACATTTAGCTTCCATGCCCCCCTGCCCACCCTCAGGTCCTTCTCCAAGTGGCAGTCCACCAGTAGGAGGCAGTGGTCAGAGAAGAACACCGGCTTGACCTCGGTGGATCTGACTGTGAATGCACGGGACACAAACAGGAAGTCTATCCTGGAACGAATGGACCCGTCTGGCCGCGACCAGGTGTATCTACGCTGCGCTCCGTCTGCAGGGTTGCTGAAGACGTCGTGCAGCTTGGCATCCTTAACTGTTTCCATCAGGGATCTGGACGTAGCGTCCAATCTGCTTCCGGCCCTGCCGGATCGTCCAGCCGCATCGATGATGCAGTTGAAGTCCCCGCCCAGAATGACCGGCCTGGAGGTCGCCAGCAGCAGTGGGAGCTGCTGAAAAACCTCCAGCCGCTCAGCTCCTTGTGCCGGGCCATACACGTTAATTAACCGGAGTGGAGCGTTCTTGTACATTACGTCTGCTACGAGGAGTCGCCCGCCCACCACCTCCTTGACCTCGGAGACGGTGAAGTTGCCTCCCCGCAGCAGAATACCCAGGCCGGAGGAACGAGAGTCGTTTCCGCCCGACCAGATCGATGGCCCGTGGGACCACCATCGTGACCATTGCCTGTAGGAGCTGAGGTGCGGTATCGCACACTCCTGCAGAAACAACAGGTCAGCTTTGACCTTGGCTAGGTAGTCCAAGGTCGCAACACATCGCGTAGTAGATTTAATGCTACGCACATTTATGGATACAATCTTTAAACCCATTTTAAAGCATTTATTCTCCTACCAAACCCACTGTCTCTGAGAGTCCCAGACCTTTAGTCTGCTCCTTCATACCCGTAGTGAGCTCAAATTCCTTCACTTTGGATGGGCTGAGGTAGATCTCCTTGGCCGTGTTCTGCTCCGGTGGCATCTGGAGGTTCACGTAGAGAGCGGGTTTTGAGATGACCTTTGCTGGAGAAGCTTCTCCAAAACTCACCCCCTCTGGGGTGTTGCTGTTCCCGGCTTCCTGGAGCTGGGGTGCGATGATTGCCTCACTGCTCCCAGATTCCAGGGGCTGTGGTGCACTGGCCTCCTCAGGTTGCAGGCAAAGTTGGGGTGCGCTGGTCTCCTTGTTGTCTCCAATTTTCTGGAGCTCGGGTGTCTCGTCCTCCAACGCCCTGGAGCTTTGCCGCCTCTTCTGTCGGTGCCGCTCTGGCACTTCATCATCCGAAGAGCTGCTGCCCTTGTCATCCGTGTCGGATGGGAGACGCCTCTTGCCGCTTCTCTGGGAAACGCCTTTGCTTCTTCTTCGCTCCCTCTTACTTTTCTTGTTCTTCACCGTCCGCCACTCCCCCTGCTGCTTTTCCACTGCTGCCTCCTCCTCCATTGATTCGCTGTCCTGAGGGCTGGGAGGTTCAGGGGGTAGTGCTGTTGATTGGCTCTCTGTTGCCTCAATCTCTTTCTCCACCTTGTCTCTCTCTGTGTCCTCCTTTGTCCCGTTGAGCTCCCTGGGGGCCTTGGTGGTTGGAGTGACACGAAACATTTCTTCTGCTTCCCCCTGGTCGGCTTTGGCTGCCTGTGCGTAAGTACGGCAGCGTTTGGGGCAGGTCCTGTAGAGGTGACTTGCCTCGCCACACAGGTTGCAGCACTTGGCCTGTTTGCAGTCTTTTGTCTGGTGCCCTTCCTGTTTGCAGATCTTGCAGAGGGAGGCGCTGCAGTTGGCCGCCACATGACCAGCCTTGCCGCATGAGCGACAATGCTTGGGTTGCCCAGCGTAGACCAGGTAGCCACGGTTTCCCCCGATAGCGAAACTGGAGGGAGGGTGGAAAATGGTTCCCTTACCATCGGTCTTTAGCGTGACCTTAAACAGGCGTTTGCCTGTCCAGATCCCCAAGTCGTCTCGAATCTCGGTGCCGCTCCCCACCTTATCGAAGTACCTGGTGAGGAAGGTGACCACGTCGGCGACAGGGACGAAGGGGTTGTACACATGCACCATCACCACACGTTCCCGTTGCAACGGCAGAGAAAAGTGCGGCTCCGCCGTCAGGATCTTCATCTCCGGCAGGTCTCTCTTCTCCTCGAACACCCTCAGGAGCCGGACGCAGTCTGCCACCCGCTTGAACGTCACGTCAAAATAACCACCTTTGCGGGAGTCATGCAGGGTGAAGATCTCCGGAGCTTGGAAGCCGCACGCCTTCAACAGGATCCTCCTGGTGAAGAAGCCCCGATCCATAGGTGATCCTCCTTCGCTGTGGTTCACCGTGACTCGGACGGTGATAGGTAACCCACGGTATGGATTTGAATTGCGATTGGTTATCGCCCTTCCATCCCGACCTTGCCTTGGCAGGACCATGGTGTCGCCCCTGCAACACTTGATCTTAGCCAAAAGGCCGAGAAGCGATCATACTACACTTGATCTTAGCCAAAAGGCCGAGAAGCGAATGCTTCAGTCACTTCTCACCAGCGCCCTCAGTTGGATGCTCTTCCTCCTGTTGAGTGCAAGAGTCCTTCTCCTCGATTACCTCCTGAGTCGCAGTGGCTGCGGTGACTTCTCCCAGAATGCTTCAGTCACTTCTCACCAGCGCCCTCTGTTGGATCAAATTAAGCTTGACTACTTTGAGATATTTCACCTGAAAACAGGAGGAGTTCCTGAACTGCTAATGAAATACAACAGTGCATTTCAGGATGATTTAGGGAAATTAAAAGGCTTGCAAGCAAAAATATATGTGGATCCTCAGGCGATACCATGTTTCTTTAAGGCCAGACCTGTGCCTTATGTGTTGAAGGAGAAGGTGGATGCAGAACTGTGCCAGTTAGAAAAGCTGGGCATCATCCAACCTGCCAATCCTCATAATGGGAAGCACCCATAGTTCCAGTGGTTAAGCCTGACCAAACCATACGCATTTGTGGGGACTATAAATTCACCCTAAAAAAGGCAGCAAAACTAGACAAGACCCCATTCTGAGGATAGACGACTTATATGCAAAGCTAGCTGAAGGCAAATCACGTACAAAATTGGATATGAGCCATGCTTACCAACAATTAGAGTTGGATGGCACATCTACGGGATACGTGACTATTAACACACACAAGGCTCTTTCTCAGTATGCTCGCCTACCTTTTTGAGTATCGTCTGCATGTGCAATCTTCCAAAAGACAATGGAGAGACTTTTGCAAGGATTTCCCCAGGTGGAGTATACCTAGATGATGTTCTGATCATAGGGTCAACCGAAACTAAACACTTGGCCACCTGGAGGAGATGATAAGAGTGTTCATGGAAGCCAGTGTACAATTAAAGAAGAAAAAATATATATTTGAAGCGTCAGAAGGTACTTATCTGGGTCACAGAGTGGGCGCCATGGATTTCCATCCAGTAGAGGAGAAAGTTTAGTAAGAAAAGATGCATCCTCACTGCCCAATACAACCAAGCTCAAGTCTTTCCTGGGTATGATCAACTACTATAGCTGCTTCTCGCCTAACTTATCAACTGTGTTGGCACCATTACACTTGTTGTTAAAAAATAATCACTGTGGTCATGTAATTCACAACAGGTAGAAGCCTTTGTGAAAGTAAAGAAACTATTGCATTTGTCGTGCTTATTGGCACACCATGACCAATCGAAAGAATTTATATTAACATGTGATGCTTCTCCTTATGGTAGCAGCTGTGTTATCACATAGAATGGAAATGGATCAGAAAGGCCCATTGTCTATGTCTCGAGAACCCTCTCCACAGCTGAGAAGAGTCTGCATGTGCAATCTTCCAAAAGACAATGGAGAGACTTTTGCAAGGATTTCCCCAGGTGGAGTATACCTAGATGATGTTCTGATCATAGGGTCAACCGAAACTAAACACTTGGCCACCTGGAGGAGTTGATAAGAGTGTTCATGGAAGCCAGTGTACAATTAAAGAAGAAAAAATATATATTTGAAGCGTCAGAAGGTACTTATCTGGGTCACAGAGTGGGCGCCATGGATTTCCATCCAGTAGAGGAGAAAGTTTAGTAAGAAAAGATGCATCCTCACTGCCCAATATAACCAAGCTCAAGTCTTTCCTGGGTATGATCAACTACTATAGCTGCTTCTCGCCTAACTTATCAACTGTGTTGGCACCATTACACTTGTTGTTAAAAAATAATCACTGTGGTCATGTAATTCACAACAGGTAGAAGCCTTTGTGAAAGTAAAGAAACTATTGCATTTGTCGTGCTTATTGGCACACCATGACCAATCGAAAGAATTTATATTAACATGTGATGCTTCTCCTTATGGTAGCAGCTGTGTTATCACATAGAATGGAAATGGATCAGAAAGGCCCATTGTCTATGTCTCGAGAACCCTCTCCACAGCTGAGAAGAGTTATTCCCAGCCAGGAAAGGAAGGTTTATCAGTGATATTTGGAGTGAAGAAATTCCACTTGTACCTGCATGGATGACATTTCACCATCGTGTTGGACCATAAACCATTAATAGGTTTATTCAGTGAGGATAAGGCCATTCCGCTAATAACATCAGCAAGAATACAATTCTGGGCTTTGATTTTATCTGGAAATGAGTATACTTCTATGTACTGTCCTGGCTTACATATTCAAAGGTGGATGCACTTGGCCATGTCCTGTTACCAGATAGCATTGTATATGCTCCAGTGCCACAAAGAGTTGTGGTTGTGCTGAATTTCTTGGATTCTTCGCCTGTATGTGCAAAGCAAAATAGAAATTGGATGAACAGGGATCCAATGTTGTCAAAAGTCAGAGACCTTGTTTTGCACGGGTGGTCAAATTTGCTGGTATCTGAAGAGATGAGACCATTCCATGCCAGGAAAACAAAGTTAAGTTGTCAAGATGGAATTTTGTGTGGTATCAAGAGTTGTCGTCCCTTCACAAGGGAGAGAACCACTCTTGACAGACCTTCACAGTGCACGCCCAGGCATATCAAAGATAAAAATGCTTGTGCAAAGCTATGTCGGATGGCCAAGCATTGACAATGACATTGAAAGCATGGTCAAGCACTGCCTCCAGTGTCAGCAACAACAGAAGTTGCCTGTTTCAGCTCCATTGCATCCGTGGGAGTGGCCTGGTCAACCCTGGTTTAGCCTGCATAATGATTATGTAGGACCGTCCTTAGGTACCATTTTTTGTTGATCATAGATGTATATTCTAAATGGATGGATGTATAGGAAGTCAGATCACCAACATCGAGCGTAACTATCAAGAACTATCAAGAATACGTTATTGTTTTAGCATTCATGGCCAACCGGAAACCGTTGTTTCTGATAACGGTACAGTCCTTACCAGTACAGAGTTCCAGAGACTCATGAGTTTAAATGGAATCAGACATATTAAAACAGCCCCTTACCATCCCTCTTCAAATGGTTTAGCTCAGAGAGCTGTGCAAACTTTCAAATCTGGAATGAACAGGTTATCAGGATGTACTGTAGAAACTCGATTTTCCCGCTTTCTTCTCAGCTATCGTACAATGCCACATTCCACTACGGGTTCAACACCATCTGAATTACTGATGAAATGCCGCTTACGTACAAGATTGAGTCTGGTGTTTCCAAACTTAGAGGGGAAGGTAGAGAGGAATCAGAGTAATCAAAAAATTGCATCACGATATTCATAGCAAAGCTCTCACATTCACTGCAGGTGACACAGTTTTGGAAGTGGACCTTGTTGGGTTCCTGGAACCATTGTCTCAGAGACTGGTCCTTTATCCTTTCAGGTGGAAATTGAAGATAGAATCGTTCGAAAACATGTGGACCTTATTTGTGATAGAGAGACTTTCCAACAACCAACTATTCCGCCTTCGAACTTCGAACCACCAATTCCTGTGGTGACAGATCGACCTAGAATACACATGCCCAATGTCTCTGTAGAGTTGCTTAACCCAGAACTGACACTTCCTAATGATGTATCTCATGCTGAAGTTCCAGATCCTTTCGATCCTGTTGAGGAACCTCAAAGCGGTAGAGCTACACCGCTCTAGCCGTATAAGGACAGCACCTCAGAGACTTGATCTTTAATCACCAGAAGTTGCATGTATGTAAATGTTGTTGGATATTCAAATGTTCTCTGTAAGTGGAAACTGTAAAAAATAAAGGGGGAGGAAATGTAGTAACCGAAGGTATAGCCTCTCTTGCTATCTATCAGGGGTCATGTGACATTCTTGGAAGCTCCAAGCAATGAAACCTAAGCATGGGCAATCTGGGGGTGGGGCTTCCTGACAAGAGTCCTGATCGAGCATGTGACATCAGAAAAGCTTTCTGTAATAAAACTTACCTGTTTCTTGTTGAAATATGCCCACTCCATGAAGTCATTACTGTTTATTAGGAGATACAATGTAAAATGGTTAAGATAAATGGATAAGCTGAATAGATAACTGAATTCAATCAACCTGGCAACTTGCTACCATCAGAAAAAGCATCCATCAAAGCTAGTTCACTGAAGTTCTTCTGGGATGGGAACCTAACAGCCCACCTGGTTTGCCCAGCAACCAGACGACCAACCAACCACATTCACAGCAGGTTACAAATCACTCAAATCATTAGCTTCCTCTGTGTGGATTTTCCATACACATTTTATTTTCTGCCTCTAACAAAATGCTGTTTATCTTACAGTTTTTAGTTCTGGAAAACTCAAAATGTGAAAATAGATTTTCTGAGTCCTTGTTTGCTGACAGTTTGTTTGGAAATATCCAGGGTGTGTTGCTAAGATTCTTCCATTCTCTCACGGAGTGAAAG
This sequence comes from Cetorhinus maximus, assembly GCF_964194155.1. Classification (NCBI taxonomy): domain Eukaryota; kingdom Metazoa; phylum Chordata; class Chondrichthyes; order Lamniformes; family Cetorhinidae; genus Cetorhinus; species Cetorhinus maximus. The sequence continues at coordinate 146,850,109 of NC_135880.1, read as the reverse complement.
GATTAGGACAAACAACCCTTTAAAACATCCGGTCCCACCAAAAGTCAAGAGACTTTTGGCTGGGCTGCCAAATCTCCTGCAGCAGGGTTGGAAAATCCCAGCCAAAATCTTCCATTTACTCCCAACGTGAATATTGTTAAAATTGTTTATATTTGAAACTTTTACTTTCATCCAATCTTCTCAGTCATACAGCAGGTGCATTTAAATCCCAGATCCCAGGAGGTCTGATGACACGCAGGCTTAAGCTTCCTGGTGGATTTGAAGGATTAATATTTCTTGTACTCCGTCATCTGATGCAAGAGATTTGAATTTTAAAATCTGTGTCTGCAACAAAAGCCCCGGAAAAAATGAGCGTCTCCATCTGTAGTCACAGCGTATGCTTTCAAATCAACCTCTGTCTAACAGACTGTAACAAAACACTGACAGAGCGCAGAAAATTACAAGTATAGTACTGAGATTGATCATAGTACATTATTTGTTCAGGTATTATGGCCATTACCAGCCCTGGGGGTCTCATTACTGATCTGAGTGAATGAGCAGCTCAGGACTGGTAATGACTGTAATATCTTCCAAAATGATGTTAGTACTATATCACACTGCATGTGAATGCGAGACATTAGACAAGTCTATCAAATATCTTTCAGTGTAAAAGGATGAAATATTATGAGCATTAAAGCTGAGAAGGAGCTGGTTCTTCCAACAATGGCACCATCAGATATTTTTTACACTTCCAGGCAGGGAGTTTACTTGCCAATTCAAACAGAACATCAATGACTTGAAACAAAGTAAGATTCAAAAAGAAAAAAAATGTTTGATTTTATTATAGCCTGTTTCACAACCTCAGAACTTCCCTTGGCCAATGAAGTGCAATCACTGTTGCCATGGAGGAAGCATGGCAGCCAATTTGCATGTGGCAAAGTCCCACAGAAAGCAATGTTGATAATGATTAAATTAACTGTTTTAATGATGTTAGTTGAGAGGTACTTATTGGCCAGGACACTGGGGAGAATTCCACTGCTGTTTTTCAAAATAGTGCCATGGGAACATTTATGATTGAATGAAGAGGGAAGACCGACTCCCAGTTTAATGTCCCATTTGACAGGTGATACCTCCGACAGTACAGCATACCCTCAGATATGGGATCTGAAGTTCAACTCAGCTTCAAATACCTGAGGTTGTAAACAGTCCAGTTCAGCCTCAGAAAGTTGCCTGGGTGGGGGATGGGATTGTTCACTAAGCAATTGAGTTTTTTGCTGGGAACCAAAGTCAATGGCTTTGATCTTCCCAATGATATTGGACCAGCAGTGTGACAAATCAGAGAGAGTGGAAGGCTGGAAAGGTGGTGCTGAGTTAGTGTTATGTGTTGTCAGTGTGCATGTGGAATCTAATTTTATGTTTTAATTATGTCACTGAGGAACAACATGTAGATGAGGAATAGGAAGGAGCCAAGAATATATCCTAGTGAGACTCCAGAAGTAATTGTGTGGGAGTGGGAAGAGAAGCCACTGCAGGAGACACACTAGCTGAGACAGGATAGATAAGAATGAAGCCAGGAGAGGGCAGTTCTATTCAGCTGAACAATGAGGGAGAAACTTTAAAAGAGGATGCTTCGATTAACAGTCTCAAAGGCTGTGAACAGATTGAGAACAATGTGGAGGGGTAGTGCACCAGGGTCACCAGGGATGCAATTTTTGATAAGGGCCATTTTGATGTGGTGACAGGGTAGAAATCATATGGGAGAGGTCCAAATATGAAGTCGCAACGATAGTCCCCAAGGATTTGGGAGGTGACAACACATTTGGTGGCTGATGAGGTAGTTAATGCGCTGGTGTTAATTTTCCAAAATTTGCTAGATTCCGGAAAGGTTCAATCAAACTGGAAAGTAGCAAATATAACCCCTCTATTCAAGAAGGGAGGGAGGCAGAAAACAGGAAACTATAGGTCAGTTAGCTTAATGTCTGTCATGGGGAAGTTGTTAGAATCAATCGTTAAGGAGGTTTTAGCTGGGCACTTGGAAGAGCTCAAGGCAATTGGGAAGAGTCAGTCTGGTTTTGTGAAAGGAAAATCATGTCTAACCAATTTATTGAAGTTTTTTAAAGGAGTAACATGCATTGTGGATAAAGGGGAACCTATAGACATACTGTACTTGGATTTCCAGAAGGCATTTGATAAGGTGCCACATCAAAGGTTATTATGGAAAATGATAGTGCATGGTGTAGGGAAATATATTAGCATGGATAGAAGATTGGCTGGCTGGCAGGAAGCAGAGAGTATGTATAAATGGATCTTTTTTGGATTGGCAGGATGTGACAGGTAGAGTCCCACAGGGGTCTGTGCTAGGGCCTCAACTTTTTACAATTATAATGATGACTTAGATGAGGAGAGTGAAGGCACAGCAGCTAAACTTGCAGATGACACAATGATAAGTAGGAAAGTATGTTGTGAAGAGGACCTGAGGAGGTTGCAGATGGATATAGATAGGTTGAGTGAGTGGGAAAAGATCTGGCAAATGGAGTTTAATGTGGGAAAATGTGAATTTGTTCATGTTGGCAGGAAGAACAAAAAAGCAGAGTATTACTTAAATGGAGAACAGCTGCAAAATTCCAAGGTGCAGAGGGATCTAGGTGTTCTAGTACATGAGTAGGCAGGCACAGCAAGTAATTAAGGAGGCTAATGGAATGCTATCCTTTATTAGGAGAGGAATTGAACACAATAGTAAGGGTGTTATGCTTCAGTTATACAGGGCAATGGTGAGACCGCACCTCAAATACACTGTGCAGCTTTGGTCTCCTTATCTAAGAAAGGATGTAAATTTGTTGGAGGTGGTTCAGAGGAGGTTTACTAGATTGACACCTGGAATGAGTTGGGTTGTCTTATGAGGAAAGGTTGGACAGACTGGGTTTATTTCCACTGGAGTTTAGAAGAGTGAGGGGTGATTTGATTGAAGTATACAATGTCCTGAAAGGCCTTGACAAGATGGACGTGGAAAGGGTGTTTCCTCTTGTGGGTAAGTCCAGAACTAGGGGACAATGTTTTAAAATTAGGGGTCACCCTTTTAGGACAGTGATGAGGGGAATTTTTTTCTCTCAGAGGGTTGTGCAATTTTGGACCTCTGCCTCAGAAGGTGTTGGTGGTGGGGTCATTGAATATTTTTAAGGCAGAGGTAGATAGGTTCTTGTTAGGCAAGGGAATCAAAAGTTATCAGGGGTAGATGGGAATGCAGAATTCGAAACACAAGCAGATCGGCCATGATCTTATTGAATGGCGGAGTAGGTTTGAGGGGCCGAATGGCCTACTTCTGCTCCTATTTCTTATGTTGTTAAGTAACTCCTAGGGTACCATGCACAAATTTGCAGTATGCGCTTCCGGTGATCATCACCAGTTGTACGTTGATGGAATGATAGCCCTTGCGGTTTATAAACATTAGGGCCTGCTGCCATGCAGCCCAAATAGCCACATGGATGCAGTCTATTGCACCCTGCACTCATGGGAAGCCTGAGATAGCAGCGGAGCCAGTGAATCTCTGCTTGGCCATCTTCAGCCAGAGCAAAGCTGACATAATGATGGGCCTTCCTGCAAAGGGCATCTGTAACCTGCTTTATGCATTGCTGCATTGCAGACCGATAGATGCCACACAGGTTGCCTGTTGATCATTGGAAAGAACCAGAGGCAAAGAAATTGAGTGCTGTGGTCACCTTCAAAACCACTGGCAGGGGATACCCTCCAACTCCATGTGGTGTCAGGTCTTCACGAAGAATGTGGTGTAGGTGATGTACCAGAGCTTGGGACAAGCGTAGACGTGCAATGCATTGCCTCTCACTCGTTTGTAAAAAGGAGACTCTTGGATGATAAACCCTAGGTCTGGTGAGTCTCCCCTATTGTTTGGGTCTCTCCCGCAGTCCCTCCTGTTCAAGCTCTGGCTCCACTTGACCATGTCCCTCCTGCAGGGGCTGCGCGTAGAGTCGTCTCTCCCTCCTTCGCCTCCTCCATTGCATTTGGACTCTGACAAAGGCAGCTTTGAGCCCTGAATCTATATGTGCTTTTGCCTTCTCTCTGAAAGGAAACATTGAAAACATTAATGATTCAAGGGGCAAGAAAGTGAAGCTCAGACGATGACACATTTGGAGACTGTAAGGGTCCATAGTTTTTCCTGCCCTACTTGCATGGTGGCTGATGCTGCCTTGTCCCTGAGGCACTAGCACACACATGGGGGTGACCAAGATGCCATCGCAGATATGTAACAACTTGAACCCTGTGAGGGATGCTAAAGCTTCAGTGAGATGAGTGACTCAACCTAGCTCTGTGCTCCCATCTCTAATGTGGCATGTTAATGACCAATCAATTGCTCATGGTCAATGACTGGATGCCCTTTGGCCCCTTAGGAGTGTCACATCTGGTAAACACATGACAGGCTTTCAGGATGGAATGCCATATATGATACAGCTGTGTCTCCCTCACTGTTGTCTGCATTCCCAAATTCCACAATCCTATGTGTTACTCTTGAGATGCAGCGACTGTGATGTGAAGCCACTGAGTCCTGAGTAGCCCTTTAACAATGTTAATGAAGCTATTGGCTTTCAGTGGCTTTCATCACAAGGAGGTCTTTCTCTTTTCTTTCTAAGCAGACTCCTGCTCAGTCTGGTGGCAACAAGTGGTTAGAGGGCGACCCCAGAAATGCCCCCCTCGTGTTCGTCCTTCCCCCTGACTGCCATTCCACAGCCTTCCCTCCCAGTTGCCCCCTTCATGTTCATCAGCCCGACCCTCGACTCACAGCCCACCCCCAGTTGAAGTGCTAGTCTCTGAAAGTGGAGGCTTGCATGAGTACCACAGCACAGTGATGTTCCTTGCGATTATGTAGGTAAAGAGCATGAGCAGACCAACCCTACAGCCCCCACAGTGTGGCATTCATCGCAACTAGACCGACACAGCGTTATGACAGGTACGTTCCATTCACCTCGAAGTTACCATCAAACTGAGGTCCGACTTGTGCACACCCCCCCGCCCTTTTCAAAAGTGTTGACACCAACTTAATTTCCCACTGGCGTGACGGAAGATTGGAAGGCCTGACAAGATTCCAGCGAGCAGCTGTTTTAATGAGCGTTCATGACATGCTAATGAATGCAAATTGCGTCCATGCCACTAGTCGGTGGGATAACCAACCCGCCATGGAAGCACCGTCGGGAGAATTACAACCTATTTTTATGACGCGGGTTTCCAACTTTTTGCCTCCCGCTGGATTATCCACTCCCACCCTCCACAAAGCCCGTTGCAGGAGGGATGGGAGAATTCCAGCTAATGTCCTTACTAAACTGTAGACGTCTCACATGTCATTCCTCGCCAAGGGTAAGTTGGAAGAATTGCACCCTGAATACCCTGGATAGAAAGGGCTCTTGCTGAGAGTCCTTCTTCCCATCCTCCTCCACCTTCCTCTTTCAATGGTTTGTGCTGTGCTATGTGGGCTCTGTTCATTCTCCAAGTCACGCTGTATTCTAAGAGGAATGCCTACTATTATATCCATGTCTGGGAGCGACTGATTTGTACAGAAGCCTTGAAGTCAGCAAAAATCCTTCAGTCCCTGCACACCACTCACTGTAATTAAATGTTATTAAATAAGGTTAACAACTGGTAGAAAGCAGAACAGACTTTGTCTCCGATTGCCACCAACTCTGAGCTTTACTCCATCATAAGATGTGTAACAGGAAATTGGTGAGGATAAGGATGTTAAGACATTACTAAAAGCCCTTTCTAAAAATTAATCTTGCTTAATCCAGCTAGGAGACTGAGTCCTAAACTTACTTCAATATTTTGAATGTATCAACGCGGTTGTTATTCATGTCCCTTTATATTCTTATGAAATACAATAATTCTTGAATATTCATTTTAACTGCTCTATCTGCCATAAAAAGAATTTGCCACAACTAACAATCTTTGGGTTAACATTTATTTATAGGGATAGGTTGTGAAGATGTTCTAATGGACAATTATTTATTTGCTGGTCTTTGTCCACATGAATTCATTACATAACTGAGACTTCACACACAACAGTGATACAGCTGGACCTGTATTAATGTTTCACACTCCTAAAATATACAAAAACAAATTATGTATTTTCAAAGACCAATTTACACTTGGTGTAGTGATAATTAGAAAGAAAAACTTCTGCCTACATAAAAAAATCTCCGATTAAACAGTCAGGTATACTATTACAGTGGGTGGTTGAAGTTATTCTATCACTACAAACAACCAGAACTGAATTATACTATCAACAACTTGATACGCATCAGTATTTTGATTTACCCATAAGTTGTGTGGAATCTTTGAAATTTGTACAAAAACTTCCAACTATCAAATGAACTTAAACTTGGCATGGCATTTTTGTCCGATTATGTGAATTTATGTGATATTAAAATTTGGTTGCATTCAGTGATACCATTCAATTAAATGCCCAAACTCAGATTAGTCCAACTGGATAATTAAATTGATATATTTAACCTTGTAATGTTTTCAAAGTGTTGCTGAATGATGGCGTATTAAATAATATCTCATGTGGTCAGCAATTTACCAAACTTATGTTGCAAGTGAAATTAAGGCTTCCAGCATGAGTATATTCCTATTGGTTCAGTGACATGTTCTTAGATTGAACTTTCCGAGGTGCAGTTATACCGCAACCAGTCTGTGAGAATAGGCAGTCATTGTAATGGAAGGCTTCAATTACCCTGATATCATTGGAAACATCTGAGTAGTCTAAAGTCAGGGCTGTTAAATTTAATGATTGGCTGTTTCATGGCCCAGTGTATGAGAGAACCCTTGAAAGGTAGAAAGTGAATTAACAGTATACAAAAACTAGGAGCCATGACACTGCTTGAGAAAAAAAACAAGCATAGAATGATTAAGTTTAACATCAACTGGGATTCAGAAATGCCAAAATACTAGGAGCCAGATGTATGATTACACTTGGATAGGAATAGTTAAAGTTCTCATAGGCCAGGTCACGGGATCAAAAAAAACTCTAAGGATAATGTGGGTAGGGTCCATGATTTGAGGAGAAATCTTGATGGGGCTGGGCTGGGCTCAAGGGGGAGAGATGGCACCTCCACTTCCACAATGACAGGGTCCACGGTGATGGGGGGAGGTTCAAGGGTTACAGAGGGAAGGTGCACAGTGATGTCGGGAGGGTCAAGTATGGGAAAAAATCGAAATGAAGTGGACTATAATCCTAATGCCTTTTTGGGACTATTCCAGATCAAATATACTCCTCAGGTGATCACTCTCACTTAAGGTTGAGAAAGATAGGCCTCAAAGACAAATAAATGAGTCTGAATAACTGATCTAACTCTCCCTGAAGGAAAGGAATCAGAGGACATCACCATCCTCTGGATAGCCTTTTTAACAAGTTCGAGTGATATTATAACAACCCAGATATTATGAGACCCCAGGCATTCCTCCTCAACAATGTACCTCTCCACTGAAGAGTGTACAGAGATGGGTTTTCAAGTTTTGATACAGAAGACTATATGAAACAATATATTTTCTGAATTATATAAATGTTTATTAAAGAACCCATCATGCAATTCACTTGTGATGATAATTCAATTGCAACATTGATAGTTCTAGGAAAGGCAAGTAAAACCTTGTTTCTAATAGAGAATCCAGATCTTATTAATGTTACAGGGAAATATTTAAGATATCTATCAATATATAAAGTAGGATTTACCTTAAATCAGCAAGAAAACTACCTAGTCCAACAAGGATAGCTCTATTCCAATTAAGGGTAGAATGGTCTGGATGGCCATATGTACAGGAGGTGCCTCCAACTGAAGCAACTCGAGCTCCGGGATTTGGAGCTTGATTGACAGCTGGGGGCACTATGGTGCATTCATGAGGCTGAGAAGCTCGTAGATAGCACGCTTCAGGATGTGGTCAGCCCGCAGCTTAAGGAAGTACAATCAGAGAGGGAATGGGTGACCGCCTGACAGAAGAAGGGGACCAGACAGGTAGTGAGGGAATCCCCCGAGTACATCTCACTCACAAACTGTTTTTCAGCCTTGGAAAATGGTGAGAATGATTCTGTGGAGGCCAACCAGAGTAAAGGCCATGGCACTGTGGGTGGTCCAACTGTTCAGGGCAGGAGGAAGAAGTGTGGAAGGGCAATAGTTGTAAGGGGATTCATTAGTGAGGGGAGTAGACAGGCACTCCTTCAGCTGTAGACGTGACTCCAGGATAGTATGTTGCCTCCCAGTGCCAGGGTCAAGGATGCCATGGAACGGCTGCAGGACACTCTGACGGGGGAGGGTGAACAGCCAGAGGTCATGGTCCATGTTGGGACCAATGACATAGGAAGAAAGAGAAATGAGGTCCTGCAAGCAGACTTTAGGGAGTTAGGTAGAAAATTGAAAATCAGGACTTCAAATATAGTAATCTCTGGGTTACTCCCAGTGCCACGCAGTAGTGAGTATAGGAATAGAAGGATAGAGCAGATGAATGAGTGGCTGGAGAAATGGTGCAGGAGGGAGGGCTTTAGATTCCTGGGGCATTGGGACCATTTCTGAGGGAGGGGGACCTGTACAAGTTGGACAGGTTACATCTGAACAGGAATGGGACCAACATCCTCACGGGGAAGTTTGCTAATGCTGTTGGGGCAGATTTAAACTAAACTGGCAGGGGGATGGGATCCTGAAAAGTAGTTCAGAGGGAAGAGAAGCTGAGATGGAATTAGAAGTTAAAATGCTAGTAAGTGAGCCTGGAAGGCAGAGTAAACATAGGCTAGAGAAGAAAGAACTGAGTTTATCAAGGCTAAATGGAATATATTTTATTGAAATAAGACAGACGAGCTGAGGGCACAGATAGGCACATGGGAGTATGATATCATAACTATGACTGAGTCTTGGCTAAAAGAAGGGCAGGATTGGCAGCTCAACATTCCTGGTTATAGGGTATTCAGACGAGACAGAGAGGGGGGTAGAATAGGAGGGGTGGTTGCAATATTGATCAAGGTATCAATTATAGCAGTGAGGAGGGAAGATATCTTGGAAGGATCATCAAATAAAGCCATATGGGTAGAAGAAAAATACACAAAAGGGGCAAACACACTGCTGAGTGTGTACTATAGGCCCCCAAACAGTTGGGGCGAGAGAGAGGATCAAATATGAAATCAAATTTCAGAGAAGTGTAAGAATAATAGGGCAGTAATAGTAGGGGATTTTAACTACCCAAATATTAACTGGGATAGTTTTAGTGTGCAAGGTAGGGAGGGAGCAAAATTCTTAAGTTGCATCCAGGAGAATGTTTTCAGCCAGTATGTAGAAAGCCCAACAAGGGACTGGGCAGTTCTGGATCTAATATTCAGAAATGAACCCAGGCAGCTGGAAGTCGTATCAGTAGGGGAGCATTTTGGAAATAGTGACCATAACTCAGTGAGATTTAGGTTAGTTATGGAAAAGAATAAGGTTGGGCCGAGAATAAATGTTCTAAACTGGGGAATTTTACTAAGTTAATTTTACTAAGATGAGATGCGATTTGGCCCAAGTGGACTGGGGGCAGCTACTTACAGATAAAACTGTGTCAGAGCAGTGGGAGGAACAGTGAGAATACAGGACAAATATGTTCCCGTAACGACAAAGATGGGGACCAAGTCCGGAGAACCCTGGGTGTCAAGGGATATAAAGGTTAGGATTAAGGAAAAAAGAGGAGCTTATGGCAGATACCGAGGGGTCAATACAGCAGAGTCCTTAAAGCAGTATAAAAAGTGCAGAGGGGAACCTAAAAAGGAAATTAGGAAAGCTAAGAGAGTGAATTGGTGGGTAGAATAAAGGAAAACCCAAAGAGATTTTTAAATATATAAAGAGCAAGAGAATAACTAGGGAAAGGGTAGAGCCAATTAGGGACCATAGAGGTAATCTGTATGTGGACCCAGAAGACATGGGTGAAGTCCTCAATAAATACTTTGCATCAGTCTTCACAATGGAAAAGAATGACGCAGATATAGACATCAAGGTGGAGGACTGTAAAATATTAGAGGAAATTAACATAGAGAGAGAGGAGGTACTAGCGGGTTTAGTGGCCTTAAAAGTGGATAAATCCGCAGGCCTGGATGGGATGTATCCCACGCTGTTGAGGGAGACAAGGGAAGAGATATTCGGGGCCTTGGCAGTAATTTTCAAATCATCTCTGGCCACAGGTGAGGTGCCAGAGGACTGGAGTTGTCCTGTTGTTAAAAAATGGAGGAAGGGATAGAACAGGAAATTACAGGCCAGTCAGTCTAACCTCAGTGGTGGGGAGGTTACTAGAAAGAGTCCTGAGGGACAGAATATATCTGCACATGGAGAGACATGGATTAATCAGGGATAGTCAGCATGGATTTGTTAAGGGAAGGTCATGTTTGACAAATTTGATCGAATTTTTTGAGGAGCTAACCAGGAGTTTTGATGAGGGTAATGCATTTGATGTGGTCTACATGGACTTTAGCCAGGCTTTTGATAACGTTCCTCATGGCAGACTGGTGAAGAAAGTAAGAGCCCATGGGGTCCAATGCAAAGCGGCACATTGGATCCAAAATTGATCAAGAGGCAGGAAGCAGAAGGAGATGGTAGAGGGATGTTTCTGTGACTGGAAGTCTATTTCCAGTGGGTTTGTGCAGGATTCAGTGCTGGGGCCTTTTGGTGTTTGTGGTGCACATAAATGATTTGGACTTGAATGTAGGGAGTATGAGCAAGAAGTTTACAGATGACACAAAAATTGGTAGGGTGGTAAATAATGAGGAGGGTGGCTGTAAACTGCAGGAGAATGTCAATGGACTGGTCAGATGGGCAGAGCAGTGGCAAATGGAATTCAACCTGAAAAAGTGTGAGGTAGTGCACTTGGGGAGGGCTAACAAGGCGATGGATTATACTATGAATGGTAGGACCCTGGAAAGTACTGAAAATCAGAGGGACCTTGGTGTGCAAAAAACAGATCCCTGAAGGTAGCAGGGCAGGTAGATAAGGTGGTTAAGAAGGCATATGGGGCACTGCCTTTATTAGCCAAGGCGTAGAATATAAGAGCAGGGAGGTTATGCTCAAACTGTATTAAATGCCAGTTAGTCCACAACTAGAGTACTGTATGTAGTTTTGGTCACCACATTATAGGAAGGATGTGATTACACTGGAGAGGGTGCAGAGGAGATTTACCAAGATGATATCTGGGCTGGAAGGTCTTAGCTATGAGGAAAGGTTGGATAGGCTGGGGTTGTTTTCCTTGGAGCAACGAAGGTTGAGAGGGGACCTGATAGAGGTGTATAAGATTATGAAGGGCATAGGTATGCTGGATAGGAAGGCACATTTCCATTAGTAGACGGGTCAATAACTGGGGGCATAGATTTAAGGTAAGAGGTAGAAGACCAAGAGAGGAGTTGAGGAGAAGTTTTTTCACCCAGAGGGTGGTGGGAGTCTGGAACTCACTGCCTGTAAGGGTGGTTGAGTCAGAAACTTTCATAACATTTAAGAAGTATTTAGATATTCACTTGCATTGCCATGGCCTCCAGGGCTATGGGCCAAGAAAATGGGGCTAGTGTAGTCAGATCTTTGTTGACTGACGTCAACACGATGGGCCAAATGGCTTCCTTCTGTGCTGTAGACATCTATAAGTCTAACTACCATTACTACATCATAGCAGCTGCCTTTACCTTGAGAGACGCTGCGGTGAATTTAATGAATCTAAAAATCCTGCTGTTCTAATATTTATACCCTAAAAGAGCTAAACCAGCAAGAAGCATGTTGAGCACTCATGCTGGAGCACTCAACACACACACACACACACACAGGCCAGGATTTTCCCATCGGTGAGCGGGGACGGGGCCCGCTCGCCGACGCGTAAAATGACACGTGGTGACGTTGGGCGGAACTCCCGAAGTCACCGCGCCTCATTTAAATTTTCAGGTAGGCGGGGGCTCAGCAAAATCAGCTGTGCGCCAGCCGACTTGTCAATGGCCAATTGAGCCCTTTGACAGAGTCATTAATGTAATTAATGGACCTGCCCGCCCAACCTTAAGGTTGGTGAGCAGGCCGGGAGCCCTGGTGGGCATTAAAAAAAGCATGAAACCTCATCCATGGGCGGGATGAGGTTTCATGTAGGTTTTAAACAATTTAATTAAAGTGTTTTTAAAAGTGATGGACATGTCCCAACTCACATGACAGTATCACATGAGGGGACATGTCAGGGATTTTTTTTGTCTATTTTCAATATTTTTCAATGTGCAGCCGATCTCCCTGCGGCAGCATTTTGCCTCAAGGAGATGACTGCGCTCTTTTGTGCACATGCGCAAAAGAGCGCACTCTTGAGTTTAGGGATACCCCCTTCCCGCATAGGGAGCGCATAGCGCTTCCTTGCGGACGTCACGCTGGGCAGGTCTTAATTGGCCCGCCCACGTAAAATGGTGGCACGCCTCTGGTCAGGGGCGTCCGCTCTTCAACTTCTCCCCGACGTGGGGAAAATCCTGCCCACACACACACCATATATAGAGTAAGGGGGGATAGAAAAGAGGAAGATTTACAACAATGGACAATAACAGTAAAAGAATCACAGAAATCAGTACAAGCTCACATGATTTCCAAAGTCTGGGAAGTTAAAGTCCAGATGGTGTTTCCTTCATTGTAGAGTTCAGTCCAGATAAGTTTCTGGTTGGCTACGACAACCCAAAAATCCTTGAAACAAATGACACTGCAACATGGTGGGCTTTCTGTGTTTAGACCACTTGGCAGGTGGTGATCAGGGGCTTTTAAAAATCAAACAGGCTTTGAGGAGTTGAGAAATGGTGGTCAGCTGCTTGCTCAGCCGGGAGCTGCAGGAGTTATTTACCATCGGTGTTGGAGCAGCAATCTGAAGGTTTCTCATTTCTCAAAGGAATGTAAAGAATTCAAAATGGTCACTTGAGCCATGTGACCTTCCTAAACCACAATGATGTCAAAAGGGATGTTTATCTATTGTCTGGCACTGGCTTTAGTTTAGGACTGATATGATCCCAGCCATTAGCTTTTTAAAGAGTTACCATCTATGTTGAGGTTCTTGTGTCGGGAAGCCATTGTCTAGGCAGACCCTCTGACTCTGCTAGAGGGGTAAGCTTATCAAGATGCAAGTGACGTCCATTGTGCCCTCACTGGTCCCCTTTCGAAATGGACCTGGACAGCCCTAAGCGTGAGATGAGTCTGTTAACAACTCTGAAAAAATAACAAGTTTCGATCTGTGAGTCCCCTAGTTTTGTGATTATAATGTCCCTACAATTGGGTATGAGATTCCATGATGATTAGAAGAAGGATTATTTTGTTCTTATAACTCCTGTTGGTAGCTTCCAGATCAAGGGGCCAATCCTGTGGTCGTGTGACTTGTAGCAGCCATCTTTTTGGTTCAGCAGAAAGTCCATTTTAAAAATAGTAACCATAAAAACGTTTTGAAATGTACAGTTTTAGATTTATTTTCATGACTTATTGACATAACATGTGGCTCAGTATTAAATTTTGTTTTATAATGTTCCTGTGAAACAGCTTGAGATATTTTACTATATTAAAGATGCTATATAAATGCATGTAATTCTTATTATTGCAATGTGTCCAGTTGCAGGTGTAATGTAGTCACTCATTGCTTAAGCACCTGCCTGAAGTGTAAGTTGTCAGGAAGTTCATAAATAATTGGTTTTAGTTAGAAAAATAAGAACAGCAACAGTGGTCTTGAAAAGGAGTGGCTTCTCTTCAGTTGCATTCACAACCCACATAATTTCAGCCACAATGACTGTCAAAAGCAGTGAGGCTAAGTGAAACAGAGATGCATGTGGTCATTACATTATCAACATAGCCTCAGTGACACGTTCTTTTTTTTATCTTTGATCCTCATGCTTTTCTACTCGGTTATGATATCCTGGCTGAAGTAACGAAATGGGTTATGAGTGGATTTAATGCTAATGTACCTGACTGGCAATAAGCTCTCCTCCTGTTATTAAAGAGTGGAGAAAATTGTTGACACGAACCAAATAATGGTCAAGTGCCAAAATGTAGCAATCTTTTCACATAAAAGAAAAATGCCGTCTATGAAACAATCTTTCTTTGTCACGAGCAACAAAATATGGGACAGACATAAGAACATATTAATAATATAAGAAATAGGAGTAGGCCAGAGCTTGCTCTGCCTTTCAATATGATCAGGGATGACTTTTGGCTTCAACTCCACTTTCTCACCCACTCCCCATTTCCTAAGAGATCAAAAACCTATCTATCCCAGCCTTAAATATAATCAACAATTGAGCATCCACAACCATCTGAGTACAGAATTCCAAAGGTTCACAAATCTTTGAGCGAATAAATGTCTCCACATCTCAGTCCTAAATGATCAGTCCTTTATCCTGAGATTGTGCCCCCATGTTCTAGATTCCCCAGCCAGGAGAAAGAACCTCTCAGTGTCTACCCTGTCAAGCCCCTTCAGAATCTTGGATGGTTCAATGAGATCACCTCTCATTCTTCTAAGCTCCAATGTACACATCCAATTTATTCAGCCTTTCATCACGAAACAACTCTCTCATCCCACAGGCAAAACTAGTGAACCTTCACTGCACCACCATCAATGTAAGTATATCCTTCCATAAATATTGAGAGTGAAGCTGCGCACAGTACGCTAGGTGTGCTCTCACTAAAACCATGCATAATTCAAGCAAAACCTCTTCAGTTTTGTACTACAATCCACCTGCCTTAACCTTCCAATTGTCTTCCTAATTGCTTACTTACCTACAAGCTAACTTTCTGTGTTCCTTATACAAGTACACCCAAGTCCCTCTGAACATCAATATTTACATGTTTCAATCCTTCTAAAAAATATTCTGCTTTTCTATTCTTATGACCTTAGTAAATAACCTCACACTTACCCACATTATACTGCCCACTCACATAACCTGTCAATATCTCTTTGCAGCCTCTTTGTGGCCTCCTCACAGCTAACATTCCCACCTAGCTTTGTATCATCAGCAAACCTAGATACATTACTCTGTCTCTTCATCTAAGTCATTAGTATAGATTGTAAATAGCTAAGGCACCAGCATTGATCCTTGTGGCGCTCCACTAGTCACCGCCTGCCAACTTGAAAGTGTCCTATTACTCTTTGCTTCCTGTCTAGTAACCAATCCTCTATCCATGATAATATATCACTCCCTACTCCATGTACGCTTATCTTGTGCATTAATTTTCTTTGTGGCACTTAATCAAATGCCTTTTAGAAACCCAACTGTACTGCATCTACTGTTTCCTCTTTATTTGCCCTACTACTTGCATCCTCAAAAACCTCTAATAAATTTGTCAAAAAGGATTTCACTTTCATTACACAATGTTGACTTGTTCAAATTACACTATCCTTTTTTAAAAGCATTATCAAGACTTCCTTATATATTTTTTATTCTTTCATGCAATGTGGGCATCTCTGGCAAGGCCAGCATTTATTGCCCATCCCTAATTGGCCTTGAACTCAGTGGCTTGCTAGGGCCATTTTAAGTCAAACATATTACTGTGAATCTGGAGTCACATGTAGACTAGACTGGGTAAGAGCAGTAGATTTCCTTCCCTAAAAGACATTAGTGAACTAATTCTTATGACAATTGATGCTAGTTCCACAGTCATCAGTCCTGAGACTAGCTTTCAATTGCAGATTTATTCATTGAATTTAAATTCCACCAGCTGCTGTAGTGGGATTTGAACTCATGTTCACAGACTCATTAGTCTGGGTCTCTCAATGACTAGCCTAATGCTGTCTCCAACCTTAATAATACATTCTAGCACTTGTCAGATGACTGATGTCAGGCTAACTGGCCTGTAGTGCCATTTTTTCTGCCCCACTTTTCCTGAACAGAGATATTAGATTTGCTAACTTCCAATCTGCTGGTTCATTCCATGAATCTAGAGAATTTGCAAACACACAGCCAGCATGATTGGCATCCCATCCACCATCTTAAACATTCACTCCCTCCATCACCAATGCACAGTGGCAGCAGTGCACACAATCTACAAGGTGCAGTGCAACAACTCACCAAGGCTTCTTTGACAGCACCTTCCAAACCCGTGACATTTACTACCTAGAAGGACAAGGGCAGCAGATACATGCAAACACCACCACCTGCAAGTTCCCCTCCAAGTCACTCACCATCCTGACTTGGAAATATATCACTGTTCCTTCACTGTCACTGGGTCAAAATCCTGGAACTCCCTCCTTAATAGTACCCTCTGTGCGAAGAAATTTCTCCTCATCTCAGTTCTAAATGGCCTACCCTATATCCTGAGATTGTGACCCCTTGTTCTAGATCCCCCCAGCCAGAGGAAACATCATCCCTGCATCCAGTCTGTTCAGCCCTGTCAGAATTTTATATGTTTCAATGAGATCCCCTCTCGTTCTTCTAAACTCCAGTGAATACAGGCCTAGTCACCCAATATTTTCTCATACGACAATCCTGTCTTCCCAGGAAGCAGTCTGGTGAACCTCCGCTGCACTGTGTCTATAGCAAGTTCTTGGGTAAGGAGACGAAAAATGGACACAATACTCCAGGTCTCACCAAGGCCCTGTACAGCTGCAGTAAGACATCCTTGCTCCTGTACTCAAGTCCTCTTGCAATGGAGGCCAACATACCATTTGCCTCCTTAACTGCTTGCCGCACCTGCATGTTTGCTTTCAGTGTTTGGTGCACAAGGACACCCAAGTCCCTTTGTACATCAACATTTAAATAATACTCTGCCAATCTGTTTTTTCTACCAAAGTGGATAACTTCACACTTAGCCAATTATACAGCATCTGCCATGTATTTGCTCATTCACTCAACTTGTCTAAATCGCCCTGAAGCCTCTTAATATCCTCCTCAACACTTGTATTCCCACCTAGATTTGTGTCATCAGCAAATTTGGAAATATTACATTTGATTCCCTCATCCAAATCATTGATATATATTGGCCAGAATTTTGCAGTCGGCGTGCGGGCTCGGCAGGAGCGGGCAGGGGCAGCCGGGAAGCCAACCGCCACCCGCAATCGGCCCCACACCACCATTTTACATGGGTGGGCCAATTATGGCCTGCCTGCGTGGATTGCAAGCGGTAGCGCTACCTGTGCGGGCAGGTGGAGGAGAAAGAGTTGGGTCTAGCGCGCAGTCCGCGCATGCGCGCAATAGAATGCTTCAATCTCCCTGAGGCGCAGAGTGCTTTTTTAAAAAAAAAATAACTACAGTAAAAATTGAATGAAACATGTCCCCTCATGTGACTGTGTCACATGAGATGGGACATATTTTTAATGTCAAAATAAATGTTCCAGAATCTACAGAATTTTGGAATATGACTTCCACTATTTCCATGATCACCTCCTTTAGTACCCTGGGATGGAGATTACCAGGCCCTCGGGATTTATCGGCTTTCAGAACCATTAATTTCTCCAGCACTGTTTTTTCAGTAATACGAATTTCCTTCAATTTCTCCTTCTCACCAGACCCTTGTTTCCCTAGTATTTCTGGGATGTTATTTGTGTCTTCATCCATGAAGACAGAACTAAACTAGCTGTTTAATTGCTCCATTATTTCCTTGTTCTCTATTATAAATTCTCCTGTTTCGGATTATAAGGGACCTACATTTTTCTTCACCAATATTTTTCTTCTTACATACTTATAGAAGCTATTACAGCCTTCTTTAATGTTCCTTGCAAGTTTACTCTCATATTCTATTCTTCCCCTCTTAATCAATCTCATGGTCCTCCTTTGCTGAACTCTAAACTGCTCCCAATCCTCAGCCTTGTCACTTTTTCTTGCAACTTTATACGTCTCCTCTTTGGATCTAATACTATTCTTAAGCTCTTTTGTTGGCCATGGTTGGACCACTTTTCCTGTTGTGGTTTTGCATCAGAAAGGAATGTATAACTGTTGCAATGCAATATTTATTCCTTAACAAATATTAAGGAATATTTGTTCATTAAATATTAGCCATTGCCTATCCACTGTCATGCTTTCCAATGAAGTTCCCCAATCTATCTTAGCCAACTCACCCCTCATACCTTCGTGGTCCCCTTTGTTTAGATTTAGGACCCTAGTTTCGGATTGGACCACTTCACTTTCCAACCTAAGAAAGAATTCTATCATGTTATGGTCACTGTTCCCTAAAGGGCCCTGCACAACAAGATTATTAATTAATCCCTTCTCATTGCACAATACCAAATCTAGGATAGCCTGTTCCCTAGTCAGTTCCTTGACGTATTAATCTAAAAAGCCATCTTGTACACACTCCAGGAATTCATCCACCACAGTATTATTACTAATTTGGTTTTCCCTGTCTATATGTAGATTAAAGCCACCCATGATTACTGCAGTCCCCTTGTTATATGCATCTCTAATTTCCTGTTTAATATCGTTCCCTACCTTACTATTACTGTTCGGAGGCCTAAAGACAACTCCTACTAATGTTTTCCATCCCTTGTTGCTTCTTAACTCCAACCAGGCTGATTCTACATCTATATTTTCTGAGCCAATATCCTCTTTCACTATTGCACTGATTTCATGCTTAACTAACATGCCCTTTCCTTTTTGCCTGTCCTTCTTAAATATCGAATACCCTTGGATATTCAGTTCCCAGCCTTGATCACCCTGCAGCCACGTCTCCATAATTGTAATCATATCATACCCATTTACATCTGTTTATACTGTTAACTCGTCTACTTTATTGCGAATGCTCCATGTATTCAGATACAATACCTTTAGACTTGTCTTTTTACACATTTTTTTAATACTATGGCCCTGTTTGCCACTAGCCCCTGTTTCCTCTGCCTTCCACTTTTGCTTTTAACTTTCCTGTCTTTCATTTCTATTTTTGTTTCCCTCTCTTGTGTCTCCCCACTCAGGTTCCCATCCCCTTGCCTCTCTAGTTTAAACTGTCCTCCACAGTACTAGTGAATACCCCTGTGAGGATATTGGTCCCGGTCCTGCTGGGGTGCAACCTGTCAAGCTTGTACAGGTCCCATCTTCACCTAGTTATTTGTTGAGTATCTGGTAAGTGAGTAAGGTTTATTCTATTCCTAAGGTTCAAAATAGCCTAGCAACTGGTGGTAAGGTTAATAAAATATATAAAAACAAAAGTAAAATATGTAATTGAATAAAATAATTAAATAGTTAATTAGAACAAATTAAGGATGTCAGGACAGGAGTTGTGTCACAGCTGCAGCATGTGGGATATCCTGGATGCCATTTTGATCCAGGGCAAATATGTCTGCAGTAAGTGTTGAAGTTTGAGCAGCTTCAGTTCAGAGTTTATGAGCTGGAGGCTGAACTACAGACACTGCAACATATCAGGGAAGGGGGAAAATTATCTGGATTTGTTGTACCAAGAGGCAGTCACACCTCTTAGGACAAGGTCTTCTGATTTGGTCAGTGGTCAGGGACAGGAGAGCGTGACTGCAAGTGAATCAGGTAGGGGGACTCAGAGGGTAGGAGCGCAGGAGTGCGAGCCTCTGCAATTGTCCAACAGGTTTGAGGTTTTCTCAGCTTGTTTGGATGAAAGCGGGGTCTGCAGGGTAGATAAGCTAACAGCCGTGGCACCATGGTACAGGAACCAGTCAAGTGGGGGAGCAAAAATGAATATAATGATAGTAGGGAATAGTATAGTCCAAGGGATTGACACCACTCTCTGCAGCAAAGAGCATGAGTACAGCCGGCTATGTTACCTGCCCGGTGCCAGGGTGTGGGACATCTGCTTGGGGCTGGAGAGGAATTTGCAGTGGGAGGGGGAAGACCCAGTCATTGTGGTCCATGTAGGCATCAACAACATAGGCAGGACAAAGAAGGAGGTTCTGCATAATCAGTATGAGGGCCTAGGCACCAAATTAAGAAGCAGAGCCTCAAATTACCTGATTATTACCTGAACCACATGCAAATTGGCATAGGACAAATCAGATTGGAGAGATGAATGTGTGGCTCAAAGACTAGTGTGGGAGAAGTAGGTTCCGGTTCGTGGGGCACTGGCACCAGTACTGGGGAAAGTGGGATCTGTGCCGTTGGGACGGTCTATGCCCGAACTGTGCTGGGACCGGTGTTCTTGCGAGCCGCATAACTAGGGAAGTAGAGAGGGTTTTAATGTAAGTAGTGGGGGTGGGGGATCCAATCTGGGGAGATGTGGTAAATCAAAGAGCAGAGACAAGGCAAAAGAAAAAGGTATTATTATAGGAAATGAAAAGCAGGCCATGAGACGAAGGGACAGGGAGTACAAAGCTAACAGTAAATCAACAGATGAAATTAAAGATTATAAACAGAATTAAAGGATGAAGGTAAAAGCACTGTACCTGAACACACGTAGCATTCAAAACAAAACAGTTGAACTGAGAGCGCACATAGAAATAAATAATTATGATTTGATAGCCATTACAGATACAGGAGGACATGGATTGGGAGCTGAATATTGAAGGGTATAGGGTATTTAGGAAGGACAGGAGTGAAGAAAAGGTGGAGGCGTGGCTCTGTTAGTTAATGTTGGTATTAGCACAATAGAGAGGGATGACCTAAGTTCAGGAAACCAGGATGTGGAAACAATTTGGAATGAGAAATGGTAAAGGCAAGAAGTCACTTGTAGGATTTGTGTACAGGTCACCTAATAGTAGAGTTGAACATAAAGGAAGAAATAATTAGAGCTTGCCAGAAAGGCATTGCGATAATCATGGGTGATTTTAATTTACATATTGACTGGAAAAGTCAGGTGGGAAAATATAGCCTAGATGAGGAGTACATTGAATGTTTCCAGGATAGTTTCTTAGAACAGCATGTTCTGGAGACAACCAGAAAGCAGGCTATACTAGACCTGGTATTGTGCAGTGAGATGGGAGTAATTAATGATCTCATAATGAAATCACCCCTAGGCAGCAGCGACCATAATACAATTGAATTTTACATTCAGTTTGAGGGAGAGAGGAGTGGGTCTGAGATTAAATTTTTAAACTTAAATAAGGACAATTATGAGGGCATGAAAGCAGAGCCGGCTAAAGTGAATTGGCAAATTAGGTTAAGGATAGGTCAGTAGAGATGCAGTGGCTAATATTTAAGGGGATATTTAGATACATTCCAACAAGTAAGAAAAAGTCCAAGGGACAGACACACAATCATGGTTAACTAGAAAGGTTAAAGATAGTATCAAACTTAAAGAAAAAGCATATCATTATGCAAAGATGGCAGGTCAGAAGATTGGTCAGGATATAAAGAACAGCAAAGAATTACTAAAAGACTAATAAGGAGGGAAAATTAGAGAATGATAAAAAGCTAGCCAGATATATAAAAACAGATAGTAAGAGTTTTTATAAATATTTTTTTAAAAGAGCTAACAAAGTGACCGTTTGTCCTATAGAATGTAAGGCTGGAGAATTGATAATGGAAAATAAGGAGATGGCAGATTAGTTGAATAGGTATTTTTCATCAGTTTTCACTATAGAGGATACTAGTAACATCCCAGCAGCAGCTTTAAACCAAAAAATGGAAGTGGGGAAGGAAGTCAGGAAAATTACAGTCAACAGAGAAGTGGTACTGAGTAAATTGTTGGAGCTGCGGGCTGACAAGAGCCTAGGTCCTGATGGACTTCATCCTAGGGTCTTAAAAGAAATGTCTAGTAGATAGTTGATGCATTGGTTTTAATTTTTGAAAACTTCCTAGATTCAGGGAAGGTCCTATTAGATTGGAAGGTAGCAAATATGACTCCACTATTCAAAAAGGGAGGGAGACAGAAAGCGGGAAACTACAGGCCAGTTAGCTTAACATCTGTCATAGGGAAAATGTTAGAAACTATTATTAAAGAAGCTATAGCAGGGCACGTAGATGAGCTCAAGGTCATCAGGCAGAATCAACATGGTTTTGTGAAAGGAAAATCATGTTTAACCAACTTATTGGAGTTTTTTGAAGAAGTAACATGTGCTGTGGATAAAGGGGAACCAGTGGATGTACTGTACTTAGATTTCCAGAAGGCATTTGATAAAGTGCCATATCAAAGGTTATTATGGAAAATAAAAGCTCATGGTATGGGGGCAACATATTGGCATAGATAGAAGATTGACTGGCTAACAGAGAGCAGAGAGAAGACATAAATGGGTCTTTTTCAGGTTGGCAAGATGTAACGAGTAGTGTGCCACAGGGAGCGGTGCTGGTACCTCAACTGTTTACAATTTATATAAATGACTTGGGTGAAGGGATTGAAGGTATGGCTGCCAAATTTGCTGATGACACAAAGATAGGTAGGAAAGTAAGTTGTGAAGAGAACATAAGGAGGCTACAAAAATATATAGATAGGTTAAGTGGGTGGGCAAAGATCTAGCAAATGGAGTATAATGTGGGAAAATATGAAATTGCCCATTTTGGCAGGAAGGATAAAAGAGAAGCATATTATCTAAATGGTGAGAGATTGCAGAGTTCTAAGGTGCAGAAGGGCCTGGGTGTTCAAGTGCATGAATCACAAAGACTAGTATGCAGGTACAGCAAGGAATTTGGAAAGCTAATAGAATGTTATAATTTATTGCGAGGGGAATTGATTACAAAAGTAGGGAAGCTATGCTTCAGTTATACAGAGCACTAGTGAGACCACATCTGGAGTACTGTGTACAGTATTGATCACCTTATTTAAGAAAGGATGTAAATGTGTTGGAAGCAGTTCAGAGAAGGTTTACCAGACTAATACCTGGAATAGGTGGATTGTCTTATGAGAAAGGTTTGACAGACTAGGCTTGTATCTGCTGGAGTTTAGAAGAGTAGGCGGGACTTGATTGAAACACAAGATCCTGAGGGGTCTTGATAGGGTGGATGTGGAGAGGATGTTTCCTCTTATGGGAGAAACTAGAACTAGGGGTCACTGTTAAAAATCAAGGGTCACTCATTTAAAACGAAGATGAGGGAACATTTTTTCAGAGGGTCATGAGTCTTTGGAACTCTCTTCCTGAAAAGGTGGTGGAAGCAGAGTCTTTGAATATTTTTAAGTCAGAGTAGGATAGATTCTTGGTAAGCAAGAGGGTGATAGGTTATCAAGGGTAGGTGGGATGCAGATTTCAGATTACTATCAGATCAACCATGATCTTATTAAATGGCGGAGCAAGCTTGAGGGGCTGAATGGCCTACTCATGTTCCTTGTTCATATGTTCATATGACTACACTTCAAAGCTAACTCATTCAATGTAAAACTCTTTGAAAGAAAGAGGATTTGTATTTTTACAGTGCCCTTCAGGACCACAGGACAGCCCAAGGCACTTTATAGTCAATTAAATATTTTTGAAGTACAGTTATCATTTCAATATAGCAAACATGTCAGCCAATTTGCACACAGCAAGCTTCCATAAACAGCAATAATGGGCACAAAATCTGTTTTAGTGATATTGATTGAAGGACAAATCTTTCCAGAATGCCAAGGATAGTTCCCCTGCTTTTCTTTGAAATACTGCAATGGGATATTTTATGTCCACCTGAGATACCAATCAGGGCCTAAGCTTAGCATCTCATCAGATAGGTGGCACCTCTGATAGTGCAACATTCCCTCAATACTGTACTGAAGTGTCAGCCAGGATATCTGTAGTCATGTCTCAGTAGTAGCACCTGTATAACCCTCTGATTTAGCAGTTAGAATGCTTCCAACTGAGCCATAGCCGACACCCTGAGTTGCCCTGAAATCATGAAAAGCTCTCAATAAATGCAAGTGATTTCTTCCTCTCTTTCAGTTTTAGCTATGACAGGTTTTATATTTAAAATGAGACAGGTCTGTGCACATACCAGAATTAAATTGTAGGCATTAGGCTTCATCCACATGCTTCACATTATAAAGTTCTTTGAGACATCCTGAAGATATGATGAGGAGCTACATAAGTCGAAGTTCATTTTCTTCCATGAGTTTCTAATATTCAATTATAATATTATGCTTTGTGCTATTCAGCTTTATAGACCATTAAGTGCTGCAAATAATTTTAGCACAATCCAAAAATGAAGAGGTTTTAATCAGTTGTGAAGGTTAGATCATAAACAGATTCTGTTTATGGGATTTTAATTTATCTCCAAAACAAATTCAAAACTACCACTACCATACAATATAAAGTTGGTTTTAAAAGAAACTACAATGTGAGCAGTCCACCAATAATGTTACAAGAGATAATTATACATACAAACACCAATGGATGATCAATCCTTGTTGATTGTAGGGCCTTGAAATGACTGGCCAAAGGCTCCTCCTTCTGACTGCAGCAATGAGGTTCCTTTAGCATCAACTTTTTATACCTTATTTTTCAATTGTGGACAGCATGTTACACCAACAGGATCTCACTGTCTATCAAAAGCCTTTTACAGTATAAATTAATCAATGGAGTAACAATTTCTTTGTTTGAGCCATGAATTTAAAGCCTGTCCTGACATTGTCCATTGTCATGATAATGAAGGAAAAACACCAAATTGCATCTGGAAATATAGGTCTTTAAAAATAGGGCCTGAGTTTTTAAAAATACACACAAGCCACTGGCTGGAATGCTGCAGGGTGACTCCATAAGAGGTAATGGAACCCCACCCTGTTGCCAAACAAGGTCTTTCTAAGGACATCCAGAAACGAATTGATCCCTCCAGTAGAGACAATGGGACATGATGGCAGATGAGTATCATCTCATCAAAAAATCCTGTGAGCAACACTCAGGCAGATTTATGAATTTGCTTCCCACTTGGAATATACAAAGAAGGGATTAAAAGTGAGCTGAAAAGCTGCCCTGGTATCTGTCTGTCAGTGGGTGTCCTGAGAGACAGCAAGTGCTGGAAGTTTGACTCAGAAGTAACAGCCACACACAATACCCCTGCAAATTGCCATTTTTCAGGTATCCTGATCTTTCTCCCTCGCCACCAAATTCAACATGACGGGAACCTCGAAACTGATTATTCATTTACTGGAGTCAATCCTACTGGAATCTCAAATCGCAACAGCCACAACGCTCAATCACCTACTCCCCACGAGTCAAGGACTGTTCCATATACCTTTTTTTATATATATTCACTTACTTCAAGCTAAATTCTTACTTTTAACCTATATGAGCGTATATGCATGTGTTTTATCCTTTCTTGCCTTTAGTAGTTAATAAACTTACTCTTACCTTTAACTCAAGGAAGTCTGATTAAATTGGCTCCTTCAAAACCAGAATGATTGGGTTTGGGAAAAAGATATCCGCAAAAGTCAAAGTTTGTTCCATCAAAAGGGAAACAAATCCAGAGTTCCCTGGATGAAAAAGGAGATGGAAATTAAGATAAAGAAGAAAAAGTGTGCTCAGGACAAGTGTCAGGTAGAAAATGCAATTCTGGGCACTACATTATAGGAAGGATGTGAACGCATTGGAGAGAGCGCAGAAGAGGTTTACAAGAATGGTTCCAGGGGTGAGAAACTTCAGTTATCAAGATAGATTGGAGAGGTTGGGATTGTTCTCCTTGGAGACAAGAAGACTAAGAGGAGATTTGATAGGGATGTTCAAAATCATGAGGTGGTTGGACAGAGTAGATAGGGAGAAGCTGTTCCCACTCACAAAAGGATCAAGAACGAGAGGGCACAGATTTAAAGTGATTTGCAAAAGAAGCAAATGTGACGTGAGAAAAACTTTTTTCACAGGGTGAGTGGTTCGGGTCTGGAATGCGCTGCCTGGAAGTGTGGTGGAGGCAGGTTCAATCGAGGCATTCAAGAGGGCATTAGATGATTATTTGAATAGAAACAATGTGCAGGGGTATGGGGAAAAGGCAGAGCAATGGCACTAGGTCATAATGCTCACTTGGACAGCCGGTGCAGACACGATGAGCAGAATGGACTTCTTCTGTGCCGTTAAAATTCTGTGATTCTGAAAGGGATCCTTTTTAGATTAAATCTTTTTGTAACCAACAGAGGGGCATGCTGAATAAAGACAGGGAGCAAGTTTATCCCTCCTCACCCGGGCTTAACAATTTGGGGGTGTTCCAGCCAGACAGTGACAAATTGAGGGGTCTCACCTGGATCAACAACTTTAGGGGAGCTCCCCTGGGGGTGGGTCATAACACCCATCTTCCACAAGCTTCTAGAACTTTCACACATGCCTACTGTTTTTGATCAACCAAGCTTTTACATTACATGCCTTAACTCATCCTGTGCTGTTTTCCACAAATCTTTTGAAATAACTCATCTCCAATTTTTACATTAACTTTCAAAGCTTCCTCATTTGTATTTGCCTGTTACCAATCACTTATGCTTAAAGTTGTTAGGAACATAGGGACATTGGAGCAGGAGTGGGTTATTCAGCCCACTGAGCCTGCTCCGCCATTCAATTAGGTCATGGCTGATCACCTATACAATGCCACTTTCCCATGCTTTCTTCATATCCCTCAATGTCATTAGTATCCAGAAACCTATCGATTTCTTTCTTGAATATGCTCCCACAGCCCTCTAGCGTAGATAATTCCAAAGATTTAGCACCCTCTGAATGAAGAAATGCCTTCTAAACTAATCTTAAATTTCCTCCCCTTATTCTGAGACTGTGCCCCCTGGTTCCAGGCTCACCAACCAGGAGAAACATCCTATCCACATCTACGCTGTCACTCCCTGTAAGAATTTTGTACGTTCATAATGGTTATCCAGTTCAAATGACGGAGAATTAGGCAGATCCATGACTTCAGTCAGCATGGTAACTGATTGACACCAGCAGTGCCATTTCCGACCTGAACCATCCAGCTAATGCTGTTTCTTAACATTGCACAGCTGGACATATTGTTATGCCCAGTAAAGACATGTCATGTTCATAATTTTGAATAGGGATTCTGTATTTGTATAGCAGTTTCTAGAACTGTCTTTTATTTTAAATGGACACTGACAAACACTTAACATGACTGCCAACGGTCAGGTGATCTTTGCAACTTCAACACAGACTATCTGAAGCTTCAGGAAAATTCCTAATTGAATCACCCCTGGGTGGAGGCCCCTCCCGGAATAGACATATCAAGACAAATAGTATCTATGGAATTCACACTTGCTATTGTTTGGGGATTTACCCAAAGCACAAGTCCATGTCTTTGTGTTGGTACTCTAACAATGAGGACTGGGCAAAAATAAATTCATCAGAAATAAGTATAAAGAACTCATCCATTATCTCCACTGCATTGCAATAGCTTTCAGATAATCCATTCTGAGTGGGCAATACCAGTGTAGGTCATATGACCTAAACCAGCTGGAAATAACAAATTTTTATCTGAAGATCAAGAAAGGCCTGGGCAGTCTTCAGAAAACATCAAACGTGACCGCAGCTGCAGCAAAAGTCTGTGTCACCTTTGCCTTAAGAGCCTGGAGGCCATACATCTGAAAAGATCCTCCCAGACTGATTCCAAAACTCCAAGTCCACCTGCAAAGAAATTGGGCATCCTGATATAAAAGTCACAAGTGCTTAGCTTCGTGACCTGCTGAATATTCATCTCTCTTGGGGAATCCTACAATAATCCTAATATCCTACTTCAGCTATTTGAACCCATCTGAACTACAATTCAAGATGGAACAGAGACTCTTCTCTTTAATGGGCCCGCAGCGACTGATCTTCTAGCATGAACACAACACATGAACTATGAGCTAATCGCTATTCTTTTGGTTTACAACTTGCAAAAGTATACTATTTTCTTAACTGTAGCTTTCTTGTGTGTGGGAGTGATTGATGTGCTTTTAGACTTTGGGATTGAATGTATGAATAAATAACCCTCTTTTTTAAAACCCAGGTAAGCTTGCTGCAATTATTTCTAAATTGACCATCCACTCCAGGAGCTAAAGGACCACACATAGCTTCCTTTCCAAAACCACACTGATTATGGACAGCAAGGAAAAAGATACAAAGGTTTCAGTTCTCTCCTGACCCTGTCCATAACAGAATTCTCAATAGCAAGAAGGAAACCCTCCCCCGCAGTGCTATTTAAAAGGATCATCAATTGCTTTCATGTTAGTTGCTGACTGATTTTTACTGCCCGTTGCTGAGTGAGTGACAATGTTTCAACTACTAGATACAATGCATAGACCGCTTGCTTCCAGATGCGGGAGCAGGAGTTTCTATCTTCCATGGTCTGCACCATGACTGGGAGAATAAGCAGAGGCAGCAAAGAGGAGGGCAAACTGCTTGAAGAGTGAGATGGAAGAGGAGGAGGAGAAGAGCTCTCAGGAGGAGGCCATATCTGTCCAGGGTCTTCAGGGAACAAGTTTTTGTTATCTAATCCTCAGCAAGAAACCCGTGCATTAGGCACCTCCACTTCACCAAGGAGGTGCTCACAGAAATCTACTCCCTGTTGGAGCCTGAACTGCAGTCACAGAGCAGAGTCAGTACCACATTCACAGTGTGTCAGGTTTCTTCCAGGATGGAGCAGGCAATGTTCTTCCAGTTGCGTAAGGGAGATCATTGAGCCTGTGTATTCCAAGAGACTTGAATACATTTCATTCTTTCTTGTCAGAGAGAAGCAGGTGGAGTGGGGTTTCAGCTTTGCCAGGATACAACAGGGCTTCCCATGATGCAGGGAGCGAGTGACTGCACACATGTTGCTTTCCAGATGCCGTATGTAAATTCAGAGACGCACTGCAACCAGAAGAGATACCATTCCATCAAGGGCTAGCTGATGTGCAACAGTAATCCCTCAAAGTCCAGCTAGTTGTTGCGAATGTGAAAGTAAGTGACAGTGTTTCTTTCTCATCGCTGTTTTTCTGCTCTTCCAGCTCCTCCCCTTACACCATTACCTGGCCAGTTTGCAATTCTTGAATATCTTAAAGGAGAGAGGCACAAAGGTAGGGCTGCAGTGAGTAGCAAGGGTGAAAGCAAGAAGTGTGTGTTTATACAGTTAGCAGTTTATGAATCAGAAAAGACTGTAGGATAAAAAGGAAGTGGGATCTGAGGAGGATTAGCTATGAGCACCTTCAGGGGTACAGCGCTGCCAGTGGCCACAGCCTCAATTATTGTCACTTAAATGAAGATAAGAAATGTGTCCTCCATGAACTTAAAGAGTGTCTGAATTTTATTCTAGGGGTGGAGTCTCAGCTCTTCGGCACAAAAGTTAGAAGTGAGGTGGTCCTCAGCTTGGAAGGCTCACCTTCAGCCACTGAATAGCCATCAGGCCATTAATTGGCTTGAGGTGGACCTTCCACCCCCCAATCAGGGCAGAAGTTCCACTTTCAAGAGCTGCTGGCCAATCAAATAGCCTGTAACTCTCTGGTCCTGGCAGCAACACCAGGAGCAATGGCCACAGCTGGGGCTGCAGCAAGTCCCAGAGGACAGCAGGCTGTGATGGAACCAAGCTTCATGATAAGCCTGGGGTCTTGTCAGCGCCTGGCTGGCACGTCCTGGTGAGGGAGGAGAGGAAGGTGGGATCCAGAGTAGACAGGACAACAAAGGGAAATGTTGAGGGGGGGAGTATTACCATTGGGGGAGTCTCCAAATGACGTGGGATCCCAAAAAGGAGGCACCTCCTCATACCAGTGCTCAACCACTAGTCTGCGGGCTACGGCCCTGATAATATCCCAACAATAGTACTGAAGACTTGTGCTCCAGAACTTGCCGCACCTCTAACCAAGCTGTTTCAGTACAGCTGCAACACTGGCATCTACCCAGCGATGTAGAAAATTGCCCCAGTATGTCCTGTACACAAAAAGCAGGACAAATCCAACCCAGCCAATTACTGCCCCATCAGTCTACTCTATATCATCAGTAAAGTAATGGAAGGGGTCATCATCAGTGTTATCAAGCGACACTTACTCAGCAATAACCAGCTCACTGACACTCAGTTTGGGTTCCGTCAGGGTCACTCAGCTTCTGACCTCATTACAACCCAGGTTCAAACATGGACAAAAGAGATGAACTCCAGCGGTAAGGTGAGAATGACTGCCCTTGACATCAAGACAGCATTTTATCAAGTGTGGCATCAAAGGAGCCCTAGCAAAATAGGAGTTAATGGGAATAGGGGGAAAACATTCTGCTAGGTGGAGTCAAAACTAGCACAAAGGAAGATAATTGAGGTTATTACAGGTCAATCATCTCTGTTCCAGAACATCACTGCAGGTTTTCCTCAGGGTAGTGTCCTAGGTCAAACGATCTTCAGTTGCTTCATCAGTGAACTTCCTTCCATCATCAGGTCAGAAGTGGGGATGTTCACTGATGATTGCACAATTTCAGCACCATTCACAACTCCTCAGGTACTGAAGCAGCCAGTGTCCAAATGCAGCAAGACCTGGAAAATACCTGGGCTTGAGCTGACAAGTGGCAAGTAACTTTTGTGCCACACAGGTGCCAGGCAATGACCATCTCCAAACAAGAGAAAATCTAACCATTGCCATTGACATTCAATGGCTATATCATCACTGAATCTCCCACTATCAACATCCTGGGGGTTACCATTGACCAGAAACTGAACTGGACTAGCCATATAAATAATGTGGCTGCAAGAGCAAGCCAGAGGCTAGGAATCCTGCGCCAAGTAACTCACCTCCTGACTCCCCAAAGCCTGTCCACTATCGACAAGGCACAGGTCATGAGTGTGATAGAATACTCTCCACTTGCTTGGATTAGTGCAGCTCCAACCACACTCAAGAAGCTGGACACCGTCCAGGACAAAGCAGCCTGCTTGATTAGCACCCCTTCCACAAACATTCACTCCTTCCACCACCAACTAAAAGTAGTGGCAGTGTTTACCATCTACAAGATACACTACAGGAACTCACCAAGGCTCTTTGGGCAGTGCCTTCCAAACCCACGACCACTAACATCTAGAAGGACAAGGGCAGCTAATACATGGGAACACTACCACCTGGAAGTTCCCCTCCAAGCCACTCACTATTCTGACTTGAAAATTTACTGCCGTTCCTTCACTGTCACTGGGTCAAAATCTTGGAATTCCCTCCCTAGCTGCACTATGGGTGTGCCTGCATAACAGGGACTGCAGCAGTTCAAGAAGACAGCTCACCACCACCTTCTCAAGGGCAATTAGGGATGGGCCTAGCCAGTGATGCCCACATCCCGTAAATGAATTTTAAAAAAGTTGTGTGGCAGCTTTCCATCTCATAAGACGACTGTTTGTGCTGTGGTAGTCAACTCTGCCCCACTCTGGCATGGCAATCTCTGCCACATTTGCTGCAAGGGAAGACAGTGGGATGAGAAGGTGCATAATTCACTGGCCTCTGTTTTCCCTGGGCTGTCTTCTTGACCAGGTGAGATTTCCATTTCTGCTCACCTCTTCCAATGCCCTTCCAAACTGTTAGTCTCCAGAGGTCCTGGCAGTCAATGACTCCCAGTTGTCAGTGCCAATGTCCATCACCTTCATAACTCACTTGCAGGGGTTCTTGTTGAGGGGGTATAGACACCCATGAGGTCCTGACAGCAAGGGCAGGGGGGAAGAGGGGAGCGAAGTGCAGTGGGCAGGTGCAGTTGTTGTTCTCAGCAGGACACGCCATTCCCTGGTCTCTCCATCAGACACTGAGTGTCTTTGAACAAGGAACGTCCCCCCAACCGAGACCCCATTAGGAACCCCGCATGGGTTTGCTTGTCATGCTCCCCGCACGTGGCAAGCCGCTGGGTTAAAACCAGTTGCGGCAGGATGAGGCCTTTAAGTGGGCATCAATTTCCCACTTAAGGGCCTCAGTTGGTCACGGGGTGGGAAGGCCTTCTACAGGGTCTTAGTTGGGGGTGGGGGCAAGCCGACAGCCAGGTCCCCACCCTCTATCCTCTCACCTGATTAAATTAATCCCTGCCACCACCAAACTCACCACAGGGAAGAAGCACAATTTGGTATTCTCAGTTAGGTTGCTGTTTTTCCACATTCTCTTACACAGCTTAAACATAACAGATACAGCTTTTGCAATACAAGCATTGACTTCAGCATCAAGTGACAGATTGCTGGTGATTGTGAAGCCTAGATATGTGAAGCTATCAACAAGCTTCAGGGACGCATTATTAATGTTAATAGATGGAGGTATAGCAACATCCTCGACCATGACATTTGTCTTCCTGATGCTGATGGTCAAACAAAACTCTTTACAGGTGTGACAGGATCTGTCCATTTGCTGCTGAAAGTGTTCCTCAATATAGAATGCTAGTGCAGTATTATTAATGTAGAACAACTCTCTGATGAGGACTTTATTGGTGCACCTTCATCTTGGATCTCAGGTGAGCAAGGCTGAACAGCTTTCTGTTAGTTCTGGTATGTAAGTAGACAGTGTTGATGACTTGAAGGCATATGACAGAAGCAAAAAGAATATGCCAAAGAGTGTTGGTGCCAGAACATAGCCCTGTTTGATCTCCAAAGTTTCCAATGTTGGCCCCATCATGACTGACCTTATCTATCATGTTGTCTTGGAAAGAGATCAAATTGAGCAGCTTCAGCAGGCAGCCAATTTTCTCCAGCAGCTTAAATAGCCTGCCTCTGCTCACATGGTTGAATGTCTTGGTGAGATTGATGAAGATAATATATACACAAGTCTCCTTTGTTCACAGCATTTCTCTTGCAGCTGCCAGGCTGAAAAGAGCAAGTCAATTGTAGATCTTCCAGTTCTGAAACCACACTGAGATTCAGGGAAGAAGAGTTCAGCCAGGGTCTGCAGTCTGACAAGGGCAACACAGGCAAATATTTTTCCTACTCAGCAGGGAAATGCCTCAATAGTTGTTTCAAACACTGCAGTTGCTCTTGTTCTTTTACAGGGTCACAATCCTTGAATCATGCTTATCCTGGGACACTGCCCCCTCTGTCCAGCAGAGACAGAGAAGTTTGTGCAGATGCTACAGCAGTGTCTGTCCCTGTGTTTGATGAGCGCAGGTGGTATAGCATCAGCACCTGGAGCTTTTCCCCTGACAAGCAAGTCAATAGCTTTGCTAAATTCTTCCACTATGGGTTCAATATCCAGCTCTACCATGACAGGCAGGTTTTCTATGGTGTCTAAAACTTCCTCTGTGACAATGTTCTCCTCAGAGTACAAGTCAAGATAATGTTCCACACATCTCTCCAACTGTTTCTTGTAGTTGGTGATGACTTCCCTTGCCTTTGCTTTCTTTGCTGATGAATCTGTTGCCTTTTTGATCCCTTCATCCATGTCCTTAGCACTCCCTGTATTGAAGGACATTTGGGTATTCTAGCAAAGTTGTAACCAACTTTGGTGCACTGCCTAGCAGTCTGTTGGGCTTTACTTTGAGTGGCTCTTAACATGTTCAGAGCCCTCTCACTTGGATCTAATTTGTGATTAATGACAGCAGACCACTTGGCTTCAATGCCAGCTCATCACTGTGAGGTTAGCCTCGAACCAGTCAGCAATTTTCTGCTCTTGCTGTTCATATGTTGAGAGTCAGTATTTTTTCTTGGTGGACACATTGAACTTTACTTACAAGACAGCAGAAGCAACTACATGTGTACATCAAACTCTATAACTAAAGAAGAACCCTCCCCTAGAGGTTCCCCGCACTGCTAACTGATTGGTTTACACAGATAATGTGATCTTACAACACAAGATTATTCTTAAAGCTACAGTCCTACGTTTATCAAAACTACAATTACTACATTCCTCCCCCTTGAACTTTTCTGTACATTCTGTATTTACAAGGATATTTATTTCATGACATAACAATATTTACACAGGTCATGAAATTACAAGTTCAGTCTTTCAGGTGATTTCCTGATCCGTGTGGAACATCATAGCTCCATGACTTCCAATTCTTTGACAGGAATCAAATTCTTTTAAACTGCATTAACATCAGGTACCTCATCAGGCACAGGCAGTTCAGTGTCTTCCACTCTGACAGAAACATCAGGCATATCTGTCCTTGGGTGAGCAACTTCAACAGGAACCACAGGTTCAGTAATGGTTACAGGTTGAACATCATTTTGTTGGAGTATCTCCCAATTTTCTTAAATGATCCACATACTTACAGGTGACCTGGCCCTCCACTTCCAGGTGATACAACAGTGATCCGATTACAGAGCTTACTTTACCAGGTAACCACTTTGGTCCTTCACCGAAATTCCCATATACTGCTTCTCCAACAGTAAATTGTCACTCATGTCTATGCAAATCATGAGTCACTTTTTGGTTCCATTGACTCTTCTCAAATTTCCCCTCCCAATTGAGAAGTACCAGGCTTAGTCTTGTTTGAAAACGGCGCCTCGTCAGTAATTCTGCTTCCTCTTTCTACCTGCCTTCTTTTTACCACAGAATTTAGTCTTGGCCTTCTTTTTGACTTCACTGTCAGCCAGACTTCTCTCAGATGCAATCTCAACTTGTCTTAGTTCAGTAGTTGAGCTACTCATGACTTCATTATCTACCAGCAACTTTGAAAGATCTATAACCTTTGCTTTCAAAGCCTCTTTAGCTTCATTCAGCTGATTCTTCAGCTCTTCTTGTATCTTTTGTCTTCCTCCTGGAACCTTGAACATTGCCGCATCTTCTCTGCCAACTGGTTCTTCATTTTGGTCAGAATGATGTTAAATTCTTCTTGTTTCTCTTCGTATTTTCCAGAGGTACAAACTTTGACCTGAGGGATCCTTGTAGTGTGTGAAGGTCACTCAACAAGTTTTCTTTTTATTTGCGAAGCTCACTCACTTCATCTTGAATTCTGTAATTCAACAGAGTCTCCGTGGGTTTCTTCTGCTGTTCTTCTCCGTCATTGTTTAAGATAGTCTTCATTTCTTCAGCTGAATGCTTACACACCTCTTTTTCATCCTGTTGTGGTCCTTGGACTCTCCAGACTCTTTCTGATGTACCTTGCCTTGTTCCTTGTTCAATTCAGGAACTCTTCCTGCTTCCTTTTGAAATCTTATTGGCCAATCAAGGTTAATTTCCCTCAACCAATTTCGACCAAGGAGGCTTAGTCCCCTACCTTCTCATACCATCACAGGTAGTTATGCTGATTGGTGTCCATAATGAACAGTTACTCTGTTGATACCTTTTACCTGGATTTCTTCACCTGTGTATGTTTTCAACTTGGCAGATGTTTGTTTCAAGTTTAATTTTTGAGCACCTTATTTAAATATCTGAAAGTATGTTCTCCTATTACAGTGGTAGAAGCACCTGTGTCTACTTCCATTTTTAATAGCTTACCATTCACTTGCACTGTGACAATAATTGGCTCTGATGCCAATATCCTGATCTTGGATGTCTCCAGGATACCTTATGGCATGGCTTGTTCTGCTAGCCGCACAAAGTTCATGGTAGCAGCAAAGCTCAAGTAGTCTATCCATTCTCATTTACCTTTCATAAGCAGGACAGCCATGCCTCATATTTCACCCCAACTCTTGTGTTGAAATCCCCCAGTAGGTAAAGATTTTCTGACTTATGATTCTGCTGATAATATTTAAAGGGTTGGAATATAAAAAGAAATTTCAAAGGATTTGATAGGATGGATAGACAGAAACATTTAGTGTTGGTGAGGGAGTCTATGACCAGGGGACATAACCTTAAAATCAGAACCAGACCATTCAAGAGAAGATCGCAAACACTTTGGGTGGAATCATCCCAGATTTGCACTAAGTGCAGTAGCAGGCGGGAAAAAGAATGTTTTACCAGCCAGCCACAATGGCAGCTTTTCATGCCATATCGTCCCAATCCTACCTCATTAATTATGCATTCCCAGAAAACATACCATTTCGATGGTGGGCGGGCTCTCATTTGGCCACCACACCATCACTTGGCCGTTTCATCACGCCGAGTGCCACACTTAAAGTGCAGTCATACACATACCTCTCAGTGCTTCCAGTCCAGGACTGTTGCACAGAAGACATGTCCTCAAAAGGCAAGAAGACTGCAGCCCCCGGTTCAATGACACACCCCTGGGAAGCATTTTGGATACTGTGGAGGTCTGCTATGATGTCCTCTAACCCCACTCTGGCTGCCGGGGGGGCAGCAATCTCACCACTCCGGCTTGGTAGGCAATGACATTGGTGGTCAGTGCCAATTCTGCATGAAAGAGGTTGGCCATTCAATGCAGAAAGAGGATGAATGATCTCATCCGTGTTGCCAGGGGAAGGCAACCATCTCATCACTCTAAATTCACACAATCACAAGCCCATCACACATTTACTGGCATCTTACTCACTGCCAGCTCAAGGAACATCACCACTCACTCTCTCACACACACCCTCACATCCTCACAATCTGTTTTGGAGACTGCCTCCTCAGCCTTCACCATCTTGAGGCTACTTACACAGATCAACATGTGCCCCCATACACACCCTCCTTCCCCAGTACAGCTCTTGTCCTGCAGCCTCTTCCCTTGCCCGAGGCCACTTCTCCCCCTTCCCCAAGTAAGACCTTGCCCTGCAGCCGTTGAAAATCCACCCCTGCCTTTGGCTGGTCTGGTAGGTAGAGACCTGCCCGTAAGCCTCCCTAAAAGTGATGTGGTGCTGCATGCGAAGCCTGGCTCTGATGACCATGAGTGCCGCCTGAAGCAAGGTAGGCAAACAGGCCTCGAAGTCCCGAGCGAAGTGCAGCTCTCCAGGTGCACGTCGCTTATGTACAGTTGTGAAACACGTCAGCGTACAATTCAGCGTGGGGGGAGGAGCCGTTGTCTGGAGCTCTTCCATCTGTATGTCTCCTTTCCCTGACATTGTGGGTCAGCTTGTCATGCATGACAAAGTGCAGAGTTAGTGACATGTGAAATGACACCTAACTCCTTGTTTGTATGCATCACCATCATGGTTGATCACGCATTCATTCTTTTGGCATGGTTGCCCATGCACATGTTTACTTTTTTGATGACCACACAAGAGACTCCTGTTGAAGATCCCACACTGGCAGTTACCCTTGCAGATTGGTGCTGGTCATTGACTTGTTTCCTGCACTGGACCCAGGCTCGACTGGTGACCCCACAGCGGAAAGCGAAAGTGACATGCAATTCTAGTTATGACATTGGCAATGACGCGTTGTTGACAAAATCCCAGCCCCCTTGTCTCTTATCCCCCGAATTATGAAATATTCTCAGCATCTGGAAAACAGGATTCTAAATGGCTCAGGGCAGGATTTCCAGTGAGGCAGCAGCTCACCCCAATTACTATACAAAAGTGTTTCAAACAAATAATATTAAAATACTGCAATGGTGACAACCACAGCAAAGGAAATTAATGTCAAGAGGCAAACATAGTTAAATATCAATGCATTTTTCCAAAGATCTCCAGTTGTGTGTCAATGTTTGGAACAATAAACCATCCGGAAGAAAGTGATTTCAGCAGGCCAGACTAGTGGATTAATGATGCAGTGATTTTATCTGAGCAATGTCAGTCCCAGGGATGAAGCTGACCTCAGCATTGTGCAGCTTTAAGATGGAGCTCATTATCACACTCCTCCTTCTCAGAGAGGCTGACGTTGGACAGCAGTGAAACTCACTTTGGCCCCCTTTTGTTAACTGTCATGAATTGCCGTGCACAATGCTTTGGGAACAATTAAAATCTGTGCTCTGACATGGTGAGACTCTTTGCTGACTATGGGGTCCTGCAATTTACACAGCTTTTATTATTTCATCATATGTAAATATATTCTAGATATGAACAGCTGATGAATGTAGACTGCACAGTTCTTTGCTGCTGCAGTTTATGATGCAACTTCTATGCTTATTTAAACCAATTAGATGATGAGCTTTCAAGTGCTCTCTGGTGTTCTATTATCCTCCATCTAATGCCCAGTTTTTACAATTAAATGAACGGACTTAGTTACAGCTTTAACCTGAACATTAGCACTGTGAAATAAATATTTTCCCAGTGCTTCAAATTATGGAAATGTTACACTTGTGGCCCATCAGAAATTGAGATTCTTGGTTGTTACCTCATGCAGTCAGTAAAAGCTTGTTCCCAGATACTGTGAAGAACATTAATAGATATAACCACTTAGAGATTCAACACAAATAGTGGAAACATAATGGGGCAGAAGCTGGAGCTTACTGCAACTGCTTTCCAGGTGTAAAGCTAATGTAATGAGGGCAACTTTGGGGATTCAATGTCTCACGCTCAAAGGAATCCTGCAAAATCTCGGCCAGGCTGTTTCTCAGGTGACCTTGGTAGATGAATAAAGCAGGCGTTCAGGCCTTCTCATATGTAACTGTAGGGCCAAACACCTTTCTGAGGTCCGCTAGCCAAAACTGAAGTGTGGTGAGTGAGCCAGGCCTGTGCCGTTTGGGATTCTTCAGCAACCATTGTATCTAAGCAGTGACTGCCAACAATTTTTTTAAAATGTGAAAATCATGCCTGTGGAGTTAGGACAAGCAGAAAGCTCCCCTGACTCCACGGTCCACATGATGCCCATTTTCCATTGCCATACACTTCCCATTCCAGGATCTAGTTCCAGGCCACCGTCAATGAGGCAATCAGCCTGACACTCACCCAACTAAAATGGGGTAGCTGGCTGCAGAGGTATGACAGACAGCAGCATCTCATCCAAAAAACGTCAATAAGGCCTGAGGCTCAAATTTAGGGTTGACTCCCACTGGGTCACATGCAATGTTAGACCGAAATTTGAGCCGAGAGGTATCTCCAGTCAAATAATCCGAAACACAATTGCAAAACACCAGAGCCAGGGATGTCACTAATAAACTAAAAGTAAGAATATATCAATGATAGAGTTTAATCATGCAGAAGTCCTTCAGCCCTTTGAAATATCCAGCGCCTCATCAATCAATATAATTAAAGGTCCTTTCAACAAATGTAATCTTACTTAATTATGTCCAAATAGAAGGAGAAATGAAGGTTCTTGAGGTTGCTCTTTGCTGTTATTTGAGATATGAGAGAATGCAGTTTATGACCAAGTTACTCAATACGTTACAATACCAATCTGTGGTGACTCAAAATATCAGCTCTTTAACTCTGCTGCTGCCCTGGGGAAGAATGTCCCTGGAATTGACCCAGTGAATGTATAAGCTTCAGGCTGGGAGATTTTTCAGCATTAAGAGGAAATCCAATATAGAAAAAGGAACAAACTTAGTTTTGTTGTGGCTCTTTTTTTTGCTGAGGAAATGATTTCTGGAGGTGGAATTAATATTTTGTTTTTTCCCTTTAGGTGCAAATAGCTTGGATTGAATTTAATTAACACCCCAAGCAATGTTTGGAACACAATCTCCAGGGACTCCCAAACTGTGAATTCAGTTTCTCACAAAGCCACATACTCCTTCAAAAATTCAAAGCATATGCAATATGAAGCTGAAAGGTGAAATAAAATTTATATGTTAATCTTGTATTTAATTTCAAACAATGCCTTCTTTATTTCCCAGATATTTATTTTGTCTCTGCTGTATGTGCTACTAATTTTTCATTACCCTTTAAACACAATAGTGAGTCTATTTATTTCTCAAACCACTGGCTCTCTTTTTAATCATTTCCACAGTATTTATTTTCAATTATGTGCACGTCTCTCTTTAAGAGAGTCCCAATGTTTATGGTGTACAAAGTGCCCTTGGGCACTGGGAACCAAAATTGAGATGTGCCTTACTTTCTTGATAGGAAATATTCAAACTATACAACAGTTTGATTTCAAAATATTATTTTTGGTTCAACACAAATACATTGGGCTCACTTGGGAAGCAGAGGAGTAGAGTTGTGTGGAGTTCAGGAGGTTCTGTGTCATATAGGATGAGAGGCAGAGAGTGCAGCACTGCGACAATAAAGCACTTTAACAGACTGGAGTGTTTAATTAGAAAGTGACAAATTTACATAGGCAACTCCCATTATAAATAAAATATAAATATAACATTGGAACTTAGCGTGGAAAAATGTAACATAAATGTGTAGCCAAATGAAGATGTTGTAAACAAGAAATGCATATAGACATCAGTTTCTTAATATTTGGTATGTGCATTATTGGTGAATAAATACACTGGCCCATAACTTCCGTTCCCCCGGGGCACAGTACCTGGGGGATACCCTAAAGATGCCGCCATTAGGCAACTGCCCTACAAAGGGAACCATCTGAAACTCCAATTTAAATCACAAACTTCGGATGGTTCTGACTATCTTACTGTAATAGTTACCCAGAAAAAGTTCTAAGTATGAAAACCACTCCTAGCTTCTGGGTAACTACAGTACTGACGCCCCTGACCTCCCCACAGGACAACTCCACCACCCCCCCAAACCTCCCCTGACTACACCCCACACTCACCAACTGTCCTCCCCACCCCACAACTGCTCCCTTCACACCCCCATCTATGCCCTCCACCCCCCGACTTCTCCTGACACCCCCCGACTGCCCTCCCCAGCCCCCAGCTACCCTTGACCGCCCCAGTGACCTCCTGAACACCCCACACCACCCACCCCACTGACCACCCCCATACTGACCAGATCCCCCAACTCCCCCACCCACCCGGCCACCCCGACCACTTGACCCCCACGACCACCCGACCCCCCCACTGACAGCTTGGCCACCCTCACTGACCACCTGATCCCGCCCGACCACCAGAACCCGCCCAACCACTTGACCCACCACACCCCAATCCTACCCACAACTTAAAAACTTACCTTCTCTCTGGCTTCTCATAGTGACTGGACCTTTAAACTTACCTGCTTTATTGTAGCTCGTGCTCTATAAATGGGGGCATTACTTCCTTACTTCCAACTCAGCTGCCCTCAGCACAAGGCCTTGGGAACCCGCTGCACTGTTCTCACTGGCCTGAGTCAGAAGGTCAGGCGAGAAAGATACGGTTTCATTTTCAGGTAGTAACTAAGAGCTGAGCGGCAACCCGACTCTGACTGCCACTCCACAGAAGTTATGGCCCACTGTGTATGTGCAGGTGTATGTGTACACATGAACACAAGATTGGGTTGTGTTTATAATTCAAATTCATTTTAGCCATATAATCTCATTTACGTGGATAAAATGCATTTATTTGATAGGTTATTAGAAAGAAAATTATAATGAATGACAAAGCTTAGAAATGGCAAAGAACATGTTTGCCTTTCTTACCATCAAAGATTTCCTTGCTTAACCTTTACACTTCCTATAAAGGTAAAGTCTAACAGGCAGTCCAATTTACGGCCTATGAATCCAATTTCCATTTTAAATGGGCATACCGCCTGACTCCAGAGGCCGATCCAGCTGTAAGCCCTAATGAACATTGCAGTGAGCTGCACCAACAGCAGCAACAGAGTGGTAGATCAACAACCACTATTTTTGGAAAACTTTAGCCCATTTCTATCAAGCAGGACTGAAAGTTCAACCTGTCAATTTCTACTGAAATGGTTTTTTTTTCAGTTTTCCAGTAAGTTAATAGTCAAAGAACCTGATGAAGTGAAACCATGTTTGAAAACTGCTGTCAGAGGTACGCTTCATATTCTGGACTACTGTCTTCCAATCTCTTTATATTCTACTGTAGTTTTATGTATATGATAGCAACAGATTGGTTGAGTGCTGAAATCAAAAAAATTGTATTATGAATTAGTGGCATAAGAATTGTCCAAACATAGTTGGGATTCTGCATAAATTGTTAGATGCAATACTCTCTTATGTACAAAAGTTACTTAGTGATGACAAAGCCCAGTCATTTAACTAGAGCATTGGATCAGTGGCCATGTATTTGAATTTAGACAACACCCCTGTTATTTATCATATACCACATTTTCTGAAACTATTAAAATCCAAAGAGAATATCTTGGTACCAATTGATTGTTGTTTTCTGGTGCTAGCAGGGATCAAAAAATATCTACAGAACTTAGATTTTAGTGGAATTATCTGGTAATTACCCAGATTTTGCTTTTGTAATGACAGTAAAACTGTCAGTGTCATTGTCATTACGCTTTAAAACTGACAGCAGCTTTCAGCGTCTGCATATGTGCATTTAAATGCAGAAATTCAGAGGTTGCTGTCAGCAATTCCTCACTCCTCCATTGGGTGTTCTGTTGAAGTCCTCACTGATGAAAGTCATATTGAAATAACTGAATTTATGCTAATATTCTTGCTGTAAAAGCCTTTGAAAAAGTTATACCTGGTTGAATGAGGCATAACGAGATTTTTAACAGTGTACTCAAGTCAAAATTACTGTTGAGCAACCAAATGGCCTTGAAAAGCTATTTTTATATTTTTGGAATGTCAAATTTCCCCCTTCCGTGGTGTAAACAAAATCATAGATATTTTAAAATAAAAATTATTATTATAAAAGTTTGCTTATGATATTTCAATTTATACCTTAATCACATGTAAATTTCCCAATCTTTATGTCTCTTTCTGCAAAATTATAAAAAATGAATGATTAAGCTTACTAGTTACTTCCTGGTTTGCTGTCTGTGAGAATTCTTTAGTGTTATTGGCTGTTGTGCCTGCTTGATGACATCATTGTTGCTGGAGGCTGGAGATCCTCTATAGATGGAATCAAAATCAAATTAAAGTGGGAAAGATTAAATCCACACCACAGATCTCATTAGATCTTTGTGGACAACTTTCTATGAGGGCAGCGGATAGTGCCGTCACTTTACCACTGACTGCAGTACCTAGGCAAATGTCATCTGTGACCTATGAAGTAGATTCCACAATTGCTCATTTTGTTGAAATTAAATTAGGTGTTGAAATTTCTGAATTCATTATATTGTGCTGTTCTGGAATTAGAAGCTGGAAATTGCAGTCAATGTGAAACTTTACTCTAGCACCAATTTAGTCATATAGAGAGCGTATTGTTACAGCTAACTCCAACCATCTGTTCACCTGTATGAAAATTAATGTAGCACATCTGAGCTATCTGTGCAATATAGCGCCTATACTGTTTGCAATATCACTCATCATGTGTAATATAGCACCCACTTTGTGTGAAATAGCACCTGTACTGTGCGATAGCATCCATACTTTTTGCTATCACAAATATATGTTGCATATAGCACTTATACTGTGCACTATAGAACCAATACAACAGACAGAGCTTTTAGGTTGGTGGGCGGGCGCGATCGGCCGGTCTGGGATTGGCCGGGGAACAGACCACCCACCGACCGCGATTGACCCCCGACTGCAGTGTCACACTGGCTGACCAATTAACGACCAATTAAAGTCATTTCAGCTCCTATGATGCTTTGACACAGGTTGCAAATGGCAGCTGTATAGAAATTTTGCAAAACTGGTGGAATTATTGTATCAACACTAGGAGCATGACAGTAGCCACTAGCCTCCTCTAACTCTGTAAATAAGGATGTTGTGCATAGTCAGTGCCTTCAATTACATTTATGTGTACTCTGGTGAGCTCTTCAAGTTTGAAGCCAAGCTTATCAAAATTGTTTAATCCTATAGGTCTATGCCTTTAGTTACATGGAACATGACCTTGCCTAGGGTGATGTTCATGTAGTGTACTGGAACTGTGATCATTCCCAAAACCAGAATAATAGAGTCATCATAAACTTGAAGCGTGTCTGTCACAGGGGTGAAGAAGTGTTGCGAAAATTGAAAATGGTAGTTTGTCGCTCAATATTGATACTTTTGCCCCAACATCGATGAGGAGCAACACTGAGATGCCCACAACCTCTACTGTGCACTCCTTAAAAAAACCTGGCGCTTCACCGTCCATGATGCTATATACATGCTGTATTTTACTTTCGATTCCTCTACATGTTGAACTAATGAAGTTTTCTTCTTCAACAACCTTCACATCTTTGCAAAGTGATTCATCTTTAAGCATGTTGTTGTGAATTGATGGGTACCTCGAAAATATAGGCACACCTTTTAAAGTATCTGATCACAATGGGGCAAATACTGAAGAGCCTGCTGAGGTCTCTATTTACATACCCTTGTACTTGAACTGGTTTGGGAAGCTGTGCCTGCGATCCTGAGTCTGAGGTTGCATTTAAAACAGAAAGTGCTGGAAAATCTCGACAGGTCTGACAGCATCTACGGACAGAGAAACAGAGTTAACATTTCAAGTCCAAATGACTCTTCTTCGGAACAGTGTATTTCTGTGTAACCTCTTCAAACCAGCCATGGTGGATTTGATTTGGACTGTCAAGGCCGTGGCTATATCCAATGTTAAATTATGATCCCCTATGAGGAGATTTTCCCTAATTCGTGGAATTTTCAATAAGTTGGTCACAAATTAATTTATTAAATAGTGTGTTAAATTTGCATGTGGCAGCCAACTGCTACAAAGCTGCATGTATTGTTTTATGGGCTCACCATCTCCCTGGCATCGCTGGTGGAATGTATATTATATACATTCTTTGACCTGAAGTATTTTATAAGAGCACTTACCACCTTATCAAACCTAGATGTGTCTTTTATGAGCTCAAATACTATTGGCTTTCCATCCCAAGCCGACAGAC
This sequence comes from Cetorhinus maximus, assembly GCF_964194155.1. Classification (NCBI taxonomy): domain Eukaryota; kingdom Metazoa; phylum Chordata; class Chondrichthyes; order Lamniformes; family Cetorhinidae; genus Cetorhinus; species Cetorhinus maximus. The sequence goes on along the minus strand of NC_135880.1, from coordinate 146,805,891 downwards.
AAATATTGCCTTCTGCTGACCAGCCATTCCCATCATGACCAAGCAGGTCTTGAACCCCAAATTTAATCAATCCCATGGCATGGATGGACCTACCATTGAAGAAAGGAAAGATGCTGGAGCTTGTAAGTTTAAACTATTCTCCATCCTCGTTGCTAGATAATGTTTTGTGCCTCGGAGGTATACTGAGATGACACACACTCCAGGTTCTATGCGTGAACAGGTCTGCTTTCTTATGCTTACTGCTTGCTTTCAGTATCTCCAACCACACCCAGAGGCTTAACTCACAACACACAACACAGTGAGCAGTCAAAAGACACACACAATAAAGCGCCAAACAATTGAACAATCGGAAGCAACATCTGGTAAAATGGGTCAGCACAAAGTGACTTGCAAATTATCAGGGTACAGCTTATGGCAGGAATATTTGGGGTAGATACCTGGCATAGAAAGTTGGATTGTAGGATTGGTAACTTTCCTTCAATTATCCATCTTTTTACTGACCTCTTTCCAGGTTTGTTGTATCATTCAAGCCATATTGACTTTGTTTGCAATAAGTTTAATGCTTCTGAATTAGCTCTTTGAGGAGGCTGGCTTTCTGTCCTATACAGAATGAACATGTTTTCCCATACAAAATGGATGATTACCTCCAGCATTTCGTCATCAAATGAAGAAGTTTTGATTCTGGTACCTTCTATTTGACAGGAGGATTATGGTACTAACACCTCTTAACAGATGTGCATCTTTAATTGCTTGCTGAATCCATTTAGATGCTGAATCCATTTAGATGCAGCTCTGCAGTCTAATCAACCTTGGCACTCCATTTCACAGCCTGCTTTAAAGGCTGAAGATCACACTGTTTACACATGCAGCTAAAATCAGTGGTACTGGGGTCTAGCCACAAGGGTAAGAATTCTTCCAGTAAACTTTAGTAGCCCACTGTTAATCCCTGAATATTGCTTCATAGGCCTTAGTTAACATTCTCAGATTGATGGCCAAATTGTTATTTAAAACAGCATCAATATGAGATTAGAGTGCACATGTAGAGGAATCGTTTAGTGGGCAATTAAAATTAATTTATTTTACCAATTACATTTGATAAGTTGAGGAGTAGTGGAGACATTGACATATGTACAATCAATGAGGATATCTCACACACCATAAATGGTGTGAGACATCCTCATTGATTGTACATATGTAGAGAGAGTTTTGCATTATATAGAAGTAGTTTCACAATATATGTCCACATTATGATGCTGGCTGAAGGTCAGGATGCTTGATATGAATGAAGGTTCAGTACATGCAGCTACTCCCTCAGTTCCATCTGGGAAATGGCTTGATGAAAATACTTATTGTGAGGGTCCTGCTTGTGCAGTTTGGAAGTCTTCACACAGAAAACATCAAGGAGGGTGGCTAACACATCACCCAGACCATTCCCCCCGACAACACTTCCACAAAGTACCCAGTCATCTACCTATTGCATAAGCACCAATTTGTTCCCATTAAAGTCACATCATCACATTCTTCACTGAGCAAACTGAAAGGGCGAGTTGCCATTTGGCAGGCAAAAATCGTCAACATGGGAAAGTTGCACAAAATAATATATGTTATGTGAATTGGTTTAAAAAAGGACCCTTCATAGCATAGCATTTTCACAAGCACGTACGTAATGTCAGTGGACTACAAAACTGGCCATTGCCTTTCCTTACTTCACCGACATGCTGTTGTGATATTGCCTTAATTGCTTTAATACTGATTAACATATTACTGAAAATGTAAATAGTTGAGTATTCGTCATCACAGGAAGTGATGCAATCTAACCTGTGATACAATAGTTGGAGCAGTGTTAGCCAGCAGGTAGCCTGTGTATAGAAGAAATAAAAACAGAAAGTGGTGGAAAAACCCAGCTGGTCTGGCAGCATATAGAAGTATATGTACATAGAAGAGCTCTCCGGGGTCTTGTTATTCTTTAATTAAAAAAATCCCTTCATTTAGTTTACCAATCATTGTTGCAGTGTTTGGTACAGCAAGAGCCAATGACACAACATATGCTGCTTCAACAGAGGTAGAAGAAAGCTGCTCAGATCCCTGTTCTAATCTTTTGAGGTGTCCTTGGCTGATAACCCGTGGATATTGGAGACCATGAGGGATCTGCCAAGGCCTGCTCCACCTGCCCCTGTGCAGGGGCAGACTTGATCAATCTAGAGGCAAGGTAGCATGTTGGGTGTTGGCTTAATGTGGCCAATGGGCAAGAAAAATGGCAGCGTTTTGAATGTATTTTTTGATTCCATGTCATCATCACCCCTCTCCAAGGTGAGTGGCACATTACTTTTACCGCTCTGAGCGGAAGCAGCTTGGAACAGATTAGAGACATGTTGTAAGGCCACTGTTCAGGTATTTTTCATCTTGTTTAGAGTGTTAGACATGTTAACATCCATAGCTTGCATAGTTGTTGTCTAGGCCTGCATAGACTGATTAGATTGGTACAAACTGATGTTCCATGAAGGAAGCCACTCCAACCATGCCTGCAATATTAGGCTATTCATGCTTGAGCTGCACTCCTCCATCATCTCTGCTATTTAGGACAGTGTGCATGGCAGAACTCTCACTACCTCACAAATTTATGGCTGTTGCTCTATGATTATCCTTATCCTCAACCTTTCCCAGAGTTCAATGCTTGTGTGCAACTGAGCAGAGCTTAGAGAGGACTGCACCCTCTAACAAAGACTCTCCACAGCTGCCCCGTCACAACTTTCTGCTCGTGCTCACTTGTGAACTGTTCTCAACAGATTCAAACCCATCTAACTGCCTAAGAGGACCCACTGATGCCCAAATATCTGTGATGGTATATGGTTGTCCGTGTCCTGTGTTGGCACACCCTCACAAGGAATCAGCTCCTCTCAGGAATTGTTGAATGGAAGAGCCATGAGTTGGTTTTTTTAACGTGTCATGTTCCTGAAGAAGATAAGACATGGATATGAATTAATAATGACAATGCAAAAATGTTGCTCCTTGGCATAATTATGATGATTATATTTCACTCAATGCTGAAATCAAGTCAAACTGACTGAGTCTTGTTTGAGTTGTGGGCTAGTGATATTTAATTCTGTAACAGGTAGCTATGAAGTTCCACTTTCGCCATCACCAATGGTCAGGGACAGAGTTAGGCCACTGATCTCCATCTTCCTCTGCAAATGTCAGCCAAATAATCTGCAAAAACACACCTCCAGTCCTCTTCATCTCCTTTGTATTTTGTGCTCTCTTCTCCTGCAAGAACAGCAGTAAGACATGTCTTCACCCAATAGATGTGGTGCATTTGGTGAGGGTGACTATCATGCAGATGTATTATGAATGGCACTGATGTACATCTGAGGAATGTGTTGGCATTGAATTTTGAAGGTGCGTGTTGAAAATTGTGGGGGCTGACTGAGGTGGCATCACATTGCATAAAGATTGGGGTGCGTGGCAGTTTTGGATGATAAATAGGGAGGTTAGGAAGTGCATGGAGAGTGACTGATACTGCTGAAACTTAAATTTCTGTGAGAAATGATAAACAAATGCTGCCTGACCTACTGAGTATTTCTAGCACACTTTGCTTTTATTTCACTTCTAATATCCCCTTCTCAAAGCAGCCTGGTACTCTGCCTCAACTCCCAAAATGCAAAGCCACTTGGACAATGTTATGAAGAATTACCAGCACCCTTAACTTCAACTTAAATTGGACAAGGCAGACTGGGTGGAGGGTGGAAGGGAGGGGCAGACTCATGACAGGATATATCTGAATCTGCAACTGTACTTATTTTTCCTAACCTGGTTAAGTTAATAAAGCGTTTCCTGCACTGGCCTCAGGTACAGGGCTCCACAGTTTTGTTGCTAACCTCCTCAGCCACGTTACAAAAGCAGTAGGTTTCCTCTTGACATTGCTTGAGATTATTATCTCCCTCTGGTCCTTACTGCTCCCAGAAGTACATTATTTGAGGCATTGTTGAAATTGGTGCAGTTTTTGCCTGTCCCAACTCCATTTCTAGTTTCTTTCTTCTCTAATGAAATTCTCCAACCTCATGCAAATTATTGGCCCTTTAAATAGTCAAGGATGCACATCCTACCATGCATTGGAAACATGAAACCCAGAAGTAGAATGTAATGAATGTTGCCTCTTGAAAATCGGACATCCCCACATGCCCCACAATCTTCCCTATCATCCCCCACCCACCATCTCTGCATTATTATTATTATGTTTGCAGTGCAATTGTACCACCCAGCGTTTCTTTCTCAGTGACCTACTTGTGAATTCACTGCCAGTTGCATATATTCTAGTTCCATCAGCCTATAGCTTCCATGAACTTAGCCTGTTTTCTTAAAAGCGAATGCAATAACAACTTACTTTAAAATTAGGCTGGTTACATCCTGAAAGATCACTGAAGAGTGCTTAAATAACTTAATCTAGACATTTTTGAATTACTTCTAAAAGAAAAATGATCAAAACTAATAATTAATCTAAAGAAGGCAGCAGCAATGTATCTTTGAATGCAGAATAAACAGCCAGAAAAGGGATATGATAAGTTCATTGATCCGCAAAGAAATCCTATTACACAGGAATTAAATTAGTTGTCATGTTTTATTCCACAAAGGGATCTGGCTTGGAGCTATAAATTTATAAAAGGAGCACATCAGTGTGGCAAATGTTATATTAAATGGTTTCTGGTCTTTAACATTTGAAGGTGACCAGTATGTAATAGCTGCACTGAAGTCAAGGGATCTCAGGAGAACTGTGAGACACAAAAAATAGTCCTCATTTGGGCAACAGGACATTATTTATATCCTGAAGCCTTTTTTTTGCTCACAGCTGGTAATAGAAGATTCATGAAGGAAATAGCAAGGTTACCAATGCTGCAGATTTTTTCTGCGGGGCTTGGTAATAGGGCAAACATAATATGCAAGCCCAGGAGAGTTTACACTGAGGTTCGCAGGAAATCTCTTTGATTGACAACTGTAAGTGAACCCAAGTGGCTAGTGGTCCAACTATTTTAATCAGATTGGGTCAGATGGTGTAAAATCTAAAGTCCGATTTTATTTCTTCACTCTAGTTTTGTAAACAACAGTCATCACAATAGTTCCTTCCAAATTCACATGACAGTGAAGTATGTAATACTCCTTGAAAGCTAAAGCAAAATGTTGCAGACGCTGGGAATTTGAATTAAAAATACAAATGTTGAAAATGTTCAGCAGGTCAGGCAGCATCTGTGGAGAGAGAAACAGAGTTATTGGCCCAGATATTTATGGAAACATCAGGAGGGAGCGAGTATGTGTGTTTTTCAGGGGAGAAACCCCTAAATGCGGGGAACATGGTGGTTCTGCTGAATTTAAGGGCACAGTCTCATTGTCATTTCTTTACTCTGTTTCCCACCCAGCAGCAAACAGCAGATTGAGAGACAGATCAGATGCCAAGTGGAAAAGCCAGCGGTAGAAGGCGGCAGCCAGGGATTGGGGACAGAGACCTCGGCAACAGGTGAGTTGGTGTAGGATGGTGTTTGACTTGCAATTCGAAAGAAGTGGGGAATGAGAAACACTCTGAGGCTGTGGGGGTGGGGGGAACCATTCCTGCTCCTCTTGACCCACAAGCAGTGCTGTAAAAAGCACTTACCAGCTGGATTCACTTGTTCCCAAACCCCTTTAGCTACCGAGCCACACCCAGCTCTGTTAAATTTAAATAGCTTCCAAAATATCAGAAGGAAAGCCTCATTTACATATCAAAATAACGGGCAGTCTTTCCAGAGCAGTTTACACAGATATTCCCAAGCCTGCAGTGGTTAAAACACAAGTAAGCATGTTTGTGATAGGTTGAGCTTCACATTTTTTCAGATTTAAGCCCCCTTCCCTGCCTCCACAACCATCTTCTTGCTATTCTGGGGAGGGGTTAAAATGATCACTATGATTCAGGCAGATGTCCTTTCATCAGAGAAACATGTTGTCCACTAACAGCCCCCAGATTCAGTACCCCATGCCCCCTCCATCCCTGAACAAAATTTCAATGCAATTATTTGTTGTTCTTTTACAAACAATCGGGGATGTTTATTTTTCTGTCTGCAATTTGAAAGAATATATTGCTGAAGATTCATTTGGAAAATGTGTAGTGCATAATTAATAAAGATGCAATAATAAGAACTGATGTGGATGCATTAAAAAGCATCAGAGCATGTTTACACTGGGATGAGTACATTCTTATATTATTCACCTTGTACAAACCCAATCTGCAAGCCCTCTGCAAGCTTCCCACCTTGTTTCAAGACTTTGGAGCATCCTAGTATTATCACAGTTACCTTTGTGGCAATTGAGGATCATACAAATTCACCTGCTCCATCAGTCCCCAGTAAAATCCCTAGCTAGATTACATTCACTCAGTCAAACACAAATTTTATGAATGAAACACAAGATTGAATATTGAAACTTTTATGGAACTCAGTTATGCAGACAAATTTCTGCATGTCATATGATCATTAGCTATATTATGGGGTTAAAACAATTGTTGGAAGCATCAGATAAAGGCATTTAGGAACATGGGAACAGGGGTAGTCCATTCAGCCCCACTAGCCTATTCTGTCATTCAGTATGATCATGGCTGATCTGCACCTCAACTCTATTTACCTATCTTTGGTCCATACTTATTAATTCTCTTCCCATCAAAAATCTATTCCACTCAATCTTGAAACTTTTCAACTGCCTTGTTGCACCTGTTATCTTGAAAGATTCAGCATTCAATACTGGAACTTTCAAATGCAACTGAAGGACAGTTTTCTGACTTTGTTCCATCAGCAGAAATTTCTCCTGCTAGCAATGTCAAATCAGGAACTTGCGTATGTGACACTCATTTTCCTGTCATTGGAAAATCACATGTTTTGCAGACCTGAATTTTCATATTCATTTCTGGCAGTTGGGAACCTGCTGGTAGCATGAAATTGTGATTTAGAGTGCTTTAAGAGGGGCTGCTGAGTGAAAAATAATACAAAATATTGAAATAAAATATGTCATGATTCAGAAAGTTCCATCTCAATTAGACTCCAACTGAATCAATCCACATTTCCAGGCTCAACACACTTAAATGGTCTGTATGAACATCAGGAAGGGCTCCTGTCTGGGAATCAGCATTTATTGCAAGTCAAGGTAAGGAAGCCAGGCACTTCTGCAGGCCTTAAGGGGCTGGGACAGTGTAAATTCCAAGTGGCTGCTTTGTGAAATTCCAGCTAAAGGATTGGCAACCCTCCTCGGCCTCCTTCTGAAGCCCCCTCCATCATTGATGTCAGTCTTCCGACAATTTGATTCATTCCACTAGACATCCAGAAATGGCTGAAGCGCTGAATACAGCAAAGGCTAAGAACCTTGTGCTCCAGAACTAGTTACACCCTTACCCAAGCTGTTCCACAACAGCTATAACATTGGCATCTACCCGGCAATGTGGAAAATTGTCCAGATATGTCCTGTTCAGAAAAGGCTGGACGAATCTCGATCATCTAGCCTATTACTGCCCTATCAGTCTACTCCCAATTATCAACAAAGTGATGGAAGGTGTTGTTGACATGCCATCACGCGGCACTTAGAGGGCACAAACCTGCTCGCCGATATTCAGTTCCATTCTGCCATCACCACTATGCTCCTAACCTCAAAACAGCCTTATCTGAACATGAACAAAAATGCTAAAATCCAGAAGTGAGGTGAGAGTGACTGTCCTTGATATTGATGGACCATTTGACAGAGTGTGACACGAAGGAGCCCTAGCAAAATTGAGATCAATGCGAATCAGGTGAATAACTCTCCATTGGTTAAGGTCCTACCTAGCACAAAGCTAAACAGTATTTGGAGATCAATCATCTTAGCCTAAGAACATTGCTGTAAGAGTTCATCAGGGTAGTGGCCCAGGCCCAACCATCTTCAGCAGTTTCATCGATGGCCTTCCCTCCAACTTAAAGTCAGGAGTTGGGATGTTCACTGATGATTGCAACGATGTTCAGTGCCATTCGCGACTCCTCAGATACTGAAGAAAATCAGTGTGGTCATTTACAGTGGGAGAGTGTGAGAGAAACAGGGGGGCCATTTACAGGGTGAGAGTTTGAGAGAAACAGTGTGGTCATCTACAGTGAGAGAATGTGAGACAAACAGTGTGGTCATTTACAGCAAGAGGGTGTGAGAGGAGCAGAGCTTTTAACAGCAAGAGAGTGTGAGAGAAGAGTGTGAGACCATTAAAGAACGCAAGAGGGAAAAAAGCGTGGAGAGCAGCTGCTTGGTGAGTAGGATTGGTGAGTATTTCTAGTCTTTAAGTAAGTAAGGTCTTTAGTTTGTGTTTAGATCTCTAGTCTTTTTTTCTCTTTTTCTTAAAGATAGCTTGTTAAGTATAAGATCGATTCTGTTGTGTATAAAAAATAATAATAAACTCTAAAGAGTGGGGATACTAGAGTAACTAATTAATAAACTGAATAAAATACGATAGCAATGGCAGGACGGGTGATGTGTTGCTGCTGCAGCACATGGGACAAGCTGGACACTAAGGTGATCCAGAGCGAACACATCTTTACCAAGCATTTGCAGCTCGAGAAACTTCAGATCCGAGTTAAGGAGCTGGAGTCCGAGCTGCAGACATTGCGCCACAACAGGGAGGGGGAAAGTTATCTGGACACTTTGCTCCAGGAGGCAGTCACCCCCTCAGGTTAGTTAACTTAAATTTGGTCTGTGATCAGGGACAGAAGGGTGTGACTGCAGGTGAAGCAGGTTTAGGGACCCAGGGGATAGCATTCAAGGAGCCTTGGCCCTTACAACTCTCCAACAATTACAAGGTTCTTGCAAGCTGTGTGGATGAAAGCGGGGACTGCAGGGAGGATGAGCAAACTGACCACGGCACCATGGTACAGGGAGCCATTCAAGTGGGGGGGGAGGAAATGGGAATGTAGTAGTGGTAAGAGACAATACAATTAGGGGGATAAAAACTGTTCTCTGCAGCCGTGAGCGTGAGTCCCAAAGGCTGTGTTGCCTGCCCAGTGCTAGGGTTAAGGACGTCTCCTCAGGACTAGAGAGGAACTTAGAATGGGAGGGGACGGGTCCAGTTGTTGCCGTCCATGGTAGTACCAACAACATTGGTAAGAGTAAAAAGGAGGTTCTGCTGAAAGAACTCGAACAGTTAGGAGCTAAATTAAAAAGCAGGACCTACAAGGTAATAATCTCAGGATTACTACCTGAACCACGGGCAAACTGGCATAGAGTAAATAACACCACGGAGTTAAATGCAGGGCTTAGAGATTTGTGTGGGAGGAATAGGTTTCAGTTCATGGGGCACTGGCACCAGTTCTGGGGTAGAAGGGAGCTGTTCCGGTGGGACGGGCTTCACTTGAACCGCACTGGAACCAGTGTCCTGGCAAACTGAATAACTAGGGCTGTAGAGAGGGCTTTAAACTGAATGGTGGGGGTTGTGGGGGAGGGTTCTGGAAAGGGGATACTTAGGCTTACAAAGCAAAAGGACATGGCAGCCTTGCAGGGCAACTATTTAGGTAATGATACCCAGAGTGTGATAGGAAGGGACAGATGCACAAATATACAAAACCAGCAGCAAATAGGGTCAAAAGGAGAAAAAATGGTAAAAAGGCAAATTATTGGCTCTTTACTTAAATGCACATAGTTTTCAGAACAAAATAAATGAATTAACGGCACAACTAGAGGTTAATGGGTATGATCCTATAGCCATTACAAAGACATGGCTACAAGGAGATCAAAGCTGGGAACTAAATATTCAGGGGTATGTAATTTTTTTGAAAGGATAGGCAGGAAGGAAAGGGCGGTGAGGTAGCTTTGTTAATACAAGATGGAATAAGTACGATAGCAAGAAAGGATCTTGGATCGGAAGATGTAGAATCCATATGGGTGGAGATAAGAAATAACAAGGAGAAGAATACACTGGTTGGAGTAGTCTATTGGCCCCCTAACGGTAGCTATACTGTAGGACAGAGAATAAATCAGGAGATAATGAGGGCATGCAAAAAAGGCAATGCATTAACCATGGGTGACTTTAATCTTCATGTAGATTGGGAAAATCAAATTGGCAGAGGTAGACATGAGCAAGAATGGATGGCAGGACACTCAAGGTGTCAAGAATTAGTACATTCTCTTAGATAATGTCACCACTTTGATCCCTTGTCTGTGACATCTTTTGATTATCTGCTCCTATCACTGCTTGCTTGTCCCTACAACCACCCCCCCCTCCAACTTCTCTCCCCCCCACCCCCCAATCCCCCACCTTAAACCAGCTTATATTTCACCCCTCTCCTAATTTTGCTCAGTTCTGTTGAAGGGTCATGAGGACTCGAAACGTCAACTCTTTTCTTCTCCGCCGATGCTGCCAGACCTGCTGAGTTTTTCCAGGTAATTCTGTTTTTGTTCTAGTCTTCCATGTTGGGCTCCAACTTCTCCACCCTCAGTCTCCCCTCTGCCTGCCATTGTCTAACAAATTTATTAGAATTCTTTGAGGAGGCAATGAGCAGGATAGATAAAGGGAAACCAGGAGACATAATATATTTGGATTTCCAAAAGGCATTCGATACGGTACCACACAGAAGGCTACTTAATAAGATAAGAGCCCATGGTGTTGGGTGTAGTATATTAGCATGGATAGAGGATTGGCTAACTAATAGAAGACAGAAAGTTGGAATAAGGGGGCATTTTCAGGATGGCAACCTGTAACGAGTGGAGTGCCACAAGGATCAGTGCTGGGGCCTCAATTATTTACTATATATATTAATGACTTAGATGAGGGAAGTGAATGTACTATCGACAAGTTTGCAGATGACACAAAAATAAGTGGGAAGTCAAGTGATGAGGATAACAGAAGGAGTCTACAGAGGGATATAGACAGGTTAAGTTAGTGGGCAAAAACTTGGCAGATGGAATATAATGTGGGAAAATGTGAGGTTATGAATTTTGGCAGGACGAATAGAGGAGCTGAATACTAGTTAAATGGAGAAAGACTGCAGAAAGCTACAGCACAGAGGGATTTGGGAGTCCTTGTGCATGAATTCCAAAAAGCTAACATACAAGTTCAACAGGTAATAGGGAAGGCACATGGAATGTTGGCCTTTATTTCAAAAGGAATGGAGTATAAAAATAAGAAAGTCTTGCTAAAACTATACAAGACACTAGTTAGACCACACATAGATTACTGTGAACAGTTTTGGTCCCCTTATCTAAGGAAAGATATACTGGCACTGGAGGCAGTCCAGAGAAGGTTCACTAGTTGATCCCAGGTATGGAGGGATTTTCTTATGAGGAGAGTTTGACTAGGCTGGGCCTGAACTCATTGGAATTTAGAAGAATGAGAGGCAACCTTATTGAAACATCTAAGATTCTTAGGAGGCTTGACAGGGTAGATGCTGAGAGGTTGTTTCTCCTTGTGGGAGAGTCTAGGACCAGAGGGCATAATCTCAGAGTAAGGGGGTGCCCATTTAAAACAGACATGAGGAGGAATTTCTTCTCTCAGAGGGTAGTCAATCTGTGGAATTCTTTACCGCGGAGGGCTGTAGAGGCTGGGTCGTTAAGTATTTCAAGGCGGAGATGGACAGATTTTTAATCAATAAGGGAATTAAGAGTTATGGGGAAAAGGCAGGAAAGTGGAATTGAGGATTATCAGATCAGCCATGATCTCATTGAATGACGGGGCAGACTCAATTGGCCGAATGGCTACTTCTGCTTCTACATCTTCTGGTCTTACGGGAACACCACACTGAAAGTTCTGCTCCAAGGCACACACCTACCTGACTTGCAACTATATCACCATTCCTTCACTGTTGCTAGGTCAAAATTCTGGAACTCCCTTCCTAACTGTACAGTGGATATGTACCTACACCAAATGGACTGCAGCAGTTCAAGAAGGCAGCTCACCACCACCTTCTCAAGGGCAAGTTGAGATGGGAAATAAATGCTGGCCTGACCAATGATGCCTAAATCCCAAGAAATAAGATGGAAATAATAAAAAAAAGCAGAGAACTCTGGAAATTAAAACAACCAGTTTACCTGAAAGCCCAGAAAGCTCATTGTCCCCTTATAAATCCACCATTATGAATGAACATTCTAATCCTTGTCTTCATGATGGTCTTTACAGGTGACCAGCTGATGGAATCAATGGAATTAAAAGTACATGCCTCATGAGGTCACTGCCATGCCTGTTACATTTAATTTAAATTCTCCCATCTCTGTACATGGACATTACACGGTGGAATGTCAGCCCAACATTCTCTACTGTCAGGTATTCATTTTTTTAATAAGGAACTTGATTTGGAAGATGGTAGTCAAAGACAACACACAACCAAAATATGAGGTTGGGAATTGCCATTGGTGAGGTTATGATGTGAATGCTTAGCATCAAATTTATTTCTCTGCTGCGTTAATACAGGTGTTAGTCCATTTAAAAATAAAAACCATGAGAATAAGCACAATGGTGGCATCAGTTCAATGTGGCTCTCATGAGGGTAACAATTAATGTCTTTCAGCAAAGGGAGAGAGCCAGGAGGCAGTAGAATGCAGTGTAAGCCTCAACAGCAGATGCATCAAGAGGATTGGATGTGTTTGGGCCAGAATTTGGAGGCTTATACTTCCATTGTTGTACAAAAGGCATGAGAGCGTGAATGTTGACAGGTTACCCAGCAGTCTTCATTATCTGTCAGAGGGATTCATGCTGATAATATGGTTAGGTGGCCATCAAGACAGGCTTCATTCTCCCCTTCTGGCTGTAGGAGATATTGGACATAGTGTCAAGGAATGGGTATAGATGGGTAGAGGAGTGCCCAACATTAGGACGTTCAACCTTCAGAGGAGATGGTGGAGCTGGCCAATGAGCAAGGCCACCAGGCAACCATGGATGGCGAAGCACGACTGTAGAGGAGGGGATGGTGAGGAGACCTCAAGTATGATGCCAACCACTGGGCAGAAGGGAGACACGTGTCCCAGAGGGATGGGAAGAAACATTGTGAATAATGTGAACCTAACTCTTTCTGTTCACTAATGCAGCTCCTCTCACTCCGAGTGACCAGTGACCCTGAAGTCCATCTTTGAGGAGAAGGGCTTTGAAGCCTCAGAGGGCGCACCATCACATCTTCCCCTAACACCCTCCACCAGCACAGATACAGTGGGTGTGCAATCGCGGTTAGAATAGGGCTCACAATCTGGTGAGCGCATCACAGGTAGGCGGAGCAGCAGATGGAGGCTGTGACAGCCGAAGGACTTGACAGTTGGATGACTGTTTGGACATCAGGCCCATGCTGAGCCCCAGGCTGGTGAAGGGCTTCTGGTCATCGCCACAATAAAGTTACTGGAGATGCAGCAACAAGCAGAGCTGCCAGAGACATTGCGCATTCATGCATATATAATGAAGGAAGCCATCCAGGCCATGAGTTCTGCCATGTCTCAGGTGGGCAAATTCTTGGATTTCTCAATGGAGGTGTTGGTGACAGTCATGGAGTGCCAGGTTCAGCAGACCAATCACTGTCTGCCAGGTATGCGTCCAGACCTGCATGCTGTCGCTCTGGCCAACTGCTATATGCAGCGGTAGCTAGGCGAGGGGGGGGTGTGAGGTGTCAGGGAGGTGTCATTGCACAACTGTAGGGTGGAGGTATACCAGCCAGCTGTTTCAAGGTGCTCCAAGGGTCAGCAACTGCTCCACAGCCTCTCTGCCAGTGACCTCAGTGCCTCCAGTAGGTGAGCTGAAGAGGATGCACCCATGCCAGAGCACATTGACATTCCAGGCCTCCAGGCCTCGGGTAACCAGAGGACAGTGGCCAAGGTCATTTTAGGCAATGGGAATTTGTACTCAGCAACCTGTTGCAGATTTCAGGGTCACATCATGTCATAAGTGAGAACTTGTAGTCACAAGAAGGTGTTCCAGTGTTGGATTACAGCATATATTAGTGTGTCATTAAATGATCTTGTTCACTTTATTCATGTACGGTGGATGGTTTTGCTGGTGTGACCTGGTTAGCTGGGCAACCACTTGCATAATAAGTGGTAAACCTGTATGGGTGAAGGGTAAGTATTGATAATTCAGTGACTGTGGTGGAAAGGATGAAGTAGCTTTACTGCTTTCATTAGTAATTTGATGTCAGGTGAACATGCAGTGCTCTCCTGGGTGTAAGGACAAGGCCCCATTGGTTTTGAAAGGCATTATCTTGCTGAAACCTGTTCAGAGTGAAAGACTCACAAGCCTCCCTCACGTGTCTCTCCATTACTCTGGTATCTGATCCTGAGACCCCGGTATGCAGGTCTTCCTGGTCTGATGCATCCTCTCCATCATGCTTGTCCTATGAGGAGTGCAGCTTCTCAATATCTGTGGCTGACAAATCCTCCCCTTGCTTCTCTGTGATATTGTGTAGGATGCAGAAGGCAATTATAATCCTTGACATCCTTTGAGGTGTACAATGTCATGGTCTGCCAGGACGGACCAGGCAGCAGAACCTCATTTTCAACATTCTGATGGTCTGCTCTATAACGGCCCTTGTGAAATCATGGGAAGCATTATACTACTCCCCAGCTGAGGATCGAGAGTTTCTGACTGGTGTCATCAGCCAGGTTTTGGGTGAATAGCCCTTGTCACCCAGAATTCATCCCAGCAGATGTGCAGGGCCCTCGCTTAACTGTGGGATCCGGGAGTTGAGAAGGATGCATGTATCATGAGAGCTCCCTGGGAATGTTTCTGGTGGTCGCAGACCAATTACTTAATGATTGAGTACAACCCTTTCCTGTCTATGAAGTTTGCAGGCTGATCCCAGGCAGCTCCAATCATCACATGTCTGCAGTTAATTCCGGCTTTTGGCCTTTTTAAATAGCACATTGGTGACCTCTCTGATGCAGTAATGTGCAGTTGCCTGTGAGATGCCACATATTTCCCTCATGGAGCCCTTGAAGAATTTCAATGCCACAGAGACCTTTAAAGCCATTGGGTTCCCCTCCAGTTCAAAGAGCTGCTAGTCATCCTGAAGGAGAGCACACAAGTCAGTGACTGACTCCCTTGACATCCTCAGCCATCTTTGGCATTGCCTGTCAATCATTTACAGGTAGTTTAGGACTAGCCTCAGTCTCTGCTATTTCCCCTTGTTGGCCTTTGGGCTGCTGTTATACATGACCCAATGCCATCCTTCCTCTAGTGCCGCTCCTCCTCCACCAGAGACTCCAGGAACACTGGGTGGACAAGACTCATTTTAGTTCCAGAAAGTGAACAGACAGCTGAAGCCAGTCAAAGCTGTGTCTTCCTTAGTTGACCTGGCTCTCAACCAGAATCTTGCACCTATGGACAAACGGTGATCACCCGGATTTTCGTCGATCACACCCTGGGGTCTTTGACAAACCCTGACCAGCCACAGCCTGGTCTTGCTTTCAATGTCCCTTGAACTCCCCTCGGTCACTCTTGATCCTCCCTGGATCACCCTTGACCTGCCCCACAATGATTCACAGCCTGCTTTCTCCTTTTCCATCCAAACTTTCCCTGTGCTGAAAGACAACACCAACTCGTTCAACTTCAACCTCCAAGTCTGCCTCACCTGCTCACCATCACCAGTTGCTGAAAGTGAAAGCCTGTGTTTCCCGTGCGCCTCCAACCTAATGACAAAGCTAGCATTTAATCACAAAAACTTGTCTTTTATTGCGTGTTCATTGCTTGCAAATCCATGACAATTACCTTCCCGCCATATGCCACTGGCACTGCCGTCTGCTTCCAACCCACTGCCGGGAGAATTCAGCACATCTGTCCCTACTACATTGGGGATTTGAAACTTCACTTCCCACCGTAATCAGCAAACCCGCTCACCTCTTTCCCCACTCCCGAGGCCAATATTAAATTCCACCAACGGTGCAGCAATAGTAACGAATGAAAGCAAAAGTTATGACAACAGTTGACAGTGAGAGGTATTCAAACCATTACAATGCTTCGTCAGTGACAGTAACTTCTAGTTTTGAATTAGGAAACGTAAGTAATAAAGGAACAAGTGAATATGGTATATAATATATGAATTATCACATAACTTGAATGGAATAACTGCAAGACTCTTAACCAGGGGTCTCACTACCCTCTAAGGTCCTCACCTCATACTTGGTATCAATGACACAAAACAAACTTTATGTGGAGAACTTTTATTAACCCACTAAGTAATAGTATGGACTTACAACACCAGTTGCTTTGTGAGACCCGTGTGCAGGAGCTCGTTCCTAGGTGGTCAGACTGCTGAATGAATTCCTCCACACAACTTCCAGTGACTGACCAAGTCATGCATCCTGGCTGCAGCCTCAATGTCCTTGGAAGCTGAGGCTTTATACCCGTTTCTGACCCTGGTGTCTTAGCATACAAGGTAATGTCTAAATCGAGTCATCCAATTGGATTATCAATCCCACCTTGACCGTGCAAAGACAACCTGCACATGGTAATATCCCATTCTCAGCAGAGTGTGTTTCCAGGTACCTGCCAGCAATGGATTTTGTACCTTGTTAAGGCAGGAAGAAAGTCATTCACACATACCCGAGAGGCCATTGTCTAGGTCAGGGTGTAATCAGGGTTTCTGGTGATTAGCCAACGCCCCAGTGACATGCCACGACACGGCTATGTGTGTATGTGTGTGTGTGTGTGTGTCTGTGTGTGTGTGTATGTGTGTGTGTTTGTGTGTGTGTGTGCACGTGTGTGTCTGTGTGTGTGTGTGTGCGTGTGTGTGTCTCTGTGTGTGTCTGTGTCTGTGTGTGTGTCAGTGTGTGTGTGTGTCGGTGTGTGTGTCTGTGCATGTGTCTGTGTGTGTGTGTCAGTGTGTGTGTGTGTGTGTGTCAGTGTGTGTGTGTCAGTGTGCATGTCTGTGCGTGTGTCTGTGTGTGTGTGTCGGTGTGTGTGTGTGTCGGTGTGTGTGTATATCCTTGTGCACTCCTTATTTTTTATAAAAGTTCCACAAAAGCCTCATTGTTGATGTCTTTGGTCAGAAATCTTCATCCGATGTCCTCCTCACTCCATGTTCCTACCAAAACAAAAACAGAATTACCTGGAAAAACTTAGCAGGTCTGGCAGCATCGGTGGAGAAGAAAAGAGTCGACATTTCGAGTCCACATGACCCTTCAACAGAACTGAGTATAGTTAGGAGAGGGGTGAAATATAAGTTGGTTTAAGGTGGGGGGCGGGGGGAGAGAGAAGTTGAGGGTGGGGTGGTTGTAGGGACAAGCAAGCAGTGATAGGAGCAGATAATCAAAAGATGTCACAGACAAAAGGATCAAAGAGGTGTTGAAGGTGGTGATATTATCTAAGAAAAGTGCTAATTAAGAATGGATGGCAGGACACTCAAGGTACAGCTCTAGTGGGGGTGGGGTGGAAAGACTGACAAGGTATTAGAATTTTATCTCCATGTTCCTACCACCCAGTTCTGAGCTCAGGATGTTGGTCAACCTCACAACTGGTTACGTTTGAACGCAAGTCTAAAGATAAGACAAATTAATAAAGAAAGAAAGAAAGGTGGCCTTATAGCATGACAGAAATACACAAAATAGCAAGATGCCTTAGACAACTCATTAAATAGAGTGGAGTGTAAGCATAGGATAGAATTGGACCACTCTGAGGCCGAGATCATTAGGAGCCAGAATCAATAGGAAACATGAAGAAATCTTCTGTCATTTTGCAATCACTAAAAAGCATTAACTCATCCCCTCCCCACACCCCAAATCACCAAGCCCTACTGCAATTATTTAATTGATTACAAGTACAAATGAAATGACTCCTACCTTGAGGAATTATAATCACTTGAATGTTTTGTCTGTCCTTGATGTTCTGTTCAGATATGTCCATCTACCATTTAGAAATCATTGTTTTTTAATCACCGGGTATCATTTCAAACATATATTACTCAGAATGACACCACAATTCATCACAATGATACCAGAACTTAAAAGGTAAAATTTTGAGGGAAACTTGCATAAACCTGGAATGATAGACACATACAACTAATTACTACTGTTAATATAGATAATGGGTAGTGTCCTATGCCCAACCATCTTTAGCTGCTTCATCAATGACCTTGCATCATAAGGTCAGAAGTGGGGATGTTCACTGATGATTGCACAATGTTCAGCACCATTCACGATTCCTCAGACACTGAAAGTTCATTTCCAAATACAGCAAGACCTGCACAATATCCAGGCTTGGGCTGACAAGTGGCAAGTAACATTCACACAACACAAGTGCCAGGCAATGACCATCTCCAGCAAGAGAGAATCTAACCATTGCCCCTTGACATTCAAGGGCATTACCATCACTGGGGCCTCCACTGTCAACATCCTAGGGGTTGCCTTTGACCAGAAACTGAGCTGGACTAGTTATAAAAATACTGTGGCTACATGAGCGGGTCAGAGGCTAGGAATCTTGCGACTAGTAACTCACCTCCTGACTCCCCAAAGCCTGTCCACCATCTACAAGGCATAAGCCAGGAGTGTGATGTTATATTCTCCACTTGCCTGAATGAGTGCAGCTCCCACAACACCCAAGAAGCTTGACACTGTCCAGGACAAAGCAGCTGCTTGGTTGGCGCTGCATCCACAAACATTCACTCCCTCCACCACCGACGCACAGTAGCAGCAGTGTGTACCATCTACCAAATGCACTGCAGGAGCTCACCAAGGCTCTTTAGACAGCACCTTCCAAACCCACGACTGCTACCATCCTGAAGGAAACGGGCAGCAGATAGATGGGAACACCACCACCTGGAAGTTCCCCTACAAGCCACTCACCATCCTGACTTGGAATTATATCACCGTTCCTTCACTATCACTGGTTCGAAATTCTGGAACTCCTTCCCTGACAGCACTGTAGGTGTACCTACACCACATGGACTGCAGTGGTTCAAGAAGGCAGCTCACCACCACCTTCACAAGGGCAATTAGGGATGGGCAATTAATGCTGGCCCAGCCAGTGAAGCCCAGGTCCCATGAACAAATAACAAAAAACCTAAACAAGGTGTTTAAAATGATATAAGGATTCAATATAGACACAGGAACTGCTTCTGGTGTGGGAACCTAAAACAAGTGATTAGAGCTTGGCCGTTCAGGAGTGAAATGAGGAAGCACTTTTTCACGCAAAGGGTAGTTGGGATATAGAAGTCCTGGCCAAAACGGCTGGGTTCATTAAATTTTCAAGACTGAGTTGATAGAGTTTATTTAGGAAAGATATCAAGGGATATGAATCTAAGGTGAATAAGTGAAGCTGAGATACAGATCAGACATGATCTAATTGAATGGTGGAACAAGTTTGAGGGGCTGAATGGTATACTGTGGTTCCCATGCTGAAAGGAGCAAATTAAATAGGAAAGCCCTGCTGCAAATGAAGCAGCATCGAAAGATTCAGGGTGTTGAATGGATTCAGGGCTATAAGAATAGGCTGAAAATTGTTTGGAGTTGAATTGTTATGACTATAATTACAGGCTTTACATTCATAAATGTGTTTCTTTTTTGGAAGCACAGCTGTCAACCTTGAGTCAGTCATTGTTAGGTTGAGGAAAGCCCAGGAATAAAAAGGATGCTGATGGCTGCTCTTTTAATCCAGCTGCAGGCTGACTAAACTGGTTGCTGGTGTCAGCTGAGCATGAAATAGGGTCTGCATCTGTCAGGTCTTCATGATGAAGCATTGCAGTGGTATTAATACCTCTCTCATTGTCAAGTGCTGTAATAAAATTTGCTTTCATTTGTTACTGTTTACTGCACTTGAAAAAAGGCAACAATTTTTTCACACCTGATGTCTCACATCAAATTCCATGCATTTCTATATTCTCTTTCGATAACTTGATTTTCTGTCCAACTTCCTCAGTGTTGCTTAAAACGCCCAAGAAGCAGAGAAAACATTTGATTCCGAGCAGTTCTGCATGGTGACTAAAGTCATCCCACAACAAATCTTGTGCCCTAATTACAACAGGGACAATTTGATCCAGATACCCCATTGGTGCTATTGTGGGTTGGGTGAGCTTGTTTGTTTCTCAGGCTGTGATTTCTCCAAGTAAAAGATGTTTATGTGCAGCAACAATCAGGTGAAATTTATGCATGCTTCATTAAAGGCTACAAAAGCATAGCAATGAATACAAAATGGCTGCTGGCATAAAATGCCTGGTTTTTTATGGCACTAACTCCAACTTACATTCATATAACACCTTTAATGTGGTAAAAACAGCCCAAGGCACTTCACAGGAGTGTTATGAGAAAAAATTGGCACTGAGCCACATAAAAAGATATTAGGACAGGTGACCAAATGCTTGGACAAAGGGGTAGATTTTAAGGGAAGTTTTAAAGGAAGGACAAGATGTAGAGAGGTGGGGAATTTAGGAAGGGATTTTCCGAGCTTAGATCCTCTACAGTGAAGGCATGGTCAACAGTTGTAAAGTGATGAATTGGAGAAGTGCAGACATGTCCAAAGTTTGTACGGCGATAGATGGTTGTAGACATAGGACATAGATTTAGGGTTTGAGAGCTTGAGCAGCAGCCGGTGTCACTGTTGCTGCTATGACATTGAGAGCCATGTAGGTAGCACATTTCTTGAGGTGGTCATCTGCAACTTAAGGGCGTGCAAACAGAGGGGAAATGGATGACCAGACAACTAAGGAGGACAAGGCAGCTGGTGCAGGATTCTGAAGAAGGGTCATATGGACTCAAAACGTTAACTCTGTTTCTCTCTCCACAGATGCTGTCAGACCTGTTGAGTTTTTCCAGCAGTTCCTGGTTTTGGTGCTGGGGTCTGTTGAGTGCATCTTGCACTTCAACCAGTATTCAGTTCTAAATATTGCTGAGATTTATGGTTTCTCTAGGGTATACAGCCAGAGCCAAATCCATGATACCATGGTGGAGGGGGGGCAGCCTCATTGTGTAGAGGGAGGAGAGGAAGAAGGTCAAGAATGCAGTTGCGATAGATAATTCAATAGCTAGGGGAATAAACAAGCATTTCTGTGGCCACAGGCATGATGCCAGGATGGGATGTTGCCTCCCTGGTGCCAAGATATCACAGAATATTTTGAGACAAGAGGGTGAACAACCAGATGTCATTGGTATCAATGATATCGCGAGGAAGAGGTATGACGTCCTGTATGCAGATTTCAGGGACTTAGGAAAGAAAAGTGAGATCTCAAAGATAATTATTCCTGGTGCCACATGCTAGTGGGTACAGACATAGAAGGATGGAGCTGATGAATACATGGCTGAAGAGATGGAACAGGAGGGAGGGCAATAGATTTTGGGGGCATTGGGACCAGCTTTGAGGGAGGTGGGAACTGTGATCACCAGACAGGTTGCATATCAACAGGGTTGGCACTGATACCTTGGCAAGAAGGTTTGCTAGTGCTGTTGGGAGAGTTTAAATTTATTTGGCAGGGAACTGAGAGTACATTCAGAAAGAAGAGAAGCCAAGCTGGAAATTGAAGGCAGAAAATTAATAAATGAATATGAAAGGTTGGGAAGACAAAGGCTAGAAAATAGACAACAAAGAAATTATTCAATGATTAGTTGTATGTATTCATTGCAAGGATTCTAATAAATAAGGCAGGTGAACTGAGAACAAGATAGATATTTGTAAGGATGACATAGTTTTGCTGAAAAAAGATTTTTTGTGGAAGCCTTGACCACTCAGGGTCAAGCTGTTTGGTTTAAATTTCAAGCAACGTTTAGCAGTTAATTGTCAGACACCATCAACTTTTTCATTCTCCTTGGAGACACCTCTATCAATCAGAGTTTATTTGCTAACCAATCAGCAGTCTCTTCTCATACAATATAAATTTGTTGTTTCCCATACATTAATTTTCTTGTGAATTGTCCTGATGAGTGCAAGATGAAAAGCTTCAACAAAAAGTCTATTTTTTCAGCAATACTCAAGTTCTGTACTAGCAAATGACTATTTAGACATCATAGTTATCACTGAAACATAGCCTAAAGGCAGGTAGGAATAGTAACTTAACATTCCTGGTCTTGGGGTTTTCAGACAGGATAGAGAGGGGTATAAAAAGGATTGGGGTTGCAGCATTTGTTAAAGAATCAATTACAGTGATGAGGAGGATTGATGTGCTAGAAAGGACAGTAAGTGAAGCCATATGGATTTAACTGAGGAATAAAAAAGGTGCAAAAACACTGCTGGGAGTATACTATAAACCCTCAGCATGAGGGAGATAGAAGAGGGAATATGTAGGCAAATTTCTGAGAAGTGCAAAAACAATAGAGAAGGGGATTTCAACTACCCGAATATAAATTGAGATACAATCAGTGTAAAAGGTAGAGACTGGAAATTCCTAAAATGCATTCCGAAGAACATTTTCTAGTCAGTACATAGCAAGAGGGGGCAGTTGTGCATTTAGTTTTAGGGGCTGAATCTGGATAGGTGGAAAGAATATCAGTGGGAAAGTATTTTAGTGGTAGTAATTATAATTAAGTTATATTTAGAGTAGTAATGGAAAAGAATAAAGATAATCAAGGGTAAAAGTCTTAAACTGGGGAAAGGCCAATTTTACTTAAGCTAAAATGTGATTTGGCAAAAGTGGACTGGAAACAGCTACTTGAAGGCAAATAAGTGTCAGAAAAGTGGAAAGCATTCAAAGGGGAGTTAAAGAAGATTTAGAACTTATATGTTCACACAAAGGAAAATGGCAGGACTCCCAGATCTTGACCCCCACACCTGGATGTTAAGAGCATACAGAGGACCATCTACAAGATGCACTGCAACAACTCACCAAGGCTCCTCCAACAGCACCTTCCAAACCCACAACCTCTACCACCTGGAAGGACAAGAGCAGCAAAGGCATGGGAACACCACCACCTGCAAGTTCCCCTCCAAGTCACACACCACCCTGACTTGGAACTATATTGTCATTCCTTCACAATTGCTGGGTCAAAATCCTGAATCTCTCTTCTTAATAGCAACGTAGGTGTACCTGCAACACATGGACTGCAGCGGTTCAAGAAGGCAGCTCACCACTGCCTTCTCAAGACAATTATGGATGGACAATGAATGCTGGTCCAGCCAGCGTTGCCCCATTTCCATGAATGAATTTTTAAAAATGGATATGGTAAAAAAGGAAGGCTTATGTCATTTCAAAACTGCAGAATGCCTAGAGGAGTATAAAAAGTGTAGGGGTAAAATTAAACGGAAATTAGGGAAGCAAAGAGAGGGCATGAAAAAATATTGACAAGACTTTCTGGGACACTGTGTCAAGATTTCACCAATATTTGAACAACAATTATTTTTGGACATCTTCAGAGGACTTCACCTAAAAAATAATGAGCGCTTTGCTACTTCACTTTATTGGGCACCTTGTTGGAGGCATCAGAAGAAAGTGAGTGAGTGCTTGGTTATGAGCATCTTCCTTGGGCTCTCCCTTTGTGAAGGAATGCAGCTATAAATATGGTGTTATATGATTAAAAAGTGATTCTTCAATGAACTAGGAATTAAAAGTTAAAAGCAAAATTCATCTGCTAGACAAAGGTTCAGAAGTTTATATTTGCCTGGGCATAATTGTGTGTTCAAGGAAAACAACATCCTGTGGCATAGGATATGGTGCATTCCCTAATACAAGGTAGTCCCTGAAAAACAGGAACTGGCCTTTACATCACCTCAACAAGGCATTGATAAATAGTAAGATATCACAAATCACAATCTAACAATGGATAACCTTAATGATGCCCCTAAATCACTTGTCAACTGAATTCTGGAAACTAAGTGTAGCAAGGAAGTGACCACCATCTGCACCTCTCTGTTTTCTTGCAAGATGTTGACTAAAACAAAGGATGTTGTCCAGCATCTGTGCTCACATGCTTCCTGCTGGTTCAGCTCTTTTATGGTATAAATATTGGAACTACACAGTAGGATTTTTAGATGCACTGGATTCACTCCAGCACCTCTGACAGTAAAGGTATAGCTGCTGTAGTGTCGCAACAATAGTTCTCCCTTAATTTGGATACAGATACCTAACTAGTCTCTGTAGCTTTCTACTGAGGGATTGAAGGTAAATACACTTTAAATATTGATGAATGAATTAAATATCTCTCTATAACATGATGTAAACTTAAGACTTGGATTCTCAAATAGCAACAAGGTTATACTTTCTTTTCCTAGAACTATCGATCTTACAATTGACTTATCATCAAATTTGAATTGCATGCTCAATTATTTAATGAAATCTCATATAATTTAGAAAATATATTGCCTCATATAGTTTTCTGTATCCAACCTCAAAGACCCATCTCCATTTACTCTTCAGTGACGAAGTACATTGTTGAGGAGAGGTGACTGGACCCCCATAATATCAGGGCTGCTATAATCTAGCTAACACTTGTTAGAAAGGCTAACTGGAGGACAGTAATATTCGCTGGAGGTGCCTTTCCTTCAGGAGTGTTAGATCAGTTCTTCAGAACCATTTAAGTGTCTCTGAGGTCTGTTTTCTCAACCCTAAACTCTCTGAGAACAATAAAACAGCAGTAATAGGTCTTGTCCAATCCACAACTCCAACCACCCCCCACCACCCCCCACCGCCCCACCACCCCCCACCACCCCACCACCCCACCCCCCCCCACCCCGGCCAACCCCCGGTGGAATTCAGCTCTCTGCTCTTTTCAACTGAATAACACACACAGTAACATAGGGCGGAATTTTCCCCTCCTGCCAGCGGCAGGTTTCATGGCGGGTGGGAACAGAAAATTTGAAGAGAGGCCATAAATCAGATTCCCACTGGCAGGAAAAAGTTGGGAATTTTCCCCTCAACCCTTTCATGGCGGGTTGATGGCAGGTCGGATTTCCTGCTGATTCATGCCGGGAAAGCCATTTGCTTTCATTGTCATGTCATAAATTCGCATTAAAAACGCTACTCACCGGAATCAAGATCCACCCTCCAATCTTGTGGAATTCAGCTCAGTTTAAAACATGTTTGGAAATGGGTGGCATGCATCAGTCAGCCCTCACTTCACTTGTGACTTAGAGGTGAGTTTTTTTTAAATTTATTCATGGGATGTGGGTGTCACTGGCTAGGCCAGCACTTATTGCCCATCCCGAATTGCCCTTGAGATGGTGGTGGTGAACTGCCTTCTTGAACCGCTGCAGTCCATGTGGTGAGAAGTGGTGGTGTAGTGGTATTGTTGCTGGACTAATAATCTAGGGACCCAGGGTAATGCTCTCGGGACCTGCATTTGAATCCCAGCATGGCAGATGGTAAAATTTTAAATTTGTAATCTGGAATTAAAAGTCTAATGATGACCATTAAGCCATTGTCGTAAAAGCCCATCTGGTTCACTAATACCCTTTAGGAAAGGAAATCTGCTGTCCTTACCTGGTCTGACCTACATGTAACTCAAGACCCTCAGCAATGTTGTTGACTCTTAAAATGCCACTTGGGCTGGTGGTGGGTAATGGACACATGGTTGGGGGGTGGAAGGGAATGATGGCAGATGGAGGGGAGACTGAGGGTGGGGCAGCTGGAGCCTGACATGAAAGACTAGAATGCAGACACACAAGATAGTGGATGGGAATCAAACTGTATAAATGGAAGGTGATATACACAGACCCAAAATAAGAAGGGGGGATTTTGTTAGTGTGGCACAAGAGGGATGGGTCGCAGAGACTGTGTTGTGCTCAGTCAGTCATGATGGACCGGGGCAGCTTGGTGTACCCAAACCACATGGGCTGCAGTGGTTCAAGAAGGCAGCTCACCACAACCTTTTCAAGGGCAACTAGGGATGGGCAGTAAATGCTGGCCCAGCAGCAAAACCCACATCTCATGATTTAATTTAAAAAAAGCTCATTGAAAGACTGTCATAGCCCCTGGTTTGTGCCCAGTAGCTCAAAGCGAGAGAGTAAAGGCAGCCCTGGGGCTTTGAGGACCTCAAAGTCAAGGTGATAAATTAAAGGCAGTCCTGGAGCTTTGCGGGCCATGCCACATGACTATATGGGGCACGCATGTTGTACTCCTGCTCCAGGGACGGGGTCAAGGCCTCTGTGCTCAATTGGGATAAGACACGGCTTGGTGTGCAGGGCATGTTCACAGTCGGTGACGATCTGGCTCAGTACTGGGCTGCAGATGGTATGGTCATGGTTAGGGGAGGCATCTGTAACCTGTAAATAGGAAAAAAGCATAATAAAATGGAAGGGAGGGGAGGGGAGGGGGGTCTCCTCTGTATATGACCGTGCACACAGCCTCCAGATAGGGAGGGGTGAGATCCGCATGGGGCATGGAGGCATCACCAGTGATGGGTTCAGGGTGGAGGGCTGGAATGGGGTGGGGGGTGCTGGAATATCTACCACAATGACACTGGGTTCCAGGGTTACTTGGGAGGCTGGAGAATCAGTGAAGGGAGGTCTGCCTGCACATCATGAGGTTCCAGGAAGATTGGAAGGACCCTAACACTGACAGGCAGAGGGTCGAAGCTGGTTTCAAAATAAAAATGGAGCACACCATCTTGAATCCATGAAGTAATGGTGCAGCTCAAACTCGAAACTAGAAAAGAATCTGTATGGGAGGGGTCTGAGGCAGCATGGGAGAAGTGCACGGCTTGACTAAGGTCAGACTCAGACTTTTTAGAGTCACAACATTGAAATAGGATCTGAGCTGAGAGAAAAGAGGAAGAATTCCTTGAGAAGGTGCAATTGGAGCCAATGCATTTTAGTTGCACATTAACAAGAGACTGCAGGTGTCATTGTCTTCACAAGACAGTTGCTCCATTTGAGCATTAAGAGGGAGGAATGTGAGAATGAAAAATGCAGGCAACTGTTAACAAGGCACAGGTGCTGCATATCTGCCAGATCATCAGTGAAAGCCTCTAATGGACTTTCTCCAATTGGCATGGATAACCGGCCAAAGAGCATGCAGCCATTATCATGTGCAAGTTAACCTTAATCAGTATAGCAGGTCAGAGATTATAGGAGTGCATTTGGGTAAGGTTGGTATCTCGATCACCTAGACCTGTGAGACTATATCAATGAGAAGCTAGTAGAGCAGCTGCAGCACTAAGGCAAGTCATTGACTTTCTGTTTGCGAGTGGGAGGTCTATTATATTAGTCCAGCATTCATTAATATGTTGCATCTATCAGTCCACAGAGAGATGGAGAATTGAATAATGAGCCTGTACTCAATGCTGCCTCCTTGGCGGCAAGGATCTGATTGAGGACACGAAGAAGAGCCCAGCCCTGACTAGTGCAGTTTCAAGGGGAGGCCCCACCTGAGGCCCATGCTCCAGGGGAGCCCCAGCAAGAACCAGAGGATGGTGAGGTTTGACCTATCCCATGAAGGTGACTTGCACGACCAAGGACCTACCGAAGAAGGCTTTCCTATCTGGCGATGAGTGAAAGGCAATGCTATGCATGTCTATGCTTGTTAAGAGATGTGGTGGATCATATATGCCACATTCTGCGGGAGGATCTAACACCCCATGGACTGGGAGGACATCTCTGCCAGTGCCTCTGAAGGTCTCCTCAATTTTTTTGCCTGCGGATTGTTTCAGGGATCCGCAGGGTATCTTTACGGCATCTCACAGTCCTCAACATGTAAATGTATCATGGAGGTGACAGATGCCCTCTACAATAAGGTTCATCATTATATAATGTTCACACTCAATGAAGCTAGCCAGGCTGCTCGATTTCATGGGTTTGCAGCTATCTTAGGCTTCCCTAGAGTTCAGGGTGCAACCAGTTGTATACATTCACGTTTGTGCCAGGTACCCTGAGAGTTCCCATGACTCATACATCCTGAGTCACTCCCAGGTGCCTCACATATTGGAAGGGCCTGAGTGATTTCAGGGCTGGTTGTCTGGGGATAAAGGGTACCCACTCATGACACCCATGCATTGTTCTCAGAGTGTGCCTTGGAGGAGAGATACAACGAGGTGCATAGGGCAACACGGTCCATCATTGAGCAGACCATTGGCACCCTGAAAATGTGCTTCTGATGTATGGACCACTCAGGTGGGGCTCTGCAGCACTTTCTATGGAGGGTGTCGCACATAATCGTAGTCTGTTTCACCCCTCACAACCTGACAATTCTAAGGGGGGATCCCTTGCTAGAGGGAGATACAGGGGATGCTGAGAGATCCTTGAATGATGAAGAGCAGGAAGGGCAAGAAACTGAAGAGGGAGATGAGGGTCAGCTTCTACGTGACCATGTTATTGAAGAAGCACAACATGGAAGATATGCCCGTGCCACACTGATAGCCACAAGATTCCGGGGGGAGTAAGATGCAGGCGATGGTACATGATCACATTCCTCCAGTCCCTTAATGCCATGCCAGTGCACCGAAAGGCTTTTATAACCAGTAACATCAAAAGCAAGGCAGAATTCAAACTTGCACCTTCAACCCTTACTATTCACAAGGCTCTAATCTTTGGAAAGGTCAGCGATGAACCCTGTATCCGTGCGCTCTGGGAAGTGAAAGTTGGTACAGCAGCGCAAACCCTCATCAAAGGACTTGACGCAGTCATCGCGACCTTAATGAGAAACTTTTAGCGGACACTGAGATGTGCACATGATTGGAGAGACCAGCATAGCTGCAGGTTTTGTGCTTTGGCACTACCAATGAAGAGGTACAATTACACTAACCCTCCAAGGCTATCGAGCAGGCCTAACTCCATTTTGTCTTGTAAGGAGTAGAGGTTAATAACGCATTTTGCAAAAACGTCCAATAAAGAGTTTGACACTTCTCCCTGTCCTAACAGGAGAGACTCATCACATAAACATGAGGCTCGCAAAGGGAGGTGAGCACTGAGTGGGAGCATAGCTCACCCTTGCAGTAAGAGGGCACATAGATACACGTGTATGATGTTTTCAAATAATGAGACCATTCTCATGTACAGTAAATTTACATATGTGTATGATATATACAGTTATTGAACACTTGTGATCCATAAGTGATGTCAAAATTTCTTAATTTTTCTAATCCTACCACTACATCTGGGTGCAACCCTGACATCCGCAGCAGAGGTGGAGGCAGTCTGCTGGCTGCAGCACCCTGTTGTCTGAAATGACCTTGGCTGATGCTTTCTGGAGGCCCAGTGACTTGGGGGTCCTGGTCTGATAAGGGTCTCCTGCTCAGGGGCAGATGCACCTTGCTTGGCCTGAGTAGCTGAAGGTGATGGGGTTACAGACAGAGGGGATTCTAATTTGTTGGACATCCTTGGAACGTCCCGTGTAGAGGTCCCCAGGGTGTCCAGCTGACAGTCATGCACCCTGTGGGTGCCCGAGGGCCCCTCCCTGACTCCTTGAGGAGCAGGGGCACCTGGAGGGAGTTTGACGTGCCCGGCCCCCTTCTCGCCTAGTCACTGATGGATCCCACTAATGCCGATAGCAATCCTGATCGCTACATGAATTAGTACAGTCTCTGAGGTTTTAACTAAATTTGATAGAGGAGTGGGTACCAAGCTGAAACATTAGACAGAAGAAACAAGTTTCACAGAAGAATGGGAGCAGCGAATAGCATGTGAGGGATCAGATAGGAGATACATTCTAAGTAGTTTAAAATGGGCTAGGAGAGCATGTACATAAATATATGGACTTTGCTAAATAGGTTTGGTGAGCTGAAGACACAAATCGCCACATAGGACAATGATGATGACAGAAACCTGGCTCAAAGAAGTAGAGGATTAGGAACTTAATATTCCTGGTTACAAGGTATTCAGGGAAGAAAGGGAAAGAAAAACAAAAGGAACGGATGGCAATATTAATAAATAAACTTTATAGCACCGGTGAGGGATGCTGTACTTGAGGGGTCAAAGGCAGGATTGCCTATAAAAGAACAATAGAGGAGCTACTATGCTACTGGTGTATACTATAGGCCACAAAAGAGGTGGTAGGAGACAGTGGAGCAAATTTGCAGGCAACTTATAGTCAGATATAAGAACTATAGAGCAGTCATAATTGGGGACTTCAACTTTCTCTATGTAGACTGGAATAATACTAAAAAAAAAGGAAGAATAATTCCTGAATTTTTTTACAAGAGAACTTTATTGATCATGGTGTTTCCATACCAATGAGGAAGGAAGCAGTGGTAGATCTAATTCTGCAGAATCAAATGACAAAAGTGAAGCATGTTTCATTGCAGGAGCATCTGGAGAAAAGCAATTTATAAGAATTATGGAAAAGGAAAATGAACAATCAAGCATAAAAATACTTAACTGGAGAGGGATTAATTTTGGTGACTTAAAAAGGGATCCTGACCATGGGAATCAAAAATTGGTAGATAAAATAGTAACTGAAAAATAGGAAGACTTCAAAGAGGTGGTTTGGTACACAACAGGCACATTCCCAAGAGGGGGATTCGCACTGGGCTGCGCACTGGAACTATTTAGATAAAGAGGCAGTACGAAGTTTGCATGCAGCCCAAGTCAATGGGACTGACCACAGGGAGATCACACATCAAGATCCGCCCATCCAAAAACATACTTTGACAAATTTTTCCCTTTGAGTGCCTCAGTGATAATTTTTCAATCTGATTGTTTGAAAAGACATGTGGATCTTGCTCTGTTCACACATGTCAGGAATCCCTATAGAGGAACCACTCTGAAAAGTATCTGTCATAGCCATACATTGTCATTCAAAAGTCCTCAAAAGGTCTTTGAGGAACTTTAAGAATGCTGAACAGTGAAAACCTTTCTTTACTGTTGAATGCATAGCTCAAAAATTGGCAGGGGAGAAATGGCACTGGGACAGCCTTCACCAAAACCACATTGGGACCTATGCCCTGGCAAATTGCATAATGAAGGCTTAGAGGAGGCTTTAAGCTAAATAGTTGGGAAGGCAGAGGGTTCACATAAGGGAACAGTTGAAGAGGAAAGACAAGGGAATAGCGCAGGGTAGCAATGTGTGTGACAGGAAGGAAAAGACCATACAAACTTAAGAGTGCACAGCAAATAAGATCAGAGTAGGTAAAAATGGTAAAAAGACTGAATTAAAGGCTTTTTATCTGAATTATGCAACAACAAGATGGATGAATTGATAGCACAAAAAGGAACAAGTAAGTATGATATGATAGCCATTACAGAGACACAGTTGGAAAGCGACCACAGCTGGTAGCTCTTAATTCAAGGGTATTGGACATTTCAGAAGGACACGAGGAAAGGAAAAGGAGGTGAGGTAACTCTGTTTTTCAAGGATGGGATCAGTACAGTAGTGAGAAATGATGTTGGCTTGGAGAATCAAAATGTAGAATCAGTTTGGGTGGAGATAAGAAATAACAAAAGGAACAAGTCACTGGTTGGAGTAGTTTATATACTCCCTGATAGTAGCTACACTGTAGGACACAATACAAGTCAAGAAATAATGGGGGCTTGTAAGAAAGGCACTAGATTAATCATGTGAGATTTTAACCTTCATACAGACTGGACAAATCAAATTGACAAAGGTAGCCTGGAGACTGAGTTCAAAATGTAATTTTGACAGTTTCTTAGAACACTGCATTCTGGAACTAACCTGGGAACAGGCTGTTTTAGGCCTAGTAATGAGTAATGAGAGAGGATTCATTAATGACCTCATAGTAAAGGATTCTCTTAGCAAGAGTGATGATAGAATTTCACATTCAATTTGAAGGCGAGAAATATGGGTCTGAAACCAAAGTAATAAAAATAAATAAAGGCAATTAAAAGGGTATGAAGACAAAGTTGGCTTTTTAAAAATTATTTCATGGGATGTGGGCATCATTGGCAAAGCCAGCATTTGTTGCCCATTATTAATTGCCCTTGAGAAGATGACAGTGATCTGCCATCCTGAACCACTGTAGTCCATTTGGCTTAGGTAGTCCCACAGTGCTGTTAGGAAGAGATTTCCAGGGGTTTGATCGTGCAACATTGAAGGAATGATGATATAGTTCCAAGTCAGGATAGTGTGTGACTTGGAGGGGAACTTGCAGGTGGTAATGTTCCCATACATCTACTGCACTTGTCCTTCTAGATGGCAGATGTTGCAGGTTTAGTGAGTTGCTGTATAGTGCAAACTGCTGCCACTGTGCATCAGTGGTGGAGGAAGTGAATCTTTATGTTGGTGGATGGGGTGCCAATCAAGTGGGTTGCTGTGTCCCGGATGGTGTCGAGTTTCTTGAGTGTTGTTGCAGCCACACTCATCCAGGCAAGTAAAGTGTATGCCATAATACTCCTAACTCTTGTGCTTTGGGGAGTCAGGAGGTGAGTTACTTGCCTCAGAATTCCCAGTATCTGATCTGCTCATGTAGCCACAGTATTATATAATATGGCTGGTCCAGTTCAGCTTCTGGTCAATGGTAACATCTAGAATGTTGATGGTGGGGGATACAATGATGGTAATGCCGTTGAATGCTAAGGGGAGATGGTTAGATTTTTCCTTGTTGAAGATGGTCATTGCCTGACACCTGTGTGGCACAAATGTTACTTACCACTTACCAGCCAAGCCTGAATATTGTCCAGGCCTTGCTGCATATAGACACAGACTGCTTCAGTAACTGATTCCTGCCTGCCACCCCCCCACCACCCCCACCCTTCCACCCCACTCCTCCTGATTCCCACTGACTTCAGTTTTGCAAAGGCTCTTTAATGCCACACTTGATCGAATGCTGCCTTGATGTCAGTGGCAGTCACTCTCACCTCTTCTCCTGACTACTTTTGGCATGTTTGGACCAAGGCTGCAATGAGGTCAGGAGCTGACCCTAGCCGAACCCAAACTGAGCATCAGTGAGCAGGTTGTTCTGTGTAATTGCCACTTGGTAGCACTGTCAATGACACCAGCTATCACTTTGCTGCTGATCAGGACAGAGCTGCTTGGACAGCAATTGGCCAGTTTGGATTTGTCCTGCTGTTTGTGGACAGGACATACCTGGGCAGTTTTCCACATTGTTAGGTTGATTCCAATGTTGTAGCTATACTGGAATAGCTTGGGTCAGAGCACAGCTAGTTCTGGAGCACAAAGTCTTCAGTACTATTGTTGGAATATTGTCAGGGCCCATAACTTCTGCAGTAACCTGTGCCTTCAGCCACTTCTTGATATCACGTGGAGCGAATCAAACTGGTTGAAGACTGGCATCTATGATCCTGGTGACCTTGGAAGGAGGCTGAGAAGGATAATACATTTGGAACATCTGGCTGGAGATTTTTGCAAATGTTTCAGCCTTGTCTTTTGCAGTGATGAGCTCTTTTGCTGGGTTCCCACATCATTGAGGATAGGGATGCTTGTGGACCCTCCTCCTCCAGTAAGTTGTTTAATTATCCACCACCATTCACGATTGGATGTGGCAGGACTGTAGAACCTTGATCTGATTTGTTGGTTGTGAGATCACTTAGCTCTGTCTATCACTTGTTGTTATGCTGTTTGGCACATAAGTAGTCCTGTGTTATAGCTTCACCAGGTTGATAGCTCATTTTTAAGTATGCCTGGTGTGGCTCATGGCATGCCCTCCTACACCCTTCATTAAACCAGGATTGGTCCCTTGGCTTGATTATGAGTGAGGGACATACCCGGCCATGAGATTACAGATTTTGGTTGAATACAATTCTGCTGCTGCTGATGGCCCACACCACCTCATGGATGCCCAGTTTTAAGCTGCTACATCTGTTCTGAATCTACACCATTTTGCACAGTGATAGTGCCACACAACACGGTGAAGGGTATGCTCAATGCGAAGACAAGTAGAATGGAAAAAATAGGTTAAGAGGTGATCTGGTAGAGAAACAGTTCCAGACATTTAAGATGATGTTCCATAACTCTCTACAAGGATATTCCATTGAGAAAGAAAGATGTGTGCTGAAGCTTTTCATCTCACACTCATCAGGACAAATACAAGAATGCCAAATTTCAAATTATTGCAACACTTTATGCTCCAGGAGAAAGAGGTGTTAATTGGTTGGGAAGTTGACCCTGATTGACCGAGGCATTGTCATGGAGAAAATAATGGGGAACTGTAAGCACCCCAAACACCTGGGTAATTCAAAATTGGGCAAGGCTTGAACATATTCCTTTTGTTTTCAGAGACCAGGTCCCTGCATATGAATGTATTTAGCTTCTAGCAAGTGTAAATGAGCCATGTTATAAGCTCGACCAATAATCTTAAATTGGTTGTTTGTATAGCTATTAGCACATTCAAGGTTGTTCAGCAAGTGCTGCTCAATCACATCTAACATTAGACTTTTTGTTTTAGGTTTTGCAGACATGGGCTGGTTGAGTATGTCTGTACTCTGCCTATCATGAACAGCCAAAGGATCAAGAGTATGATTCAATCAGCCAATCACATGGTCCAAATACCTGGCATTGCATCAGCATTCAAATTCATATACAAAGTTGCTCAGTTATGTAGTAGACAGAACATCATTTTGCACTGATGGTAGCATCCCACCAGTGGAAAGTACCACTCATGTAGGCATTGCCTATTAGCAGTGTAAAGCGGCTTGCTTAAGCTGTTGTTTAAATTTTTGAAATACTTTGCCTTTCCAGGGTAATTTGAAGTAGCTGGGGCTGCAGTCAGGCTGCAGGTCAAAATGTACAATAATGTTGAGGGCCTACCCACTGCCAGTACTATGTAGCCATGCTTTGTTTGATGCACTTTGAAAGTTGTAGTCTGCATGTTTAAGAAGGTGCTGCTTTCGTTGTTAGGTGTTAATCATGATGATGTTGGGTGCTGTGAAGAATAAGTTAAAACAGGTCCACATGACCCCAGATGGTGTTAAAATGGGAATGAGGTGAACAATTTTAAAATAGGAGAAGGTGTCGCAAAGCTGAAAAGGAAGAAAACCAAAACTGGACCCAGGAACTGGCAACAGGCAAATGCAAGGGTGTTGCAGATATTTCTGTTACTCGAGGTAACTGATTAACTCAAACTGGCATAGTGCATAGAGTTGTCACTGAGAGTTTAGGTGAAGCCATTTCTGGGAAACTTGTGACTTAAAGGTTGTCATGAGCAGAGCTGAGGAGTGGCATTTTGGTGAAGAATGTGCCCGTGGAACTCAAGTTGGTGGGGTGCTGCTGTGGGCTGGAGGTCAGAGACTAAATCCTCAAAGGAAAGGGGCAAGAATTCTACTGGAGGAAGTTCAATGCTTCGAAAGACTTTACCAC
Organism: Cetorhinus maximus; assembly: GCF_964194155.1. Lineage (NCBI taxonomy): Eukaryota > Metazoa > Chordata > Chondrichthyes > Lamniformes > Cetorhinidae > Cetorhinus > Cetorhinus maximus. Next base: position 146,770,849 of record NC_135880.1, on the reverse strand, counting down.
TGAAATTGCGGCCGTATATTCTGAGTGGATCATCCGGTAAATCCGTAAGATCTATATCTTTGTATCCGCTACTTATAGGGTGATTTATGGTTTATAATGAGCACAATATGCCTCTTAATTCACATTTAATTTATGTTGATTTTGTTCAATTGTTAAAATAACATTTATAAAATGTGAAATTTTATCCATTGATTTTTCGTTGGGCTCGTTGTTTTCGTTTGATGGGCCAAGATTTTTTACCTTGTCGGGCGGGTGCGGCAGGTGGGCCCGGGGGCGATCGCGAAGCTGACCACCACCAACAATCGGGCCCCGACATCGATTTCATGCTGGCTGGCCAATTAACGGCCATCCAGAGTGAAACGCGCACAGCAGCACCCAGCTCTAACGGGGTGGGGGCAGGAGGAGGGTGAGCTCGGAAGTTCGCACATGTGCACGGGTGCATGCAATGAATGCTCCCTGAGGCACAGAGCTGCCTCAGGGAGCTGAAGATTTAAAAACTCAAAAATATAAAAGTTTCCACTGTTAAAAACCGTCACATGAGCAGGGACATGCTATAAATTAAATTTTAAAATTTTAATTTAATTTTGAATTGCTGTTGGAAACCTCATCCCGCCCATGGATGAGGTTTCCTAAAAACTCCAAAGGCTGCTTGGCCGCCAACCGTAATGTTGGACGGGTAGCGAAAAATTTCATTCAATTATTACTTTAATAGCCTTAATAGGCCTGTTAATTGTCAGCGGGTGTGCTGCCCACTCCCGTGCACGCCCAGCAACCAAAATATCGTGCGACTGCGTGATGATGTCATGACGTTGGACCGGTGTCATCATATGTCATTTTACACTCAAGCGGGTCGGGCACACGGTAGTATGGTCGATGTTGTGTAAATGGACTTTCAAAAGGCATTTGACAAAGTGCCACATAATAGACTAGTTAACAAAGATAAAGGCCAGGGAATTAAAGTGACAGTGGCAATGTGTTTATAAATTTGGCTATGGGGCAGAAAGCTGAGTGTTCTTTTCATCCTGGAGGGAGGTGTGCAATGGTTTGCCCCATGGACTGGTCTTGGCACTATTGCTCTTTTTGGTGTATATGAATGACCTGAACTTGTTTTCAGATGACACAGATCTCAGAAGCTTGACAAACAATGTGGAATGTCGTAAAAGACTTCAGGGAGACATAGGCAGACTGGTGGAAAAGGCAGAAACATGGCAGTTGAAATTATTTAATTCCGAGAAGTGATTAATTTTTGATGAGAAGAATGAGAAGAGGGAACATAAACTAAATGACCCAATTTTCAATGAGGCGTAGGACTGGAGAGACCTGACGGTGTATGCACAAAAATCGTTGATCGCAACAGGACAAGCCGAGAAGCCTGTTTAAAAAAATGTATGGGATTCCTCGTTTGTTAACATACATAGAGATTACAAAAGCAAGGAAGTAGACCTAAACAATTATGAAATGCTGCTTATACCATAGTTGGACTATTGAGTTCAATTCTGGGCATCACACCTTAGGGAGGAAGTCAATGGCTTAGAGATTGTGCAGAAGAGATTTAGTAAAATGGTACGCAGGAAGGAGGACTTCAGTTATGTGGAGACTGGGGAAGCTAGTGTTATTTTCCTTTGATCTGAGAAAGTTAAGAGGAGATTTGATAGTGGTGTTCAAAATCATGAATGTTTTTTAGAGTAAATAAAGGAAATTATTCTCAGTGGCCGAAGGATTTGTAACCAGAGAAATTCCACTTTATTTGAGGCAGTGTATTGTTATGACCTGGAATGTACTGCCTCAAAGGTGATGGAAAGAGGTTCAATAGTAACTTTCAAAAGGCAACTGTATAAACACTTGAAGGAAAAGAATATTACAGCGCTATGGTAAAAGAGCAGGGGATTGGAGTTGATCGGTTAGTTCTACCAAAGAGCTGAGATGGGCCCAATGACCTTCTTCTGTGATTATGATACTTTGAAAATGCACATAGCAAGGCCCTGTAAACAGCAATGTGATAACGATCAGAGAATCCATCTGAGTGCTGTTGGTTAAGAGATTAATATTGGCCAGGGCATTGGGGAGAGCTTCCCTGCTCTTCAAATGGTATCATTAGATCTTTCTAAACCCACCTGGAAGGGCAGACGTGGTCTTGAGTACATTTGACAGTGTAACACATCTTCAGCACTACACTGGAGTGTCAGTCTAAATTATGTCCTCGAGTCTTTGGGTCAGGGTTTGAATGCACAATGTTTGAACTTATCGGTGAGTGTGCTATCATTAATCCAGGGCTAACACCCATTTTTCCTGAGAGAATTAGTCTCCTATTTTGCATTCACAGCGCACAACTTCACCTGCCCGAAGTGTAGATCGAGAATTCGGGAAGAAGAATGAGTCTTAGGGGATTTTCCATTCTTATTTGGGCCTGCTGGCCTCATCATTCATGTTCCAAATGTTTTGGATTGCATGTGCACTTCCCAAGCCTAAGTTTGACCTCCTGTTGTCAGAAAGTTTTGTCACATTTTGAAGTTAACATTTGCCATTGTAAATTGCTATATCGATTTAATGTTGTCATGTCGTCAGACCCTCTTCAAACTCCATCACAATCTCGTTTGCTAAAAAAACAATAGGCCATAATTGGTTCTTATCAGCAAATAAATGATTTTAGCCATTCATTGCACTTACACTTGCCCACATACTACCTATGGGATTTTGCACTCGAACCTGCAGTAATTAGAAATCTATAACAGTGTGGCACACTCTATAGGGGATCTGGAATTATTATGCACAAGGCAAACAACAGGATGTCTCCTAAACCATTCAGATTGAAGGTTTCTTAATGAGCAATGCAGAGATTGAACCAAGAATAATTAATTCAATGCCAAGCCCTGTACAAAATAAGAAATAAAGAGAGGGAAAGGTACATGGGATTAAATGAGACAAAGATATTTTTAAAAACTAGATCCTTTTATTACCTTTTTTCTCTATTAACAATTAAAACCCAAAGGAGTGAGACTGTACACTTGTGAAAGTTATCAGTGCTGGCGAGACTGCAACTAAGACATGTGACACTATTCCATGTATTTCAATGCTGAATCTGTTGCCAATTTACTGGTATAATTCAGCTTCTGAAGGAGCAGGACATCTCAGCAACTACCTGATTTCCATACTTTATTCTGTATGTGGTCAGAGGAAGATGTTGTCTGATTTATCCGTTAATAATGGTGATACGGATAAACTCATCATCATTTTCACCTCAAAATTCTCACCATCACATTCATTCGCTGATGGTGGGCAAGGGCAAGGGATTTTTATTTGTGTACTTTGTGTCCCTTACAACAGTAACATTTTTGTCTAGAAAGCAGAACTTACTCATCTGTGGTATTAATTGCCAATTGGATGGTTTTTAATATATTTTTGTGTAGAATTGCACTCAGATAATAAAAGCTGTTGCCACGTTATTTTATATATTCCACCCCAAAAGAGTTTGATTACTCTATATTGACCTCCCTCAACACCACACCTGTGATTTGATTTAAGCTTCTCGCAAATAGGAGTCCTATCATTAGCAACCTAAGAATCCTTGAGGAAAACTTTACAGTGAGCTGCCCTGTGAACCAATGTTTGTGAATCATCTGCTAATGCTATGATTTAGTGATTTTAAAAGTCTGGTTACTGTATTCTGTGGGAAATTTCCTTTGCTGGCTATGCTCCACCATTTTGGTTTCCTGAGAAGCTGAAATGACCCTGACAAAACAAACCTCACAACAAAGGAAGTTATTTCCCAAAGACTTGTCTTTTCATTGGGAAAGCATACAAGTTTAAGAATAGTTTTAAATGATTGCTTCCTTTCCTTGTTGTGGGCGAGACTCTCTACGATATAAGCTTCCGTTGGTGTACTAAACATTGGTTAACTGTGAGTGATTGAAGCCTAGAAAGTGCTGACAAAGATTGCCTGTTAATTTGGAAGTGTGGCTCAGCATGCGTTGTGCCAACTGATCACTGCCCCAAGCCTCATTGGTGACATTGGGAACAAGAGCCCTACCCTACACAACACAATGTCAGTACCCTATCAGTACTGACAAAATTAGCAGTTACAGGGGTGTTATGTTTAACTATTGGCACTGCCGATAACCTTTTAGAGGTTGACAAACTTATGTAGGCGCAGAGGTGGCTGAGCAAAGTGCTTCGTTTATTGACTGCAGGAACTGAACTAACAAAAAAAACATGGGCCAGAATTTTACATTCATCGGGCGGGCTCGGCAGGAGTGGCCGGGGGCTGTCACCCGCAATCGGCTCTGCACTGCCATTTTATGCAGGCGGGCCAATTAAGGCCCGCCCAACGTAAGACACGACAGTGGCAACAGTGAGAAGGGGCGGGTGGGGGCAGGAGCTCAATGTCCACGGGGTCCAATGACGACCCGGCAGCCGATTCAAAAGCGGCCACGGCGGCCATGCGAAGGCCGCCAGTGACTCGGAGGAACCTCGGCATGGAGCTTTTCAGAGCTGAACACGACAGGCGGGAGGGCAGGTTGGCGGGACAGCCAGCCCCGCGTTTTTCCGACGAGCGTCTCACTGCCCTCTTGGAGGAGGTGGCTGCATGCCGAGATATACGTGTCCCCAGGGAGGGAGGAGGAGGCCCCCCCATCTCACTAAAAATGCCTGGGAGGAGGTAGCATCCAAGGTGAGCTCCCATGTTGTGGTGAGGCATACATGGGTGCAGTGCTGTAAGCGCTTCATTGATCTCCTGCGATTGGGAAGGGTGAGTGTCGCATTGGATTGGGTCACTTAGCACAGCAGTTGAGAGCAGTCATCCCTACCCCACTACCCCCCAGACCTCAGAGGTGTTACAGTGTGAGTGGCAAATGTCAATGAGGCAGCATCTGGGCAAGCCCTGGCTGCTTGGAATGAGTATTTTGTGGCTCCAGAGTCACGAATCGGATGAGCCCTGCGAGGTGTTCCTCGGGTGGTGTTGGCCAGGCTGCAATGGCGCTGCAGGTAGAGAGTGAACTAATCAATGCTCCTCTATCCTTTCAGGAGAAAACAAACCAAAGCAATGCAGAAAGGTTGCGGACTGGTGAAGGACTGCCCCACCTTCTAATCCTAAGTAGATATGAGCAGGAGGCCCTGGAGCTGGAGAGGTGCCATGTGCCTAGGTCAACTGGCCGCGGTGCGGTTGGGGTGCCAGAGGGAGGTAAGACTGCAGTGCACTGAGGTCAGACTGTCTGTCATAGCAACCATTCCACTGTTGACTGTATAGTGATGTGAGCCTCAAACATGGAATCCCCATTGATAATGGAAAGACGAGGGCACCCTGACCCCGGTGCCAGGCATGAACAGTAACAGTGTAACTACTTCAGCTAATCACATGTCCTTGTTCTTCCTTTCAGGCTCACCAGAAGCCCGTTGGGGTGAGGAGCCTGAAGGCCTACTACTGACCCCAAGGGACAGCAACCATCACAATGCACCTGCGTTATGCCCTCTCAGCCAGGCAGGCACCAACGCAGATAACAGCACCTTGGTGGGCATTAGATCAGCGGATAGTATCTCGGTGCACAGCGGTGAGGGCTCTTCACACTCACTTGATGTGCAGGCGGAGACAGAGAGTGCCCAGGGCACCGGCAGTTGGAGCAATACTGGGGACCAGGAACATGCTCAGTCAGTGGCTGATGATGTGCCCCTGGAGTCGCCCCTGAGGCAGCAGACGCTGGAAGTCCAGCAGGGTGTGCGGGAGAATCTGGCGGAGATATATGAGGGAATGTGTGCCATGGTCCCATTATGGAGGAGTCCATGCAGAGCATGAGCAATGCGTTGACCCTCATGGCCGAGCGCACTGCCTCCTCCATGGAGAGAGTGACGACTCTCACGAAGTGGCTCCTCCAGGAGTTTAATCAGGGGTTCCTGGGGATGTGCTCGGACCTGCAAGCCCTCACACCAGCAATGACTTCAGGTGGTCAATATCAATGTGGGAGATGGGTTGGGCAACTAGTATCCCAGCTCAGTGCCCATCCATCAATTGTGAGCAGGGAGGTCCAAAGCGACCTGACATTGGCACATGAGCTGCTTGTTTTCCTTGCGGGCTCTTCTCAGGGTGTTCCCGATGATGCCAGCAGCTCCTCCACCGCTCTGCCGGTGACCGTGGTATCTAATGAGGCTGCAGCGACAGGGGAGATGCCAGCCGTGCCACTGGCCGCTCCCTCCCAGGCGGGGCCAGCAGAGGCTCCATGGGCCAGAGGACGCACACCAAGGTCATCAAGGTCAACAGGACAACAGAGTGAGCAGGCTGTCTCCAATGCCAGTGCCAGGTATGGGGGAAGCACCTTGACATAGCACTCGCAAGCGAAAGCGTAAATCACCTTAGGCACAGCATGGGCTTATCACTGGTGATAATTTTTTTCCCACACTTTTACATTAATTATTATTAGGTGTGATGGATAACACCTTTCCATTTAATTTGTATTATGTATGTCAGGCACCACAGCATTAACTGTGTTTCTGTTCAACAAGCCTCTGGGTGTTTCATTAGTTCTGCAGGTGCAGGGTAACCCATGATGTTATGAGTGACTTATTTGTCATTGAGCTTTATTGAAATGGCACATAGTTCATGTTGTTCACCAAGCAAATATTCCTGTCAGGTATCGAGTATGGAGCCTGCAGCCCTGGCATGTGTTGGTGGTTCTTCTTTGGTAGGTTAGCTGAAGGAGCATTGGATAAAAGCCTCCCGGGTGTCCCTGCCTCCCTGGAGGTTGCCCAGGTCGGCGTCTATCCCCTCAGCGTTCTCCTGAGCGTGCTCATCCTCAGACTCACTACTGGACTCATCGTCTGCTGCCAGAGCAGCAACATCTTCTTCCTCCACTGAGTCCCCCCTTTCCAGCAGCAGATTGTGGAGAGTGCAGCATGCAACCACTATCAGTGACACACGATCTGGGGGGTACTGGAGTGCGCCCCCTGTCCAGGCATCGGAAGTGCAACTTGAGAAGACCTATGGCTCTCTCTACCACTGCCCTTGTGCAGGCATGGCTCCTATTGTACCGCTGCTTGGCCTCTGTTCTTGGATAGCGGAGAGGCGTCATGAGCCACCATTTGACGGGATAGCCCTTGTCGCCCAGCAGCCATCCATCCAGCCGGGCTGGAGCACTGAAGAGCCTCGGCACCTGGGAGTGTCTCAGGATGTAAGTGTCATGGGAGCTGCCTGGGTACTACACACTTGTAGAATCTGCATCCTGTGATCACACACTATCTGCACGTTCATGGAGTGGAAGCCCTTCCTGTTGACGAAGGCACCGGGCTCACCTGCTGGCGCCTTGATGGCCACATGTGTACAGTCTATTGCACCCTGGACGTGGGGGAAGCCAGCAATTGCCGCGAAGCCTCTGGCTCGCTGTGTCTGGCTGACATCGTCCATGCGGTAATGAATGAATGTCAATACCCGCCTGAACAGAGCGCCTGTCACCAGCTTGATTGTGGTCAGCTGATTGGGAGAGTCCACAAAGATCACCCACCGACCTCTGGATAGAGCCACAGGCATAGAAGTTGAGGGCAACCATGACCTTCAGCGCCACTGTCATGGGGTGCCCATCCACACAGTTGGAGCTGATCTCAGGGCCGATCATCTGATAGATGGTCACTGTCTCCCTTGAGAGATGGAGCCTCCTTCGGCATTGCACCTCACATATATTGAGGTAGCTGCATCGCCGCCTGTAAACCCTGGTAGCAGGATAGTGGCATCTTCTGTGGCCTCTCCACCTTGGACTTCCTGTTGGCCCTGAGCCCCTTGTGCTTGCACCTTTCCTCCCACAGGTGGCTCCCGTGAAGACTGAATAGGGACACCTGGCCTCCTCCCCCTTCTGGCCCTCAGAGGAGGTGCCTCCAGCAGAGACCACAATCCCCATTCACAGGGTAAAGGAAATCTATCTGATACCTGGAAGGCCCCAGGTGTTATGACTCCTCTGGAGTCCTGAACTGAAGCCTGTTATTTCTGTTAAAGCAGCTCTGAAGTGAAATGAAGTTGTCCTGTTCACACAAGCGAGTAGCAGCAACTTATAATCTAAAGTTCTAACAACTCACATTAGCAAGCCCACTCAACCCTCTTATCCCCCGCTGTGGATGAGGTTTTTGAAAATGTGGCCAACCCGCCTGCCCGTTGCGCCCATGCGATGCCCTGAAAATCACGCGGGCTGCGGAAAATCACTGACAATTGTGCCTCAAGGGCCTTAACTGGCCCGTTAATTAATGGCGGACATGCCTCCATCATCAGCACGCACCCACACGCCGAATGTAAAATTCTGCCCACGGACTCTGTGGTCCCACAATGCACTAGCTTGCAAGCTCAATAAGACATTCTAAATACATTCAATACATAACAAGGGGGGAACATACCAGATCAGCCAGCTGATGCATTGGAGCACAGCCAGATTTTGTTCTAGCAGGGACTTCCTCGGTCATGGCTAATTTTGACAGCAGAATCTGTAGGAAGCAGCTGCCTCTGACAGAAGGTTATTCTGTGTGCACACAACAGAGGGAATTTGTGATTACTGCTCCCCTGGGATGGGCAGGAAGAGAAACAGGAAGTGGTTCCTTGAGATGTAAATTGAGACCAAAGGCATATGGTTCAGACTTGCCACTATGCTGTTCACTAAGTGTATTATCCCACATACACAGTTACCTGGGGTTTATTGAAGATCTGTGCTTTAGGAAATTATGGAATACCAAGGAGTCAGTGACCAAATTGTGCCAGGTCCTGCAAGAAGATCGATGGGAAAAAATTGCAGTCTGACAGCATTTCTAGTGCTTGTCAAGGTAAGCATGTCCTTTATCGTTATCATGCAGTTCCTGCCAGACAAGTGCAATGATAGTCAGTTGGCTGCCACAGATGCATCCTATTCAAGAGTGCCAGCAGTTTCATGACATTCACTACTGAGCAACAGCAGCTTGACAATGGCCGCACAATACCATTGTACAGCTGGTTTTCTACAAGTACAAGCAACGATTGATTGAATCCATGTACCCATTTAACTCCCTGTTTACTGTGTTCTAGTCTGCGTGAGCAGAAAGGTATTTTACTCTCTCATCATCCACTTCATCTGCAGTGAAACATAATTGTATAGTTTAATGCACTGTTCCCACAGTTTTTCACAAATGCGTCTTTCAAGATAGTCACCTCTGCCACCCACGTTTGGTGCAAGACGCAACAGAAGTCTAAGGGAGACCTCCAGCCTCAGCAAATGATATCCTTCTAGACCATAAGACCATCAGATGTCGGAACAGAGGTAGGCTATTCGGCCCATCGAGTCTGCTCCACCATTCAATGAGATCATGGCTGATCTGATAATCCTCAACTCCACTTTCCTGCCTTTTCCCCATAGCCCTTAACTCCCTTACTGATTAAAAATCTGTCTATTTCAGCCTTGAATATACTGTCTTATCAATATTTGGCATTCAATCAACATCAATAAAATTTGGCCCAGCTTGCCTATGCTGTTTATTCTCCATATAAACATCCATCCACTTCTCTTCTAACACTATCACCAGATCTTTCTGTTTCTTTCTCCCTCTTTTGCTTATCTAGCTTCAACTTAAATGCATCGATGTTATTTATCTTTGTGTAGCATGTTCCAAATTCTTACCATCTGCACAAAAAAGTTTCTTCTGAATCCTCTTTTGGATTTATTAGTGACTATCTTATATTTATGACCTCTAGTTTTGAACTCTTTCACAAGTGGAAACATTTTTCAATGTCTACCCTATTGAATCCTTTCATTATCTTAAAGATCTCAGCTTTTCCTTTTCTGAAAAAAAAACAGCCCACTCCTGTTCAGCTTTTCCCGATGTGCACCCTCTCAAGTGAAGTATCAACCCTGTGAAAAAAAGCTAGATACCGCGGATGCTGTAAATCTGAAATAAAAACAGGAAATGCTGGGAAAACTCAACAGTCCTGGCAGCATCTGTGGAGGGAGAAACAGAGTTAGCCTTTTGAGTACATATAACTCTTCTTCAGAGCTAAAGAGAGGTAGAAAAGTGATGGATTTTGTACTGCTTAAGTGGAGCAAGTGGAGCAAAATAAAAAGCCGGTGATAGGTGGGAGCTAAGGAGAGATTGACAAAGATGTCATGGACACAAGACAAAGGGAATGTTAACAGTAGTGGTGAAGACTAAAGAAGGTGTTGATGGTGGTATAAAGTTAAGATTCCAGGATGTGTTAATAGCAGAACAAGGGTCAGCGCTTTGTGAAAGCAAAACATAATAACAAGTTGCAGATGGCCATGTGGGGGGAGTTGGGGGGAAAAAATTGGATTAAGAAAGGGGTGAAGATGGAGAAGAGAGTTCATGGTCTGAAGTTTTTGAACTCAATGTTAAGTCCGGAAGGCTGTAAAGTGCCTAATCGGAAGATGAGGTGCTGTTCCTCCAGCTTGCGTTGGGCTTCAGCATCTCATCTTCTGATTACTATCGAAGATGAACCATGTGAAGGTGAGAGAGGGGTGGAAATTGGAAGCAAAATCAATAATATTTTTCCAGGTCCAGATGAGAGCATGAAGTAGCACCGATACAGTCAGCAATATACCAGAAAAAGAGATGTGGGAGGTGGCCTGAGTAGGACTGGAGCACGGAATATTCCACATAACCCACAAAAAGACAGGCACAGCTGGAGTCCATGCGGGTACCCATAGCCACACCTTTTATTTGGAGGAAGTGAGGCATGTTAAAGGAGAAATTGTTCAGTGAGAGAACAAGTTCAGCCTGATGGAGGAGAATAGTGGTGGATGGGGATTGTTCAGGCCACTGTTCAAAGAAGAAGCGGAGAGCCCTCAGACCATCCTGTTGGGGGATGGAGGTGCAGAGGGATTGAGCGTCCATGGTGAAGAGGAGGTGGTTAGGACCAGGGAGCTGGAAATTGTTGATATGACGTAGGGCATCAGAGGAATCACAGATATGAGTGGGAAGAGACTGGACAAGAGGAGAGAGAATGGAGTCAATATAGGAAGAAATGAGTTCCATGTGGCAGGAACAGGCTGGCATGATGGGTCTTCCAGGACATTCCTGCTTGTGGATTTTGGGAAGGAGGTAGAAGCGGGCTGTCTTGAGTAAGGGGACTAAGAGTCTTGAAGCTGTGAAGTGAAAACCTCCAGAGGAGATGAGGTCAGAGATGTTCCTGGGGACAATGGCTTGATGTTCGATGGTGGGGTCATAGCCCAGGGGAAACTAGGAAGAAGTGTCTGAAAGTTGGCGCTCAGCCTCTGCAAGATAGATGTCAGTACGCCAGACAACAACAGCACCACCCTTGTTAGCAGGTTTGATAATAAAGTCAGGTTTGGACCTGAGAGAATGGAGGGCAGCAAGCTCAGAAGGAGACTGGATGGAGTGGGTGAGAGGAGCAGAGAAATTAAGGCAGCCGATGTTCTCAATGAAAAGACCAAGAGCAGTTAAGATGCCAGAGGGGAGGGGTCCAGCTTGAGGGAGAATGCTGGATGCAGGTGAAAGGATCTGTTGAACAGGAGGAGGACTGCTGCCAAAGAAGTGAGCACAGAGACAAAGGCGATGGAAGAAGAGTTCAGCATCAGGCCAAGCCCGGAATTCATTGAGTTGAAGGCATAAGGGGATCAAACTGAGTTCTTTGCTGAATACAGAACATTCAGCATCAGAGAGGGGAAGTCAGAGGGTATAGTGAATACAAGGCCAGGGCTGAGGCTAAAAGAAGGGATGGGGTCAGAGGTATGGGAAGGGGTGGAGGGTCTTGGATGGCTGTTGGTATCAATAAGTTGTTGGATGGTGCTAACGTTCTTTAACACCTGAAAAGTAGAACAAAAGTTTCATGTTAAGGCGTCGGATGAGACAAAGAATAAAATGGAATTGGGGACAAGGACAGCTTTGAGATAGGGTGAGCTGGTGCTGCTGGAGAGACAGGTCAACTGTGTACATATGGCAGTGCATGGCATTGATTGTGGATCTCAGGATGAGGTGAGAACAGCAGTCCGAGGAACATTGTATGTCCTGGAGATACCTGCAATCCTCAATACATGAGGGATAGAACTTCAGTTGAAATCCATGTGAGGTAGGTCAGAAATGGAAGACTGTCACTGAGGAAGGAAATATGGCTGTGAAATTGAGTTTTGGTAAACACCTTGTCAAACGCCAGGAGGGAAATGGAAAACAATGAAGGTGAACATGGGGAAAGAGACAAACGGAAATCCCATCACGGGAATCCCGTCCCGTCTCCAACTCTCACTATTTTTAGTGATTGGTGTATCAGTATTCCTAGATCCTTTTGCTCCTCTATCCCAATTAGACTCTTATTACCCAAGCAGTATGTGGTCTCATTCCTACCAAAATACAACACATCCTAATTATCTATACTGAAGTTAATTTGCCACTTATGTTACAGTTCTCCAAGTTTACTGTCTTCCTTTAGGTTCTTCCTTTGCTTTAAATACACCTCCCAATTTGGTGCTGTCTCCAAATTTTGAAACTGCACTCCTGGTTTCAATAGCCAAAAATGGATACACTTGGATTCATTTGAAATGTTTTTGGTTCAAGTTGCTCCACTTCGATGTCAAATTTTACAAAATTGCTGAGCAATAGCCAATTCACATCTTCCCTCTCAACATAGTATGGAAAGGAACAAAACACACTTGTCCAAATATATAGTCAGTTTCTTGCCAAGTATCCTCTCTATTGCTTTGCAGACCAAGACAAAGTCTAGAACTAGGGACAAAGGCTGAAACTTAGAATGTGGAACATGGATAGACCATTTAAATTTAACAACTTTACCCTGAGGATGGCGAATGTGAAAAATGAACTACCGCGGGGTCCTGACTCACATCTTCCAACTTAAGTTCTGTTTTTGATGATACGGACACTGGAGGATTTGGGCCAATGCTCCAGACATTGACTTTTTCATCCAGGGAGCAAGAATCAAACCAAGCCCAAGCAGAAAATCTATCTGCTGTTTGAAAGGATCTGTTGTGAAGTAATTTTGGCCAGTTTGAATCCAGTTCCTAAGGGATAGGTTATTTTCTCAATTCATTCTCAGAATTTGGGCACCATTCGCAAGGCAGGTATTTATTAAACACCACTGGAGCTAGTGATGGCACCTTTTTCTTAAACTGTTCAAGCCCATGTGTTCAAGGTGATCGCACAATGTTTGCAATGGCAATGAAAGAATGACAATATATGTCCAAGTCAGAAGAATGTGTGACTTGAAGGAGAACCTGGAGATGATGGTGTTCTCATGTACCTATTGCCCATGTCCTTTTAGGTGGTCCAGGTCATGAAGTTGGGAGCTGTTGCTAATGAAGGCTTAATGAGTTGCTGAAAATAGCACACACTGCAGCCAAGGTGGCAAAAGGGGCAGATGTTTAGGCTAACCAATGAGGCACAGATCAAGTGGCTTTCTTAGTCCCAGATAGTGTTGTCCTTCAAAGTGTTATTGGCACTGCACTCATCCTGGTAAGAGGAGAGTATGCCATCATAACCATGGCTTGTGCTGGTGTTAATGGTGGAGAGGATTTGGTCATTGATATGATTTGATTAAGGTATCACACACTTAAATTGAACCATGCGTGAATCTGATGAGGTCTTACTTCAGACCATCAAATAGTTCCCTGGTTGCATCTAAATCCAAAAACATATAGGGCAAAATTTTTAGCTCAGCAGGGGGGCAGCAGCTGACCCACTCGAGCGTAAAATGACATATGTTGATGTCGGGCGAGCATCCCGATGTCAACACGCGGTCGCGTGATATTTCATTCAGCAGGTGCGCACAAGAGTTGGCAGCAAGCCCGCCGACAATTGAAAGGCCTGTTAAGGCCATTAAAAGATAATTGAATGAAATTTTTCACTGCCAATCCAACCTTATGGTTGGCAGGCAGGCAAAAAGGCCAAGCGGCCTTTGCACTTTTTAGGAAACCTCATCCATGGGCAGGATGAGGTTTCCTAAAGCAAATAAAAATAAAATAAAAAATGTAATTAATAACATGTCCCTGCTCATGTGATGGAGTCAGATGAGGGGACATGTTTTATTACATTTTTAATTTCTTTATTAATTTTTTAAACACAGTTCATCTCCCTGAGGCTCGCCCCCTCACCCCCTTCCCCCACCCGCACAGGCAGCAGTGAACGCTGCTGCTCATGTTTCACGCTCGGTGTGCCTTAATTGGCCCACCAGCATGAAATTGCCTTCCGGCCTCGATTGTGGGTGACGGTCGGCTTCCTGACCTCCTGCGCCACCCCCAGCGACCCCGCCCAACAAAGGAAAAATTCTGCCCATAAGGTTTAGTTTTTTCACATGATAATTTTACAGACTTGCCACCAGCAGCAAAATTAGACTGTAACTATATAAGTCACATATTTACCAAAAGTTTGAATTTTCTAACTCGTGTGAGTCATTGGAAAGGAGGAGAATGCGAGAGGAGAACTCTGGGACAGGCAGTCAGCAGCACCTAGAGGAGAGTGTGAGAGGAGGACTTTGGGAATGGCACAGCAGCATCTAGAGGAGAGTGAGAGAGGAGGACTCTGGGACAGGCAGTCAGCAGCACCTAGAGGAGAGTCAGAGAGGAGGACTCTGGGACAGGCAGTCAGCAGCACCAAGAGGAGAGTCCGAGAGGAGGACTCTGGGACAGGCAGTCAGCAGCACCAAGAGGAGAGTCCGAGAGGAGGACTCTGGGACAGGCAGTCAGCAGCACCTAGAGGAGAGTGAGAGAGGAGGACTCTGGGACAGGCAGTCAGCAGCACCTAGAGGAGAGTCAGAGAGGAGGACTCTGGGACAGGCAGCCAGCAGCACCTAGAGGAGAGTGAGAGAGGAGGACTCTGGGACAGGCAGCCAGCACCACCTAGAGGAGAGTACGAGAGGAGGACTCTGGGACAGGCAGTCAGCAGCACCAAGAGCAGAGTCCGAGAGGAGGACTCTGGGACAGGCAGTCAGCAGCACCTAGAGGAGAGTGAGAGAGGAGGACTCTGGGACAGGCAATCAGCAGCACCCAGAGTCGGGATTTGAAAAGGAGCGTGAGAGGAGCCGGGAGTTGAAGAGAAGCGCGAGATGAGTCAGAGGTTGAAGAGAAGTGTGAGAGGAGTTGGGAGTTGAAGAGGAGTGCGAGAGGAGCCGAGAATTGAAGAGGAGCCCGAGAGGAGTCGGGAATTGAAAAAGAGCGCGAGAGGAGCCAGGAGTTGAAGAGAAGCTCGAGAGGAGTCGAGAGTTGAAAAGAAGCTGGGAGAGCAGGAGTGACTGAGGGAGTTCAGTGAGGAGGGAACGAGGTGGTTCTTTGAGTACCATGAGTATGGCCGGGTAAGCATTTACTACTTATATTGCTTACAGTTTTAAAGGTCTTATTTTGTGGTTCATCATTTATAGGGGCTATATTCTGTATCAACAAGGAGCAGGGAAGAAGGGCCCGAGAGTAATTGATATTAAGTTTCTTACAAAAGGTTTAATTTAATTTAAAGGGGTAAGTCATGGCGGGAGAGCTCAAAGCCATGGTTTGCTCCCCCTGCTCTATGTAGGAAGCCAGGCACATTTCCAGAGCCCGGGGCCAGCATGTGTGCGAGAAGTGTCTCCAGCTGCAGCTCCTGGAAGCCCAGGTTTTGGAGCTGGAGTGGTGGCTGGGGACACTATGGAGCATCCGCGAGGTGGAGAGTATCGTAGATAGCACGTATAGAGATGTGGTCACACCGCAGGCTAAGAGTCCACAGGCAGGAAGGGAATGAGTGATCACCAGGCAAAGCAAGTGGACTAGGCAGGCAGTGCAGGAATCTCCTGTGGCTATTCCCCTGCAAAACAGATATACAAGTTTGGGTACTGTTGGGGGGAATGGCCTCGCAGGAGAAAGCAGCAACAGCCAAATTCGTTGCACTGTGGTTGGCTCTGCTGCACAGGGGATGTTTAAAAAGCGTGGGAATGCAATAGCCATAGGGGATTCAATTGTAAGGGGAATAGATAAGCGTTCCCGTGGCCGCAAACGAGACTCCAGGATGGTATGTTGCCTCCCTGGTGCTAGGGTCAAGGATGTCTCAGAGCGGCTAGAGGACATTCTGAAAGGGAAGGGTGAACAGCCAGTGGTCGTGGTACACATTGATACAAACGACATAGGTAAAAGAAGGGATGAGGTCCTAAAAGCAGAATATAGGGAGTTAGGAAGTAAGTTGAAAAGTAGGACCTCAAAGGTAGTGATCTCAGGATTACTACCAGTGCCACATGCTAGTCAGAGTAGAAATAGCAGGATATATCGGATGAATCAGTGGCTGAAGAGATGGTGTGAATGGGAGGGTTTCAAATTCCTGGGGCATTGGGACCGGTTCTGGGGGAGATGGGACTAGTACAAACTGGACGTGTTACACCTGGGCAGGACTAGGACTGATGTCCTGGGGGGAACATTTGCTAGAGTGGTTGGGGAGGGTTTAAACTAAAATGGCAAGGGGATGGGAACCTATGCAAGGAGCCAGAGGAAGGGGAATCAAAGACAAGAACAAAAGACAGAAAGCGGAATAAGAAAAGTGATAGTCAGAGAAATCAGGGCAAGAATCAAACAGGGCCTCAGTGAAAAATAGTGGGAACGGGACAAGTAATGTTAAAAAGACAAGCCTTAAGGCTTTGTGCCTTAATGCGAGGAGCATTTGCAATAAAGTGGATGAATTAACCGCGCAAATAGATGTAAACAGGTATGATATAGTCGGGATTACGGAGACATGGCTGCAGGGTGACCAGGGATGGGAAGTGAACATACAGGGGTATTCAGTATTTAGGAAGGACAGACAAAAAGGAAAATGCGGTGGAGTTGCATTACTGGTTAAAGAGGAAATTCACGCAATAGTGAGGAACGATATTAGCTCCAACGATGTGGAATCTGTATGGGTAGAGCTGAGAAACATTAAGGGGAAAAAAACGTTAGTGGGGGTTGTATATAGACCCCCAAACTATAGTTGTGATGTTGGGAATGGTATTAAACAGGAAATTAGAGACGCATGTAATAAAGGAACATCCTTTGGGTGACTTTAATATGCATATAGATTGGGCAAATCAAATTAATAACAATACCGTAGAGGAGGAATTCCTGGAGTGTATACGGGATGTTTTTCTGACCAATACATTGAGGAACCAATGAGAGAACAGGGCATCCTAGACTGGGTATTGTGTAATGAGAAAGTGATAATTGGCAATCTAGTTGTGCGAGGCCCCTAGGGGATGAGCAACCATAATATGATAGAATTCTTCATCAAGATGGAGAGTGACATAGTTGATTCTGAGACTTGGGTCCTGAATCTTAATAAAGGAAACTACAATAGTATGAGGCGCGAGTTGGCTATGATGCATTGGGAAAGGTTACTTAAAGGGATGACGGTGGATAGGCAATGGCAAACATTTAAAGAGCGCATGGGTGAACTGCGATAGTATTGGATGCAAAGAAGAGGCATACAAATTGGCCAGAAAAATCAACAGACCTGAGGATTGGGAGCAGTTTAGAATTCAGCAAAGGAGGACCAAGGGATTGATTAAGAAGGGGAAAATAGAGTACGAGAGTAAGCTTGCAGGGAACATAAAAACTGACTGTAAAAGTTTCTATAGGTATGTGAAGAGAAAAAGAATGGTGAAGACAAATGTAGGTCCCTTACAGTCAGAAACAGGGGAACTTATAATGGGGAACAAAGAAATGGCTGACCAAATAAATACATACTTTGGTTCTGTCCTCACAAAAGAGGACACTAATAACATACCAGAAATGTTGGGGAACACAGGGTTTAGTGAGAGGGAGGAACTGAAAGAAATCAGTATTAGTAGGGAAATGGTGTTGGGGCAATAGATGGGATTGAAGGCCGATAAATCCCCGGGGCCTGATAATCTACATCCCAGAGTACTTAAGGAAGTGGCCCTAGAAATAGTGGATGCACTGGTGGTCATCTTCCTAGATTCTATTGACTCTGGAACAGTTCCTACAGATTGAAGGGTAGCTAATGTAACCCCATTATTTAAAAAGGGAGGCAGAGAGAAAACAGAGAATTATAGACCAGTCAGCCTGACGTCAGTAGTGGAGAAAATTCTAGAGTCCATTATAAAAGATTTAATAGCTGAGCAGGTGGAAAACAGTGGCAGAATCGGACAGAGTCAGCATGGATTTATGAAAGGGAAATCATGCTTGACAAATCTACTGGAATTTTTCGAGAATGTAACTAGTAGAGTTGGTGAGGGGGAGCCAGTGGATGTGGTTTATTTGGACTTTCAGAAGGCTTTCGACAAAGTCCCACATAAGAGATTGGCGTGTAAAATTAAAGCGCATGGGATTGGTGGCAGTGTGTTGAGATGGATAGAAAACTGAGATAAAAACAAAAAGCTAAAAGCTACTGCGGATGCTGGAAATCCAAAACAAAAACAGAATTACCTGGAAAAACTCAGCAGGTCTGGCAGCATCGGCGGAGAAGAAATCAGTTGAAATCAGTTCTGCCGAAGGGCCATGAAGTCTCGAAACGTTAACTGATTTCTTCTCCGCCGATGCTGCCAGACCTGCTGAGTTTTTCCAGGTAATTCTGTTTTTGTTTTGGATAGAAAACTGGTTGGCAGACAGGAAACAAAGAATAGGAATAAACGAGTTTTTTTCCGAATGGCAGGCAGTGACTAGTGGGGTACCGCAGGGATCTGTGCTGGGACCCCAGTTATTCACAGTATATATTAAGGATTTAGATGAGGGAATTAAATGTAATATCTCCAAATTTGCAGATGACACAAAGCTGGCTGGGAGGGCGAGGTGTGAGGAGGATGCAGCGATGCTTCAGTGTGATTTGGACAAGCTGAGTGAATGGGCAAATGCGTGGCAGATGCAATATAATGTGGATAAATGTGAGGTTATCCATTTTGGTAGCAAAAACAGGAAGGCAGATTATTATCTGAATGGCTATAATTTGAGAGAGGGGATTGTGCAATGAGACCTCGGTGTCCTTGTATACCAGTCGCTGAAGGTAAGCATGCAGGTGCAGCAGGCGTTAAAGAAGGCAAATGGTATGTTGGCCTTCATAGCCATAGGATTTGGGTACAGGAACAGGGATGAATTGCTGCAATTATACAGGGCCTTGGTGAGACCACACCTGGAATATTGTGTGCAGTTTTGGTCTCCTTATCTGAAGAAGGATGTTCTTGCTATAGAGGGAGTGCAGCGAAGGTTTACCCGACTGATTCCTGGGATGGCGGTACTGACGTATGAGGAGAGATTGAGTCGATTAGGATTATACTCACTGGAATTCAGAGAATGAGGGGGAATGTCATAGAAACTTATAAAATTCTAACAGGACTAGACAGAGTAGATGCAGGAAGGATGTTCCCAATGGTGGGGGAGTCCAGAACCAGGGGTCACAGTCTAAGGATATGGGGTAGACCATTTAGGACTGAGATGAGGAGAAATTTCTTCGCCCAGAGAGTGGTGAGGCTGTGGAATTCGTTACCACAGAAAGTAGTTGAGACCAAAACATTGTGTGCTTTCAAGGAGTTGATATAGCTCTTGGGGCAAAATGGTTCAAAGGGTATGGGGTGAAAGCGGGAGCAGGCTATTGAGTTGGATGATCAGCCATGATAATAATGAATGGCGGAGCAGGCTCGAAGGACCGAATGGCCTACCCCTGCTCCTATTTTCTATGTTTCTATGTTTGGCGGTGGTGCAAAGGACAAGTGCAATCATGAAGGTTAAACAAGATCCTAATGAGTGTATACACCAGTGGAAAAGCTCAGTTCATGCATTTTTTCACAACAGCCTCCAGTACTAATTAGTGAAGTTATGGACCAAGGTCAAACTGATGTTAATACTAAACAAGAGAAAGAGCAAAAATTACCTGATGTAATCGGATGTCAGCAGAAAAATATGAATCTGAGAGGATAAAACAATACGCAACCAACAATATGTGTCTTGTGCAAGTAAATTGTTTGTCTCTCAAAATCTTGGAAATTTGGCGTGAGTAGTTACTTCTTGCAAACTTATGTCAGGACTTTTAATTGACCTTTTATTTAACTATTTTTCTTTTAACAGATGCATGAACTGGAGAATAATACATTTTAATCAGTGAGAAAGTAGAGAGAGCCGCCATGCCCCCTCCTTCAATACTCACTCCTGTCAAACCAATCTCAGATGGAGCATCACAAAACTTACAAACCATATTTTAATACACAAAAGAATGTAATTTCTGGACATGGAGTCACAGACTGTTTATGATTCTCTTTCTCTAATCTCTTTTTGTCGAATTGCGTGATCTGAGGATTATGAATTACTCTACTTATAGGATCAAACAATGCCTGGCACAATACTACTTACAATAACTTCAGAATTGTTAGACTTTTATGATAGGGTAATTCCCTTTCTTGTTATTATTCATTTATTTGTAATTTTTTAATGAATGAGCAATGCACACAAAATTAATCTCCGAATGGGCAATAAGTTAAATTTGATTTGATTGATTTAGATTTGATTTGATTGATTGGTTTGATTTTGACTTGATTTTTTATTTGAGTTTGTTGATTTGATTTGATTTGATTGATTGATTTGATTTGACTTGATTTTTTATTTGATTTGATTTGATTGATTGATTTGATTTGAGAATTGATTATATTAACACCAAATTGACATGATCAAGGATAAATTTTGTGAAACTTCACTGAAGCTCAATTGGAAGGAACATTGAAGAATTGGCTATGGAGATTTGAGGCAAATCTAAATTTCCACTCAATGAATTCCGTTGCTGGTACATCAGGAGTGCTACAGGTTGTGGGTTTTTCTATTCACACTTCCACTGAGTGAGAGGGGAACAGAACATCACATCTATTCTCTAATGTACATGTTTACAATTTCTGGAAGGTTACGAGTTCAAGCCCCTTTCCAGAGATTTGAGCACACAATCCAAGCTGAAATAAGCAGAATGACAACAACGAATGTTGTTTATATATTTATATGTGTTGCTTACATTTGTTGTAGAAAAGCTTTCCAAGGTTCTTCACAGGAACATCATCAAAGAAAACCTGACACTGAGTCAGGCAAGGACATACGAGGACTAATGGCCAAAAGCTTGGTCAAAGAAGTAGGCAATGAGGAGCATTTTAAAGACGGAAATATAGAGAGTAAAGCAGGGAGGGAATCTAAAGCTAAGGCCTGGGTCGCTGAAGGCATGGCTGCCAATGACGGAGTGGTTAAAATCAGGGATCCAGAAGCCAGATTTGGAGGGGCACATATTAAGGAGGGTTTTAGGGCTGCACTACAGGAGATCCAGTCTTTTGGGTGAGACTTTAAACAAGTTCCCAATGTGCTCTCTTGGGTGAACATAGAAGATCCCATGACACTATTTCAAGAAAAATAGGGAGATCACGTGCTGAATATTTATCCCTCAACCAAAATCACTGAAACAGATCACCAGATCACCTGGTCACTTATTTATTTGCTGCTTGTGAGGCTTTGCTGTGGACATCTTGGCAGTTGTATTGCCTCCATTGTAATGACTACAGTTCCTAAAAATATTTAATCTACTGTGAAGTGTTTTCTGATGTCCTGAGGTCATGAAAGTTAGCATATAAATGCAAGTGTTTCTTTCCTTCTTAGAAATAAATAGTGATATGAAGGGTAAAAAATCAACAAGTATTTACAGTGAAACATGTAAGTATAAATAAACACGGAAAGCTCATAGTAAGTCAACATCCGTCAGAATATTTTTTGCTGACAAATCATAGACTCGTGGAATGATACAGCATAGAAGAAAGCCATTTGCTGGAATGTGCCTGTGTCGGCTCTTTGGAAGAGCTATTCAATTAGTCACACTGTGTGACTTTTTGATGTTGAGCACTGTCAACTTTTTACGTGCCTTTCTTTATGTGTGTTTATCTTTTCCAATATCTCTGCTATATTCTTCTTTACAGTGAAATGGGCAGCATCCATTTCTTTCATGAAGACAGATTAAAAGTACTCATTTACCTCAGCACGACCTCTGTTTTCAAAAGAAGATTTCCTTTTTGGTCCAAAATTGATCCCATTATTTCTCTGACTACCCTTTTATTATTTATATGTTTATAAAGTACTTTAAACTTCTCCTTGATGTTAGCTACCATTCTCATACTTTCTATTTGCCCTTCATATCTTTTTTCATTCCTCCTCTGTACTTTCTGTAGCTAGTTTTGCTTTCCACTCTATTATGAACCTGATTTTTGTCATAAGCCCTGTTTTTCCATTTCATTTTAATCTCTACCTCTTTCGTCATCCAGGGAGCTTCGGTTTGGATTATCTTTTGTTCTCCAATATATATCTAATCTGCACCCAAACTAATGCCTCTTTGTAGGTCTTTCATTGATTAATTATTGTTTTACCAGCCAATCTTTAACTCTTATTATTATTAATCTTAGTCATATTCCTTTGAACTCCTTGAAATTAGCCCTGTTCCAATTTAATATCTTCATGGCTGAATTTTCTTCAACCTTTTCTGTAACTATTACATGATGATATGACCACTGTTTCCCAAATGCTCCCTCACTGAAACATGCTCCACTTTATTCTCTTAGATCAAGCACTGTTTCCTTCTCTGTTGAGGTAGAAACATACAGATCAAGAAAGTTCTCTTGTACAAATTTCAGGAGGTCATCCCTCTCTTTGACCCTTATTTCAGTCTGTTAGGATAATTGAAGCCCTTCATCATCACTACATCATAGTTCTTGTAACTCTGCAATTTAGCTGCAAATTTATTTTTCTATATCCTTCCCACTATTTGGTGGCCTATCGCATGTGCACTGTTGTGTAATAGTTCCTTGATTTTATCCTAATAGTTTCTGTCTTTGACTCCTCAAGTACATCATCCCTTTCTATTTCTTTCCATATATTCCCTGAATACTTGGTCCCCATGTTTGCTGATATTCTCAATGGTTCTCATACTTCATGTACTGTCCTTCTTCTTCAATCTGCCATCTTTGCAGCTCTCCTCAAAAAACAACACTTGACCCCACCATCCTGCAAACTACTACCCCATCTCCAACCTCTCTTTCATCCCCAAAGCCATTAATAATGTTTTTGTCTCCCAGATATGCACCCAGCTTTCCCAGAACTCCATGGCTGAATCCCAAAACAGCATATATCAAAGCCTGAGGTGACATTCTATGTGACTGTGGCCAAGTTAAATTTTCTTTTTCATCCTTGGCCTGTGTACAGCCTCTGATATGGTTGACTTCACACTCTCTTCCAATGCATCATGCAGCTGACTGGGACAACACTGACCTGGTTCCATTCTATCCATCTAATTGTATCCAAAGTATCACCTGTAATGGTATCCCTTGTTGGTCCTGAACCATTACCTCAGGTGTTCCCAAAGATTTATCGTTGACCCCCTCCTATTCCTCATCTACATACAAACCCACAGCAACATCACCTGAAACAGTGTTAGTTTTCATATGTACGTAGACACCACCCAAGTCTACCTCACCACCACCTCCCTTGACACCTTCACTGTTGCTAATTTATCAGACTACCTTTTCAAAATCCAGTACTGGATAAGCAGGATAAACAGAAATTCCCTCCAATTAAATATTGGGAAGACTGATGCCATTGTCTCTGGTCCCCATTACAAGCTTGGTTTCTTTAGCCACCAACTCCAGCCCTTTTCCTGGAAAACATGTGAGGCTGAATCAGGTTGTTCTCAACATTGGTGTCATATTTGACCTAAGTTGGGGTTTCAACCGCAGCTCCCAATCCTCCTCTTCTTTTAACCAGGTCTATATTATTGCCATTATGTCAGAGTCCTATGTGGCTGCTTATGCCTGCACCTCTTACAGTTTGCAAGACCAAGATCTGGCTACTAGCAAGGTGAGTTCAGTGTTTCCATTTGCTTGTACCAGAGCGGCATAACACATTGAGGTCATCATTACAAGGTCTTGCACTGGCCATGAAATTTCTGCACAACAAATTGCTCCTGAATTTCCTGTCTGCATGCAAAACTCCACTAGCGGCTCAGAATCCCAAAGGATCATGGCTATAATATTGGAACAACCACCTCAAACTAAGTTTCTTCTTTTTGCCCATTTATTGTTTTGAAGTTGAGATTTCACTTTATTTTAACAATATTTCATTCAAATTCACCATTGATACTGGAGAATGGTAGCTTCAAATACAATGAAATACCCTACGGACTAAGCTGAAGTCATACACCCCAGTCAGAGTGTTACCCAAATTTGTCTGTAAAGCTGAAAGGCAATTTATGATTCCTATTAATCTACCAACCAATCAATCATTGAAATTTTGCAATTTAAGGAATAAATCTTCAGCATCAAAGACCTCTTTTGATCTCATGATCAAAAACCACTGTCGAAATCTAATTAAAATGAAGTGATCCGATCAAATCTGCAATTTGTGTTGTTTAGTATCCCATTATGTAATCTTTACTATGTTCCCTAGTCGATTATCAGTATCAATGAAAGCAATGATAGTCCTAAAATGGCATACCAGTACATCCATAGTCTTAATTCCTGGCATCCTCAAGGAACATGCAATATACTAAGGGCATATTATTACTTATAGTTCCCCAGAATTTAAGCATCTGCAACTGGAGACGCCAACAACTGGCTGCCATTGATGGACTTCTCAAAGTACTGAATGCTATCAATTACATGCATTTTAATGTAATGCTATTATCTAGATGAAGTAGGTATAGTAACACAGTGGTTATGGTACTGCACTAGTAATCCAAAGATCTGAACTAAAGATGTGGAGATGTGAGTTCAAATATCACCACAGCAGCTGTGGACTTAATATTCTGATAATTCAGTAAACCTGTAATAAGAGGCTAGTGTCAGCAATGGTATTCACAAAACTACTGGAGTGTCATAAAAACCCATCAGGTTCACCAATGTCCTTTCAGCAATGAAATCTGCTACTCTTAGCCAACCTTTCCACATGTGACTTCAGACCCATGGCAGTGTGGTTCACACTTAGCTTCCTTCTGAAATAACCTAGTAAGCTATTCAGTTGTATATTGATGGCCAATAAGCCACACCCACATCCGATGACTGAATACAAGAAAAACTGAAAAGGCTGGCAATACCCAGCAGGTCTAACAGCATTTGTGGGGAAATAAATAGAGTTAACATTCAGATGTTAACTTGCATCAGAACTGGAAAAAGTTAGGTGTGCGATAGATTTGAAGTGTGAAAGCAGGGACAGCGGGAAAACGAATAAAAGGGAAGATCTGTTGTAAGGCGCAAGGCAGGAGAGATTAAATAACAAAAGGGTTGATGGCGCAGGGTTAAATAAACAAAGGATTTATCTAGATGAGGTGTGAATGGCAAACCGCTGCCATCCGAAAGCAAGAGAAGAAAAGGAAATCAGTAAAGGAAAAGGAAACAAAACGGGGGTCAAAGGTTATGAAATTATTTAACTAGCATTGAGTTGGGGAGGATGTAAAGTGGCTAATCAAAAGATTGGGTGCTGTTCCTCGAACTTACATTGAAAATGACTGAAGATCTCTTAAATATATCAAAGCATGGTGTTGTGCTTTAGCCCATTCTCATTCCACATCTTACTTCAACAGCTCATGTAGTGGAGCTAACATGGTTGCAAGCTTAGGCAAAAACCATGAATAGTATTGGACCATGTCTAGAAAAGACCTAAGTTCAGGCTTTAGAGCATTGACTATTTTCTCTACCTTCTCTTTCACTATCTATCACCCCTTTTCATTTATTTCCAATCCAGGGCACACTACCTCAGATTGTACAAGAGCACACTCACTCCTTTTCAACTTCACCTTGTGATCATTCAGCCTACTGAACACTTCATTTAACACTTGAGGATTCTTCTCCTCTGTTGTGGTTACGATCAACACATCATCCTGATTATACAAACAATGTGACATTTGTTGCAATATCTTACCAATTGTAGCTTGGAAGATTTTTGAAGAAGACTTCACACGACCAGACAACTTTGTGCAGGATTATAACTCCATGTGTGTATCTATGGTGACATACTGCTGACTTTCTTGATTCACATTAAGCTCTGCACAAATGTGGGACAAATCCAGCTTTGTGATTATCTTAGATTCCGCTAACTCTGCATATAAATCTTGGGAGATCAGTAATAGATACAGCTCATCATCCACTGCTTATTTGATTGTGGCTTTATAGTCTTTGCATTGTCTTATGGTTCAGTCTGACTTGGGCATGACTACAAATAGGGCAACAAATAGAATGACAACAATCACTGTGGTCAGTTTTCATTAGCACACCATTTCCCTCTATCCTCTTTAGCTCCTCTTCGATCTGGGTTTTAAGAGCATAAGAAAGCAGCTTAGCTTTGCAATATACTGCTCCTGCATTGTGCCTGATTCCAACATGCACTCCCACACTGATTATGCCTTCATTGGAGTCCTCAAAAATGTTACTATAACTTTTCAATTACTGGTCAAGATTCTTGCTCATATCAACTTGCAAAGCATGCTTCCAGTCCAACTTCAGTTTTGTAAGGGGGTGAGAATCCCTTGTGGAGTCTCATCTAGGCACAGAGTCATACTCTGGATAAACATGAATGGTAACTCAATACCAAGCAATGTATGAAAACAACAATCTTTATTTGACAACTATTAAGCACTTGCTGTAGTAATTATAGTTTTGGGAAACGTAGGACTGTAGCTTTAAGAATAATCATGTGTTGTAAAATCACATGATCTGTGTAAACCAATGTGTTAGCAAAGCGGAGAGTTCTTCTTTAGTTATGGAGTTTGATGCACATGTGTAGTTGCTGCTGCTGTCTTCTAAATAAAGTTAAATGTTTCCACTAAGAAAAGTTGTCTGAAGATCAAGTCTATAACAAACTGGCAATGAGGATAAATCGGATTCGGTGCTGTACCTCGCCCAGCAATTGTGAGTATCTAAGTTTGTTAAAAATAAAAAAAAGATATATTCATCCAAAATGCCACCTTTTGGCAGAATCAATCCCTTTGAGCCAGCCACAGACGACTGGTCTCAATATAGGGAAGGTCTTGCGTTCTTCTTTCAAGCAAACAAAATTACAAGGAAGGAAAAGAGGAGAGCGATTCTCGAGTGTTTGTGGGAGCAAGACCTGCAGTTTAATTCAAAGCTTGACAGCCCCCAGTGCTCCAGATCTGATGACTTCCAGTGAATTAGTAGACCACATTAAGGGGCATTTTCAACCCAAGCCCTCTGTCACAACGCAGAGACATAGGTTCAATTCACGGTATAGGGCCCCAGGGGAGACAATTGCTACCTACTGTGGCAAAATTAAAACAACCAACAGATTATTGTGATTTAGGTGAAACCCTGAATGACATGCTTAGGGATTGTTTAGTATGTGGCGTGCAGGAAGACACTATCCAGCGAAGATTGCTGGCTGAAGTGAATCTTGATTGTAAGATAGCGTTAGAAATAGTGCTGGTGATGGAAAGCGCCATAAGGGATTCACAAGCAATTTGAGGAGCACAAAATGGCACCCTGCAGCAAATTGGGTGGGACCAGTCAGCCAAAAGTGGCACGAAAAGCCAGGACTGCACCACAAAGCAGGAAACAGTCCCCACTAATTGAAAAATTAAAAAGAACAGCTTAGCAACTAAATTGAAAACTAATTTTCATCTACGAGGAAACAATCATTCTTCTAGCGATTGGCAATTTAAAAAAGTAGAATGTCATTTTTGTCACAGAAGCGGACACGTAATGAGACAGTGCAAAGTGAGACTTAAACAGGCCACCAAACAACAAACGAAGTCCAATGAAATCCATAGGGTAGAAGAGCCAGAAACAATCAAATCTGACATTTATTCATTATTCAACATTAAAGTTGGGAAGACAGGGTCAATATTTGTTACAGTGCAAGTGAATGGTAAACCTTTAAAAATGGAAGTAGACACGGGTGCTTCTATCACTGTAATAGGAGAACACACTTTCAAACATTTAAATAAAGGTGATCAACAATTAAATTTGGAACAAACATTTGCCAAGCTGAAAACGTACACAAGCTAAGGAATCCAAGCAAAAAGTATCATCAGGGCAATGGTTCATTAGAGACACCAATCAGCACAGCTACCAGTGATGGTATTAGAAGGCAGAAGACCAAGCCTTCTAGGTCAAGATTGGTTGAGGGAAATTAACTTTTATTGGCCAGTGAGATTTCAAAAGGAAGCAGGAAGAGTTCCTACCCTGAAAAAATAACAAGGCAAGGTACACCAGAATGAGTCTGGAGAGTCCAAGGTCTGCAACTGAATGAAAAATGAGTGTGTAAGCATTCAGCAACCTGAAGAAATGAAGACTGACTTAAACAACGATATGGAAGAACAGTAGAAGAAACCCAAAGAAATTCTGCTGAATTGCAGAGTTAAAGACGAAGTGAGCAAACTTCGCAAGTAAAAGGAACACCTGTTGAAAGAACTTCACTCACTACAAGGATCCCTCCAGTCAAAGTTCGTGCCTCTGAAAAATTACGAAGAGAAACAGGAAGAATTTACCACCTCTCTGAACAAACTGAAGAACCAGTTGGCAGAGAATATGCAGCAATGTTCAAGTTTCCAAGAGGGAGCCAACAAATATAAAAAGGAGACAGAAGAGCTGAAGAAGCAGCTAAAGAAGCTTTAGAAGCAAAAGTCGTAAAACTTTCTAAGCTGTGAGTAGATAATGAAGTCATGAGTAGCTAAACTACTGAACTAAGACAAGTTGAGTTTGAATCTGAGAGAAGCCTGGCCCACAGTGAAGTCAAAAAGAAAGCCAAGACTAAATTCTGTGGTAAGAAGAAGACACGTAGAAAGAAGATGCAGAATTACTGATGATGCGTCGTCCTCGGACAAGACTAAGCCTAATACTTCACAATTTGGAGGGGAAGGTGGAGAAAAGTCAAGGAGACCAAAAAGTGACAGGTGATTTTCATAGTCATGAGCGACAATTTACTTTTGGAGAAGCAGTATATGTAAAGAATTTCGGTGGAGGATCAAAGTGGTTACCTGGTAAAGTAAGTTCTGTGAGTGGACCATTGTCGTACCACGTGGAAGTGGAGGACTGGATCACCCGTAAGCATGTGGATCATTTAAGAAAAGAGAGATACCCCAACAAAATAATGTACCATCTGTGACCATTACTGAACCAGTGGTTCCTGTTGAAGTTGCTCCACCAACAACAAAATGTCTTTGTCAGAGTCAAGGACACTGAACTGCACGTGCCTAATGAGGCAACTGATGTTAATGTGGTTCCAGGGAATGTGTTTCCTACAAAAGCATCCGAAGTTGTGGAGCTGCGATGTTTTTTTTTGATTCATTCACGGGATGTGGGCTTCGCTGGCTGGGCCAGCATTTATTGCTCACCCCTAGTTGCCCTTGAGAAGGTGGTGGTGAGCTGTCTTCTTGAACCACTGCAGGCAATGTGGTGCAGGTACACCCACAGTGCTGTTAGGGATGGAGTTCCAGAATTTTGACCCAGTGACAGTGAAGGAATGGCGATATATTTCCAAGTCAGGATGGTGAGTGACTTGGAGGGGAACTTCCACGTGGTGGTGTTTCCATCTATCTGCTGCCTTTGGCCTTCTAGGTGGCAGTGGTCGTGGGTTTGGAAGGTGCTGTCCAAGGAGCCTTGGTGAATTCCTGCAGTGCATCTTGTGGATGGTACACACTGCTGCTACTGTGCGTCGGTGGTGGAGGGAGTGAATGTTTCTGGATATAGTGCCGAACAAGCAGACTGTTTCGTCCTGGACGGTGTCCAGCTTCTTGAGTGTTGTAGGAGCTGCCCTCATCCAGGCAAATGAGGAGTATTCCATCACATTCCTGACTTGTGCCTTGTGGATGGTGGACAGGCTTTGGGGAATCAGGAAACGAGTTACTTGTTGCACAATTCCTAACTTCTGACCTGCTCTTGTAGCCACAGTATTTATATGGCTAGCCCCAGTTCAGTTTCTGGTCAATGATAACCCCCAGGATGTTGATAGTGGGGGATTCAGTGATGATAATGCCATTGAACATCACGGGGCCATGGTTGGATTCTCTCTTGTTGGAGATGGCTATTGCCCGACACTTGTGTGGCGCAAATGTTACTACTACTTCAGTATCTGAGGAGTCGTGAATGGTGCTGAACATTGTGCAATCATCAGCGAACAACCCCACTTCTGACCTTATGATGGAAAAAAGGTCATTGATGAAGCAGTCGAAGATGGTTGGGCCTCGAACACTACCCTGAGGAACTCCTGCAGTGATGCCCTGGAGCTGAGATGACTGACCACAACCAACTTCCTTTGTGCTAGGTATGGCTCCAACCAGTGGAGAGTTTTCCCCCTGATTACCATTGACTCCAGTTTTGCTAGGGCTCCTTGATGCCACACTCAGTCAAATGCTGCCTTGATGTCAAGGGTAGTCACTTTCACCTCACCTCGGGAGTTCAGCTCTTTAGTCCATGTTTTAACCAAGGTTGTATCAAAGTCAGGAGCTGAGTGGCCCTGGCAGAACCCAAACTGGGCATCAGTGAGCAGGTTATTGCTAAGCAAGTGCCGCTTGATAGCACTGTTAATGACCCTTTCCATTACTTTATTGATGATCAAGAGTAGACTGATGGGACGGTAATTGACCGGGTTGGATTTGTCCTGCTTTTTGTGTACAGGACATACCTGGGCAATTTTCCACATAGCTGGGTAGATGCCAGCATTGTAGCTGTACTGGAACAGCTTGACTAGGGGCGCAGCAAGTTCTGGAGCACAAGTCTTCAGTGCTATTGCCAGAATATTGTCAGGGACCATAGCCTTTGCTGTGTCCAGTGCCTTCAGCTGTTTCTTGATATCACGTGAAATGAATCGAATTGGCTGAAGACTGGCATCTGTAATGCTGGGGACCTCCGGAGGAGGCTGAGATGGATCATCCACTCAGCACATCTGGCTGAAGATTATTGTGAATGTGTCAGCCTTATCTTTTGCACTGCTGTGCTGGGCTCCTCCATCATTGAGGATGGGATATTTGTGGAACAACCTCCTCTAGTGAGTTGTTTAATTGTCCACCACCACTCACGACTAGATGTGGCAGTACGGCAGAGCTTAGGTCTGATCTGTTGGTTGTGGGATCACTTAGCTCTGTCTATCACTTGCTGCTTATGCTCTTTGGCATGCAAGTAGTCCTGTTTTTTTATAGCTTCACCAGGTTGACACGCCTTTTTAGGTATGCCTGGTGCTGCTCCTGGCATGCACTCCTGCACTCTTCATTGAACCAGGGTTGATCCCCTGACTTGATGGTAAGGGTAGAGTGGGGGATATGCCGGGCCATGAGGTTACAGATTGTGTTCGAGTATAATTCTGCTGCTGATGGTCCACAGCGCCTCTTGGATGTCCATTCTTGAGCTGCTAGATCTGTTTGAAATCTATCCCATTTAGCATGTGGTAGTACCACACAACATGATGGAGGGTATCCTCAATGTGAAGGCGGGACTTCGTCTCCACAATGACTGTGCTGTGGTCACTCCTACTGATAATGTCATGGACAGATGCATCTGCGGCAGGCAGGTTGGTGAGGATGAGGTCAAGTATGTTTTACCATCTTGTTGGTTCCCTCAGACCTGCTGCAGACCCAGTCTAGCAGCTATGTCATTTAGGACTTGGCCAGCTCGGTCAGTAGTGGTGCTACCGAGCCACTCTTGGTGATGGACATTGAAGACCCCACCTAGAGAACATTCTGCGCCATTGCCACCCTCAGTGCTTCCTCCAAGTGATGCTCAACATGGAGGATTCATCAGCTGAGGGAGGGCGGGACGTGGTAATCAGCAGGAGATTTCCTTGCTGTGTTTCGCCTGATGATGACATGAGACTCCATTGGGTCCAGAGTCGATGTTGAGGACTCCCAGGGCAACTCTGTCCCGACTGTACACCACTGTGCCACGACCTCGGCTGGGCCAGTCCTGCCGTTGGGACAGGACATACCCAGGGATGGTGATGGTGGAGCCTGGGACATTATCTGTAAGGTATGATTCTGAGAGGATGACTATGTCAGGCTGTTTCTTGACTAGTCTGTGAGACAGCTCTCCCAATTTTGGCACTAGCCCCCAGATGTTAGTAAGGAGGACTTTGCAGGGTTGACAGGGCTGTGTAGCCATTGTCATTTCCGGTGCCTAGGTCGATGCTGGGTTGTCCCTCCGGATTCATTCCTTTTCTGTAACTTTGTAGTGGTTCGATACAACTGAGTGGCTTGCTAGGTCATTACAGACGGCATTTAAGAGTCAACCACATTGCTGTGGGTCTGGACTCACATGTAGGCCAGACCAGCCAGGTAAGGACGACAGACAGATTTCCTTCCCTAAAGGATATTAGTGAACCAGATGGGTTTTTACAACAATCGACAATGGTTTCATGGTCATCACTAGACTTTTAAATCCAGATTTTTATTAAATTCAAATTCCATCTGCCGTGGCAGGATTCAAGCCCGGGTCCCCAGAGCATTACCCTGGGTCTTTGGATTACTAGTCCAGCGACAATACCATTACATCATCGGCTCCCCACCACTCCTTCCACACGGATCAGGAAACAGGCTGAAAGACTGAACTTGTAATTTCATGACCTGTGTAAATATTGTAAAGTCATGAGATAAATAGTCTTGTATATACAAAATGTACAGAAAAGTTAGACGGGAGAAATG
Organism: Cetorhinus maximus; assembly: GCF_964194155.1. Classification (NCBI taxonomy): domain Eukaryota; kingdom Metazoa; phylum Chordata; class Chondrichthyes; order Lamniformes; family Cetorhinidae; genus Cetorhinus; species Cetorhinus maximus. The sequence goes on along the minus strand of NC_135880.1, from coordinate 146,738,293 downwards.
TAGTAATTATAGTTTTGGGAAATGTAGGTCTGTAGCATTAAGAATAATTCTATGTTGTAAGATCACATGATCTGTGTAAACCAATGTGTTAGCAGTGCAGGGAACCTATACAGGGAGATTACTTCTTTAGTTATGGAGTTTGATGACCACATGTAGATGCTGCTGCTGTCTTGTAAATAAAGCTCAATGTTTCCACTAAGAAAAGTCTGAAGATCAGTTCTATAACACTTACTAATGATTTTTTTTTAATTCAGTCATGGGATGTGGGCATCTCTGACTAGGCCAGCATTTATTGCCCATTTCTAATTGCCCTTGAGAAGGTGGTGGTGAGCTGCCTTCAATTGCTGCAGTCCATGTGGTGCAGGCACACCCACAGTGCTGTTAGGGAGGGAGTTCCAGGATTTTGACCCAGCGACAGTGAAGGAATGATTATATATTTCCAAGTCAGGATGGTGAGTGGCTTCCAGGTGGTGGTGTTCCCATCTATCTGCTGCCCTTGTCATTCTAGATGGTAGTGGTTGTGCGTTTGAAGGTGCTGTCTAATAAGGCTTGGTGAGTTACTGGAGTGCATCTTGTAGATGGTACACACTGCTGCCACTGTGCGTCGATGGTCGGGGTGAATGCCTATGGATGGGATGCCAATCAAGTGGGCTGCTTTGTCCTGGTTGGTGTCAAGCTTCTTGAGTGTTGTTGGAGCTGCACTCATCCAGGCAAGTGGAGAGTATTCTATCACACTCCTGACTTGTGTCTTGTAGATTGTGGACAGGCTTTGGGGAATCACAAGATGAGTTACTCACCATAGGATTCTGAGCCTCTGACCTGGTCTTGTAGCCACAGTTTTTATATGGCTAGTCCAGTTCAGTTTCTGGTCATTGGTAACCCTAGGATGTTGATAGTGGGGGATTCAGTGTTGGTAATGCCATTGAATGTCAAGGGACGATGGTTAGGTTCCCTTTTGTTGGAGATGGTCATTGCCTGGCACTTGTGTGGCGCGAATGTTACTTGCCACTTGTCAGCCAATGCCTGGAAATTGCCCATTTGGACATGGATTTTTTCAGTATCTAAGGAGTCGCGAATGGTGCTGGACATATGCAATCATCCCCACTTCTGACCTTATGATGGAAGGAAGGCCATTGATGAAGCAGCTGAAGATGGTTGGGCCTAGGACACTATCCTGAGGAACTCCTGCAATGATGCCCTGGAACTGTGGTGATTGACCACCAACATCCACAGCTATCTTCCTTTGTGCTCGGTATGATGCCAATCAGTGGAGTGGTTTCCCCCGATTCCCATTGACTCCAGCTTTTCTAGGGCTCCATGATGCCACACTCGGTCAAATGCTGTCTTGATATCAAGGGCAGTCACTCACCTCACCTCTGGAGTTCAGCTCTTTTGTCCATATTTGAACTAAGGCTGTATTGAGGTCAGGAGCTGAGTGGCTCTGGCGGAACCCAAACTGAGTGTCAGTTTGCAGGTTATTGCTAAGCAAGTGCCGCTTGATAGTGCTGTGGATGACCCCTCCCATCACTTTACTGATGATCGAGTATAGGCTGATGGGGCAGAAGTGACTGGGTTCGATTTGCTCTGTTTTTTGTGTACAGGGCATACATAGGCAATTTTGCACATTGACAGGTAGATGCCAGTGTTGTACTGCACTGGAATGAGGTACGTGGTACGTGTTAATAAACAGGAGGTTTCCTTGCCCATGTTTCACCTGATGCCATGAGACATCATGGGGTCCAGAGTCAAAGTTGAGGATTCCCTTGGCAATTCGCTCCCGACTGTATACCTCTGTAACAAACTTTGTGTACCGGAAAGGTTTCTTGTTTGAAACAGTAAACTTTATTTTCAGAGCTCTTGATGAAGCTACATGCTTGAACCAGGTGCACTACTAGAAAGCTCTGCCCCCAAGATTACCCACGCTTGGGGCTGACTCGTCTGTACAGCCACATTATCCCCAAAACAGTATGAAAGGTTTTACTTACAATAACTACATTCCTCCCCTTTAATTTTGTTTTACATCTCTTATTTGCAAGAATATCTTAATCCATAACTTATACAAATATATACATTTCATGTGATTATAGAGTAAATCCCTGAGGTGGTTTTCTGATTCGAGTAGAGCAACGTAACTCTACGACTTGAGATTCTTCCACTGGTTCGACTTGGTCAGGAACTGCAGAATCAGGGACATCCTTAGGCAATGGCAGTTCAGAATTATATACTTCAATAGAGACATCAGGTATGTCTATTCTATGTCAATCTGGCTTCAAGGATCAAAGGTTTGACTTTAATTTCAGGTGAAGTAACTGGTTGTTGGAGTGTCTCTCTACTTCTTAGATGATCCACATGTTTCCTAACAATCTGGTTTTCCACTTCCAACTGGTATGACAAAGGTCATGTTTCAGAGACAATAATACCAGGAACCCATCTAGATCCAGTTCCAAAATTTTGCACAAAAACTGTTTCTCCCACGGTAAATTTTCGATCTTTACTGTGAATATCATGATTTACTTTTTGACTACTCTGGTTCTTCTCTACCTTCTCCCCCTAAGATAGGGAACACCAGACTCAACCTTGTATGAAGGCAGCATTCCACTAGTAATCTAGATGGTGTTGAACACGTAGTTGCTTGAGGAGTCGTGCGATAGCTGAGAAGAAATCTTGCAACTCACGTTTCTAATGTTCCTTCAGATAATTTCTTCACTCCTGCTTTAAAAATTTGTACTGCTCTTTCTGCTAACCCATTGGATAAGGGATGACATGGTGCTGTTTTGACATGCTTACTCCCATTTAAGTTCATGAATTTCTGGAATTCCGTACTAGTGAAAGCAGTGCCATTATCCAAAACAATGACTTCTGGCCAGCCATGTGCACTAAAGCATTGGCTCAGCTTTTCAATAGTTGCACATGACGTTGCTGATCTCACTTCATACACATCCATCCACTTAGGATTCGCGTCGATGATTACTAAAAATATGGACCCTAAAATGGACTTACATAGTCTATATGTAGTCTAACCCAAATTATCCAGGCCACTCCCACAGATGCAGTGGAGCCGAAATGGGCAACTTCTATTGTTGCTGACACTGGAGACAATGCTTAACCATTTTTTCTATATCACTGTCTATACCTGGCCAGACATAGCTTCGCGCGCAAGCATCTTCATTTTTGAAATGCCTGGATGCACACTGTGAAGCTCTGTCAAGAGTGGTTCTCTTCCTTGTGAAGGGATGACAACTCTTGCTCCCCACAACAAGATGCCACCTTGACAACTTAATTCAGTTTTACGGGGAAAGAATGGTTTAACTCTTCACAGGCTTGTGTATTTGACCATCCTTGCAATACATGTTCTTAGACTCTTGATAAAATCGGATCCTGGTTTGTCCAATTCTTTATCTGCTTCGCACAGACTGGCGAGGAGTCTAGGAATTTCAACACAAGTACAACTTCTTGTGGCACTGGAGCACATATAATGCTATCTGGCAAACGAAGATGATTGAGGGTGTCTGCATTTGTTATATGCGCACATGGACAGTGCAGAAAAGTGTACTTGTATGTCAACAAAATCAAAGCCCATCATTGAATTCTGGCAGAGGCTATTGGCAGAATTGCTTTATCTTCACTAAATAAACCCATTAGTGGCTTGTGATCTGACACTTTGGTGAAATGTCGGCCATGCAAATATTGTTGGAACTTGTTTACCCAAATATTACGGATAAGCCTTCTTTTTCATGTTGTGAGTAACCCATTGCAGAGAGGGTTCTGGAAACATATCCTATTGGCCTTTCGGATTTGATTTGTCTTTTCTTCTTGCGTTTGCAATAGAGTTTTGTCTAGTCTAGTCCTTCATTTTGATTTCATAGTCGGCCAAATTTCTCTCTGGTGAAATCTTAACTTGTTCAGTTGGAGGATTGAGTTACCCATTCACATCTTGAAAAGTTCCATGACTTTTCCTTCTAATGCCTCTTTTGTCTCAATCAACTGATTCCTCAGTTCTTCTGTCTTCTTTTTGTATCTTTTGGCTTCCTCCTGGAATATTATTGAGTTTTTTCTGCCAACTGTTCCTTCAGTTGGTTCAGGGTGGCACTGGTGAGATGGTTCCAGTATTCCTTTTTGTTTTTCGAGCAGTAGAGACTGCTTCGCGATTGTGTCTTGCCACACCTGGAGATAGGTTCCTGCCACAACTGAAGAAATGCGCCATGTTGCACACTCTGCAAAGCCCATGAGTCCCTCTGAGCACTCTCCATTGCTAGCGCTATTTCCATGGTGTGCTTCAGGTCAATATTAACTTCTGAAAGTAAACAGTGCTGAATGACGTCATCATGTACACCATGAACCAAACAATCTTGCAACATGTCATTGAGAGTATCCCCGAAGTCACAGTTCTCTGTGAACTGTTTTAACTTCACGATATATGTTGCGATTGACTTACCCGGTGTCCTTACTCTTGAGCTGAATTTGAATCTTCGCATGATCACTGATGGCTTAGGCTGAAAATGCACCTTCACAAGATCTACCAGTTCGTTAAAAGATCTGGAATTTGGTGCATTCGGGGCCCTCAGACTATGGATGAGGTTATATGTCCTGCTCCCGCAAACACTTAGAAGAATTGCTTTCTGCTTCTCCTCTGCTGTTATTTTGTTTGCCACGAAGTAGAAACCTCAGCACTCTGTGTAATGACTCTAGTCTTCCATGGATGATTCATACGGGTCGGTTCTGCCGAAGAGTGACATGACTGTTGAGCATACTTTTCTTTCTTCCCTTAAAAATCGATATGCTCACATTCACGAGGCGAGGTGCAGCGTTGGGGCTATTTATCCTCATCGCCAATTGTAATAAACTTCGTGTGCCAGACAGGTTTCTTGTTAGAAACAGTAAACTTTATTTACAGAGCCCCTGAAGAAGCTGCATGCTTGAACCAGGTTCATGACTAAAAAGCTCCCGACCCCCCCATCCCCAAGATTACTCACACTTAGCGCTGATTCATCTGTACAGTCACATGATCCCCAAAACAGTTTTTACTTACAATCGCTACAACCTCTGCTGGGTCTGTCCTGCTGAAGGGAAGGACATACCCAGGGATGGTGATAGCGGTGTCTGGGACATTATCTGTAAGGCATGATTCTGTGAGTGTGACTATGTCCGGCTGTTGCTTGAGTAGTCTGTGAAACAGCTCTCCCAACTTTGGTACTAGCCCCCAGATGTTACTAAGGAGGAATTTGCAGGGTTGACAGGGCTGAGTTTGCTGTTGTCATTCCAGTGCCTAGGTCGTTGCCAGGTAGTCCATCTGGCTTCATTCTTTTTGTCAGTTTGATACAACTGCATAGCTTGCTAGGCATTTAAGAGTCAACTACATTCCTGTGAGTGTCTAGTCACAAGTAGGCCAGAGCAGGTAAGGGCAGCAGATTTCCTTCCCTGAAGGGCATTAGTAAACCAGATGGATTTTTACGACAATCGACAATGGTTTTATGGTCATCATGAGACTTATAATTCCAGATTTTCATTGGCTTCAAATATCACCACCTGCTCTGGTGAGATTTGAACCCTGGTCCCCAGAGCATTACTCTGGGTCTCTCTGACAATACCACTCAGCTATCACTTCCTCCAAAAGAAAATGGAAGAAAGATAATGTTATTAAAAAGAAAGGAAAAAAAAAAACACCCTATCCCTATCTTAAAAGAATGGAAGAAAGACAATTTTATGTACATACTATACATACTATATTACAGGTACATAGTATATTATAAACTTTAACTCAAATTGGTCAAGACAGCTCCCCAAAATGGTAACATTTCAATTGGTTCGTGCATCCCCAAGTCTCTGAATAACCTTACACGGGTGAGCACTTTGGTCAGTCTCATTGTTCACAGCTCTTCTTACCGTAGTCTCGAGTACTTAACTATTCCACCCCAGCTGCAGCACCAAATCCTGGGAGCAGTGTCCCTATAAGCCAATTTCTGGCTCCATTCCAGCCTTTTGAGGCTTTACTCAGATGTTTTCAAAACAATAGTCTGGAAAACATGAGTCCTTAACAATTCTCATCACAGGCACTTCAAGGCTTTGTAGACTTTGCCATATTCAAGTTGTTTACATATCTTTTGATGGTGCCTCCCAATTGCCATCAATCAGATTCTATGCCCATTAATCTAACGCCATCTCCTGATTCCACACTATAATTCACCATCTCATGTGTAAGGTTATTCATTGTCCTAGCTTGTAATTCAAGGGTCATTGAATGCAGTAAAAAAAAAGCACTTCTGATAAACAAAAGGCAACTTTCATTTTGGTCATCTTGCTTAAAAAGGGAAAGCAAAGATGTAGATCAAATACTAGCTAAGAATGGCCAGTATGGAAACCAAGATTTGTACTAAGTGCGGTAGCAGGCAGGAAAGAGAACATTTTACCTGCCGGCCGCAGTGGAGGCTTTTCATGCAATATCTTCCTAAACCCACCTCATTAATCACGCATTCCTGGGAAACACACCGCATCATCGGCGAGCAGGCTCTCATTTGCATTGCAGCCCTTCCCCCCTACAAGTCACCAGGCTCCATGCTCTTGATGTACTCTTCCTGCAGAATGAAAGAGAGAGATGCATGGGTTAGTATGGGTGTTCTAAGAACCTCTCGGCTAACTCTGATGGCCCCTTAATGCATCCCAGAGAGTGCTGGCCACCACTTGGATGGCCAGAGTTTAATGTGCTGCATGGCTGCCCAAAACCCCACCCACCTCTGTCCCACTCCAACCGACCGATTGGCGGCAGCTTTGCCCATTGGACTACATGCTGTTTCTCAGCTCAGGCACAGGCATTCTCCTAACTCACGCTGCAAGGCCATGCTATTAGCTTGAACCATGTGGGAGACTGGTCCAAACCTGAGTGATGACATTGCGAGGGGCTGTGAGCACCTCCACCACTGACTGCTCCATGGCCTCCTTTCGCAAGGAGATTGTACAACGTGCCCAGTTATCCAACTGTTCTGCAGTCCGCTAAAATGTTCATTAGTTTATGATCTGTGCCCGAGGGGTGAAAAGCTCTGGAGCATTTGGTGGCAAGTTCAGGCCTCTGTGTTGCTTGAGTGGGCAGATAAGCTGGAGGTCCGACTCCAAGCATGTTAACGTGGCTGTGCCTGAACTGTCTCAGCTGTGGAGCAATGGTCACTTTATACAAAATAATGTGTGGCCACTTCCCTCCACCTCCGCCCCCCCCCCACTTTGCTCGTCCTTGTGCACTACCCTCAACCACAGTGTAGCCCTTGCCCCCTCCCCATGTCACCTCAACTGCAGTGCAGCCCTTGCCCCCGCAAATCACCAGGCTCCATGCTTCTAATGTACTCCTCCTGCAGAATGAAAGAGAGAGATGCATGGGTTAGCTTGGGTGTTCTAAGAATGTCTCTTGGCTAAGCCTGAAGGCCCCTTAATGCATCCCAGAGAGTGCTGGCAACTAATTGGATGGACAGAATTTAGTGCGCTGCATGGCTGCCTGAAACCCCGCCCACCTCCACCCTACTCCACCTGACCAATTGGCAGCAGCTTTGCCCATTGGACATTTCCCTCCCCAACGCCTCGCACATGCTTGTGCACTACCATCAATTACAGAGCAGCCCTTGCCCACCTCATCCCAACTTGCCTCAACCGCAGGGCAGCCCTTGGCCCAGCACCGCACTGTCAGTTAGCCTTGATAAAGCGATTTGCCTATGCCCTTGCATGAATGCGCGGCGCCTCAACCTTGAGGCACAACAGGAGACCCTTGCGAGAGCTGTGCAACTTAACTGTGCACTCACCTCTGAGATCCCCTCAAAGTGCAGCTTGCCAACTGCATGCCTTATAAATGCTGTTGTGAAACACATTGGCGTGCAATCACGTCGAAGTGCTTGGATGACCCAGTGTGGGGAAATGACTCTGGTGACCTGGGCTTATATGATGATATGCAGATGTATTTCAATGAGGTTCCCAATGACCAGTGGCAGGAAACATGGCCTGCCATTAAAGGGCGGAGTGGACAGTTGCGAACGTGTCTCACGCCAGCATGATATTAATTTTGGGCTTTCCAACCATATTGTCCGCTCACACCCGCCATGGCCCGCCTGACTCCAGCGGGCACAGAAAATTCCGCCCAAGGTCTTGGGAAAACATGTCTACGGTTAATACTATTTCTCTCCACAGATGCTGTCAGATCTGCTGAGTTTTTCCAGCAATTTTTGTTTTTGTCTACAGTTAATAATATCACTACTGATCACTATTGATTAGCTATATGACTTAATCAAAGCACAATCACATAAGGTCCACAAAGTAATTTTAAATATTCAATACAGGCTTAAAATCAAGAGCAAAGCAGAAATAAAAAGCAAAATTGCAAAAAAAAAATTAGTGGCTGCAGGTCTCAGGCTTACAGCTTGTGAAACCAATATATTTTCCTATCAACATTAGTTTACTGACATATCTCGCTCGAGCAATGGGCAGCTTGAGGGACTTGCCCTTAAGTTGTACATTGCATTTCATTTGTCCACATATTTCTAACACCACACCAGAGTAGGTTTTCAACTGAACTGTGCTCTCAGAGGTACATCACTGAATTTGCTCTGATACATGTTTCTAAATATAATGGAGCAATCTGCAGCCATATCGATGCTGATGTACTGTTGATTTCCCAACACCTTTGTACCAAAGTTGCTGTCATTTGAGTGATTGCTAATGGCATAAATACTGTACAGCCCTAACTCCACTCTGAATTCATTTCAAGGTTGTGAACTCCACCCTTCTGATGTTGCTGTATTCCATTAACACTAATGAGTTCTCTTTGTTGCTTTGACCTTTGTTGTGTTTTTCTCCTCCTTGTGCTTAGTTAGTAGATAAACAAACCTTCATTTCCAGTGGCTAAACAAATCTTTATGGCCTGTTTGTCTGGTTCAGACAAGCCTGAGTTGACAAACCATAATTCTGTGCGTTGTTTAAATAGTTTAAACACAGAAAGTGGGTCAGCCACCTTCCGATTTAAGCTTGGGAATTTTGTGGACATTTTTGCAATATTCCCTGGACCTTTCTTCTCTGCCATTTAAATGATAATCCTGCTGTTCTACTGATCAGGTTTTGAATACTGTGAATACGTTAAATACATTGCAGTGCGTCAGTTGCTTGTTGTTCCTCTATTCACCACTGCTGCTGCAGCACTTGGAATGAGTAGTGCAACTGCTGCTTGTGCACCCGTTTCTGAAGCTCCACCCAGAAAGCTGAGTTGAGGCTGGAACACGCCACGATGCTCCACAAAACGAATAACGGCACGGAAGACTTTTCCAGCTTTCATCAATTCCCGATTTTGCCTATTGTTTTTGCAACCTCACTTGGCCCAATTTCCACAACTTTTCTCGGTCCTTCCTTGCCAGCTACTTGCCTCTCCTGACTGAGCAGTGGCCAGCCCTGAACTTCTCAATGGATTGTGTCTGCCTGTTGAACTCACAGATTGTGATTTCTGATTCAAAACCACACACTTTGCGTTGACTGAGCGGTTTGTAACTTTGGACTTTTCTGCTACCTGCTTCTTCCATCAGCACTGGCACCATGTTATGAATAGTGTGCTTGAAAATAAAAAAAAAATCCCCACCACTGGCATTATGTTATGTTTTTCTTCTCCTTTTGCTTAGCTGGCAGATAAACATCATGGCACCAGCCATGGATTGGTTAACACAAAATTACATAGAGTCGTTTATGAAGGATTTGGGGGCTTGGTGTATGCAGAAAACATAATCATGCCCACTTAAAGGTGTATCACAACAGTCTTTGCTAACAAGAGCTGCAATATTGTCTATTTTTGACAGTTAAAGCATTCTTTACTGACATGTGCATGACATACGGTGGCAATTACAGTGATAATAAGTCACTAAATCACGATCACCAACACTGTTATTACCAGGTCTCTCAACTTTAAGCTTGGTAGAAGCCTTCTGACTGTGACAGAAGCTGTATGAGTCACTTACATAGGACGAAATTCCCAAGCATTATTCAATGCCACCTCTGTGAAAAGAGCAATCTTTGGCTCAAGCTTAAATGTAAGATTTTGTGTACTTAACAACTTCAGTTGGATTCTTTCATCCACCAACCCACACACAAATCTGTTTTGTAATGCTCAGTCTGAAAATGTGCAATGTCGTGATATAATCTTCGGTGTCACAATATGCTCACTACTTTCACTACTTTTCTGATTTCTGGTTCCAAAGTTGTAACTTTCCACTATCTCTGGTGGCTTAGGGTTGAAAAGCTCCTGTAACTTGGTGATGATTGTTTTGAATGGCACATCTTTTGTTTTGAATGGTACATCTTTTGCCTTCTTGGGAGCTAGAAGGTTTGTTAGCGTGCCATACACTTCTGGGCCAATTTCTGTTAGCAAAATTCCTTTCTTGCACTCAAGAATTGTCTTGACCTCATCCAAAATGATATTAGCTCTGAAAAAACATGTCCATTCTTTCAATATGCAAACTGAATGGTCATCGAGCACTCTCATATGTTGCGAGCCTTCCAATGTATCCCATGGGTGCGGCCATATTGTACCACTTCCAAATGCATCAGCAATGCGGTAAACACTTTACTGCAGCTGTCCATAACAGCGATACAGAATCTTATGCACACTAAATGTAGGTGCAAGTGAGATAATATTCAGCATAAGCATTCACAACAAAGCAGCCTGATAAGTCAGCCTAGGTGGAACAAGCTCCCCTGAAAGTAACCTTGTGGCTGGTTGAAAATGTCCTTTTAACCAGGTGACAGAGTTTAATCAGATGCACATTTGGACACTGCGGCAGCCCATTTGACTGAGGAGGCAGCTCTAGACTCTGTTTGACACAGTGACAATACCAAAGGTCTGTAGAAAATTCTAGGTTTCCCTTTCCTTTCCTGGTGTTGTAGTCTTCGTGTTGGACTCCAGTTCCACAGGAATTAGTGACAGGGCCTAGTCTGCTCCAATCTGCCTTACAAGAATGTGGCCACATGATGGTGGGAAAGGCAATGTTCCACACAATCCTATTGAAACCTCAGCCAGAGTGGACATGTAACCGGGAGCTGGCTGGTCCTGTTTAGTGATCCCTGATATGGTGGTTCGCTGCCGATATTTGTAGACTTTGATTCCATCCTCATCGCCAAATTTTGTTGCATATTAGGTGGCTCCAACGAAGAAGACAGACACCAAAGACGGCCAGTTCACATGTTCTATTACATCATCGTGTTTAATGAACACTTGGTGCAAGTAAGGACGCAAGTGCAAAAGTTTTGGATGGCCTCAATTTTAGATGATAGAATGTGTGACACCAGCCAGTAGTGCATTGGAATAATCAAATCTACAGATAACAAAAGCATGAATGAGGGTTTTAGCTGTAGATGAGCTGACACAGGCAGAAAGTTGGCTGAAATTATAGAAGTGGAAATAGGTCGCCTTAATGATGATGCAGATATGTGAGGAAAGCTCATCTTAGGATCGAGTATGACACCAGGGTTGAAAACAGCTTGGTTTAGTCTCAGACTATTACCAGGGAGAGGGATGGAGCTGGTAGCTCAGGAATGGAGTTTGAAGTGAAGACCAAAGAAAATGGCTTCAGTTTTCCCAATATTTAATTGGAGAAAATTTCTGCTCATCCAGTATTAGCTGTTAGATAAGCAGCCTGACAACTTAGCAACAGTAGAGGAGTCCAGAGAGGAGGTAGCGAGGTTGAGCTGGGGTCATCAGATTATATGTGAAAACTACCGCTACAAAGTTACAAAAAAGGAATCAAAACGGACAGACCACCTGGCATCGACCTAGGCATCGGAAATGACAACGGTAAACTCAGCCCTTTCGAGCTTGCAAAGTCATCCTTACTAACATCTGGGGGCTAGTGGCAAAACTGGGAGAGCTGTCTCACAGACTAGTCAAGCAACAGCCTGACACAGTCACCCTCACGGAATCATACCTTACAGATAATGTCCCAGACACCACCATCACCATCCCTGGGTATGTCCTGTCACACCGGCAGGACAGACCCAGCAGAGGTGGCAGCACAGTGGTATACAGTCAGGAGGGAGTTACTTTGGGAGTCCTCAACATTGACTTCAGATCCCATGAAGTCTCATGGCATCAGGTCAAACATGGGCAAGGAAAGCTCCTGCTGATTACTACGTACCACCCTCCCTCAGCTGAAGAATCAGTGCTCCTCCATGTTGAACACTACTTGGAGGAAGCACTGAGGGTGGAAAAGGCGTAGAATGTACTCTGGGTGGGGGGCTTCAATGTCCATCACCAAGAATGGCTTGGTAGCACCACTACTGACCGAGCTGGCCGGGTCCTAAATGACATAGCTGCTAGACTGAGTCTGTGACAGGTGGTGAGGGATCCAACAAGAGGGAAAAACATACTTGACCTCATCCTCACCAACCTGCCTGCCGCAGATGCATCTGTCCATGACATTATCAGTAGAAGTGACCACCACACAATCATTGTGGAGACAAATTCCCGTCTTCACATTGAGGATACCTTCCATAGTGTTGTGTGGTACTACCACCGTGCTAAATGGGATAGATTTCGAACAGATATAGCAACTCAAGGCTGGGAAACCTTGAGGTGCTGTGGGCCATCAGCAGCAGCAAAATTGTACTCAAGCACAATCTGTAACCTCATGGTCTGGCATATCCCCCACTCTACCATTACCATCGAGCCAAGGGATCAGGCCTGGTTCAATGAAGAGTGCAGGAGGGCATGACAGGAGCAGCACCAGGCACACCTTAAAATGAGGTGTCAACCTGGTGAAGCTATAAAACAGGACTTCTTGCGTGCCAAACAGCATAAGCAGCAAGTGATAGAACTAAGCAATCCCACAACTAACAGATCAGATTAAGCTCTGCAGCCCTACCACATCCAGGTGTGAATGGTGGTGGACAATTAAACAACTCACTGGGGGAGGAGGCTCCACAAATATCCCCATCCTCAATAATAGAGGAGCCCAGCACATCAGTGCAAAACATAAGGCTGAAGCATTTGCTGCAATCTTCAGCCAGAAGTGCCGAGTGGATCATCCATCTCGTCCTCCTCCGGAGGTCCCCAGCATCACAGATGCCAGTATTCAGCCAATTCAATTCACTCCACATGATATCAAGAAACGGCTGAAGGCACTGAGTATTGCAAAGGCTATGGGCCCTGACAGTATTCTGGCAATAGCACTGAAGACTTGTGCTCCAGGACTTGCTGCACCCCTAGCTAAGCTGCTCCAGTACAGCAACAACACTGGCATCTACCCAGCTATGTAGAAAATTGCCCAGTTATGTCCTGTACACAAAATGCAGGACAAACCTAACCTGGCCAATTACTGCCCCATCAGTCTACTCTCCATCACCAGTAAAAAGATGGAAAGGGTCATCAACAGAGCTATCAAGCGGCACTTGCTTAGCAATAACTTGCTCACTGATGCCCAGCTTGGGTTCCGTCAGGGCCACTCAGCTCCTGACCTCAGTATAGCCTTGGTTCAAACATGGACAAAAGAGCTGAACTCACAAGGTGAGGTGAGAGTGACTGCCCTTGACATCATGGCTGCATTTGACAAGGTGTGGCATCAAGAAGCCCAGAGTAAAACTGGAGTCAATGGGAATCAGAGGGAAAACTCTCTGCTGGTTGGAGTCATACCTAGCACATAGGAAGATGGTTGTGGTAGTTGGAGGTCAGTCCTCTCAGCTCCAGAACATCACTGCAGGAGTTCCTCAGGGTAGTGTGCCCGGCCCAACCATCTTCAGCTGCTTCATCAATGACCTTTCTTCCATCATAAGGTCAGAAGTGGGGATGTTTGCTGATGATTGCACAACATTCAGCACTATACATGACTCCTCATATACTGAAGTAGCCCATGTCCAAATGCAGCAAGACCTGGACAATATCCAGGCTTGGGCTGACAAATTACAAGTGACATTCGTTCCACACAAGTGTCCGGCAATAAGCATCTCCGACAAGAGAGAATCCAACCATCGCCCCTTGATACTCAATGGCATTACCATCACTGAATCCCCCACTATCAACATCCTGGGGGTTACCATTGACCAGAAACTGAACTGGGCTAGCCATATAAATACTATGGCTACAAGAGCAGGTCAGAGGTGAGGAATCGTGCAACAAGTAACTGATCTCCTGACTCCCCAAAGCCTGTCCACCATCCTCAAGGCACAAGTCAGGAGTGTGATGGAATACTCCTCACTTGCCTGGAGAGTGCAGCTCCCACAACACTCAAGAAGCTTGACACAGCCCAGGACAAAGCAGCTCGCTTGATTGGCACCACATCCACAAACATTTACTCCCTCCACCACCAATGCACAGTAGTAGCATTGTCTACCATCTACAAGATGCACTGCAGGAATTCACCAAGGCTCCTTTGACAGCACCTTCCAAACCTATGACCAATACCATCTAGAAGGACAGGGGCAGCAAATAGATGGGAATACCACCACCTGGAATTTCCCCTCCAAGTCACTCACCATTCTGACTTGGAAATATATCGTTGTTTCTTTACTGTCACTGGGTCAAAATCCTGGAACTCCTTTCCTAACAGCACTGTGGGTGTACTTACACCACATGGTTCAAGAAGGCAGTTCACCATCACCTTCTCAAGGGCAAATAAATGCTGGCCCAGCCAGAAAAACCCACATCCCGTGAATGAATAAAAAAAATGTGAGTCTCTGGCTATGATTAGATAGATAAGTATTGAACCAGTCGAGTGCTGTTACACTCAGCTGGATGACAGTGGAGAGGTATTGGAGGAGGATGGTGTGGTCAACTGTGTCAAGGGCTACAGGCTGGTCAAGAAGGGATAGCTTATCTTTGTCACAGTTACATAGAGTGTCATTTGTGATTTTAATAAGAGCCATTACCATTCTGTGATGGGGGTAGATGTTTGATTGGGTGGATTCAAACATGGTTTTCCAGAAATGTGGATACATATTTGGAAGGCAAAAACACATTCAAGGACTTTTGGATAAAAGGGATATTGGAGATGCAGCATTAGTTTACAAGGACCATGGGGGTCAAGGGTTTTTTTTAGAAGATAGGTGATAACAGCAGATTTAAAGGAGAAAGGTGCAGTACCTGAAGAAAGGGAATTGTTGACAATATCACCTAACAGAAGGGGAAGTTGGATGGTCAGCAGTTCAATGGGAATAGGATCAAGGGAGCAGGACATGGGTCTCATGGACAAGGTGAACTCAGAGAGGGCATGAGGGGAAATAGGGGAGATACCAGAAAAATATATAAATTCAGGGTCAGAGCGTGGGGAACCTTAAGGAAGTTTTGCCTAGTGTGAGGGAGATAAGCAAGACAGCTGTAATCAAAAGTGTCCATGAGTCTCTCACACTTAACATTAGAGGTAAGGTTGGAGGGGAAAAGGGTGAAGAGTTTAAGAAGATGGTTTGTAGTAGAGAAAAGAAACTGGGGGCTACCTTTGCATTCCAAGATGATCCTAGAATGGTTTTGATAAGATGAGAGCAGAACCCAGTTGTGCTGCGTGTAGTCCACCAGTTGTTTGCCATATCCTTTCAAGGCTGTATCATTTGAACATAATGGAATGGAGCTGAGAACCGCACTGGGGGAATGGCCATGGTGAGGCAGAATAATGGTTTCATTGATGTTTAGGGCATCCTAGGTGGAGGTGAGGATGTGTTTGAGCAAATCAGTAGCAGCAGAAATGTTGTGGCAAAAGAAGGGACAAAGGCGAGATGGGTGGGGTTTTGAAAGCGAAATACTTTCCGCTTAACAAAGTCTCCCCAACTCCCAACAATAGTTTTTCCAGGGGAAGATACAGAGGGAGGTTGGATTGGGATGTGGATGGGGTTTTGAGAGGAGACAGATACATGGCCCTATCTGTGATTGATATGATGGGATTGTGAGACCATGTGAGACGCAAGATCAGCGGGGTGGCCGTGAATATGGGTTAGGATGTTTACATGGAGGAAGAGTTTAAGGGCAATAAGGGGGCAGTGAGCTCAGAGGAGAGTGAGCATAATGGGTTGAGATGGAGGTTAAAATCATCAAGGTGAGAAGTCATTTGGTGCAGAGACTGTGGAAGGAAAGCAGCAAAGCTATCTCAGCGAGAACGTTTTTATTGTGCTGGGGCAGTGGAGGACAAAGACTTTGAATGAGATGTGAAAGGGGTGGAACAAAGTGGGAAGGTCAAAGGAGGAGAAAGTACCAGAGGGGTAAAGGGTCAGACCATGGTGTGATCTGGTGATATGAGCCATGCCCGCCATTAGCTTAGACAAGGCAAGTGGTAGAAGGTGTAACCAGTTGGGAGACTTTGTTAAGGGGAAAAGAGGTCAAGATCTGTCAGCCAGGATTCTATCAAAGCTATCAGGTCAATCGAATCATCCACAATGAGTTCATGGATGGCGATGGCCTTTTTCACAAGTGGATGGATATTCCAGAGGAAGGGTGAAGGCTGATCCCCTGGAAAACTCATAGGTCATAGGACTTAGGAACAGACGTAGGGGATTCTGCCCTTCGAGCTTGCTCCATCATACGATAAGATCATGGCTGATCTTATTGTGGTCTCAACTCCATCTTCCTGTCTTCCCCCCTAACCCTTCATTCCCTTGTCAATCAAAAATCTATCATACAAACATTCATATGAACATATGAATTAGGAGCAGAAGTAGGTCACTCGACTCTTCGAACCTGCTCCAATATTCAATAAGATCATGGCTGATCTGATTGTAACCTCAACTCTACGTTCCGCCTACCCCAATAACCTTTCACCCCTTTGTTAATGAAGAACCTATCTAGCTCTGCCTTAAAAATACTCAAAGACTCTGCTTCCACCACCTTTTGAGGAAAAGAGTTCCAAAGGTTTACGACCATCTGAGAGAAAAAAATTTCTCCTCATCTCCGTCTTAAATTCTCAACCCCTTATTTTTAAACAGTGACTGCTAGTTCTAGATTCTCCCACAAAAGGAAACATCCTCTCCACATCCACCCTGTCAAGACCCCTCAGGATCTTAAAGGTTTCAATCAAGTCTCCTCTTACTCTTCTAAGTTCCAGTGGATACAAGCCTAACCTGTCCAACCTTTCCTCATAAGACAACCTGCCCATTCCTGGTATTAGTCTAGTAAACCTTCTCTGAAATGCTTCTAACGCATTTACATATTTCCTTAAATAAGGAGACAAATACTGTACACAGTATTCCAGATGTGGTCTCACCAGTGCCCAGTACAACCGAAGCATAACCTCCCTAATTTTGAATTAAATTCCCCTTGCAATAAACAATAACACTCCATTAGCTTTCCTAATTATTTGCTGTACCTGCATACAAGTCTTTTATGATTCATGCCCAGGACAGCCAGGCACCTCTGAATCTCAGAGCTCTGCAAACTCTCACCATTTAGATAATAAGCTTCTTTTTTATTCTTCCTGCCAAAATGGAGCATTTCAAATTTGCCAACATTATTCTCCATTTGCCAGATCTTTGCCCACCCACTTAACCTATCTATGTCCCTCTGTAGCCTCCTTATGTCCTCTTCACAATTTACTTTCCTACCTATCTTTGTGTCGTCAGCAAATTTCGTAACCAAACCTTTAGTCCCTTCATCCAAGTTTCCCTTTCACAAAACCATGCTGACTCTGCCTGATTGCCTTGAATTTTTTTAAGTGCCCTGCTGTAACAATTTTAATAAAAGCTTCTAACATTTTCCCTTTGACATATGTTGGGCTAACTGGCCTCTGGTTTCCTGTCTTACTCTACCTTGAATAAATTCAATGACCCAACTGCTTTCTGGGGAAGAGAATTCCACATAGTAATGGCCCTCTGAGAGAAAAAAAATCTCCTCCACAGTGTGAGCAGTGGGAGGGCTGAGTTGAACAGGAAGGAGAATTACAAGAATTGTCCCAATGTCGCTCTGGAAAATCCAGGAGCTCTCCTCTCTCTCTTGCCTTTGCTCCAATTGATGTGCTTCCCCATGTAGCCAATTCTTCCAGTCAGCAACAAATTCTGTTCAATGCATGCAGCTTCTTTCTAAGAGGGGCAGGCTGCCTTTAAGATATGCAGGCTCACTGAATAACTTCTTAACCACTGCTGGGCCCCCTTTCAAGCCTGCAGCCAGTCAGCAGTGCATTCCTCCACTGGACAGCATGTTGCAATCATTGAAATAAGAAGGCAGCACCAAGTTTGCATAGTGCCTGCCTGAATGAGACTGTATGTGAGATAATCGTGCATGGTGGCCTCTGTCCAAAAATAGGCCTAATCAAATCTTCCCCCTTAGTTTTTTTACCTTCCAAGAAAGAAGTGGCCTCCTTATTCCTCTCATCAAAATGAACTGCTTCATATTTTTCTATATTGAGCTTTAACCATTCATCCACCCCCTCTCTCCAAGTCTGTTTATGTTCCTCTACTTTGGTGCAGTCCTCTACATTATTATACTTTCAAATTTGATAACATCTGAAAAAATTGGCAATATCTTCAACTTCCAAGTATAAAACTTTTATGCAAATAGTGAACAATAATAGTTCCTGCACAAATCTCTGTCAGATATCTCTTCCAATATTTTGTCAGTCTTGAGGAATTTTAACTCACCCTCTGCTTCCAGTTTTACAGTTATCTTTCAATAATTCTGCTACCTGGACCCTGAATCTACATACCCATATTTGGCACCTAATTGAAGGGCTTCTGAAAGCCCGTGTAGAAATTTGGGAGTATGTTTGAAGACTCTGATTCCCGATTCAGCATGAAGTCAAAGGCAATGTAGAATTTATTTCAAAATCAGGAAATTATTTTGAACAAAAGTCTGATTATTTTCTCTTTCTTCCCCCATCCCCACTCTCCCATGACAGGTGTATATTTTGCCTTGTCTCTGTCGTATCACCTCCTACTGGCAGTAGGGTTGTGAGTGGATATATCTAAACCAGTCATTTGTGATATTGAATTCCACAAGTCTAATCCTATGCATTCTTTTAAGTGAATCTTACTATATAAAGGGAAAATGCTGTGAGAATCTTTGAGGATGGATGTTGAGATACTGATTCAAATGAATACATGCTTTGAAAATATCTATCTTCCCCATCTTGATGAAAACAATGCAGAGTAACACACAAAATATTTATTCTGCTCCTTGCTATGATAATATTGTGACAAAAATTATGCACAGCCTCTATCACCTGAAAGAATTTTTTAAAAATCTATTTTTCTCTCAGGTTTACTACAGGCTATAGGTTTCATGTATTTTCACAGGCTGTTGTAAATCTCATTATTCCAGACCAAATTCTGTTGCTGCTGAAGAATATATCATTTTACAATCAGGTATTGAAAAGTTCCTTCTGTCAATAATTTTACTAAAAGTCAGCATGAGTACAAAATAGAGCTTCTCTGATGCTAACATAGAGATTGCCATCCTAAAGAAGCACTGAACCTGTATAATGTCAATGATAACCGATTATAAAAGCTATCATGAGGCCCAATGCACAGCAGCAAATATGTATTTGCATTTTTTGGCCTGAAAATTTACTGGACTTTCCAGTAAATTCACTACTTATAAGATTATAGAAACTGATGAGTGGGAAACATTAGCTCTGGATGAGACTCATTCCTGCAGTGAGGAAAGGATCTTTAACAATTGGAAAGATAGCTCTGAGAGTGCACGTTGCAGCAACCAGCGAATTAACACAGCTTGCCCTGAGCAATTAAGGGGTAAGCACATTTCATCTGACAGTTTAGCAAAGAATTTGACAATAATTATTCAAATAATTATTCTTGATTTATTTCTGTCTCATGAAAATAATATAACATTGAAGTCTGGCCTCTAAAACTAGCAATGAGCCTTATTACCAAGAAAGATATTGGCAAAGCTATTTTTTAAAGACTTTGCCCCTTTGTCTTTAAACTAGACAATGCGATATTTTATTATCGCAATAAAGAGTAAGACTCAGGGAATATTACCTGCTTGCAAATTGAACTGAACTTTCCTAAAAACAGTGATTATATTATATTAGTCCGTAATACTGGTTTATGGTGATGTATGATACTGATTTATAATGCTGGCATGTAATGGTGCATTATACTGCTTTGTGATATTAGTGTATGGTGGTGTATTAGACTGGTGTAAAATACTGTTGTTGAGATTACTATGTTGATAGATTATACTGTAGTGCAGTGCTGAATTATAATGGTGGACAATACTGATGTCCAATGTGCATCATTATGCTGTGGATAGTACATCTGCGATATGATGCATAACAGTTTTTTTATTATTTCACAGGATGTGGGCAACCCTGGCTAGGCCAGTGTTTATTCTGGTGCATAATACTGGTGATAACAATGATGATACCAGTGGATCATATTTGCATGTAGTGCAACATTATACAGCCAAATAATACTGGTATGTGGTCCTGCATTTTACTGATGAATAATATTGGTGTGCAGTAATGGTGGAAAATGCTGGTCTGCAACAATACATTATCATGTAGATAATGCTGGTGTACAATGGAATATTTGTATCTCCTAACCATTCAGCATCCCTCGAACCACTGTTCTTGCCAAATCCTGAGAATCACACTCAACGCCATGCACTGCCACATTTACCATCTCAAATTTTCTCTTCAGCAGCACCAACTCACTCTGTTTCAAAGCTCTTCTGTTCTTTAGGCTCATTTCATCCCTAGTCTCATCTGATGCTTTAACCAAAGACATGTGTTTCTTCCTTTCAGGTGTGAATGATCACAAGCTTCAACAACTCATGGGTAGAAATGCCCCCCAGAAATTTCTTCTGCTTCACTTCCCTTTGACCCTTTTCTCTCTTCTAATCTTACCTCTTGCTGCATATTCATGATAACCTCAAACCTTTCTCTATCTGACCCTGAATGATCTGACCTCAGCAAAGACCTCAGCTTCAACCCTTCCACCTCCACCTCATTGAATTTCAAGCTTGGAGCGATGCTGAACTCTTCAACCATCGCTTTGACCTCTGTACCGACCTCTTTGCCCAAGAGTCCTGCCCTACATTGCAGACTCTTTTACCCACCTCCAGTACCTAGACCGCATGTACTGCAGCAGTTCAAGAAGGCAGCTCACTACCACCTTCTCAAGGGCAGTTAGAGACAGGCAATAAATGCTGGCCTAGACAGTGACACCCACATCCCATGAATGAATAAAAAAAACTATTTCCCTCCACCTGGACCCCTCTTTCTGGCCTCTTACCCTCAACATACCAATGTGCATCAGCCATCACAATTTCTCTGCTCCTCTCACTCGCTCATTCTAACCTACCTCCCTCTTGACGTGCTGAACTCCATTCTCTTAGGTCCAACTCTAACATTTTCATTAAACTTGCCAACGAGGGTGGTGCTGTTGTTGTCTGGTGAACTGAGCTTTACTTTGCAGAGGCCAAAGGCCAACTCTCTGACACTTCTTCCTATCTCCCACTGATCCATGACCCCACCACTAAATATCAAGCCATTGCCTCCAGGACTGTCACTAAACTTATCTCCTTGGGAGATCTTTCCTCCGTGGCCTCCAACCTCATGGTCCACCACTTCCAAACAGCCTGCTTCTACCTCTTTCTCAAGATTCACAAACAGGACTGCCCTGGCAGACCTATTGTATGCTGCTCACAATGCAATCTGCTCTGTACTAGAGAGATTAACACAGATTGAGTGACCATTTTGTGGATCACTTCCATTCAATCCATAAGCATGGCCCCAGTTGCCTGCCATTTTAATTCTCCACCTCGCTCTCAGTCTCCTGAAGTGTTCCAATAAGTCCAACGCAAGCTTGAGGGTCTTCTGATTGGGCACTTTGTAGCCTTCCCTATTCAACACTGAGTTTATCTATTTTAGATCATAACCTCTATCTCCATTTTCTTTTCCCTTTTATTGTCTTGTTTTGGTTTTAAATTCTTATTTTTCTCTTTCTTTTGCAGTTGGATGGCAGCTTTTTATTTACTGCCATTCACAACCTCTCTAGACACTTCTTTTGCTTCTTTATTTGTCCTATTACCACTCCCATTGGCCTTTCACCACCTTTTGTCATTTGTTCCCTTTTGCCTTCCGCTCTCTTACAGGTGTTCCCTTTGGTTCTTTTTTTTCTAACCTCCCCCGTTTCGCTTATTCAAAACCAATTACATTTCTAACTTTTATAACTTCTGATGATAGTTCATTGTCCTGAAACGTCAGTTCTGTGTCTCTCTCCACTTAGATGCTGCCTGACCTGCTGAGGGTTCCCAACATTTTCTGTTTTTATTTCAGATTTCCAGCAGCTGCAGTATTTTGCTTTTGGAGCATTTTGCTGGTGGATAATACTTTTGTCAAATAATGCAACGTACTGACGGATAATTCTGCCGTGCACTGGATCATTTTAAAGGTGGATAAGACTGGTCCGCAATGCTACAGTTGTAACGGGGATAAAGTCCGGGATTTTCCGCACCCGCCCGCCGCCACAATCTTCCGGTCCCGCCGCAAGTCAATGGACTTCTAGCTGGATCGCCACCTCACCCACGGCAGGCCCCGCCCACGACGGGGCCGGACTATCCCAGCCTAAGAGCGGCAATGGAACTTGCTGGAACAGCTCTGAATTCCTATTCTCGACAACAAACCATCTCTTTCCAGCATCTTCTGCAGCACCTTCCATCCACACTTCAAACATGAACTGTTAACAGCTCGCAGATTTTATTCTATCCAAGATTTAGGGTATCTGTTCTTCTGCCTCCAGATGCTATAAGCTGTTCTTGTACTAAAGCCCCAAACAGCCACTCAGAATTCCTTATTACTAATTTTGTTCACAAAGCTCATCTTTATTCACTACCGTCGTGACTCTTGATCACCTAACTTCCTGTACAGTTTCATATTGTCCAAGACTATCATTCTCTTCCTTTGCTCCAGCTCAATCCATAAATCTGTTGGTAAAACTGTTGTATTATATATCCTAAATATTCTTAATCCCTCTTCAACTATCCTCCTGTCTCCAACCTTCCCTTTCTTTCTAACATTCTGAAACAAAACATCACACCATGTGAAATGTTCATATATGTTTCAGCACTTCCTGTAAATCCTTGGGTGCAATCGTCTGGAACTGTTGGCGGTGGGTGGCATGTTGGGTGTGAGCGGCGAATATGACGAGAAGGCCAAAAGTCAGTTTCATGCTATTGTGAAACCAGGTTGCGATCATCAGCTCCATCCATCAGTGGCGGACTGCATTTCCCGATGTCCAACTTCTGGAACTTAATTTTAATACATTTGCATCTCATTATTGTACCCTCACACCGGAATCATCCTCCCATGTCAAATTTATCACCCACGTCAGCGAGATTTCAGAGTGACGAGCTTCACAACTGCCTTTAAAAGACGTGCACCTGGCGAGCTGAACTTAGAGGGGAATTTGAAGATAGGTGCACAGAACCTTGCACAGCGCTCGCGAGCATAGCCGTAGGACACCAAGGAAGAGGCTCTGCGCATTTGTGGGGGGTAAAAGGCAAGTCGTTTTCTCCCCGGGGGGTGCAAGGGAAGCGGCCACACACTTGGAAAAGCTAGTCAAAAGAAAACATTCTTCTGCAGCTGAGACCGTTAAGCTGCAGCTCCATTGACATTCTTGGAGTGGGCCCTCTGAAGCTTTTCAGCCCATTCAAGCAACGCAAAAGCATGAACATGCCACAAAATGCTGCAGAGCTTTTCACCCCTTGGCCATAGGCTGCAAATTAACGTGTGTTTTAGGAGGCAGCAGAACAATTGCCTGAGTAAGCAAGTTGTAGAATCCCCTTGTGAAAGGTGGCCATGGCGTAGTCACTGGTGGAAGTGCTCACAGCCCCTTGCTATGTCTTTATTAAGGTTTGGACCAGTATCCCTCATGGTTCAAGCTAACAGTGCAGCCTTGCGGTACGGGTTAGGAGAATGCCTGCACCTGAGGTGAGTGCACAGCATGAAGTCCATTGGACAAAGCTGCCGCCAAGTGGAGTGGGACAGAGGTGGGTGGGATTTCGGACAGCCATGAAACGCACTGCTCACTGGCCAGCCAAGTGGTAGCCACACTCTCCGGCATGCATGTAGAAGCCTTCAGACTTAACCAAGAGATGTTCTTAGATCATCTATGCTAACCCACGCATCTCTCTCTCTTTGATCCTGCAGGAGGAGAACATCAGGATCATGGAGCCTGGTGATTTAACGGTATACCTCACGGCTTACAAGGAGCAGAGAAGAAGAAGAGAGCGGTGGAGTCGCCTGACTTGACAAAGGGAGGAGCACCTCCCTCAAGATGAAGGGGCAGCAAGGCTGGCTGTGCACACAGCTGAAGATTCACAGGAAGCTATCACTCATAGCCTCTTCACTAGAACCAGGGTCTATAGACGGAGCTTGTCATTCCTGCAGATGACTAAGAACCAATGTCACCTAAGACTGTGCATGTCTAGGAAACTGGTCGCTCACATATGCCACCTGCCGCAGGATTTGGTGCCATGGAGATATGGAGGGCATCCACTGCCTGTGGCTGTGAAAATGCCCACGGCACACAATTTTTACTCCTGTGGCTCCTTCCAGGGCTCCACAGGTGGCCTGTGCGGTATCTCCCAAGCCTCCACGAACAAATGTATACAGGACGTCATGGATGCCCTCTTCATGAAGGCACAGGAGTTAGTGCATTTTGCTCGGGATCAGGAAAGCCAGGAAGCAAGAGTGCTGGGATTTACACAGACTTTTGGTTTCCCACAGATGCAGGGTGCCATCGATTGCACTCACATGGTGCTTAGATCTCCATGGCAACAAGCAGTCAGCTATGTTAACCTCAAGGGTTTCCATTCGCTGAATGTTCAGCTGGTGTGTGACCACCACAAACATATCCTACAAGGCTGCACACGATTCCCAGGGAGCATCCACAACTCCTACATCCTTAGCAGGTCTCAGATCCCTGACATTTTCCAGCGTCCAGAGAAGCTGCAGGGTTGACTCCTCGGGGACAAGGGCCACCCACAGAGGACATGGCTGAATACACCTGTGCGGCGGCTTCAGACTGCAGCAGAGTGACGGTATAACGAGGCTCATGTCACAACCTGGAATTTGGTGAAACAAACAATAGGCGTATTGAAAATGAGTTCCCGGTGCCTCGACATGTCCAGTGGAACACTGCAATACAGTCTCCAGAGCATGTCGACGCATCATCATCACTTGCTGCTCGCTACACAACCTGGGGCTGCAACAGGGGAAGGATCTGGCTGGGGAGGAGATGGAAGAGCTGCACGTTTCCTCCAATGAGGAGCGTTTGGAAGCGGATGATGGTGATAAGGTCCTCCAAGGTGGGGATGGTGGTGATGAGGCCGACGCACTGGCCAGATGAGGCAGACACATTCAGGAGGCCCTCATAGCCACAAGATTTGTGGAGGATGATGATGAGATGCAGTGAGGACAGTCCTGACATCCTCACCTTGCATCTGTGAATGTTTGACTCCTGTGTGGCTGATGGCAGCACACATATACTCAGTGCTCATACCCTCAGCCCACATACCCTCAGAGGCCTTAATCATCGTTAGATTCCAGGAGGATGATGATGACATACAGTGAGGACACTCCATAGATCTTCACAATGCCTTTGTTAATGTCTGACTCCTGTCTGGCTGAGGGCAACTCGCTTGCGCTCTGTGATCAGCGTCATATCATGGAGACACAGCTGTGAAAGTTTAAATGTACCTGATCCTTTGTCAGCCTTCAGTACCTGACCCCTTATGGAGCACAACATCACCGGACACAGATGCTGAAGAGATGGGGGGCCAGCCCCACCTCAAAGGAGCTGACAGCACACAGAGAGAATGACGGAACTCGGTGATGCCTGTCTACGACATTCTGGCAGCAATGACAAGCACCATCGAGGTGCAGGCATCACTAATGTGTCCAGGGAGTGTAAGGCCAGACCATCACTCTGCTCTGATGGTTACACATTGCACAGGGAAGAGGCCCTGGACTGAGACACCTGCTTTTATCTGTGCAGGAATCAAACTTTCACATCTGAGTGACATGAGCACTGCTCATCATAACAAGGAGCCGTAGGCAAGGAGACAGTCTTGGAAGTTTATTTATTAAACTAAACATTATGTACAAGTGATTAACACCCATGCCCAGGCAGTGGAACTACACCTTCTTAACCTTCCTAACCCTGCCGCTATGTCTTGGTGCTCCCCAACATCCACAGTGGAGGTGGAGGCAGCCTGCTGACTGCTACACCCTGTCTGTGATGACCTTGGTGGGCGTCTGCTGGAGGACCGAGACCTGGGGGGCCCCAGCCTGTGGGCCAGCTGCACCTTCTTTGACCTGTGGAGCTGGAGCTGTGGGGGTCATGGGAAGAAGGGATTTTAATCGGCTAGACATTCCTGGAGTCACCTGGGTGAATAATACTGGGTTTTCAAGCTGCTGGTCTTCTTCCCTATGGGTACCCAATGGCCCCTGGCTGTCTACTTGATGAGAAGGGGAAGCTAGAGTGAGATCCAGCTGCCTGTGCACCTCTAGTGTTGACACTGTTGAAGGCCAACTATGGCATCAGTGATGGAGTTCAGCCCGTACAGTAGTGCAGGACCGATGTCATAAACCAAGGTCTCCATGGCGGCCACCATCCTGCCAGTGTTGACCTCGGTGTGTTGGCATGCCTGCGCTATTACCTCGGACTGAAGACGCACGGACTCATCCATCGTCCCTTGCAATCTGCGGAGTGTACCAGACATCCCTTCTTGATCTTCCCATGATTGCCTTTGCAGCTCCACCGACTGATTGAGGACTGAGTCCAGAGCCTGATCATCTGACTTGGACTCAGCAGATTCTCACCTCCAGCAGTCCACTGAGTGCCAGCAACCAAGGATGTCCCTGCCTTTGCCTGCTGTGGAACAGATTATGTGCGGTGCTCACCACATTGTGATCCTGAGACTGCTGTACATCTCAGTTGCACTGAAATGTGTGTTGTTGTGCTGGTAGAGGGTATGGATGAGCGCCGAGACGGGTCTTCAACAGTGCTGCCCTCAGGGTCCTCATGCAAGGTTCTCTCGGTGCTGAGGTTGGGGTCATGGTTGCCTGAGGGAAACGTGTTAGATGTGCCTTGGACAGAAAGTAGAGATTATTTGTGCTTAGCAGCTACGTTGAACACAGAACAGTGGACTCAGATTACCGTTAAAAGAGGGATGATCCTCACATGTGTGCTTGCCGCCGACCTCGCCATCACCACAGGAACAGTCCACGTCCTCTCTCGCTGGCTCCAACATGCGACTCTCGAATGGAATGAGAACCTTGATGTCTGGCTCTCCGCCCCAGGTCTGGGCCTTCTCCCATCAATTGTGCGCAACCTTGTCCTGCATAAAGCCAGGTGTAGAGAGTGTGAGCAAGGCGCATGCCCAGCCAAATGAGAAGGATGGCAGGCATGCAAGTGTGCTGAGTGGAGCCATGGATGGGATGAGGAGGTTATCTGCAGAGCAGCTGAGATCAAATGGAGAAGTTAGAGAGTGCGTGGTGATGTTCCTTGAGCTGGCAGTGAGTGAGATGCCAGTGAATGTGTGATGGGCTTGTGAGTGGGTGAGTTGAGAGTGATGAGATAGATTACTTACCCTGGCGGCACGGATGAGATCATTCATCCGTTTTTTGCACTGGATGGCTGACCTCTTGTGTGCAGCATTGGCACTGACCATATCTACCACCGCCTCCCAAGCTGGAGTGGCGAGACTGATAGACCTCCTGCAGCCAGAGCTGGGGTAGAGGACATTGTGGTGGGCCTCCATGGCATCCAGAAGGCATTCCAGAGATGCGTCACTGAATCTGGGGGCTGCACTTTTCTTGGCTTTTGGGGCCATGTCTTCACCAGTCCTGGGCTGCAAACATTGAGAAGTATGCATGGGGCTGCAGTTTAAATATGGCACCTGATGTGAGGAACGGCAAGGTAACGGAGTGACGGGTGAATCAGAGGCCATATTGCCAGTGATCTGGAGTATTTCCTGGAAATGCATAATTTATGAGGTGGGAAGGGGACAATACAGCACGAAAACCCGCCATTGCGGCTGGCAGGAAAAATGTCTTTCTTCACACCCGCTACCACACTTAGTGCAAATCTGGGATGATTCCAACCCCTGCCTCTGTCCTTTGACTTCTGCTGATCAGGCCTACTAATCAGGTTCTGTGTGATGTGATCATGGCTCACTTTCCCAACTCATTCTCATCAAGCTCTCCAGTGCCTTCAACATCATGTTGTTCATTTCAAATATCTTTCCTCCACAGTCCACCTTCACCACACTGTCACACTGTCATCATTAGTGCGCATTCTCAAATAGCTTCTCCTCCCATGTACACATATCATAGAAACATTGAAACATAGAAAATAGGAGCAGGAGTAGGCTATTCGGCCCTTCGAGCCTGCTCCACCGTTCATTATGATCATGGCTGATCATCCAATTCAATAGCTTGCTCCCGCTTTCTTCCCATATCCTTTGATCCCTTTTGCCCCAAGAGCTATATCTAACTCCTTCTTGAAAACATACAATGTTTTGGCCTCAACTACTTTCTGTGGTAGCGAATTCCACAGGCTCACCATTCTCTGGGTGAAGAAATTTCTCTTCATCTCAGTCCTAAATGGTCTACCCCGTATCCTCAGACTGTGACCCCTGGTTCTGGACTCCCCCACCATCGGGAACATCCTTCCTGCATCTACCCTGTCTAGCCCTGTTAGAATTTTATAGGTTTCTATGAGATCCCCCCTCATTCTTCTGAACTCCAGCGAATATAATCCGAACCGACTCAATCTCTCCTCATATGTCTGTCCTCATATCCTCAGGGCTTCATACTTAGCTCCTTCCTAATCATTATTTGCAACCCAAGCCTCTAGCGGCATCAACCAGGAAGCATGGAGTCAGCTTCCACAAAGATGTTAATGTCACTTAACTTTCTCCCTCTATCATCAATCCAATGCCTTCTCCAAATGTTTATGCGATATTAAAACATGGAAATCAGATAATCTTCAGGTTTAATATTGCCAAAACAAAAGCCATCATCTTCAACTTCTGCAAAAATCTGCATGCCTCCCGCCCCCAACCTCAGATTTATCAATCTTCCATCCTGGCACCTTAGACTGAGCCCAAAGGGCTGGATTTTATGGGTGATGGTGACAGTGATATCCTCGCAGTTGCAGGCGAGCGACAGTGGATGCGCGAGGACTGTGCAAGACAGAGGAGCACGAGATACTACAACAGCAAGTTTCCTGGTAGGAGTAGCTACAAACATGACAGGGGGACACGGGATGTCCTACCATCAGGGCCGAAAATGTCAAATTTTGTTTTATAATGCTCCAGTGGAGCACTTTGAGACATTATGTTAACAATGCTATATAAATACACGTTATTGCAATTTTTCCTGTAGAAAAAGGAGGCATCTTATTCATGGGCAGTTAGATAGAAAAATATGGAAAGTAAAAAAGTGTCACATGTGCAAAGGGACATTTTGTTGATACAATGGGGCTATAAACATAGCATTGAAAAACAAAAAGCTACTGCGGATACTGGAAATCCAAAACAAAAACAGAATTACCTGGAAAAACTCAGCAGGTCTGGCAGCATCGGTGGAGAAGATAAGAGTTGACGTTTCGAGTCCAACATGACCCTTCAACAGAACTGAAGTATAGTTAGGAGAGGAGTGAAATATAAGCTGGTTAAAGGTGGGGGGCGGGGGGAGAGAAGTTGAGGGTGGGGTGGTTGTAGGGACAAGCAAGCAGTGATAGGAGCAGATAATCAAAAGATGCCACAGACAGAAGGATCAAAGAGGTGTGGAAGGTGGTGATATTATCTAAGAAAAGTGCTAATTAAGAATGGATGGCAGGACACTCAAGGTACAGCTCTAGTGGGGTGGGGTGGAAAGACTGTCAAGGTATTAGTTGTAGATTTTAAAATAATGGAAATAGGTGGGAAAAGAAGAATCTATATACATTATTGAAAAAAAAAAGAGGGGGAAGAAACGGGGTGGGGATGGCGGGAGGGAGTTTAAGATCTAAAGTTGTTGAATTCAATATTCAGCCCGGAAGGCTGTAAAGTGCCTCGTTGGAAGATGAGGTGCTGTTCCTCCAGTTTGCGTTGGGCTTCACTGGAACAATGCAGCAAGCCAAGGACAGACATATGGGCAAGAGAGCAGGGTGGAGTGTTAAAATGGCAAGCGACAGGGAGGTTTGGGTCTTTCTTGCGGACAGACCGCAGGTGTTTAAAATGGCAAGCGACAGGGAGGTTTGGGTCTTTCTTGCGGACAGACCGCAGGTGTTCTGCAAAGCGGTCGCCCAGTTTGCGTTTGGTCTCTCCAATGTAGAGGAGACCGCATTGGGAGCAACGAATGCAGTAGACTAAGTTAGGGGAAATGCAAGTGAAACGCTGCTTCACTTGAAAGGAGTGTTTGGGCCCTTGGACGGTGAGGAGAGAGGAAGTGAAGGGGCAGGTGTTGCATCTTCTGCGTGGGCATGGGGAGGTGCCATAGGTGGGGGTTGAGGAGTAGGGGGTGATGGAGGAGTGGACCAGGGTGTCCCGGAGGGAACGATCCCTACAGAATGCCCCCAGGGTGGTTGAAGGGAAGATGTGTTTGGTGGTGGCATCATGCTGGAGTTGGCGGAAATGGCGGAGGATGATCCTTTGAATGCGGAGGCTGGTGGGGTGGTAAGTGAGGACAAGGGGGACCCTATCATGTTTCTGGGAGGGAGGAGAAGGCGTGAGGGCGGATGCGCGGGAGATGGGCCGGACACGGTTGAGGGCCCTGTCAACGACTGTGGGTGGAAAACCTCGGTTAAGGAAGAAGGAGGACATGTCAGAGGAGCTATTTTTGAAGGTAGCGTCATCAGAACAGATGCGACGGAGGCGAAGGAACTGAGAGAATGGGATGGAGTCCTTACAGGAAGCGGGGTGTGAGGAGCTGTAGTCAAGGTAGCTGTGGGAGTTGATAGGCTTGTAATGGATATTGGTGGACAGTCTATCATCAGAAATTGAGACAGAGAGGTCAAGGAAGGGAAGAGAAGTGTCAGAGATGGACCATGTGAAAATGATGGAGGGGTGGAGATTAGAAGCAAAATTAATCAATTTTTCCAGGTCCCAATGAGAGCATGAAGCAGCACCGAAGTAATCATCGATGTACCGGAGAAAGAGTTGTGGGAGTTTTTCCAGGTAATTCTGTAATTCTGTAATTCTCCACCCCTCCATCATTTTCACATGGTCCATTCACCCCACCCCACTAGAGCTGTACCTTGAGTGTCCTGCCATCCATTCTTAATTAGCACTTTTCTTAGATAATATCACCACCTTCCACACCTCTTTGATCCTTTTGTCTGTGGCATCTTTTGATTATCTGCTCCTATCACTGCTTGCTTGTCCCTACAACCACCCCACCCTCAACTTCTCTCCCCCCGCCCCCCACCTTTAACCAGCTTATAGTTCACCCCTCTCCTAACTATACTTCAGTTCTGTTGAAGGGTCATGTTGGACTCGAAACGTCAACTCTTTTCTTCTCCACCGATGCTGCCAGACCTGCTGAGTTTTTCCAGGTAATTCTGTTTTTGTTTTAGCATTGAAAAACGCAGCTGTGATGTTACATGACATCTTGGAGCCTGCGTGGAGACTTTGCAGAGTACTTGCAAATTTCCAATTCATTTAAGTGACGTAGTCCTACTCATAATTGCCCACTTAAGGGCTCAATTGGAAGTGGGGTGGGTTGGCATCCACAGGCCTTCTCACCATGGACTTAATCAGGGTAGAGAAAGGAAGGTGGTGAGGTCCTTACCCTCTACCCTCCCACCTGATTAAATGCCCCCTGCCACCAAACTTGCCATGGGGAAGGGCTCATAATACTGCCCAAGATCTACATAGCACCAGTCAAAGTATTCCTGAGATAAACTGTCCCAGCTTAGAACATTGGCATGCCCTGCTGCAGAGAAGCCAAGAGGGGCCTTAGTCACTATCATAGACTTTCCCCAGTCAGGCAGTTAAAGAGGTGAATTGTGGACTTCTCCAGGATTCCTCGATCCTCTGCATGATATATGGCACAGCCTCAAATAACTCTAAAGTGGCCCTTTGAAGTTTTTAGTCTTGTGCACAATATCATAGGCCTCAACTTGCTTCTGAGGTCAGCAGGTTGCATCTACTGAAATTCCAAATGTACTTTCTCCTTCTCACTTGTGCTCAATATTTCCCCAAGTGCTCTAAGCTGCAACATGAGAATGAATTCCCTGGAATGGCACCTTAGGAAGTGAGTAATGCAGAATGCTGTGAAATGTTAGTTCAAGGATGTATAATTGGCTAAATTTTCTCCTCCTTTTGAGTACCTGGAGCAAAAGAAGAAGAATA
The DNA here is from genome assembly GCF_964194155.1 of Cetorhinus maximus. Classification (NCBI taxonomy): domain Eukaryota; kingdom Metazoa; phylum Chordata; class Chondrichthyes; order Lamniformes; family Cetorhinidae; genus Cetorhinus; species Cetorhinus maximus. The sequence continues at coordinate 146,706,009 of NC_135880.1, read as the reverse complement.
TACTTTACAATGCTTACAATAATACACCACTTCAGACTTATTTGCAAGTGGCAAGAGTTAACATTATGTTATACAGAAATGTTGCAAGGTGAGCCTACATGAGGAATGAATTCATCAGTGAATACTTAAGTAAGCAATGTAAATCGATGATCATATAAGAGGCCTTGGGATTCAGATTATCCTAGTTCCCCTTTGTCTCCACACCTATAACCTCAATGGTATAACTCTAATGAGGGGTGAAGGTTATAACTTTGGTAACCTTCCTCTGTTCGCAACTGCTGCTTTCTATTATAGGAAACCTTCTCCTGCAGATATACAAGGAAGACAAAGTAGATTTTTTTAAAATGTTTTTGGGGTGTCAATGAAGTTGGATAGCTGTATTTTTATTGTCGATTCCTCGTTGATCTGAAAACATGGTGGTGAGCATTTTCCTGCAACTATTGTGGTTTTTGTGCTGAGTGTGTTCCCACAATCATGTTAGATATGGTATTCCATGATTTTAACTCAGTGATATGTGTCCAAGTCAGGAAGATCTGTGACTTTAAGGGAAATGTATGGAGGTGAATATTGAGTTCTGTGGTGGGGCACTGATCACACAGATTAATATGCCCTGGTTGATATTAAGATTTTTAAACGTTATTGTGAAGGCACCCATCTACTTGAGTATTCCAACACAGTCCTTATTTGAGCCTTGTAGGTGGTGGACTGGGTCTAAACCATTCGTCGCAGAATAGTCATCTCTATCCTATCACAGAGTTATTATGATTGATCCAGTTATGCTTATGATCAATGGTGACACTTAGGGCGCTGGGGGTCTTGCAATGTTGGGACCATTGAAGACTAGGGAGAGGCGTTGAGCCTTTTCTTGTTGGAGGTGATTATTGACACTTCTGTGGCACAAGCATTACCTGCCACATCAGCCTAAGCCTTGGGTTCTTAGTGCCTTACTCGGTTGAATGCTGCCTCGATATAAAGGGAAACTATTCTCACCTCTCTTCTGGCATGCAGCCTTGGTGCAGTAATGATGATGTTTGGAGCTAAGTGATCCTGGTGGAGTTCAAACTGAGTGTCAGTGAACAAGTTATTTGTGAATGAATGAAGCTTGATGCCACTGTTAATGAATTATTCTATCTGCTTTGTTATGACCAAGTGAGAAAGAGACAACTGGCTCCCATCTATTCAGCCTCCTCGGTTGCTCGTAACAAAGGTTTAAGACTATTTTTCATGAGGACATGCCTTTTCCAAATCCAAATGTATTTAATTATTTAAGCTGTGAGCAATAAGGAGCCAATCAAACAGGTTTCCTTGAGTTGAAGAGCAAATTTATTAACCACTAAACCCAAGAGAAAAACTGGGAGTCTGAGAGGTGAGAATCAGCGAGATTAGTCGGGCTACAAAGTGCCTGGAATGGAATTCCTGGAATATATATGTGATGGTTTTCTCGAACAGTATGTTGAGGAACCAACAAGAGAATGGGTTATTTTGGACCTAGTATTGTGCAATGAGCAAGGTCTAATTTATAATAACATTGTAAAGGAATCTTGAGGGAAGAGTGAACAGAATATTGGGGAGCCAAGGGACTGATGAGGTTGAGGACCTGAAAGAACCTAGTGTTAGTAAAAAAAGTAGTGCTGGAGAAATTCATGGGACTGAAAGTTGACAAATCCCCAGAACCTGATGATTTACATCCCAGAGTGTTGAACGAGATGGCTGGAGAGATAATGGATGCATCGGTGATCATTCAAAATTCTATAGATCCTGGAATGGTGCCTGAAGATTGGAAGGTTGCAGATGTAACCCCACTATTTAAGTAAAGAGGGAGAGAGAAAACAGGGAACCACGGGCCTGGTAGCCTGACATCAGTATCAGGGAAAATGCTAGAATCTATTCTAAAGGATGTGATAACTGGGCACTTAAAAAGTAATGGTGAGATTGGGCACAGTCAACATGGATTTATGAAAGGGAAATCATGTTTGATAAATCTGTTGGACTTTTTGAGGGTGTAACTAGCAGGATAGGTAAGGGAGAACCAGTAGATGTGGTGTATTTGGGTTTTCAGGAAGCTTTCGATAAGGTCCCACACAAGAGGTTAGTAAACAAAATTAGAACTCATAGGATTGGGGGTAATAATTAGAGCTCATAGGATTGGGGGTAATATACTGGCATTCATTGAGGATGGGTTAATAGACAGAAAACAGAGAGTGGGGATGAACAAATCATTCTCAGGTTGGCAGACTGTGAATAGTGGAGTACCGCAAAGATCAGTGCTTGGGCCCAGCTATTCACAATCTATAGCTCAGTTCACTGGTAGATTTCTCATAATGTTGTTTTCCAAGCCAGGTTGTTCCAAAAGAGAGAGAGGGAGAGAGCCTAGCTTTCAATCTGTTCTCTCTGCTAAAAAGCTTTCTTGCAATCTCCCTGCAGTGGCTGTAGCCTGGCTTGTTATACTGCACCCATTGTGTATTTTCAAGGGGCTTTGGATGGGTCCATCTGTAGCAACTATTGTTTCAACATCCAGCACTTTGCATTTTAATATCTCTTCCCTTAGACGGTGACAAGTTTTGATGAGTCTCTGAATGGTAGGAAATGTCTCTGTCTTCACACTCCCCTTGAGAGTGGCTTGTTTGTTTTTTCACCTTCACCTTGGAATGTTGACTTGCATTTTTAAGTAGTTTGTTCTGCATCATTGCAAATTGTAAAAAATCCAATCAATTGAAAGTTTAAATGATAGTTTCAAAAATAAAGGGGCATAACCTCATGACACTTTGCAGATGATTGTGGGGAGACTGAAAGGGTTGGATTTATCCTGTTTTTATGGCTACTACATACCTGGGCAGCTTTCCACATCATTGGGCATATGCCAGGCTCATAGCTGTATTAAAATAGCTTGGCTGGGGGTGGTTATTTATGGGGTGTAATTTTTCAGCAGTGCAGCTGAAATGTTGTCAGAAATTACGCAATCTCTATGTTCAGTGCATCCCACCACTTCTTAGTGTCACACGGTGCACACTGAATTCATTGGGCGTTGGTATCTATGACCTCACAGATGGCCAAATGACACTTTTGACTGAAAACATTAGGAAGAGAGCTTGAGTCCTAGCAAAGTGCTCCGGACAACAAGACACATTGTCAAGGCTACAGCAACACTCTATCAACATATATTCTGGAATATTTCTGAGGACTTGACCTAAAAACACGTGTGCCGCGCTACTCCAAATTATAGACACCATATGGGAGTCACCAGGAGAAAAGGAATGCCCAGTCATTGGTATCTTTCTAGGTGTCTCCTCTGGGATGCTGATGGAATGGAAGGAAGAGATGAGGCCAGGCAGAGTAGCACCAGCTTCTGCAGGTGAAAGGGACAGAAGCAGACAGGACAATGAGATGGGCTCCTATCCACCTATGGGTGGACAGGACAGCCCCACTCATCTGGTCCTCCTCCGTCAGTGCTACCAGTATTCGAGAACCTATATATACTGCTCCACAAAAGTTGTGCCTAATCAATGCTTGAATGCTAAACCTCCAGGTATCTGCTTTGGCACTTCCAGGCAAGTTCAAACTAAGGTTACATCAATTAGGCCCAAAGCTTTTTGGTAAAACCAGACATTCAAACACATGTCCTATTAGCATAGCACCCATCTACCATCTGCTTTCATCCTTTCACTAGAATGATCAACCACATCATTATTCATAATGATAAATGATCAAAAATAATCTTTATTTTAACATCTGTGCAATGTGTCAGAATTGGCATCCCCTAGTTAAAGCAGAATTGACTGCCAGTTAGTAATTAAGATGATACACAAGCCAACTCCTTCTATCTGAATTTAGAATGACAGTTCTGTCTTCAGGACACTAAGGTAGGAGATAACTAGTACTATGGACAATACATTCATGTCATGGCAGCCAGAAAGGACTCCATGAAATTTGTTTCTATAATATTTTCACGAATAAATAGACTGCAGCTTCCCCAACTACCTACGAGCATATTCAACATTTTAAGGAAGAACTTTTTTTAAAGAAATACAAGTAAAGACACTGATCATAAGATGACTGATACTGTAAATGGACCACTTTCTGGAAAATTCCTATGTGGATTACATTGACAGATCTGTCCTGAGAACATGAGATTTCACACCTGAAGAGGTGTCAAGGCTCATTTCAAAGAGAGATACTTGAAAGAAAGGTATGGAAAATGCAAAAAGGCTTTAATCTCCTGTGGTTGTGGAGACAATGGATTGTACATCTCATCAGAAGTCCAAAAAAAACCCATCTCCTGTTGATTTATATCACAAAATGTGTAAAAATGTTCTGAGATGAAAGTGAAACAGATGGTAGTTACAAAATATGCCTATTTCCCTCACCCAGGAATACATAGAGAAAATGGGTTAAAACTGGCTGAAGACCAGCATGTAGCAAGACAGAAGAACAAAGAAGCAAGAATTAACACCAATCTTCAGTCTTCCCTGCAGAGGTAGGCAGGCAATCTCTCTCTCCCTTTCTCTCTTGCTGGAGGTAAGTTGTCTAGCAGGCAGTAAGCAGGAAGAAACAAGACAGCCTCTTCAGTTACCCCTGCAGAGTTAATCAAGTCACTTCTCCCTCCGGGGTCAAGCCAACAAGTGTCTCCCACAAATCTGCCAAAGTCAGCTCTACTGAAATCACCCAACTTAATGGCCACAATGTACTACCATCTACACCTCACAGACAAGCCAAGTACTGATTTGTATATTCTTTTTAACTTTGATTTGTACTCTTAACTTTCTCATTTCTGACCTGTATGTGTGTGTGTTTATGTGCGTGCGTGCGTGTGTGCGTGTGTTTGTGTGTGTCGCATCTTTATTATTTTTCCTTGGGTTTTAGTAACTAATAAACTTACTCTTTCTTTGACCCAAGAAAGCCTATTTGAATTGGCTCCTTAAAGAAAGTTAATACATTTGAATTTGGAAAAGTGGGGAGCCAATTTATTCCTCCTCACCCGGTCATAACAATGTAAGTGTAAATTTCCAATTTAAGCCATTTTCTGACATGTTTCCATTGCTGAATATCACTTACCAGGAACACATATTGGAAAACTAAGCATCCACAACCCATGTTTTACATCCCAATGTGTATGTGCTTCCCAATATGAGCTCAGTGACTGTGATGCCATCAGGAGCATACAAGCAATAATTTACTCTCATCCTGAACACATTGGCCAAAAATTACCGTAGCAAATTTTAATTGTTTTGAAACACATAAATGAAGTAACATTATTTATCTAACTTGCACTTGTTCCAAAGCCTCACCTGCTTCTCAGGTGGAGGTAAAAGATCCCATAGTACTATTCAAAGAAGAGCAAGTAGATGGCCAATATTTCTTTTTCAACTAGCATCATTAACACAGATTACCATATTATTTGTGGGATCTTGCTGTGTGCCAACTCTGTCCCATTTCCTACATTACAATAGTGACTGCACTTCAAAAAGCACTTTGAGAAGTGCTGAGGTTGTGAAAGGTGCTATACAAATGCAGATTCATTGTATATAGACTTAGGGCAGAATTTTTCATGCCCGCTGGCAGCGGGTGTGATAGGTGGTATGGCTGGACAATATGGCGCGATTCATGGTGGCGGGAAGGCAGGTTGTGATCGTCCGGCGGGCTGCGTTTCCTGCCAACAGTCATCGGGGAGCTCATTGTAATACATCAGAATATCATTAAAAGGCCATCCCGCCAGGGTCTTGGACCTCCGCTGAATCGTCCATCCACGTCGGTAGGAAAGCACATCGACGTGTTTCACAACAGCACCAAGGCGACGTGCACTTTGCAGCCTTCACTTGGGGGAACTAAAGGTGAGTGAACAGCATCGTTCTGCAGAGCTCGCCAGGGTCAACTGTTGCTTTGCAGGCTTCAGGGGCGCTGGGGGGCCGGGGTGAAGTGCTGTCCTGCCACGGAGGTGACTGTTTTCGGGGGAAGGGGTTGTCCAGGAGCAACTGATGCCCAGTCTTGGAGGTGACTGTTGCTCTGACATTGGATCCCGTGCACAAGAAATTGAGGTGGGGGCAGGGTAGGCAAGGGAAGTGGCCATGGAGTAGGGAAACCTGTATAAAGTGACCATTCCTCTGCAATTGAGACAGTTCAGGTGCAGCCATAATGATATGATTGGGGTCGGGCTCCTAGTCTACCTGCTCACACAAGCAATGCGGAGGCACCAAAGGGCCACCAAGCGCTCCAGGCCTTACCCGCCTCCCGCTCCCACCCCCCCCCCCCCCCCCCCAAGCACAGACTGCAAATCCACGACCACTTTACTGGACCACGGAGCAGTTGGACTGCACACTTTGTACAATCTCCTCGCCAACGCTGGCCATGTAGCAGTCACTGCTGGAGGTGCTCACAGCCCTTTGCAATCTCAGCATCCTGGTTAGGAGCGAGTCTCCCCCATCTCGCAGGCTGACAGGGCAGCCATGCAGCACACTCATCTGTGGCCAGCCAAGGGGTGACCAGTCCTCTCCGGGAAGCATTAAGGGGCGGTCACACAGGGCCAGGAAAGGTGCTAAGTACAGCCATGATAACCACATCTCTCTCTTTCTTTCATGCTGCAGGAGGACCACATCAGGATCATGGATCCTGGTGACCTAGCTGTATGCCTGATGGCCTACAGAGAGCGGAGAAGATGGAGGGGAAGGCGACTGAGGCACCTGGCCGTGCAAAGGCAGGAGCAGCAAACTCAGGAAGAAGGGGCTGCTGGGGCTCCCCGACATACTGCTCAGGAGCAACAGTAAGCCATGGCTGGTTGGCGCCTAGTGACACCCAGGGTCTATAGACACCGCCTGCCATTCCTGCAGATGACTGAGAACTAGTGTCGCCAGCGACTGCGCATGTTCAAGGACTGGGTGACTCACATCTGCCACTTACTGCAGGACTTGATGCCAAGGGGACATGGGGGGGCATCCACTGCCAGTGGTTGTGAAAGTGACTGCGACGCCCAATCAATGCCAGTGGCTCCTTTCAGGGCTCCACAGGTGACCTCTGTGGGATTTTACAATCCGCCACCCACAAATGCATCCATGAGGTCACGGATGCCATCTTCTCCATGGCACAAAACTTTGTGCATTTTGCCCGGGACCGGGACAGCCAGAATGCCAAGGGCCATTGGATTCACCCTGATCTCGGGATTCCCACAGGTGCAGGGTACGATTGACTGCACTCATGTGGCACTCAGGTCTCCATCGTTACACTCAGTGGACTTCATCAACCGCAAGGGCTTCCACTCACTGAATGTTCAGCTGGCGTGTGACCACCAGAGACGCATCCTGCAGGCGTGCACATGGTTTCCAGGGAGGGTCCACGACGTCTACATCCTCAGTTGCTCACAGATCCCTGGAGTATTCCAGGGTCCACAAAGGCTGCAGGATTGGCTCCTTGGGGATAAGGGCCACCCGCAGAGGCCGTGGCTGATGACACCCGTGTGGCAGCCTCAGACTGCAGCAGAGTGATGCAATATTGAGGCTCATGCAGCAGCTTCCAACTTGGTGGAGCAGACCATCGGGATGCTGAAGATGAGGTTCCGGTGCCTGGACCAGTCTGGTGGAGCCCTGCAATACAGTCCGCAGAGGGTGTCCTGCATCATCATCGTCTGCCGCGCCCTTTACAACCTGGTGCTGCATCGGGGTGAGGAGCTGACTGAGGAGGAGATGAAGCAGCTGCATGTCTTCTCCGATGACGAGGACGCCGTTGGGGATGAGGGTGAGGAGATCCTCAGAGGTGACAAAGATGGGATGAGGCAGGCACACTCTGCAATCAGGGTCATATCATAGAGACGCAGCTAAGAAATTTTAGAAGCATCTGATGCTTTGTCTGCCTTCAGCACCTGAGCCCTTCAGGAGCTGGAGCACAGCATCAGTGGTCACAGATGCTGAAGGGATGAGGGACAGCTCCTCCTTAAAGATGCTGAAAGCACACAGAGAGAATGAGAGAACTCTGTGGTGTTTGCCCATTACATTCTGGCAGCAATGACAAGCACTGCCGAGGTGCAGGTATCAGTAATGTTTCCAGGGAGTGTGAGGTTAGACCATAACTATGGCCTGAAGGCTGCACAGAGCACAGGGAAGAGGTCCTGGACTGAGACACCTGCCTTTATCTTGTGCAGAAAGGTTTCACATCAGAGTGACAAGAACACTGCTCATCAGGACAAGGAGCCGCAGGCAGGGAGACATTCTTGGGAGTTTGATCACAACAGTGAACAGTATGTACAAGTGATTAGCACCCGTGCCCAGGCTGTGCAACTAATTCTCTTTAAATTTCCTAATCCTGCCCCTGCATCTTGTTGCTCCCCGGATATCCACAGCGGAGGTGATGACCTTGATAGGCGTCCTCTGGAGGGCCGAGACTTGGAGTGCCCCGGCTTGCTTTTGGAGTTGTGCTGTGTGGCAGTGGCACCCTCCTTGACCTGTGGAGCTGGAACTGCTAAGGTCACAGGAAGAGGGGAGTCAGATAGGCTGGACAGTCTCAGAGCCACCTGGATTGATGGGCCCAGAGCGTGCAACTGCTGATCCTCCTCCCTATGGGTGCCCAGGGGCCCCAGGTGGACTCCTTGAGGAGCAGGGATAGCTGGACTCAGATTGAGCTGCCTGGCATCCCTCTCGTGTACACACTGTTAGACGCCAACTATGACATCAGCTATAGAGTTGACCCCACTCAGCAGTGCAGGAGTGATGTCCTGGACCAAGGTCTCCATGGTGGCTGCCACCCTACCAATGTTGACCTCAGTGTATTGGTATGTCGACACTATCACCTCAGACTGAATGCAGACGGACTCCTCCATTGTGCCTTGCAATGTGAGGAGCGCAGAGGACATCCCTTCCTGATGTTCCCGAGCTTGCCTTTGCAGCTCCAGCAACTGTGACATGACCGAGTCCAGAGGCTCGTCGCCTGATTCAGACCCAGCAACGTTCTGGGCTCCAGCAGTTCTCTGAGTGCCAGGGGGATGGGAAGTTCCTGCCACTGCCTGCTGTGGACCAGACAATGTGATGTGCTCACCAGATTGTGATCCTGGGGCTACTTTAAAGCTAGGTCCCACCGAGGTGTGCCTCTGTGCTGGTGGAGGGTGAGCACTGTGACGGGACTTCAAGGAGGGTGCCTCCTGATTCCTCTTCAGAGGTTTCTTCGGGGCTTGATTGGAGGCCCTGGGTCATGGACTCTGTTGGCTGTTTCCCAGATGTGCCTGCGGAAGCAAGGAGAGATAATTAGTTATCAGCCTGTGAAAGAGGACATATCAGTCAAGGCATGGCAGTCTGATGAACGTTGCAGTGCTGGATCCTCACTTGGTAGAGCAGCATTGGCCTCACCGTCAGCACAAGGCTTGTCCAAAGCGTGGCCAGCCAGCTGGATGGCTCTGTTTTCTAAGTCCATGCAGACCTTGATCTTGGGCATTCCACCACCAGTCTGCGACCTTTCCCTCTTGTTGTCTGCCAGCTTGTCCTGCTTGGATAGAGATGAAGAAAGAGTAAGCAAGACACCTGCCAGGCCAGATGACATGTATGCCTGGCCTGTGTGGGTGGTGAGTGGTCCCATGGACAGGATGAGGCCAGTGACGGTATGTGTGAGAGAGTGAATGGTGATGTCCTTTGAACTGGCAGTGAATGAGGACTCTGTGGATGTGTGATGGGTTTGTGAGTGTGTGAGTTGAGTGTGATGAGAAGAGTGATTAATCCTGGCAGAACAGAGGAGATCATTCATCCTCTTGCGGCACTGGGTGACTGTCATCTTCTGAAGGGCGTTGGCGCTGACCACCGCTGCCACCACCTCCCAAGTGGATTGGTCACGTTGCTGCCCATCCTGAGGCCAGAGCAGGGACACAAGATATCCCAGTGGGCCTCCACAGCATCCAGCAGTCACTCGAGGGACCCATCATTGAAGCCGGGGGGGTGGGGGGGGCTGCAACCTTTTTTCCTTTGCTGGCCATGTCTTACATGCAGCAGTGGTGAACTGGAAGCAATGAATGCCGTTCTTGCATCTGGACTTTAAACATGCGCCCAGCATGATGCCCCAGCGGTGTGATGGCCAGTGGGCAAGTGAGAGCCCGCCTGCCATGGAAACGGCGTGCTTCCCAGTAGTTCATAAATAAGGAGGCGGGCTTGGGATGATACGGCGTGAAAACCCTCCATCGCAACCGGTGGGTAAAATGTTGTTTTACCCGCCCACTGCCACACTTAGTGCAAATCTGGGAAAATTCCATCCTTATTTCCTAATTAACACCATTTAGCATTTTTCATTTGAGATTGAGGTCTATCAGCCTGAATGTTTTTCTTTCATTGGAGAGAATGAGTGCACTGTGTTATCAAATAATATTTCTCGTCCATAATCTAATGTTACATAAGTTCATTGATCACCCTGATGCACAATTCACTAACATAATGCAAAATACTGCAAATGCTGAAAATCTGAAATAAAAACAGAAATTGCTAGAAATACTCAGCGGGTCAAGCAGCATCTGTGTAGAGAGCAACAAAGTTAAATTTTCAGGTTGATGACCTATCATCAGAATTGGAAAAGGTTGGAGATGTAAGGTAGGAAAATATGGGTGGGTAGGAAAGAACAAAATAGAATACCTCTGATAGGGTGGAAAGCAGGCACAATTAACTGATAAAAGAGACGATGGGTCTAGGGGAAATATACATAGCAATAGCAGAACCATTACTAACAGCTGCTGTCCAAAAGAATGGAATCTGAATGTTATGATCTGAAGATGTTGAACTAAATGTGGAGTCTGGAAGGCTGTAAAGTTCCTTATCAAAGGATGAGGTGTTGTTCCTCAAATTTAGGTTAAGCTTCATTAGAATTCACTTAATGAGTTTAATAGAATTTTTTCAGGAAGTAACAGGCAGGATTGATGAAGGTGGTGCACTGGATGTTGTCTACATGGAATTCAGTAAGGCATTTGACAAGGCCCCACATGGCAGACTGGTCAGGAAAGTGAGATCTCATGGGATACAGGGGAAGGTGGCAGGTTGGATCCAAAATTGGCTCAGTGACAGGAGGCAAAGGATAATGGTCGATGGATGATTTTGCAAATGGAAAACGGTGTCCAGTGGTCCACAGGGCTCAGTGTTGGCACCCTTGCTGTTTGTTGTATATATTAATGATTTAGACATAGATGTGGGAGGCATGATCGGGAAATTTGCAGATGACACAAAAATTGGCCGTGTAATTGACAGTGAAGAGGATAGTTGTTGACACCAGAACGATATCAATGGTTTGGTTGAGTGGGCGGAGAAGTGGCAAATGGAATTCAATCAGGAAAAGTGTGAGGTAATGCATTTGGGGAGGGAAAACAAAGCAAGGGAATATTCAATAAATGGGAAGTTATTGAGAAGGGTAGAGGAAGTGCGAGACCTTGGAATGCATGTCCACAGGTGGGCGAGGTATTGAATAAGAAAGCAGGGCTGTGGTGATGGAACTGTAAAAAATGTTGGTTAGGCCACAGCTGGAATTTTGTGTACAGTTCTGGTCACCACGTTACAAGAAGGACATGATTGTTCTGGAGAGATTGCAGAGGAGACTTACAAGAATGTTGCCAGGGCTTGCAGCTATGGGGAGAGATTGGATAGAGGAGGCTAAAGGGTGACCTAATTGAGCTGTACATAATTCTGAGGGGCATAGATAGGGTAGACAGGAAAGACCTGTTCCCCCTAGCTGAGGGGTAAATTACCAAGTGGCATAGATTTAAGGTGATTGGCAGAAAGATTAGAGGGGACATGAGGAAAAACTTTTTCACCCAGGGGGCAGTCGGCATCTGGAATTCACTGCCTGATTTGGTGGTTGAGACTGAAATACTCAACTCATTTAAAAGGCACCTGGATCTGCATCTGAAGTGCTGTAACCTGCAAGGCTACAGACCAGGAGCTGGAAAGTGGGATTAAAATGAGGGACTAGTTTCATTTTTCTCTTTTTGGCCGGTGCAGACACGATAGGCTGAATGGCTTCTTTTGGCACCATAACTTTTCTATGGTTCTAGGAGGTGGAGGACAGAGAAATCAGAGTGATAGTGGGGCAGAGAATTAAAATAACAGGCAACCTGAAGCTCAAGGCAGACCCGCAGACTGAATGGCAGTATGCTGCAAAGCAATCACTATGTTTGGACTCCACAGTGTGAAAGAGGCCCCATCATGAGCAGCAAAAACAGAGTGCTGAATTGAAATAAGTACAAGTTAGTCACTATTTCACCTGGAAGGAGTGTTTGCGGCCCAGGACAGTGGAGAAGGAGGAGCTAAAATAGCAGATTTTTCATCTCCTGTGCTTGCATGGGAAGGTGGCATGGAAGGAAAGACAGTATTCGGATTGACTGAAGAGTGGGCCCGAGTGCCACAGAATGCTGGAAGAGGAAAGGGAAAGATGTCTTTGGTGATGACATCAAGCTGGAGGTGGCAGGAAAGGTGGAGGAGGTTCCATTGCATGTGAAGGTTGGTGGGGTGGAAGGTGAAGACAAGAGGAATCCTATTTTTGTTCTAAGAGGATGGGGAAGGGCTAAGAGAGCAGCAGTGCAGGAAATTAGAGGGACATAGTTGAGGGCCCTGTTACCAGTGTACTCCAGTGTTGGGAAATTCTCAGTTAATGGAAATAGAACACATATCAGAAGCATTGGTATGGGAACTGGCATCATCAGCACAGATGGAGATGAAGAAATTTGGAGAATGGATGAATATCATTCCTGAAAGTGGGGTGACAGGAACTCTAGTGAAGGCAAATATGGGAATTGGTAGGCTTCGAGTATATATTTGTCAACATGCTATTCCCAAAAAGGGAGATAGAGAAGTCATGCAAGAGAAGGAATGAGTTTGTGATAGATATTGTATTATCTGTAAAGAGCTAGGATCTAACTAGCTAGGAACTAATTGTTATGTGTAAGTGTTCCAAGAGGCCACATTTCATGGACTAGAGAGTGATGTGAATTCTAACAGAACCAGTTCAAACCAGTCCTGCTTTTGGCCAAGGCAGCATGGCAAGTTAAAGATAAAGAGTTCTGATCTTTCCAAGTTTAAGTATGATTGTCACTAACAGCTGGGATCCAAAAGATAACAAGAACACACAGCATGATGGCAGCAAGCGTCTATAAGTAAACCTAAAGCATTTTAAATGGATTTAGTGCTGATTTGGCAAATCGACCTACATTAGCTCCAGAAGAAAACTTAGTGAATCGTACGTAAATGAAAAACAAAATGTCAACCAGCACAGCAATGAATGTACAGCTAAAGCCCACAAAGATGATGATGTTGTAGAGGCGTTTGTGAAGTTTAGAAAGTGTATCATTTAGTAGAGAGTGATCATCATTCTGAAGGAGAGTTATATTGGATTTGAAATGTTAACTCTTTTCTCTCTCTTCACAGATGCTACCAGGCCTGCTGAATTTATCCAACACTTTATGATTTGTCTATAATATTAAGTGTATTTTACAATGTAACACTAATTATAACATGCCATATAATAGAACGTGTATTGGATCTTTTAATACTAGGTGTGTTGTCCAATATAATAGTAAGTTCATTATTTAATATAATGCTAAATATATTAAAAAGTACTATGTTCATTGTACAATATGGAACTAAACATATTGCACCATGTAATCTAGGTACTTTGTACAATATAATGCTAAGTATATCATGCAATACCATTTTACATTTTATAAGTGTATGTTTATCCAGTTATCACTGATTATTATGATACAGGGACGTTGGGCCAGATTTTCAGTTAATTCCAGGTCTCAACCCCACGTTCAAGCTTTGTCGCTCTCACAAAGCAATTTTTAAATGTGAATAGCATAATTGGGCAGGAGGCAAGCCTGAGTGCCTCCAGGAGGCAACAGCTGCCTGCCTAGCACCAGTGACAAAAGCAGAGCACAGCCATGTTGAGGACTGCCGTTGCCTTGCTAAATGGAGCAGACAGTGCCTGAGAAGGCCATGGAGGTGGAACAAAGTAGATAGCGGCCTTGCAATGACAAGGTGAGGACCAGCACTCATGTCAGCATAAGTTGTCCCCACAGACTTGTTTCCAAGATAACTGCAGAAAAATTCATTTGGACACCGACATGCACAAGACTGTACAGGCTTGCTGGAAAGAATTTGAAAATGGAATTTGGGAATAGACAAGCTCCTTAACGAGCTCCTTAATGAGCTTAAGGGGTCATTAATTGGCAGCGAGTAATTTCATGCTCCTTCCACCCGCCTGCCCCATCAAAATTTGAAACTGTCCTGGAGGCTTTGGGATCCTGAGATGACCTCCAGGACCAGGATTTTCAATGTCTACCCAACCCCATGGCCTTTGAAATTCCAGCCGCGTTGTATATGACTGTTTGGGAGGGTAAGCCGCTCCCTCTACTTATTCCATTTTCCACTGTAACCATTCATATTGCTTCATTTTTAGTGATATGGCTGAATGAATGAAATCTGAATAGCTTTTTGTGGCTTTTCACTCCAATCACATTTACAGTTAAAAGCTAGCAAGTGACACGTTAAGCACATGGAAGCAAATTGCATCCAATGGCAGTTTTTTGCAAAAAGTAAGAAACCTCATTAAAAAATTATGACAATAACTGATGAATTGCTGCATATGAAGAATGAGCAATTCAAATAGAAACTCTATTAAGGCGTGAATTCAAATGTGTGTGGGTGTCATTTGAGGTGAGTCCTATTCAACAAGAACATAGGAACATGGGAATTGCTAGGCGAAAAAAGATCAAGGTTCATCTCGTCCAAATTCTATCATCCTGGTTGTACATGATGTAATGATGATGGAGTTGTTGATTAACCAAAGCAACCATTCTCTCAATTTCCATTTCTGGGCTATTTTGTATGTTTTCGGTGTAACAACAATGTTTTTGTTTATGTTGGTTTATCTTGTAGCTTGCAATGTCAGTAAAATACTACAATCTGGTGTATGGAATTACATGTGCATATGCCTATGTCACAGAAATTTGTACTGGAATTAAGGTCTTCATCCTTTGCATCAAATGATTCTTCCCAAGAATCTACAGTTGAAAATGAGGCTTTTGAATTAATCTTGATATCCACTCTTGCCTCATCAACTACTCTGGAATCTTATTCTCAACTTGCTGCTGAATTTGAAGATCTATCAGTCTGAGTCTGGATTCAGACCTGCAGACTTCAGCAGGTAATGTTCTTTGATTCCATATTTCTTTATCTCAACTGCTGTGGTTCAATATTTATTGATCTTAGCATGCATGTTTCTCTTGAGCTGTAGGATAACATTCAAAGGGGAGGACAGCTGTCAGAAATCATTGCTATGCATTTTAAGATTAGTCACAAATGATGAGATGAACAATGAATATTTTAAACATAAACTTCTAAATCTGTTTTTCCATCGTGAGACTGGAAAGGAATATCTCGGCTAACAGAGATTTCAAAGCGGGGGTTGAGGTAGGAGTATAGGGAGGCAATGGTAGGATTGTGAGTGCCTTTGAAAGGAAATATAACTTTTCCCCAGATCAGCATAGGCATTCCATCATCCTCTATCTGTAGTGTAGGGATGTCATTTCCCTGTGCTCCCTTATACAGTGCAGAGCTTACCATCCCACATTCAGCAGAAAGCGGTTTTAATTCATGTTTGGGGACCAATTTAATGTGCACTGCATCCATAGGCCAGAATTTTACATTGAATAACGGGCATGTGCCTGACCCAAAATCAGGTCAAATAGTGCGAGAAGATGTCGAGTGCACGTCCCGGCACCTTCGGGCTCGGGTACAACGTTATGGTCGGTGGGTTCATGCAGAAGTTGGGACCACACCCACTGATAATTAAGCAGGCAATTCAGCCCATTAACAACCCAATTGATCCAAATTTTACGTTGCCCACACGATTTAGCACTCATCACACGGGCAACACATGCATGCGGCCATTCCATTTTTTCTTATTTCTCATCCAAGGGTGGGATAACAGTGGGCCCGAGTATTGGCTGTGTGAGTTGTTAGGAGTTCAGGTGAGAGTTTGCTGCTGAGATTTCATACCTTTTCCTGTGGTTTCTGCTGAAGTATTTGATTTGTTAGCTTGCGTCATCATGATAGTTGATTGTGGTTGTGGGCTCCAGTATCAGATACAATATGGTACTCTTTACTATATTCAGGGTCACCTGACCTGGTGGTTGAAGGTCAGATAGCACATGTTGGAGCCTATCTTGGCAGAGTTCAGACACTGCAGATATATGTTCATGTTAGGAAAATGTGTTGTCAATAAAGTTGGCTCAGCTACAATGTTGGCAGCCTGTGTGCATCATTTAAAAAAAGAAACAAGAAACAAGACATGGGGCAGAATTTTCTGCCTGTTGGTCGGGACCAGGCGCGGGGAGGTGCAAAGCCGATTGCCGCCAGAGATTGACTGCGTGCTGCCATTTCACGTGGGCGGGCAAATTAAGGCCCGCCCAGTGTGACGCACGGCCGGCAGCGCTCAGCGCTATCTGTGTGGGCGGGAGGAGGAGGGAGAGTCGGGCCCTGTGCTCTTTCACACATGTGTGCAAAAGAGAGCAAAAATCTCCCTGACGCACGGAGCTGCCTCAGGGAGATTAAGTTCAAATTGAAAGTTAAAAATAAAGAAAGATTAAAATTATTTAGACATGTCCCCTCATGTGACAGTGTCACATGAGCTGGGACATGTTTATGAATTGTGTAAAAAATATTTATTTATTTAATAAAATCTTCAGGAAACCTCATCCTGCCTGTAGATGAAAAATGCGAGGGCCATTTGGGCTCTTCGCCTGCCCGCCAACCTTAAGGTTGGACGGACAGCCCTGTTAATTATCTAAATTAGTCTCCTAATGGCCTTAATAGGCCTTTGACAGTTCGGCGGGCGTGCAGCCGCCTCCGGCACATGCCCGCCGAATGAAAGGTCGGAATGACGCACAGTGACGTTGGGACACATGCCCAATGTCACCACACATCATTTTACGCATTGGTGTGCCAGGCTCTCCCCCACACACCGACATGAAAATTCCGGTCATGGTGTCAGAAGTAGACTAATGGAGGTTCTGAAACCACCAACAGAGCACAGTTTGGAGGGCAATCTCAACAAAAACTGGAGGAGGTTACAGCAGCAATTCGAGCTGTACCTCAATGACAGGCAGTGATAAAAAAGACCCTCAGGTACAGTCTTCCATCTTTCTTCACATAGCAAGGGAATGAACGCTAGAAATCTATAACACATTCATGTTTGAAAGCAGTGAGAAACAAAATGACTTAAAAGAAATAATGGAAAAATTCAAAGCCTACCACAACCCTAAGAGAAACATCATGTATGAAAGATATCGATTTTTTTCATGCAGGCAAGGCAGTGACAACATTAGTCAGTACGTAACGGAGCTGAGAAAAATGAGCAAAATCGTGTGAATTTGTAGAGCTTGAAGAATCATTCATCTGAGAGAATAATTTGCAGAATCACAAATGGCTCTCTGAGAGAACGGCATTTGAAAGAAGTTGATCTCACGTTGGAGGAAACGTTAAATATCTGAACAGCGGCAGAGACAACGTAATGCCAGATTATACAGATGACATAAAATAATAAGCTGCACATGGTCAAGCAGTTAGATGCAGTTAAACAGAAACAGCCCCAGGAAAGAACAAATAGACAGTCTGAAGGTAAAAGGAACAAAACTGCTATTAAAACATTTAAATATAGCCGATGCAGAACGGAGTATTTATTGTGTAGTTGTCCAGCCTATGGAAATCAGTGTAAGAACTGTGGTAAGCGAAATCACTTCACTAAAATGGGTATATCGAAGAAAATGCACACGATTGCAGATGATGACAGACACTGAAACTGAACTTTTCGTTAGTGCAGTAACAACAAACTCCAAAAAAGACAAATGGATGGTTGATTTTAAAATTGCCTACATGATGGTGAATTTCAAGCTTGACACAGGTGCACAAGCAAATGTCATTCTCATAAGCCTGTATCTTAAGATAAGCAAAGAGAAACAGCTAGCTAAAGCAAAAGTGGAGCTGTCACTTTGACAGGTGAAAAGATTGCTGTAGAGGGCAAGTGCACACTTAAAGTGAACTACAAAAAAGTCTCAAGAACTTCCATTCATGGTGGTGAAAACTGATGTAAAACCTATTCTTGGAATCAATGCTTGTGAAAATCTGAAGCTAATCAAGAGAATAATGATTGTCACCACTGATGACATCCTGAGTGAGTATAAAGATGTGCTCCAGCGGATTGGCTGCCTAGAAGGAGAACACACCTTCTTTATGGAGAGGTGATGGCATAGTGGTATTGTCACTGGGCTAGTATTTCAGAGACCCAGGGTACTGCTCAGGTACACCATGGCAGATGGTGAAATTTGAATTCAATAAAAATCTGGAATTAAATTATGATTTCCATGAAATCATTGCCGATTGTCAGAAAAACCCATCTGGTTCACTAGTGTCCTTTAGGGAAGGAAATCTGTTGTCCTTGCATGGCTTACATATGACTCCAGACCCATAGCAATGTGGTTGACTCTTAAATGCCCTCTGAAGATGGGCAATAAATGCTGGCCAGTGATGCCAACATCCTTTTAACAAATTTTTTTTAAAATATTTTTAAAACACCATCAAGATTGATGAAGGTGTGACACGAAAATACACCTATCCAGGAAAATACCAGTAATGCTGAGAGACTGACTGAAAGCAGATTTGTACAGAATGGAAAAACTTCACATCATCAAGAAAATTGAAGAACCGACAAAGCGCGTTAATCCAATTATAATTGCAGAAAAATTAGATGGGATTCTTTGAGTCTGTCTGGATCCCAGAGACCTAAACAAGACAGTACAAAGAGAGCATTACCAGCTCATTACCAGTCCACAGTAGAAGAGATCACGTGGAAGTTAGCCGATGCTAAACACTATTCAGTCTTGGATGCGAGTTCAAGCTTCTGCAGGTCAGGCTAAATGAATGCAGCTCCTATTTCTGAACCTTCATGTACTTGGGACATGTGCTAACAAGTGAGGGACTGAAGCCAGACCAGAGTACAATCGAAGCAGTCATGAACATGCCACCCACAAAATGTAAGAAAGACTTAGAGAGGTTCTTGGGAACAGTGACATATCTTGGGAAACTGATTCTGAACATGTCAGACCTGACAGCACCTCTCAGAGAACTTTTACAAAATGATGTGGAATGGCACTGGGAACAAAGTCACCAGGAAGTTTTGAGCAGTCTGAAGACAGCAGTGTTAAAGTATTACGACGTCAGTCAGCTTGTCAAGACCTCAGTGGACGCTTCGAAGGCTGTCCTGGGAGCTGTCTTCTTGCAAAATGAAGCACCAGTGGCTTATGCTTCAAAAAGAATGACTGCATCACAGCAGTGGTATGCCCAAATAGAGAAGAAATGCTAGCAATTGTGTTTGGCCTAGAACACTTCCACCAGTTTGTCCATGGCAAAGACGTGGAGGCAGAGTCTGATCATAAGCCTTTGGAAGCTATACTTAAAAAGGCAACTGAACTGTGCACCACCAAGAATCCAATGTGTCTGCACAAGTACCATGTCAGAGTTAAATACAAACCTGGCAAGGAAATGTACATTGCAGGCACCCTGACATGTGCATACTTACCCATTATGGAGGAAGGGGATAAAGAAATGGAAACACAGGTTTACATGCTGACAAAGAACGTACCTGTGGCTGTAACCAAACTGGATGAGATCAGGGAAGCGACCAAGAATGATGCCACCCTGAGAAAACTGCAGCAGATTGTGCAAACTGGCTGGCCCACACATCGGAGCGGAGCCCCTTCTGCTGTACAAGAGCACTGGAGCTTTTGTGAGGAACTTCATGCAGAAGAAGGAATATTTTTCAAGGGAGAAAAGATCATAATTCCTGCAACACTGAGGAAAGAAATGCGGCAGCACTTACATGAAAGTCACCTCGGCATAGAAACATGCAGGAGAAGAGTTCGAGGTGTAATGTATTGGCCTGGAATGGGAGCACAAATCGGGGAAATGGTGAATGCATGTGCAGTCTGCCAAAAGTATAATAAATCACAACAAAAAGAATCACTTCAGCCACACAGTGTCCCAGAGAGGCAGAAAATTGGAGTGGACTTGTTCACATTTGACAACAATGAGTACCTACTAGCAGTAGATTATTTTTGAGTGATGCAAAAAATAAAACAAATCTCTGTATATCTGTAAAGGTATAGTTGTGGATGAAGGAGTAATGTAATACTGTTCATCTTTTATTGTTTAATAGATGTTTTATTCTTTTGTTAAAAGTTCATCAGTTAACTCCTGTGATTCCGTTCAGTAACCACTCCCCACGTTTCAAAACAAAAAATAAATGTTCGGATCTGTCAAGTCAGTTCCATCCTGGGATCTGCCTTGTCCAGCAGTAACATCAGCTGGTATCACAACAATGCATCTACCCCAGAATGATCATCTTGCAAATACTGTCAGTAAAAAGCAGTGCAACTACTACATCCACCCTATGGCTGGGCTGCCATAGAAAATCACGCATCAGTCATGAAGCTGTGCCTTCCCACTAGGTTTTGAATGTACACCTTGCCCTCGGTCCCATTATCAGATTTGCTAGTATGTAGATTAAAGGGTTAACAACAGAAGCTTACATGATACTGATGTAATAATGATATCAGATCACATTACAGAGAAGTAAAGGAGATCTGGGAGGAGGAGAAGCTCCAATCTCATGTAAAGGTCCAAATGTGAAAATACTTGCTGTGAATAAAAATCATGGTTTTCAGAAACTACAGACCCGAGCAGCATACCTTGGGAGAATAGACAATCCTCAAAACTCCCGTCTGGATGCTGACCACAGAACAAAACACTCCCCACTAGATTGTGCACATATACCTTCCTCTTAGCCCCACCATTAGATTTGCCAGTATTGCTTGACACTAACTCAACTATCAACCATAGTCAAGATGGAAAGAAAACAATGTTAAACATTGGGAAATTAGCACTGTGTAGAGAGATAATTGTTGCTTTGAACATCAACCTATATCCTAGGTGTGTCATCACTCCTAGAAATTACATTTTGATTTGATTTTGTAAGTTTCCTTTCACATTTTTATTTTAGTTACAGTTCCTCACCAGGGGCTGTCACCCCCTCTGATTTTTAGTTTAATTGGTTGATTGACTTTTGTTTTCAGTAAGAGTCTGTCCAGATCCTATCCTCTGGAAATCCATCCCTAAACATTTAGAATTTATTGTTTTTCTTGCTCTGAAAGCCTCCTCACAGCTTATGCTTCTTGATGACACACTTGCTCACCATCTAATTCTTCTACTACTGCCAGGTGTGCTTTGGTATATCAAATGTCCTGGGATATTTTGTTCTAGTAAGGGCGCTAAGTGCCTGTTGTAAGCGCTGCTACTCCTCCTGTACATGTCCAACAGGTTGTACCTGAACCGCAATGGGACCAACATCCTTGGGGGGAGGTTTGCTAGTGCTGTTGGTGGGGGTTTAAACTAATTTGGCAGGAGGATGGGATAAGGAGTAGAGGTGTAGTAGGGGGTGATGTACAGACAGGTATAGAAGAAAAAACAAGTCAGTCTGGAAGGCAGAGCATAAGTAGTCATGTTAAGGCGCAAGGGAGCATGGCAAGGCTGGATGGCATTTATTTTAATGCAAGGAGTCTTGAGAGTAAGGCAGATGAGTTGAGGGTGTTGATTAATACATGGGGATATGATATCATTCCTTTGACAGAGACATGGTTGAGGGAGGGGCAGGACTGGCAGCTCAATATCCCGGGATATAGAATCTTCAGGCAAGACCGGGTGGGGTGGGGTGGGTGTAAAAGAGGAGGTGGTGTCACAGTATTGATCAAGGAGTCAATCACTGCAATAAGAAGCGATGATATCTTAGAGGGTAGAAATTTTCACTCGGCGGGCAGGCTCGAGCGTGAAATGATGTGCATTGATGTCGGCCGAGCATGCCAACGTCAACACACAGTTGCACAATAGTTTGGTCGGCGAGCAAGTGCCGGAGTCAGCAGCATGTCCACCGGCAATTAAAAGGCCTGTTAAGGCCATTAAATAATCAATTAACCAAGTGGCCTTTGCATTTTTTGGAAACCTCATCCACGGGTGGGATGAGGTTTCCAAAAGCAAATAAAAATAAAATAAAAGTTTTAAAGTTGAATTAATAACATGTCCCTGCTCATGTGACAGAATCACATGAGGGGACTTGTTTTATTCCATTTTTATTTTCTTTATTTTCTTTTTTTAACAACGCTTCATTTCCCTGAGGCAGCTCTATGCCTCAAGGAGATTATGAAGTGCTCACTCACAGGCATACCCGATGTTTGCACTCAGCCCACTCGCCCTCCTCCCCCCACCCACACAGGCAGTGCTGAGCGCTGCCACTCATGTTCCACGCTGGGCACTCCTTAATTGGCCTGTCAGCATGAAATCCCGGTCCGGTCCCAATCGCGGGCAGCGGTCCACTTCCCGACAGCACCCCCCAGCCCTGCCCGCCAAGTGCAAAATTCTGCCACGAAGGCTCCTCAAATTATATTGGTAGAGCTTATAAACAAAAATGGGGCAATCACATTGCTGGGAGTGTACTATAGACTCCCAAACAGTCAAGGAGAGAATGAAGGGCAGATATGTAGGCAAATCTCAGAGAAGTGTAAAAATGATAGCATGATAATTGTAGGGGATTTCAACTTGCCCAATATTAACTGGGATAGACAAAGTGTGAAAGGCTCAGAGGGAGCAGAATTCTAAAATGTATGCAGGAGAGCTCTTTAAGCCAGCACGTAAAAAGTCCTACAAGAGAGTGGGCGGTGCTGGACCTAGTTTTAGGGAACGAAGCCGGGCTAGTGGTAGAAGTGTCAGTGGAGGAGCATTTCAGTGATAGTGACCATAACTTAGTAAGATTTAAGGTAGTTATTGAAAAGGACAAACATGGACCAGAAATTAAGGTTCTGAATTGGGAGGAAGGCCGATTTTAATATGATAAGACAGGTTCTGGACAAAGTCGACAGGGAGCAGCTACTTGTAGGAAAATCTACATCAGAGCATTGGGAGTCATTCAAAAAGGAAATAGACTGCAGGGCCAACATGTTCCCGTAAAGGTGAAGGGTGGGACCAACAAGTCCAGAGAACCCTAGATGTCGAGGAATGTACAGGATTGGATAAGGTAAAAAAGGGAAGCTTATGGTAGATACCCAGGGCTCAAAACAGCAAAAGTGCTAGAGGGGTATTGAAAGTGCAAGGAGTTACTTAAAAAAGAAATTAGGAGAGCGAAGAGGAGGCATGAAAAAACACTGATGGGTAAAGTACAGGAAAATCCAAAGGCATTTTATGATTATATTAGGGGCAAGGGGATAACCAGGGAAAGAGTAAGGCCCATTAGAGACCAAAGTGGCAATCTGTGTGAGGAGCCAGAAGATGTAGGTGAGGTTTTAAATGAATATTTTGCATCTGTATTCGCTAAAGAGAAGGACGATGCAGGTATAGAAATCAGGGAGGGGGACTGTGATATTCTTGAACAAATTAGCATTGAGAGGGAGAAGATATTAGCTGTTTTATCGGGCTTACAAGTGGATTAATCCCTAGACCCAGATGAGAAGTATCCCAAAACAAAAACCGAATTACCTGGAAAAACTCAGCAGGTCTGGCAGCATCGGCGGAGAAGAAATCAGTTAACGTTTCGAGCCTTCATGGCCCTTCGGCAGAACTGAAGCATAGTTAGGAGAAGGGAGAAATATTATATTTCTCCCTTCTCCTAACTATGCTTCAGTTCTGCCGAAGGGCCATGAAGGCTCGAAACGTTAACTGATTTCTTCTCCGCCGATGCTGCCAGACCTGCTGAGTTTTTCCAGGTAATTCGGTTTTTGTTTTGGATTTCCAGCATCTTCAGTAGCTTTTAGCTTTTTGTTTTTATCTCTGAGAAGTATCCCAAGCTGCTGTGGGAAGCGAGGGAGCAGATTGTATTAATTGACATTAATTTTCAAATCCTCTCTGGCTACAAGAGAGGTGCCAGAGCACTTGAGGACAGCTAATATGGTACCATTATTCAAGAAGGGTGGTAGGGATAAATAGGGAACCATAGGCCAGTGAGTCTAATATCAATGAAAGAGAAAGTTTTGGAAAAAATTCTGAGGGACAGAATTAATCTCCACTTGGAGAAGCAGGGATTAATCAAGGATAGTCAGCATGGCTTTGTCAGGGGGAGATCATGTGTAACAAATTTGATTGAATTTTTCGAGGAGGTGACTAGGTGTGTAGATAAGGGTAGTGTAGTTGATGTAGTCTACATGGACTTCAGTGAGGCTTTTGACAAGGTCTCACATGAGAGACTGGTCAAGAAGGTAAGAACCCATGGGATCCAGGGCAATTTGGCAAATTGAATCCAAAATTGGCTTAGTGGCAGGAGGCAGAGGGTGATAGGTGAAGGTTGCTTTTGCGACTGGACATTTGTGTCCAGTGATGTATCGCAAGGTTCGGTTCTGGGTCCCTTGCTGTTTGTAGTGTACATTAATGGTCTAGATGTGAATGTAGGAGGTATGATCAGTAAGTTCACGGATGACGCGAAAATTGTTGATGTGGTAAATAGTGAGGAGGAAAGCCTTAGATTACAGAACTATATAGACGGGCTAATCAGATGGGCAGAACAGTGGCAAATGGAACTTAATCCTGTTAAGTGTGAGGTGATGCAGTTTGGGAGGATTAACGAGGCAAGGGAGTACACGATAAATGGTAGGACCCTAGGAAGTACAGAGGATCAGAGGGACCTTGGTGTGCATGTCCATAGATCCTTGGAAGGCAGCAGGACAGATAAATAAGGTGGTTAAGAAGGCATATGGGATACTTGCCTTTATTAGTCGAGGCATTGATTATGTTGGCGCTGTATAAAGCATTAGTTAGGCCACATCTGGTGTACTGTGTGCAGTTTTGGTCACCACATTATGGGAAGGATGTGATCACACTGGGAAAGGTGCAGAGGAGATTCACCAAGATGTTGCCTGGGCTGGAGCATTTCAGCTATGAAGAGAGACTAGGTAGGCTGGAGTTGTTTTCCTTAGAGCAGGGAGGGCTAAGGGGATCTTGATTGAGGGGTAAAAAATTATGAGGGACATAGATAGGGTAGATAGGAACAAACTTTTCCCCTTAGTGGAGGGGTCAATAACCAGGGGGCATAGATTTAAAGTAGGGGGCAGGAGATTTAGAGGGGATTTGATGAAAAATGTTTTCAACAAGAAGGTTGAAAGGGTGGTAGAGGTGGAAACTCTCACAACATTTAAGAATTATTTAGATGAATACTTGAAACGCCATAGCATACAAGGCTACAGGCCAAGTGCTGGAAAGTGGGACTAGAGTAGATAGGGGCTTGATGACCGGCATGGACATGATGGGCTGAAGGGCCTTTTTCAATGCTGTAAAACTCTATGACTATGACTCCTTCTGCTCCACTTCTTTCTTTTCCTCCTTCCATTTTGCTTCCTCCTCTTCTTTCTTCCCCTACCCTTCTTCTGGCTTCTTTAAATCCTCTTCTAGCTTTTCCTTTCCTCTTTCCCCATACCTCTCCTCCTCTCCATTTTAATCATCATCCTCTGCTCCTTCTCTTCCCCTTCTTCTTCCTCCTCTACCTTTACTCTCCCTTTTCCCTCCCCCTTCTCCTCCTCTACCTTTTCCTACACTGCCCAGTTCTCTTCATCCTTCACCCTCTTGCATGAAATCCAGATTCCTTCAAAGATGTCTGGAATTATGCAGTTACTTTTCGCTTTCGTACATCCATGTATAAAAGGTGTTAGCTTCTTTAGAATACCATCGATATTATGACTGAATATCAACAGAAGGATCATATTTTTCACAGTAAGGGAATAAAACACACAGTTACAATTCTTAAGCATTTTTGATGATTTACCAAGCTGGATAATGTTAATTCTGAGGAACAGGACATGATTTCATTCTTGCACCTACTGTTTCTATGAAGCAATTATAATTTAAGCATCTCAAAGAGATAACATTCTCTTCTCAAAAATAGTACTACAGTCAGACTTACACCTCTTAATGCTCAGTGTGGCTCTTTTTCCCACACCATCCATCCTCGTCAACTCTAAATGACATTGGGATCTTAGCCAATTTCTGTAAAGATATGGATAGTTTTATGCTGGAGGCCACCACCCAGTGGGATCTGGATCCAGACTGTTCCCAAGCTAATTTCATGTTGGGCCTTGTTGCTGGCAGATAGAAGAGACTTCCATCCTGTATATCAACAGAATTGGATGTGTGCCCAGATCCCAGATGTGAAATGCTCTGCTGACCCATTTCGTCAATGGTTCAAACATCTCTTCAGGCCTTGGCTTCACTTTGAAGTTATTGGGTATTTACAAAGTCGAGTTTAAGTCAAGTCAGTATGTTTTAATACCAAAATATTCAGCAGAACTCAATATGAGCTGGCTATACTTCTTAACTCCAGATTTAAGTACTCAGCCCCTTTTCTCATGGGCATCAATGAGCATTACCACTAAGGCTCCATCACAAGACTGCCAAATATAGCCATCTCAGGACAGAATGCTTCCATTACCAGGATCAGTCAGCATTAGGGGGGAGCTGTTGGTGTAGTGGTAATGTCTAGACTGGTAATCCAGCGGCCCAAGCTAATGCTCTGGGGGATTTTGGCTCAAACCCCACCCTGGCAGCTGGTGGAATTTAAATTCAATTAATGAAATCTTTAATTGAAAACAAGTCTCAGTAATTGTGGCCATGAAACTATCATCAATTGTTGTAAAAATCCCATCTGGTTCACTAATGTCCTTCAGGGGAGGAAATTCGCCATCCTTACCTGGTCTGGCCTACATGTGACTCCAGACCCATAGAAATGTGGTTGACTCTTAACTGCCCTCTGAAATGACATAGCAAGCCACTCAGTTCAAGGGCAGTTAGGGATGGGCAACAAATGCTGACTGCCAGCGACACCCACACCCCATCAAGAATTTTTTTTTTTAAATCTTTGTGTTTTTTTTTAATCTATTTTATCTTTTCAAAAATACATAGGATAATTATTTATTTCTTACCTGCTGTTGTAAGAATAAAAATTTAATAGGATAGGATAATTTTGGGATTGGGATTGAAAGAGTAAAATTGCTCAGACTTTGGCTGGAATAGTTCTTTTGTTTAATTAAACAGTTCAAACAGCTTAAACATTTTTGAGACTAATTGAATGCAGGGAGCAGGTTAGCTAAAAGTTGAAAGTTAAGAAAAATTGTGACTTTCTGAATATGAGAATCCTATCATTGCAAACCAAAGAAGGAACACTGAGATATGAAACTTGTTATCTTGTTAGCTACTTCTTTAGTGGTGGCCATGTGTACTAAATAACTCTTATTACTTCCCCTTCGCTATTTCCCAATATTAAGCTTTCCTAGGATAAAGATTTGTTGGACTAAAGTCACATTTACTCTTTCATTAGAATTAGTGAAAAGAATGATATTTAGACTAGGATTTCTTTACTGTTAGGTACTGTTAGAACCTGCCCAAACAGACATGCCTGAATGAGTCTCTGTACACCCCAGTATTATAGAAAAGCAATTGTTTCATATTTCTGTGTAGCCTATTATAGCAAGTGCTGCAGGCCAGAAAGAGGAACATGTTCAGGCATGAAATTGTCAAGGATGGTATTTTCGTTATATGTGACTTAGCCATTGTCATGTGTGTTAAGATGTCGCAACTAGATGTGGGGCTTTCCATCACGAGCATGTCTTCATCCTACTGGATCAAGGGAAAGGGAGAAGGAAAAATCTGATCAGTGATAATAATAATGGGCATGATTTGACAAATGGTGGGTTTGAACAGTTAGGGAATAAGTAGCCAACTCAAAATTAACTCAGGGTAGAGGATTGAACAGATGGCACCAGGTGGATGTATGAAGACAACTTTGTAGAGTGTGTGTGGAACAAAGTCACAGCTTTTTTCCAAAGGGCAACAGGATAATATAATTGTCTATTGTATTTTGTAACTACTACTTCAATATTGTAATAAAATAATTCTTGCTTGTGCCAAATAAAACATGGCCAGGATTTTACGGCCCTGCCGTGGCATGTCTCCCCCCCACCCTAATGGATACGGCGAGTCATTTAAATCTCCATTTAGTTCGACGGGGCCATAATATCCCACCAGGCGGGAGGGGCCTTAAAATCCTGGTCTACCAAATCCTGGACCATAACTGTAACTAATATGATGTGAGCATCAAACAATGGAACAGTGTCCAAGTGGACTACACTGGGGGGAGGCAGAGATTACAACAATAACACTTCACCTCTATGACCTTGCTCACCTTTATCATCTCTGTGGTATAACACACCCACTATGATATCTATTGCCTCCATTACCCATGCCTTGGATGGAGATGGCATCACTAAATGATTAGAATTTTAAATAATTTTTGTCATATAAAATATTTTTGGAGTGAGAATATTATTAATTCATTAATAATCATCTAATGCTTGAGGTTTTTCACACATTTTTATACATTACTACACATGTAATCCTAATCATTGAACCTAATCTCATGACATTCTATTGAGATTATTTTCTATGATAATTCCATTCTCAATTATTCCCGTGTTTTGTAACGATGATGGAGCTGCTTTTCATCTATTGGTCTTCGTAAGAACTGAGGATAATTTGTCCACAATGGTTAATTGCTAATAGCACTCGAATTTCCTGTGTTGTCATTTTCATAATATTCAGAAGTAGATTTAGAGCAGGAAACAGGCCAATGGTACGAATGGAACATTATTTAGGGCTGAGGTTCAAAGTAATGGGGACAATTGTCAAAGTAGAAGTACAAATATTCTGCCAGCTTTCAGAAAATCTCAATCAAATTGCATGCTATGCCAAGGCTGCAGAAACAATGTATTAAACAGTGACAGACAAAAAATGGAAGGAAAGGAAATTCCATATCCAGATGTGAGTCTGTAGGTTAGTGATGAATTCATTTGGTGGCTGCTGAAGTTGAGTAGCTGCTGCATAAGACAGTTACAAAATAACTTCAGAATTACCTCATGCAACGTGCTGTTCTACAGCACCATTCCCATATCTTGCCTTGCATTTTCTCAGTACCAAGATCTCAACTGTATCCTCAAATTACACCTAGTTCAGCAGCTTTCCACCAAACCAATTTAGCACAATAAAGTACAGCTGCATTAAGATATGACTTAACAGGCTGAAAATTAGATTGCTCCCATTTGCAGTCATGGGGGTCGTGATTCACAATCAGCACGCGCCTGGTCCTGTTAAGGCAGTCAACACGCAAACATTTGAAAGATTATAGCATTCAGTCAGGTGCAACCCATGCTGCTGGTTGAAAGTCAACAGGGAGTCCAGCAGTGTGCATTCTAGCATGTGTTCAATGCAACCTGCAACTCTGAAAGGCAACCTGCACCTCTTAAAAAGGTAACTACATTCATTATAAGGAATTTGCCAGTCGTGTAATTGGCTGTGAGGAGGACACCAAGTGGAGCAACAGCCAAGAGGGAGGTTAAGTTATTGATGTGATGCTGGAGACATAAGTCCAGGAGGTTAACGTGAGAACAGAGGTCCGGCGTGGGTAGGGCTGGAGGCCCTCAAGGAACCCCCTCAGAAGGGAATTAGAGCAGGAGGCCAGGGAAGTCAATTCTTAAAGTCTCGACCAAAGGACCTAGCAACAGCGCTAAAGAAGCTGAAATGGCCTCACATGGATGGTGGAGTTCAGCGAATGCATTGTCAGGTTATATCTTTACTTAGCCACAATCAAAACCTCTTATGTTGCTCAATGGATCATACCAGCATAACTCACTCAGCAGCAGTACCTAGCAGTCAGGACTGAAGCCTAATAATCAGGTATTCCACCTCAACCTCACACACACTCCAATGATGCTAGTTGCACTCTCATCTCTCACTGCTTCTACATACCTCTAGCTACTCAGCCGTGACAGGCACATCACAGTGTAGCATACTTGCTGAAAGTCTTCTCTCACTCTTGCAGGATAAGGTGACCCAGATCCACAAGTGGCAGCACAGAATTGGAGCAGCACAGGCAGGTCTGCATCACCTGAGCCCTATGGATGAGATGATGCTTTGCATCATGTAGCTGATAGTGGGTGAGGCCAGTGCATCAAGTCTCACCAAGAACATTGGGAAGACAGTATATTCCTGCCTTATGACCTGCCTCAAATTCCATCTCACCCTCAATCCTGCTACCTGGCATGCAATGCATGTTGCTAATAGTGTGATTATGGAGTTCTTCGGTTCCACCCATGACCCTTATACATGAATAGGCTGCAGCCAGGCCAGGCAGATTTGCTAGTTTCCCAGAGGACAAAGGTGGGTTGGCCTACAGGACAACTCTGATGAACATACAGTCTTAGATGCTTGGTGCCAGACATCTCATTCTTGCCTCCTCTTCCTCCTCATTCAACCAAGATGGCCTCCATATAACTGGTGGGCTGCACACTCATAGTGAGGATGTTCAAGATGCAGCAGACTACCACCAATTTGAAGACATAATCCAGCGAGTATTCTGGGTTCTCCCGAGTGGTTTAGGCATTGTTTGAGAATGCCAATAGGCTGCTCAATGGCGTTCCTAGTGGCAGTGTGGTTTTTATACAGGCATGTTGTCCTTTCATGGTCAGGGTGGTGGAGGGAACCATGAGCTAAATGGGCCTGCCCCTTGTGCCCAGCCTCAAGGTTTTTACTGTGGCCCAATGACAGCAGGAACAACAAACTGCCTCAGGATGAAGATGTGGTGACTGTTGCCAGGATACTGGGCATTCACTGATGTGATTGTCCAGATATGGTCACACACTAACTGCACATTAATGGAGCGGAGCCCTTTGTGTTCACGGTACATCTCCATGTGTGTGCAGTCGATGGCTCCCTGCAAAAGTTGGATTCTGCTACATCGGCAAAGTCATGTGCTCGCTTATCCTAATTGTCTCTGGTTAGAGGGAAGATGATGAAGTTCTCTCTCCTGGTGTACAGGACTTCCATCATGTCTTGGATGCAGCAGTGTCCGTGAATTGGGAAATGTTGCCGAACTCGCCTGCCCTGCCTGGAAGGTTCTGGTAGGCAGTAGCTGAGAATGATGGTAACCTTGATGGCTGCTGGTAGTGTCCTCTCTGCCCTGCTGTAAGGGTGAAGATCTACACAGGTGCCTCAGACATTGCTCCTGGCTGAGGTAGAGGTAAAAGTGTTCCCTGAAAACCTGTGGAGGGTAGGGCCTTCTGTGGAAAGCCCTCCTCCTCCTCTCTCTGCAGCCTCAGCTCTATTGCCCTATCGTGTTTAAGACCCAGGGGTACTGCAGCTACAGCTCCCATGACTGCAGCAGCCTTTCTGCCGACAGATCACAAAACTCCTCTGCCACCCTGTCAGGATGCAGCAATACCTCTTTCCAAATCCAGCAAGTTGCCAGGACGCCTCTAAAAATATACCAGAGTGCTCCCACAAACACTTCCAGAGCAGCAGTAAATCAAAAGCACCTCACCTGCAAGTTGGATGGCTGAGCATTTAAGTAGCACTTGTGGAGAGGTCCCTCATGCTGCCAAACGAATGCATATTCAGCTGTCAGTGGCGAATACATAATGTTCAGGACCTGCATTTTCCAAATTTGCAGAGCATGTATTAAAGCAGCCTCAGAGGCTATTTCACGTCACAATCTGCCCACTGTGGAAGCTTCCCATGCACACATGGCACTCCCACAGTGGCACCCTTACCAGCATCAAGCACCACACATGCCAACAATAGCTGGGGGTGCTGCATCCTCCATTTTGAGTGCCTTTGATGTTGGCTCCAGCGGTGCTATGAAGCCAAATTTGGCAGCCAACCTGCCCCAAGTCATTCACTTGCTTTATAACTGAAAGCAAAAGATTTTCATCCTCTCATATGACCAGGTTTGATCTCAGGCTCCAGAGCCACATCATCCACTCCCAATCTTTCAGGTTTATGAAACTTTATGAGAAAAGCAGTCCCACAGTCTTAAAAACATTACATCAAACTTAATGCTGTCTTTGAATTATATCAAATAATCCAGAAAATCCCTCTGAGACTTTATTTGCGTTCACCTCTGTTCTTATCATAATCTGTGGATATGTTAATTGTAAAGTCAGTGATGTGTGGTACAATCAGGTAGGAGTGAAAGCAGCTCTGAAGGACGTGGGCTGACTGATAGCATGAGGCTCTATATCCAGATGATTACAGCTCTTTAGGAGCGAGCTGCCATTCTGTCTCTTTGCAGAGCCATCACAAATGACTGTCAAATTTCATAAAATGCTCCGTAATTTAAAAATGACACTTTTTTTATGCCTCTGCCATTTCTTCAAACATGTTTATTAGGTCCCTTCAGTAGCTGTCATTTCTTGAAAATAGGATTATTATGCTGTCACAAAAATAACCCAGGAGTGATATCTCAAAAAAATGTTCCCAGGCATAGTTGAAGTAATTTTCACAGGTCAGATATATGCAGCATTCAGAACTTCTGTTTCCTTCAAGTAGCATCCGGTTAAAGCCATTTAAAATGATCAATTATTTAAAGAAATGTAAATAAATAAAGTAAAATTCGAGTTGATTTCCTTGAAGATGAAGGAAGAGGACCAACAAGACTGTGTATAACAGAAATTACAATTACCAGAAATTCACATTTCCTGTATTTTTGAATGCAGTATGTTCCTAATCCGTTATTTATGCTGAATAATTCTATGGAACATAGCATGATGTGCCAAATGATTTTATTAGATTTTACAGTGGTTTAGGAAAGCTGGCTAAGAAGTGGTGACACCTTCCCCTGAAATGAAGCTTCCCATCCTGGCTATACCTTCCACCTCTTGCCTTGCCCATACCATCATGATGGTAGTGTAGCTCTTATCACCAAATCACATCTTTGTCTGTCCCTCCTACTCCTCTGCCACTTCTACTCCTCTGAGCATATCACTTTGAACCGCTCCTCTTGCCTCTCATTTAAAATCCTCATTTACTGCCATCCACCCATGAACTGAAGAAGTTTCTCATTGAGATATATTGACTGTTTACCTCACACAGCCTCTGTACTGGGTCACTTCCCATCATCCATTTCAATTCACCATGCTTTCTCCCCCTGCCTCTGAATTCACTGTCCTCCTATCCTCTCATAATTTCTCCCCCTCCATATAAAGTCCCCAACACATGATCATGACCACCCCTTGACCTTTTTTATAACCTTTATGATAGCAGAAGAAGCATTCGATATTTCTGAACTGTCGATTGCCTGCAGGCTGCCTGGATGTATTTCTCTTATTAACGTCATGGGTTTTCACTGTAGGAGAGTTATTCTTCAATGGTCTGTACATAATGGGCGTTCCCCACCTCTCTGCGGAGTCCGACGTTTTCCTGCCTTTTGTTACTGGCCCTTCCTGCCCTGCAAGATGGACAGTGCCAGTTTGTGTATCTTTTATTGCCGCTGAGTCTCTAATAACGCTCTTCATGACTGTTGCCAATTCTAATGCCTTACTGAATTCTAGATTAGTTTCAGATATCAATCGCTTTTGAATAGCATCGTCCCCGATTCCACATATCAATCAGTCTCTCAACATGTCATTAATTGAAGTTCCGAACTCACAATATTCCAATAATTCCTTTAAAGCAGCTACATAGCCAGTGATTGTCACTCCTGGAAGCCTACTCGTCGAATTGAATTTAAAGCGCTTTGGCTTCAGGTGGTTTTTTACAATGTTAACTAACTCATCGAAAGTCTTCATACCGGGAGTGTTAGGTGACGTGAGGCTGCGGATCAGCCCATAAATTTTGCTCCTGCATGTGGACAAAAGAATCGCCCTCTTCTTGTCCTCGGAATGCTAGGCATTCGACGTAATGAGACCAGTCATTGGAAACTGGGTCAAATGGTTCAAGATGCCCAAACCCCCACATACTTGATGGCTAAGGAGACGGCACTTTCTAACAGTTTCCAAGATAGTGGAGAAGCAACATAGCTGGCTTACCACAGCTTTCTTGATTGCTGTCAATTGATCTGGTTTATCCTCGTCACCGGTTTTATGTTATTGGTTATCAGGTTCATTTTGCCCGGCAAACACTAGCTGTGCCCTTTATATTGACACATTAGTTGGTGTTTGAAACAATATAGGCAGAGAGACTGATTAACTGAATAAACACTGGTGGTTTATTGGGACTAAAAGCAGAGCACTAACACCATGTGTGCTTCTTCAATCACCTCCAGCTCTAGACTTACAGTTACCAAAGGAGCCCGTGCTGTGTAGCAATTGGTCAATACAGTCACATGGTCAATTAACTACATTCTCTTAAAGGTAGCACTCCACTTTACCAAAACCTTCGTGGTCTGACTATTCCAACTGTGTCTATCACAGATAAGGTCATTTCTGACCTTTTCGTTGCATCACTCTCCACCTACATCCTATTTTCCCCTCCTAAACCTAAATGCTTCTGTGTTTGTCCCTGGAAAAAAGTTATCTTCCAATTCACTTATAACTGCACTTTCCAAATTCCATTGTCTAGCCTTTGGCCCTCCATTTCTGCTAATACTGATCTTCTCAACATACCCCCACCTCCATCTTTGATGTCTATACTCAAGTTACCTTTGTTAAGCAATGCCTCAATGTTAAAATTCTCATCCTTCAAATCCCTCCATGGCCTCACCACCCTACCTCTCCCATCTCTGTAATCTCCTCCAGCCCTACAACCCTCGAAGGTATCTGTGCTCCTCCAATTCTCACTTTTTGAGCATCCCCAATTTTAATTGTTCCAACATTGGTGGTCGTACCAACAGCTGCTTAGGCCCCAAGCCCTGGAATTCCATCCCCAAACTCTCCATCTCTCTACTTTTCTTTCTGCCTTTAAAAAGCTTAAACCTTGAAACCTATCTCTTTGGCAAACTTTTGGTCAGCTGTCCTAATATCTGTGGCTAAATGTCAAATTTTTTTGTTGGCCGCTCCTATGAAATGCCTTGGGACATTTTTAGAAGATTAAAGGTGTTATATAAGTTGTTGTAGTGAGTGGGTATCACAATTGGACTCAAAATATCCCAGTTTGGGATTGGGTAATGGGAGATAGAAAGTAGGTCAGAGGTCCAGTTCTTATCTCTAAACCAGGCTCAAATCTAGTCCACTCAAACATGCCCAGTTAACATGGGACCCTTACCATTGGAAGATGAAGGAAGAAAGAGCTTGCATTTATGTAGTGCTTTTCATAACCTCAGGACATCCTAATGAAGTGCACTAGCATACCAACAGTGTAGTCACTGTTGTAATGTGAAAATAAGGCAGCTAATTTGTGCACAGCAAGGTCCTACAAAC
This sequence comes from Cetorhinus maximus, assembly GCF_964194155.1. NCBI lineage: Eukaryota > Metazoa > Chordata > Chondrichthyes > Lamniformes > Cetorhinidae > Cetorhinus > Cetorhinus maximus. Next base: position 146,670,749 of record NC_135880.1, on the reverse strand, counting down.
AGCAATGAAATAATGAGGTAACCCGCTTTTTCGGTAATATTGGTTAAGGGATAAACCTTGGCCAGGATATTAGGGACAACTCTCTGATCTTTTTCAAAATAATGCCATAGGATCTTTTATGCCCAGCTGGGTGTGAAAATGGGATTTTGGTTTGTCATCCAAAAGACAGCACTTCACTGAAGTGTCAACCTAAATTACAGGTTTTGGAATATAAATTGACCTGACATATAAGAAAATCCCATTTTCTCAGCACCAAAATGGGTGTTTAGACCTATATTCAGTGTATAAGTCAACCAACTACCCCCCGCCCCCACTCACCACAACCCACTTTTTCTGCTAATTAATTTCCTCAACCTACATGGATTATATTAGCATCCAAAGAAACATTTTTTTTAAATGTTGAAAAGCAGTATGACTGTATGAATTCAATCAGACCATGGGGGAGGTTCACTAAATATTGTAGTTAGATGAAAAAGATGATTAAAACTTTAAAGGAAATCATTTATTGAAACCATGTCAAGAATTGACAATAAAATGTATTACATTTTTTTGTCCTAGTAATTAACATTTTTCTTATCATTTTATGTGAACTGGAAAACTGTCCAGTGGAAAAGCTCCATAGGTGTGGTACATTTTAGCTGGGGATTGCCACAAGCTGCAGTACTTTTGCAGTGAGGACACTGGTGGACAGTAAAAGCGCCATAAAGGTGATTGGAGTTTGGTGTATGTCTAAAGAGAGACATATTAATAAATTATTAGTTTTTATGTCAACTGAACGTGCATGATTTTGATTGATTTTAAAGCAGGAATATGAGCTTTTACGGAGCTACATGTGCATCAATTAGTCAAATTCAGATCGACTGTCCTCTATATTGTTTTTCTATTGGTAGATTCTAATAGAGAGGGAGGGAAAAACTAAAATTTTGCCATACAGTGTAATATATGGGAGCCGATTAACTTTGTTGGCTAGCCAGTGGGTCAGAATAATGCCAACAGCGCATGTTTAATTCCCATTCTGACTGAGGTAGACTTGAGACTTGCCTCTTCTGCCCCTGAGGGTGGAAGGCAGTAGCAAACCACCACTGACAAGAACAGCCAAGAAAAATGTCTTACAATGAAGAATCAGCAGACAATGAGCCAAGGAACTTCTTTCAGGCAGAGCACCCATGGAATGGAATGGAATTTAATAGATGGTCGCTACCTCTCTCTTTTCCTTTGTTGGGCATAGGTAGATGGGCAAAAGTGATTAATTTATTTTCTCTTGGCACAGATGTCTATTGCAAGGCACAAGAACAAATTGGATTTATCAAATAAAATATTGAAAATATTCCTCCTTTGCAAAAAGAGTAATGGCTTTGCCATCTTCCCACATATGTAGTGAATGTTTTTTCAGTGTCTCCCAAAGCAGATGAGTCTGAGTATTTACATTATATTTTGCTGCTTGAATTGATATATTTTATACTCGATATATAAGTCAACCCCTGTTTTTGGAAGGATTTTTTGAAACTACATAGGTCGACTTTTATGCCGCGATCTACAGTATGTGCTCAATTCTCTGGAGTGGGATTTGAATCCACAGCTGTCTGAATTAGATGCAAGAACGCTCCCACTACTGCACATTCTGTGATCGCTAGGATTTGAGGATCACTATGTTGGTTTCAGCAGAGTTCAGCTTGCATTCAGATGTCAAATCTTAAAATGCAACAGTACATAAGGATGTCAGTTGAGTATCATATCTTAACAGTTCTCTGAAGGGGTTATCCATTTTCCAGAGGGAGAATAAAAAATTGAGTCACCAACATATAAGCCTTTCCCACACCCTGCAAGCAATCCTACTATTTGTGGGAAGGAGAGTCTCAATTTAAATGTTTTTGTTAACATTTGATGGTCTTGTCCTGTTCCCATGCCCAACTGCCACTAGAGATAATGGGTTGAGTCATAAAGCAGAGACTTATTTATAACTCCTCTCCCCTCCCTCATTTACACATATCACTTGAAGGTCCCGAATCTTTCTCCCATGAAATTATAGGGACAATTTTTCCCAAATGTACAAACAGTTTCATAATTCAGCTTTTACCATTTATCATGCCTGTCTCTTTATGGGGTAAGTGGAACATTCCTTGTTCCAGTCCTACTCAGGCCCCCTCCCACAACTCTTTCTCCGGTACATCGATGACTGCTTCAGTGCTGCTTCATGCTCTCATCTGGATCTGGAAAAATTTATTAATTTTGCTTCCAATTTCCACCCCTCCATCATGTTCACGTGGTCCATCTCTGACACTTCCCTTCCCTTCCTTGACCTCTCAGTTTCAATTTCTGGTGATAGACTGTCCACCAATATTCATTACAAGCCTACCGACTCCCACAGCTACCTCGACTACAGTTCCTCACAGCCCGCTTCCTGTAAGGACTCCATCCCATTCGCTCAGTTCCTTCGCCTCCGTCGCATCTGTTCTGATGATGCCACTTTCCAAACCAGTTCCTCTGACATGTCTTCCTTCTTCCTTAACCGAGGTTTTCCACCCACAGTGGTTGACAGGACCCTCAACCGTGTCCGGCCCAGCTCCCGTGCATCCGCCCTCACACCTTCCTCTCCCTCCCAGAACCATGATAGGGTCCCTCTTGTCCTCCCTTATCACCCCACCAGCCTCCGCATTCAAAGAGTCATCCGCCGCCATTTCCGCCAACTCCAGCATGATGCCACCACCAAACACATCTTCCCTTCACCCCCCTGGCGGCATTCCGCAGGGATCGTTCCCTCCGGGACACCCTGGTCCACTCGTCCATCACCCCCCAACACCTCAACCCCCTCCCACGACACCTTCCCATGCAACCGCAGAAGGTGCAACACCTGCCCCTTTACTTCCCCCCTCTTCACTGTCCAAGAGCCCAAACACTCCTTTCAAGTGAAGCAGCACTTCACTTGCACTTCTCTCAATTTAGTCTACTGCATTCACTGCTCCCAATGTGGTCTCCTCTACATTGGAGAGACCAAACGCAGGCTGGGTGACCGCTTTGTGGAACACCTTCAGTCTGTCCACAAGCATGACCCAGACTTCCCTGTCGCTTGCCATTTCAACACACCATCCTGCTCTCTTGCCCACATGTCTGTCCTTGGCCTGCTGCAATGTTCCAATGAAGCTCAACGCAAACTGGAGGAACAACACCTCATCTTCCGACTAGGCAATTTACAGCCTTCCGGACTTAATATTGAGTTCAACAATTTCAGTTCATGAACCCTCTCCTCCATCCCCACCCCCTTTCCGATCCCCATTTTTCCAATAATTTATAATTTTTTTGCAAATAAATTTTTCTTTTCCCACCTATTTTTAAATTTATTTTGATCTATTGTTTCATCTCCACCTTTTAGCCCATTTCGATCCCTTTTCCCCACCCCACCCCCACAGGGCCATCTGCCACTAGCTTGTCCTGCTTGCTACCCTTAATGTCCCCATGAGCACATTCCTTAGATAATATCACCACCGTCAAAACCCTTTTGTCTTTTTGTCTATGACAGCTTTGGCAGTCTCTTCTTGGCCTCCACCTATCGCTGGCCCCCTATCGAGCACTACCTGTCCCACCACCCCCCCCCCCACCCCTCTACCAGCTTATATTTCATCTCATTTCTATATTTCTTAGTTCCGATGAAGTGTCATACGGACTCGAAACGTCAACTGTATCCCTCTCCGCAGATGCTGTCAGACCTGCTGAGTTTTTCCAGGTATTTTTGTTTTACCATTTGTCAGTTGACTGACTTGCAGGAGCAAAACATTCAGACACAGGCACAAATGCAAGCCATTCAGCATGTCCAGCTTTCCCACCTCATTGTGGGGTTGTTTAGCCTTGTTTATGTTTGACCACAGGTTGTGTCGCTGAATATAAATGCTCAGAAATAGTTTAGGCCAAAGCAATAAAAAAACTTGTCCTTTCTACTCGGCTTCCAATGCAGAATAAATATTTTCTTAAAAGAGGAGTAAAAGCTGCTTTTACTAATTTTCACATTACTGTTTAACTGACTGAAACAAGTAAACCTGCAAACTACTATTGGTGTGAACCCTAAACCCGTGACATCAATGAGTTAATGAGCAGGGGTTGCCGTTTAGTGACATTTGTGTCTTTGCTACCAAATTGATTTTGAGATAAAGTTTACCTCAGATAAAGATAACTAATGTAACTAATGGGATGGAGGTGTAGAGGGATTGGACGTCCATGGTGAAGAGGAAGCGTTTGGGGTCAGGCAACTGGAAATTGTTGATATGATGTAGGGTGTCAGAGGAATCACGGATGTAGTTGGGAAGGGACTGGACAAGGGGAGAGAGAATGGAGTCAAGATAGCAAGAAATGAGTTCCGTGGGGCAGGAACAGGCTGGCCCCAACCGCCTCCTCTTCACCATGGACGTCCAATCCCTCTACACCTCCATCCCCCACCGGGATGGTCTGAGGGCTCTCCGCTTCTTCCTCAAACAGAGGCCCGAACAATCCCTATCCACCACTACTCTCTTCCGTCTGGCTGAACTTGTTCTCACACTGAACAATTTCTCCTTAAACTCCTCTCACTTCCCCCAAATAAAAGGTGTAGCTATGGGTAACAACTTTAGATCATGAACTCTCTCCTCCATCCCCACCCCCTTTCTGATTTTTCCCCCTTTTTTCCAATAATTTATATAGATTTTCCTTTTCCCACCTATTTCCATTATTTTTAAATGTATTTCCAGGCATTGTTTTATCTCTACCTTTTAGCGTATTTCGATCCCTTCCCCCCACCCCACCCCCACTAGGGCTATTGTACCTTGCTCGTCCTGCTTTCTACCCTTAATGTCACCTATTAGCACATTCCTTAGATAATATCACCACCTTCAACACCTCTTTGTCCTTTTGTCTGTGACATCTTTTGGCTATCTCCACCTATCACTGGCCCTCTATCCAGCTCTACTTGTCCCACCGTCTCCCCCTTAAACCAGCTTATATTTCACCTCTTTTCTACTTTTCCTTAGTTCTGTTGAAGAGTCATACGGACTTGAAACATTAACTGTGTTCCTCTCCGCAGATGCTGTCAGACCTGCTGAGTTTTTCCAGGTAGTTTTGTTTTTGCATTGTTTAACTAGCCCTGGTTACGGGGTGACAGGGTTGGTCCTTCCCGTTGCTTAATGCCTGCTATCTCTGCAAGGTTAAGCATCGGCTGAAGCTTTGAGCTCTAAATGGTAGAGCTGGCATCAAACAGGTTGATTAATGTCACGATCTCCTGCTTTGCACAGCTATGGTTAGCTATAGTCACTCTAACATCTTCAACAAGATTTGTAGCAGAGGTGTGCATATACATAGTGGACACCATTTTGGTCTCCCAGCGGCATTCAATGTGCCCAAGCAATGGACACTCCCAACCCAATTTCATCCCCAAGAAAATTTTAATTTTAGCAATAAAATCTGTGTCTTTATTCCCCTATGACAAACTTCTCTGATGCACTGTGTTCACACAAATGTCAGCTGCCTGAACATGTAGTCTATGGCCAGAGTTGGGAGAATTCCCGGCTTTATAAACCTAACTCCTGAAAATCGACCCCAGAAGTTCCGATTTTTGTTCAGGATGTTGGGGGGTGGTGGTGGGTGGATGTTGGGGGGCAGAGTGTAATTGGAATCTTGCCTGCCAACCTCGGAAACAGTTTGGCGGCAGCAAAGAAGCTGCTGGGTGCAGTGGCAGGCTGGGTGAAAGGTCAGCCTCCGTGATCCGGAACTTCAACCCAGCTGTTAAAAAAAACCAAAAAACAGCCCTCTAGCCCTTACCCCTCACATCCCTTCACATCCACAAGCTTCCTTTGCCACCCACCCTCATGGCCCCTTGTAGCCTCCATGCCACCTCATGCCACCCACCCGCCCTCCATAGCCCCTCAAACTCTCTACCACCTCATGCCCCACTTCCACACCACATGGCCTCTCATACCCTCCATGACAACCTATGTCCCCCACCCAACCCCCATATCCCTTTAAAGTCCCTGTAAAGTCCTAAAGAGCCAATTCATGCCAACTCATGTCCCCCACCCATCACCCTTTGCCCTTACATGCTCCATGCCAACTCACCCAGTATCCACCATGGCCAGACCTCAGGACACATGCTGAGAAGAAATAAAATAAAGTTCTAAGTGTCTACTGACAAATTAATTATTTTTTTAAAAATCTCATTGAAAAAAGTATTCACTACATTTGAATTCCTTCAAATACTTAATCCTTTATAACAAGAATTTGTATTCATAGTCTCACTTCAAAGACTTTATAAGCACTTGGAGCTGTCAATCAAACTGTGAAGTGACAGGCGTTCACTGTGATAATTATAGATTGTGAAATCAATCATGCAGCACTAATCCCATAATGACAATTCTCAGGCTTATGTCAACAGACAGAGTGAAAAAACAATCACTGCTTTTCTTCAGATATGTAAAGGGCAGGAGATTTAAATACCTTGGCAGCTTGACAGATCCCTTGAAAGTTCCCTTGACAGCTTTTTTGACAACTCCCTTTAGAGTTCCAATGAGTTAAACAGTTCCTCTCCAAAAGGGTATCCTACCCCACCCAGAGAGCTCCACCACCTTTAGACTTTCTGCTGATAGGTCTAAAGTGCACATATCATGTATTGGATATCCCACAAATGAAAATTGGATCTGATTGAAGACAGCTTCACTTTATTATGCACTGCTGCATCCATGAACCACAGATGTGCAAAGTACAACAAGCCCCCCTTCCCACCCTGGCGAAAATGATGGGGGTTGGGTTTGGGAGCAGGACTTCCAGAATCGGCCCTCTGGGGCCATTTTGGCTAAGCCGAGGGCTCAGTCCATCCGCACAAAAATTCAGACCTGCTTCTCCAATTCACGATTTCTATACACACCTTCCGCCCCACCCCACCTCATCCCAATCTTATGAGTATAACAAAAAGCAGGAGAACACAGATTTATAGATTTAAATATATGGATGCTTTTATTTGCAATAATGTACTGGGAATTATACATTGAGCAAAAGGTTAAATGACAAACATCAGCAAGAGGTTATGTATTCTTTGTGTCAAAATCCTGGAATTCCCTCCCTAACACCATCAGCAGAATTAGGTGTGATGCCATGGGTGCCTTTCCCAGTGCCCACCATTCCCCTTCCCCCAACCCCATCACCAATACTATTGTATGCACATCAGGAGAGACATTGGGCAGTCCACTTGCCCTTGGACCCATTGAGATCCATATGTGGCAATATGTAAAATCCTGCCCCATGTGTGACAGCAGCAAAATTGCAGTATTTCTAAGGAAAATGTCCAGTACCATTGTCTCAGGGCAGCTAAGGATGAAAAGTAAATGTGGCCTTGCCAGTATTGTCCATATGCTGGGAATAAATTAACAAAACAAAATACAGTTCCACTGCCCCCATTGTAGTTTTGAATGAAAACATTGCAGCACATGCCCAGTTTTTTTGACATTGAGGAATTACTTACTGAAAAAGAAAAGCAAACTATGCAGGCCAGACCTTATTTATTGTCAGAGCTTGTTTCTGAAGCACTAAACCTACACAACAGAGTTGGCAAACCACAAAGACTTTAAAGTAATTCATTCTCTGTGCAGAACTTTTTGCCCTTTCTGAAAAAGAAAGGATTGCAGTTATCTCGGACTTTTCGTGACCTCAGGACCCCCAAAGTGCCTTAAAGCCAATGAAGTACCTTTGATATGAAGTCGCTATTGTAAGATATGGCAGCCAGTTTGTACACAGAAAGGTCCCACAAACAGTAAGGAGCTCACTTATTTTTTGCAATGTTGGTTGAAGGATAAGTAGTAGCCATGAGACTGGAGAGAACGTCCATGCTTTTCCTCAAAGAGCAATGTAGGCAGGATTTTTCGAATGGCGGAGTTTTCAGACGAGTCAGCGGGGAACCCATTCCCTCCAATATTGGCTGCCATGCATTTATTTATTGCTCCAAGGAGTGATAATCGGCTGGAGATGAGAACTTACGCCCTCAATTAGGATGAAGTCCCTCCTGGGTGAGCTGAAAGCCTATCAAATTACCTGGCAGCTCTACAGCTCCAGCTATTGGAAATGGGAGAGGAGATAACATAATCAGTAACAGCAGTGGCCAGGACTGGGGTGACAAGCAGTCCCCAGATTCAAAGTGCCTGAGTCCAGAACCAGGTAAGCGTGGGTGATCCCATGGCAGGGACCGGAGCTGAGGCCCGGGATGTGGGGAGAGAGGGATGGGACTCCTGATGGAGAGGCCGAGGTGGAGGAAGAACTCTTGGGGGGGAGACCTTGTGAAAAGGAGGCAGTTGAAGGAGATGCCCCACAACCCCTCCCAAATCTACACTTCCCATCCGAGGCCTGAGCAGGATGATTTGTCAGGCATCCTCCTGCCCCTGAACTGCTCCCACCAGTGGGTAATGTCCCTTATGTAGTCAGTAATTGCCCATTTAAGGGCCTCAATTGGGCCAAGGGCTGGTGGGCCGACCTAGCAAAAATTTGCGAACAGATCAAATGGGTGGGAGGGCTTAGTAAGACCACCCAGGGAATTTTACCCACCCACCAACAGCCTGCAAACCCACCAGTGGGAGTCTGTGGAATTTTCCCCATGGATAGATGGGGAAATAGGTTTAATATTTCATCAGAGAAATGTGACATTCTTGACCAGAGAATAGCAAGTTTAGCAAATTAGTGAAACTCCAGCTGGGAATGAAATTGCCAAAAAAAGCTTGCACATTTTTAAAAATCCCTGTATAATGAAGTTTGTTGTCACCTGCCGCCAAATTTCCAGTGATCATTTCTGTTTCTCAAGCAATTTGGTTTTCTGCAGGTGTCAACCTGAATGTTAACTAATGATTATCTCTCTAAAGTCACTTTTGGTGCATTGAGGTTGTTTAAGTGCAAGCATGTTGACTGATCATCCTTCTTGCTATTGTGGCCAAAGCAGTGTGACACTGCTAAATGAGTCCCTTAATGGATAAATAGCCACAGAAAGTATCCATCAATAATAGCGTATTTCCTTATACACAGCATTAACCTGGCGGACGTTCGTCCCTGGAGAGTCAGTTGTTTCACTATCATAAATATTGGTAACTTCCTGTCATCTGCCATGGCTTCCATCATGACAATAAATGTTTTTTTGTTGCTTGTCATTCTAATGGAAATAGGAGAGCCTTTGCATTCATTATGGACCTCCAACTTCCTTGCATTCATTCAACTTTTCCAATATGTTCAAGTGCCGTGCGTTCATGAGAAGCTGTGGCAGTGTAGGCAATTCCCTCAAACACAACCACAACATTTCGAACTTAGTCACGGGCCACGAGTTGATGGCGCATCTCAGTCTTCACATTTTTCTCTTGGTGTTGTTTTAACCCTTTTGACCAGCATTTGACAACAAGCAGAATTTGATGGATGGGACAACATGCTAATAATGGTCCCGAAGAGTTCATTCAGTTTTTTGCCATCAACCACCACCACCCCCTCTGCCCCACCCCCTACAAATTTTGCCACTCAAGGCAATTGCCTAGTTTACCTAGTGGTTGCACAAGCTCCTGATCCCATCTGGTATGTTTGTACATTTTCTTAGAGTATCGTTAGAACAGGCTTCCCTTATTGCAACTTCAGTTTTGTTGTTATATGTGCTTCCAAGCATTTTTTGCCAGGATTGTTACTCCTGGTTAGATGCTGATCATAAGCTGATTTTTCAAGATTGTTGGGGAAATTTTTGTGGTACCTACAATGACTAATTTTACATTTAGGTGTCCCTAAATAACAGGTTTCACTGTATAAATGAATATTTGTATTTACAGATAGGTAGGTAGATAGATAGATATTTTATTTGTATATGTAAAAGCTTTTCATTTCTCCCTTTCATTCATCTTACACTTTTTCATGTTTTGAGTTATCAGTTTCGCTTTGTCCTCCGAACACTAGCGGGGCCTTTGATATCTACACACTAGTTGATGTTTGAAACAATATAGGCAGAAAGGCTGATTGAACGAACACTGGTGGTTTATTGGAACTAAGAACAGAGCACTAACACCATATGTACTTCTTCAGTCACCTCCAGCTCTAGACTTACAGTAACCAAAGTAGCCCACGCTATATGGCGATTGGTCAATACAGTCACGTGGTTCATTAACTACAAAAACAAAAATACCTGGAAAAACTCAGCAGGTCTGGCGACATCTGTGGAAGGGAGCACAGTTAACATTTCGAGTCCACATGACTCTTCAACAGAACTAAGGAAAAATAGAAAAGGGGTGAAATATAAGCTGGTTTAAGGTGGGGGGGGGTTTGGGACAAGAGAGCTGGATAGAGGGCCAGTGATAGGTGGAGATAACCAAAATATGTCATAGACAAACGGACAAAGAGGTGTTGAAGGTGGTGATATTATCTAAAGGAATGTGCTAATTAAGAGTAGAAAGCAGGACAAGCAAGGTACAGATAGCCCTAGTGGGGGTGGGGTGGGGTGAAGGAATCGAAAATGGCTAAAAGGTAGAGATAAAACAATGGATGGAAATACATTTAAAAATAATGGAAATAGGTGGGAAAAGAAAAATCTATATAAATTATTGGAAAAAACAAAAAGGAGGGGGAAAAATCAGAAAGGGGGTGGGGATGGAGGAGAGAGTTCATGATCTAAAATTGTTGAACTCAATATTCAGTACTGAATATTCTACCGCTCACATATCACGCTAGGCATACCTTAATTTTACCTGCGTAAAATGGCGGTGCGGAGCCAATTATGGGCGACAGTCGGCTCTGCAACCACCCCCCTGTCCACTCCCACCGAGCCTGCCTCGACCCAGGAAAAATTCAGGCCATAGCTCTTATAGTTAATAAATACATACAGTTATTCTACTTAAGACTACAAAGGCTTCATTAAGAACTACCAAACGGTATTCATGCAAACATACGAATTAGGAGCAGGAGTAGGCCACTCAGCCCTTTGAGCCTGCTCTGCCACTCAGTGAGATCATGGCTGATCTTATTGTGACCGCAGCTTCACATTCCCGCCTACCCCAATAACCTTTCACCCCTTTGCTTATCAAGAATCTATCTACCACTGTCTTAAAAACATTCAAAGACTCTGCTTCCACTGCCTTTTGAAGAAGAGTTCCAAAGCCTCACAACCCTCAGAGAGAAAAAAATTCTCCTTATTTGTCCTAAATGGCAACCCTTTATTTTTAAACAGTGCCCCCGAGTACTATATTCATCCACAAATGGAAACACCCTTTCCACTTCGACCCTGTCAAGACCCCTCAGGATCTTATATGTTTCAATCAAATTGCCTTTACCCTTCTAAACTCCAGTGGATACAAGCCTAGCCTGTCCAACCTTTCCTCATAAGACAACCCACCCATTCCAGGTATAAGTCTGGTAAACCTTCTCTGAGCTGCTTCCAACACATTTAAGTAAGGAGACCAATATTGTACACAGCCCTCCAGACGTGGCCTCACCAATGTCCTGTATAACTGAACGATAACCTCCCTACTTTTGTATTCAATTTCCCTCAAAATAAATGATAACATTCTATTAGCTTTGCTAATCACTTGTTGTACCTGCATACCAGCCTTTTGCGATTCATGTACTAGGACACCCAGATCCCTCTGCACCTCAGAGCTCTGCAATCTCTCACTGTTTAGATAATATGCTCTTTTTTCATTTTTTCTTCTAAAATGGACAATTTCACACTCTCCCACATTATTCTGAATTTGCCAGGTCTTTGTCCACTCACTTAACCTATATATATAGATATATCCCTTTGTAGCTTCCTTGTATACTCTTCACATCCTACTATCCTACCTATTTTTGTGTCATCAGCAAATTTAGCAACCATACTTTGGGTTCCTTCATTCAAGTCATTTATATAAATTGTAAAAAGTTGACGCCCCAGCACTGATCCTTGTGGCACACCACTCGTTACATCTTGCCAACCAGAAGTGACCCATTTATGCCTACCCTCTTTTCTTGTTAGCTAGCTAATCTTCTATCCATATCAATATGTTACCCCCGATACCATAAGCTTTTATTTTTCATAATAACCTTTGATGTAGCACCTGGAAATCTAAATACAGTACATCGACCGGTTCCCCTTTATCCGCAGCATATGTTCTCTTCAAAGAACTCCAGTAAATTGGTGAAACATGATTTCCCTTTCACAAAACCATGTTGACTCTGCCTGATTACCCTGCGTTTTACCAAGTGCCCTGTTACAACTCTGATGGTGGCCATGAAACGATTGCCGATTGCCACAAAAAACCATCTGGTTCACTAATGTCCTTTAGGGAAGGAAATCTGCCATCCTTACCTGGTCTGGCTTATATGTGACTCCAGACCCACAGCAATGTGGTTGACTCTTAAATGCTCTCATGTCAACCTGTCTGGCTTCTTAAATAGGATTATAGGTATCTTAATCGTGACCTTACAGCAGATCACTGATCTGGACCAAGTTGCTCTCCAGCAGGATGTCCCAAACACTTCACATTAAATGAAATTCATTTCAAGTGTAGTCACTGTTAGAATGTTGGGAAATGTAGCAGCTAATGTGTACACAGCAAGAGATAAATTACCAGATAGTCTGTTTTAGTTTTAATCTTTTTTGCTGGGGCCCAGCCCTTATGGCACATTGAAGGCCGACCTATCATCCATACTGTGCAGCAATGCTTTGTCTGATGCAATCTTGGAATTGGAGTCCACAATGATGATGCGGGCCTGTGTGACCCGGGACAGTGCGGAAATAGGGCTCAGGTGACCAGGTTAGAAAGAGGAAGTAGTATGGCGCAGCTGAACAAGAAGACCAAGAAGCGTACATCCAGGAGCAGAGCTGCTTCTACTTTGGCTGTGTCAGCATTACAGACTAACACCCATATGCCGCCATCGTTTTTCATTCATTACGAATGTGGTTAATAATGTGATAATGACCAGACAATCTGTTTTTGTGATGTTGATTGACAGATAGATTTTGGCCAGGATGCTGGGGATAACTCTCCTGCTCTTCTTCAATATAGCGCCATGGAGTCTTTTACCAGAATAGGCAGATGGGGACTTAGGTTAACATCTCATTGAAAAGATGGCACTTCCAACAGCGTAGCACTCCCTCAGTACTGTGCTGGAGTGTTAGCCTTGGGTTTTGCACTCAAGCCCTGGAGTGGGACTTGAACCTGGGACCCCGTAGTTCAGAGGCAAGTGCTACTAACAGAGCTGAGAGGGAAAAGTGAGTATTTTGGTGAAAATTGTATCATGGAAGCCGGGTGGAGTACAGCTGCTGCCAGGTGGGACTTGGTAGCAAAAGCCTCAAGGAGAAAGGAGCTGAATTTGGTCTGAGAAAGTTTAGAGTTTTGAAGGACTTTGTGGCTGGAATTGGTGCCATATATGCTAAGTGCACTGGCAGCAAATCGATGAGATTTGCTGTATCTGTTTTTTAAAGTGCAATTTATAGTTTATATTGCCCACACAATTTACCTTTTAATTCATGTTTCATTTATCTTGATTTTTGTTTGATTGTGAAAGTAAGAGTTATAAAAAGTGAAATCATGTCCAATGATTTTTTTTCGCTGGGAACATTAGGTAAATTTGATTCTTTTAGTTTGTTGGCCTCCATGGGAAATCATAACATTGTTTATAGGTTATATCTGGTCTGGACTGAGTTATTAGATCTAAATTGAGATGGCAGTGGAGACTTGGTCCTGATTAGTTCTGCAATGTTTGCTGGAATTGTTCATATTTGGGCTTTAGATGAGGGTGGGATTACGCTCAGTCATATTTCCCCCTGCCCTTGCTAGCTCTCCCATCAAGCTTTGCTGATAAGAGAAGACAAGACACCAGAGAACTGCTGGCAGGCATGTAATTACATCCTAACATGAGTTAGATGAGGAGTGAGGAATACAAATTTGGAGGGAGAGACAAAGCAAGTAGTAAAGCAAATGATTGAAGCTCATTGAAACATGTTAATAAGATTGACCTGAAATAAAAACAGGACATGTTAGAAGCAACCAGCAGGTCAGACGGCATCACAAGGTGGCTTTTTATTAGAATGGCTTTATTTCAGATTTGCAACATTCACTGTATTTTAGTTTTGTATTATCAGCCAGGATTTTCCATCGCCGCCATGGTGGGACCCACCTCAGGGGATGGGACAGCCCAGCCAAAAGTCCATTGAATTTCGGCAAGGGCAGAGGAGCTCGTTGGCAGACAGGGCCAGAAAATCCCACTCTATGGGTGGAATAGTCCTAGGTTTGCATTAAGTGTGGCAGTGGTCCGGTAACCCGCCGCCCGCGGTGATGGGTTTTCACGGCGTATCGTCCCAAGCCCACCACATTATTTGTGCACTCCCAGGAAACACGCAATCAGCGTCATTCACCCGCCAGCCAACACCCCGCCGCTGCATCACGCCGGGCGCCATATTTAATTTGCTGAGTCCGAGTCAGATGACGAGCCTCTGGACTTGGTCATGTCACAGTTGCTGCAGCTGCAAAGGCAAGCTCGGGAACATCAGGAAGGGATGTCCGCTGCACTCCTCAGATTACAAGGCACAATGAAGGAGTCCGTCCGCCTTCGGTCTGAGGTGATAGTGCCGGCATGCCAACGGACCAAAGTGAACACTGATAGGATGGCGGCAGCCATGGAGACCTTGGTCCAGGATGTTACTCCTGCACTGCTGGAGGGGCTGAACTCCATCGCTGATGCCATAGTTGGCCTCCAAAAGTGTGTATGCGAGAGGGGTGCAGGGCAGCTTGGTCTCACTCCAGCTACCCCATCTGCTCAAGGAATCAGCCTGGGGCCCTGGGACATCCATAGGAAGGAGGATCAGCAGGTGCACACCCCGGGGCCATTACCCAGGTGATTCCAAGAATGTCTGGCCCATCCGAATCCCCTTTTCCTGTGACTTCAGCAGTTCCAGCTCCACAGGCAGAGGAGGGGGCCACTGCCACACAGCAGGACCTCGAAAGCAGGCCGTGCCACCCCCCCCCCCCCCTCACCCCACCCCAACCAGGTCTTGGTGCTCCAGTGGATGCCTATCAAGTTCATCACAGACAGGGCGTCACAGTCAGCAGGCTGCCTCCACCTCCGCTGTGGATGTCCGGGAAGCACCAAAATGTAGTGGCAGGGTTAGGGAAGTTAAGTAGAATTAGTTGCACAGCCTGGGCATGGATATTAATCACTTGTACATACTGTTCACTATTGTCAATAAACTCCCAAGAATGTACCCCAGCCGATGGCTCCTTGTTCTGATGAGCAGTGTTTTTGTCACTCAGATGTGAAACCTTTCTGCAGGTGTCTCAGTCCAGGGCCTCTGTGCTCTGTGCAACCTTCAGACAAAAGTGATGGTCTGGCCTCAGACTCCCTAGAAACATTACTGATGCCTGCACCTTGACGGTGCTTGTCATTGCTGCCAGAATGTAGTGGGCAGGCGCCACAGAGTTCTCTCATTCTCTCAGTGTGCTCTCAGTACCTTTAAGATGGGCCTGGCCCCCATCTCTTCAGCATCTGTGACCAGTGACCCTGTGCTCCTGAAGAGCTCAGGTGCTAGGCGGACAAAGGATTTTATGCTTCTAATGTTTCACGGCTGTGACTCTATGATATGACCCTGATCACAGAGAGCGCAAGCAAGCTGCCCTCGGCCAGACAGGAGTCAAACATTCTCAGAGTCTATGTGAAGATCTATGGAATGTCCTCACTGCATGTCATCATCATCCTCCTGCAAATGAGTGAATATTAGGGCCTTCACTGTGTCTCCACGACAAGGAGTATTCTGTAATTATTAATTATTACATTTTGTAATGCACAGCAAAACTGCTGCAAAAAGGAAGGACTATAATTTGTGACCAGTCATTAAGAAGTTTTACAAAATTGACAAAGAAAACTTAATTTGTTGTGTTCCCTAAATGGAAGCAAGTATTGAAAACTATTAGATTAGTTTCCTTTCTCCAAAATCTTTCCACAGCTTTTCAATT
Organism: Cetorhinus maximus; assembly: GCF_964194155.1. NCBI lineage: Eukaryota > Metazoa > Chordata > Chondrichthyes > Lamniformes > Cetorhinidae > Cetorhinus > Cetorhinus maximus. The sequence goes on along the minus strand of NC_135880.1, from coordinate 146,654,802 downwards.
TTCTTTCTTTATTGTTCAGTGAAAAAAGAGCCACCCTATTCTGAGCTAGTTCCCTCTGCAGAGCCAGCACTGTCATTCTGACCCTGACACACTCCTTAATTATTTTAAAAGGATTAGTTTGACGGAAATCATTTTATATCAAAATGCATATTAATACTACCTCAGTGAGCCTATTTGTACTCATATTGGCTTATTGACCATTTCCATAATGATTAGTGAGGTGTGAATGATGAAACAGCAGGAAGAAATGCCTTGCTAATGCCAGATGTGTCTACATTCTGATTCTGAATGTGTTCTGTTGGCGTAATTTATTCCTTTATTGCACTTTTGACTGGAGGCTTGGATCTGTAGCCATCACTGTCAGGCAGCTCTGTAATTATGATAAGTGCTGTACCAGCCTAGTAATTAGTCCTGGTAGATGTTTTTAAAGTAAGGATTGAGCAGGAAATATCTCTGCCTCCCAGATATCACCCTGCAGCCAATGGCTACAATAGATGGATGAGAGCATTGTTTTAGCTGTATAAATATGGACACCTCCACAGATTAGATTAGTTGGGTTGGTAAACATACCAAATGATATGACTTAATTACTACTTTCTGGCTTTCATTTTATTGGCAGCCAATTGTTTTTGTTCTGTTCATCACTCTTTTAGGCTGTAGGAATTAAAAAGGTAAAAGGTTTTCTAGAATTCTCTTCCCCAGAAAACAGTGAAAGCTGGGTCATTGAATTTATTCAAGGCTGAGTTAGACAGATTTTTGATAGGCAAGAGATTCAAGGGTTATGGGATGCAGACAGGGGAGTGGAGTTGAGACCACAACCAGATCAGGCATGAATGGAGGAGTAGGCCCAAAGAACTGAATGGTCCACTCTTGCTCCTAAGTCTTAAGTTCCTTTGTCCAATGTTCCTATAAGGTGGAAATGCAATAGTATGTTTTTAGGATGTCAACATATCAATGGCTAGGTACAATGGTTCGCTGTAGATTAGCAAGTCAAGATAATTTACCCTGATATAAGCGGACACATTTCTAGATTCTTGCTTCATGGATAATAAGTTCAGTCTCAGATTACCTAACTTTGAACCTACTCATGCTGATACTGAAGAAAGGAAGCGATGATGTGTCATAAAAAAAACTTCTTGGTCGTAGGGACAATTAGTTTAAGGACTAATGGCCAAAAGAAAAATAATCAGAAAAAGAGAATTGAAAATGATAGAAAATCTGATAAAAAATCATGAGTACATTGATGCAGCTGTTGAATAGACAGAGTGTGAGGTACTGATCGAGAGTTTCAGAAAATGTCGTAAGGTACAAGAACAAAAACATAAGGGGGTAGAATTTCCTCTTGGCTGCATTAGTGTTCTCAAAGCAATTCAGTCAAAATTGATGCAACCCATGCAAGAGATTGCAGAATTTTAAGTGTCAATTAAATTCAGTGCAAATCAAGTTTCCATGATATTTTGTGCTAGCTTGAAAAGCATAGCATTGCAGCTGACCCCTCTCAGAACGCAGGCCATGCTCCCAGAGGAAATAATCACCACTGGGAGTTTCCGTTAATTGTGTTTGTTTGCCCTTCGAGGAGGCTCTCGGGTCAGTCACAGGGCAATTTTATGCAGGAATTAAAGATGTTTATTTGGGAAATTAAACCCATTTTCAGTTCATTAATCAAACTGCATTAAGTCGCCAGTCTTAGATATATCAAGGAATATTTTTAAAGAAAACGTTTTTTAAAAACTTAAAGTTTTAAGCATAGCTATAGTTATGGTCCTCGACCAGACCCCCCAGATTCGTTTAGGGACCAATAACGTTTTATTTAAAGTAGACAAAGTTTGAGGTTCAAGACACTTGCCCAGAGAATAAAGCCTAATGATTTCATGGCGGTGGAACAAACATAAATACACTTTACTATACAAGGCCAGAAAGATAAAAAAATTTACAATATCTATCTTATACTCTAACATTCAGGGTTAATATGAGGTACATGTGAATTAACAGACAAACTGTGGTCAAACACACCACACTGCACAATAAATGGCAGATGCGACCAAGACAGAGACCATGGATTTCTCAATAGCCCACCCAAATGCAGTAAACACTATGCATGGAATCATCCCAGATTTGCACTAAATGTGGTACTGGGTGGGAAAAAGGATGTTTTATCCACTGGCCGCAATGGCAGCTTTTCACGCCATATCATCCCAATCCCGCATCATTAATTATGCATTCCCAGGAAACATGCCTCTTCGAAGGTGGGCGGGCCATCATTTACCTGCCACACCATCACCTCGCAGCTTCATCACACTGATCGCCATATTTAAAGTGCTGCCACGCACAGACATCTCAGTGCTTTCAGCCCAATACCGGTGCAAAGAAGACATGGCCCCGAAAAGTAAGAAGACTGAACCCATCCATTTAATTACGCGTCTTGAGTGGCTTTTGGATGCAGTGGAGGCTCGCTGTGATGTCCTCTACCCCTGCTCTGGCCGCAGGATAGGAAACAACATCACTAATCCAATATGGGAGGTGGTGGCAGTGGTGGTCAGTGCCAGTGCCCTGGAAAAGAAGACAGCCAGCCAGTGCCACAGCAGGATGAATGGTGTCATCCATTCCGCCAGGGTAAGTCACTCTTCTCATCACTCTCAATTTTCACACTCTCAACCCCATCACACATCTACAGGGATCTCACACCTCAAGGGACAACACCACTAACTCTCACATACCCTCACATCTTCACCAGGCTCATATCCTCTGGAGCTCGCGTCCTCATCCCGTCCATGTCTTATAAACATCCCATTCTCAAACTCTTTCCATCTGTTTTCATGCAGGAGAAGCTGGCTCACAACAACAGGGGGGCATCCCAGACCAGGGACATTAGGCCCCTCACTCACTTTGAGGAGCATGCCATCGTGCTGATTGATGAGAATGTAGACCGCGCCTGCGGCGGCAGTGAGGTCAGTGGCAAATACCCATGTGAGGACCGTGCACCACATCATCCCTCCCTCAACACAACTGTGAGTGCTCTCTCTTCTGCTTACATGCACTAATTATTTTGATTTTGGTTCACAGGGAGCTCTGCCAAGCGACCGACATCCTCAGTCAGCTAATTCCTCAGCTCCATCCACATCCTCACTTCCAGCCAGGACGACTCCTCCTCCATTGAAGAGCAGGAAATAAGCAGCCTGGAAGACCTGTCACAGGGCTTACCCACACCCCGCACCAGCGCAGAAACACACACCTCAGTGGGACCTAGATCTAGGGCAGGCTCGGGTTCACAATTTGGTGTTCACCGCACGGACACATGTGCACAGCAGTAGGAGGCAGCTTCAGCCGAGCTCCCTCACACATGGAGAACTCCTGAGAAACAGGCATCTACAAGGACTGAGTCAGATGATAGGTCTCTGGATTTGGCCTTCCAACTCATCCTGGAGGTTCAGCAGAAGGCGGGGGAACATCATGCAGAGCTGTTGGAAGCCCTCAACAGAGTAGCTCGTGAGTTGGACGAGTGTGTCCACCCTCTTTCTGATGAAGTGGTGCCCACATGTATGTGTATGGAGGTCTCAATGGGGAGGTTGATGAACGCCATGGAGACCCTGGTCCAGCAGAATGTGGAAATGCATGCAGACCTGCACTCCATCATGGAAGCCATGGGTGAGTTACTGCAGTGGCAATGTGAGAGTGAAATGGGGCACCTCTACATCCCCCCAGGTGGTCCTTCCCCTCAAGGAGTCAGGCCCGGGGCCCTCAGGCACCTGAAGGTAGGAGAAGTAGCAGCTGGACAACTGTGGGTCATCCACTCAGGAATCTCTGAGTCTGTCCCCTCCCTCTGAGTTCCCTTTGCCTGTGAGCCCCTCAACCCCGTCCTCTGTTGCTGCAGAAGGAGCAGCTGACCCACAGGACAACAGCCAAAGCAAGCTAGGGCCCCTAAGGCCTCGGCTCTCCAGAGGACCCATGCCAGAGTCATCAGAGACAACAGGGCCAAGCATTGCATAGGCTGTCTCCACCCCTGCTGCAGATGTCAGGGCAGCACCTAGGAATCTAAGGCATTCAAAAGTTAAGAAATTCTGATCACAGTTGGTTACACGGGTGAACACATTTTGTCACTTTATATTCTGAAAATACATTCACTTTCACTGAATAATGTGTAATGTTGTCTTTCAGCTTCATTGACAGGCTTCGCGCATCCTCCCACTGCATCGCCTCCCCCCCACCCACCTCGCCACCCAACTCGCAGTTCAGCTGCATGTAGCCAGCCCACAAGTGATTCTGGAGGGACAAGTGTGTATGTGGCAGGGCCTTTCGGAGCCTCGTGCTAGCACTCTCCCAGGCACACAGATCCTTCCCACTTCACACTCATCTCAATGTCCTGAGCATTTTCGATATTCCCTGCTAGGGTTCGCTTTCAGTTCTCCATCTAAACTGGGCTGCATCTCCGCCCACCCAATGATCACACTCCCATGCAGCACCTGATCTCACCCACCACAACCCTCTTCCACTTTCGATTTAGCAAGCATGGTAGTGCTAGAGATTTTCTTGCAATCTCCCATCCTTTCTCCTCCCCCAGTCACACATTTCCTTTCCCCCATCACCGTCAATTCCCCTGACATCACCTTCCACCTCCCCACCCCGTGACCTACCAGCCACAATCCTTCTTTTTTCCGGGATATCCTGGAACGTGGATGTTCCCTTCCTTCCTAAAAATCCCACCCCCATCCACATTAACCTCTTTGACCCTCTCCCTCCCACCCCCAGAGTCCGCATCTGCCTCTGAGTCCCCACCAGTCACCATCACCATCCCTTCTACCTTTGCCATCGCACCCTAACCCTCCCATCATACCACCTCACTCTGCCTTCGGTCTTTCTCACCATTCCCTCTTACCACGTCCACCCTCAGTTCGCTATCCTGGAGGTCATGGACTCAACAGAACCTTCCCTTGCACATTCACCTGGACATCCCCCCTCCGTCTTGGTGCACCGTTCCCGATCACATGACCTGGGTTTTCCCCATTTTCCCTTTTGGCACCCTGGGCTGCTCCTCTGCCCAAAGAACTCAATATGGCGAAATGCGCATGTGCAGCCCACTCTCAGTCTGCACTTGGGTGGAAACTGAGGTCTGTTGCAATTTGGAGTTCATATATTACATATATATATACATATGCACGAACATATATATATATATAATATATACATATATAGATATATACACATATATATGTAAATGTACAAATAAGTTTAAGTGGAAATTCAGGAAAATAAAATATTTCTCAAAGCACACACGATTTTGGGTGAAATTTGCATTCAGAACTCCAATTGTGCCAAAAGCATAAATTCCACCCCAGCAGCTTATAATGAATCCTAAGATTAAGCTGTCTTGAAATTATGAAAGGATAGCCCTCACATTATCAGTAACATCACAGGGCAACTTCTTCTCTCCCCTTGGGTGCAATGTACCAGAAGTGTATCGAGGGAGTAACCTACAATTTTCAACATGGCCAACATACCTGCCAAACATAGTCCCAAATTCTGGCATTAACTTGGGATGGGAAAAGGAGTTAAAACAATATTTTGCAGTTCTGATAAAAGCAAAATACTGCGGATGCTGGAAATCTAGAACAAAAACAAAAATATCTGGAAAAACTCAGCAGGTTTGACAGCATCTGAGGAGAGGGATACAGTTGACGTTTCGAGTCCGTATGACCCTTCATCAGAACTAAGACATATAGAAACATATAAAGAGAGTTTCTATATGTCTTAGTTCTGATGAAGGGTCATACGGACTCAAAACGTCAACTGTATCCCTCTCCGCGGATGCTGTCAGACCTGCTGAGTTTTTCCAGGCATTTTTGTTTTTGCAGTTCTGAGTTGTGCAGGGGATAGGAAGTGAGGAGTTCACTTACTTTTCACCACCTTGGATCTCTGGCATGCTCATAGGAGGCTTGCAGGCCATGTGATTTGCAGAGGGTCCCAGAGTAAATGCTGCTCAAGCATTTTGGAGCACCCTCCATTTAAGAAATCCAATGAGCGGACAAGCAGGGGCATGAATCTACATATTCAGCTGTGGTTCAATCTGGCATTCTTACCTCAGAGTCAGAGGATGTGTGTTCAAGTCTCATATCAGAAACTTGCTTGAGCGCATAACCTAGGCTGGCACGCCAGTGTAGTGCCAAGGTAGTGCCACTGTTGGAGGTAATGTCTTTCAGATGAGACATTGAACTTCCCTCTCGGGTAGATGTAAAAGATCCCATGGTATTATCCAAAGAAGGGGAGGGGAGCTGTCCCTGGCATCCTGACCAATATTCATCCTTTAACCACCCACACTAAAATAGATTATCTGGGCATTATTACAGCTGCAATTTTGGTGGTGCTGTGCACACATCAGCTACCTTGTTTCATACATTCCAACTGTTTACTACACTTCAAAGGTGCTTCATTGGCTGTAATGTGCTTTGGGATGTCGTGAGACTGTTCTTTCTTTCTTTAAAGTGGGTTTCCATCTATTGTAGATTCAATCCCAGTACAGTGCCACTCTTTTTGAAATTTTGAAACAGGCATGAAGTGGTCTGGGCCTCTGCTACACCCACCCATTTGCTACAGCAAAGGATCCAACCAACTTTCATGGCCAGGCCACTTTCCTACACAATCGGTAAGGTGCTAAGCATTACGAGCAGCTCAATCGAACAGCTCCATCAGACAGCCCAGGAAATGTAGACAGGAGAAAAGGGGAGAGAGGGAAGGGGGAGGGTTGTGAAGGGCCAGGCAGTGTAGATGTTAACTCATGAGGGGTCCAACCTTTTGAAATGTAACAGTCTTTGAGAGGTCTGCAGCAGTCTTTGTAGAATTATGTTGCAGTTACAATGTAAGTGGGAATTGATGCCAGCCCATTATTTCCAATGAGGTGAGAGTCTGAAATTAATTTATGACTGTCAGAAAAGATTATTGAGGTGCAAACATATATCTATCTTGGTCATATCTGGTGTCCTGAATTCTTCCTTCACAATATAACAGCAAAAAAATTAACTGCTCATTAATAGTTTATGGAATGTTGCCACCACATTTGCCTTGGTCATGATGGTTAATTCACTTCAAAAAATAGCTAATTGTGAAGTGTTCTACATTGGAACATAGGATTTAGGAGCTGGAGTAGGCCATTCGGCCCTTTGAGCCTGTTCCACCATTCGATAAGATTTATGAGGCATTTCTTCTTGATGCATTGTTATAATTATCCTTACATCATTTGCAATGATCTGGCAGTTTGTTGAAATGATGGCAGTAATATTAATCTGGCCTTCCCAGCAGGAAGCTAATGCAGTTACATCAGGCGCCTGTTTCACTTTCGATTGACTTCAATGGCAGCCAATCTGACTGCATCAGTTTTCTGCTAGATAGATTATGTTAACAATCTTTCTCATGGCATTTCACCCTTTCCCTTCTGCATTTCCACTTGTTGTTTGCCCTGTATCTCCATGAAACCAAAGTTGCTGACAAGACTGCTTCACATTACATGGCTTTGAAATAATCCTCCTTTTTTCACTCAATGTTTCCTTCAAACCCAGCCTATTTCCACTTTGAAACATCTGTATCTCATGCTTACTATATCACGACCACCAATACTGCTGCAAATATTAATATCAGACCACTGTCTGCACATTCTCATCACAGAATCCCAGAATAGCTATAGTGCAACAGGAGGCCATTTGGCCCATCGTGTCTGCAGGGGCTCTCAAAATAAGCAATTTACTTAGTGCCATTCACCCATCTTCTCCCTGCACATTCTTCCATTTCAGATAGTGGTCTAATTCCCTTTCGAATGGGTTAGTTGAACCTGCCTCTACCACATTCTCAGGCAGTGCATTCCAGACCTTAACCATTCACTGTGTGAAAAAGCTTTTCCTCATGTCACTTTCGGTTCTTGTACCAATTACTTTAAATCTGTGCCTCTCGTTCTCAATCCTTTCACAAGTGAGAACAGTTTCTCCTTATCTACTCTGTCCAGACCTCTTATGATTTTTAATACCTCTATCAAATCTCCACTCAGCCTTCTTTTCTCCAAGGAAAATAGTCCTAACTTTTCCAATCTATCTTCATAACTGAAGTTCTTCATCCCTGAAATCATTCTCATTAATCCTTTCTGCACTCTCTCCAATGCCTTCACACCCTTCCTGAAGTGTGGCTCTCAGAACTGGACGCAATACTCCAGCTGAGGCAGAACTAGCAGCCTGTACAAGTTCAACATGACCTCCTTGCTCTGGTACTTTATGCCCTTATTAATAGAACCTAGGATGCTCTATGCCTTATTAACCATGCTCTCAACCTGTCTTGTCACCTTCAGTGACTTATGCACATACACACTCAGGCCCTTCTGCTCCAAGCCCCCTTTAGAACTGTGCCTTTTACTTTATATTGCCTCTCTGTGTTCTTCCAACCAAAATTAATCACTTCACACTTTTCCACATTGAACCTCAACTACCACCTGTCCGCCCATTCCACCCCTTGTCTATATCCTTTTGAAGTTGTACACCATCCTTCTCAGTTCACAATGCTTCCAAGTTTTGTATCATCTGCAAACTTTGAAACTGTCCCCTGTACACCATGGTCTAGGTCATTAATATATATCAGGAAAAGCAAGAGCCCCAACACTGACCCCTAGGGAACTTCACCACAACATTCCACCAGCACAATAAACATCCATTAGCCACTGCTCTCTGTTTCCTGTACTCAGCCAATTTTGTGTCCATATTGCTGTTGTTCCCTTTCTTCCATGAACTATAACTTTGCTCGCAAGACTGCTGTGAGGCACCGTATTGGATGCTTTTTGGAAGTCCATGTACACTACATCAAGTGCATTTCCTCATCAACCTTCTTTCTCTGTTACCTCTTCAAAAAATTCTAGCAAGTTAGTTAAACGTGATTTTCCCTTAAGAAATCTCATATTTACTTTTCAGCAACAGTGAGCTCAATGAAATTGAGAATATCACAACATTTTAAGTCCTTGTGAAAGTGGTCTATTCCATCACTTGTGCTCAGGATGCTGGAATCAAATTGCACTTGCAATGCTTTCTGCGACCATGGAAAAGGAAGGATCCCCTAATAATTTTAGCACTTACATATCATACATAGAATTGACTAAGAAAATGTACATATCTGTAGTGGAGGCTGTGCAGCATAATGGGTCATTTTTTGCATTGTTGATGGGTAATCCCATTTGTTGCCAGTGCATATTGGAAATTCATGCGTACATGGTACATTTTACCAATCACTTTGGTTGCAGAATTGAATGCAGTTTGTACCCAAATTTCAGGTGGACACTCCCAGTGAGTGAAGCTCCCTCAAGGGAGGAAATTATTCCTTATGAGTAATAATGACACAAACTTTCACTAAACTGTAATTTTTCTGGTTTGTTCACGAGCATTACCAATAAAATTGAGATCATACCGGCATTAGAATTTATTTACTTAGCTAACAATACACATTCAGAGTCTCAATATATAGTTTTAAATCTAGAAGTGAACATTCAGGATGTTAAGGAATTAAACAAAAATAGCCACAGTTAATAATCACTTCAGCAAAATATAATTGCTTGTAAATGTTAATTATTAAAGGGAGAGAGAGAGTATAGGCACGGAGAGTGCACTTAATTTAGAATTTCGGTTTAATTTCCTTTGCCCCAGGAGACCTTCCAGTTCAGGCCTCTAGACACAGCAAGAAGCCACTCAAATGATGTCAGCTGGCTGAGTCCCTAAAGAGTCTGAAGACAGGAGACAGTGATTCTCTGCAGGGGAGAGGTAAAATAATATCTCCTGCAAAGCAGTTTTTCCAAATGAAAACCTTTTCTTCCACCTAATTTAATTAATTCCAAGCCGATTAAAAATGTTCAAGAAATGCTCCAAGGAAAAGAGCTCTTACCTGAGTTTAAATATAAAAGTACCAATCTGTGTTGTAATGTTTCAGGACTTTTGACAATTTTGACTATGGAAAGATGTGGATAATATTTATATTGAATCATTACATTTCAGCTAAAGTGAATCCATAAATATCAATTTGCATCCAGAATTGGAGGCAAGAGGAGATGTGCGGTCAGGCTGCCTGCTTTTTGATTTAACAATGGAGAAGGGGTCATGAAAACACTCTTGTGAACTATCCAGGCTAATTGTGCTGGGATAGCATTAATCATTCTGAAACCATGGGCGAGTTTCCAGGGGATGAACCAGGGTAGGGTCAGTAGCTGATTTAATTAGCAACTCTACTGATCAACTCATGGACAGGGAGTAGGGAGGGGTCAAGCAGCTGACCTTTCAGCCAAGGGACTGGAGAAAGGGAAGAGGCAAACACACGTTCAAGAGTTTTATCTGGTTTATTAGACTTAAATAAGGTGAGATTTGCTTTTACTGGCGTAGATTTTCCCGTGACCTTTCCAGTCAGACAAGGATTGGATGAAGTGAGCTAATTGCCCACCTGAAGGAAGCATCCAAGCCCTGAGAAATTCTCATGATCAGGCCTTATTCCCATTTTGGAGCAGTTCACCGATTGGCTGAGGTTAAAAATCCAGTAATTCCACTGTGGAGAACAGCAGTGCAGCTAAGTTAAAATGAGGGAAATTTATCTTGGAAGAGGACTGTACAAAGGTCAGGCAGTGGGACAAAGGATTGGTGTGAGGACAGAAAGAACATGAATGATCCTTCTGAGTGGCCTTTAAGGACTGCTGGTTAGGCCACCCAACAACAAGCTGCAGTGGAGGTGGAGCATACATGAGGTATGCTGTGCCCATTGGTACTTCAAAATTACATTGTGTTCTTTGATGCTGTTAGACCCTAGCTTGCATGGACTGATGTGGTTCCCTCCTGTTTGGCCTCCGGATGACCCATTTTCATAGCTCCAACCAAAATGGTGGTGACTCGGAGGTCAGTGAGCTGGGCCAGTAAGTGATGCATTGCTATTTTAATCATACAGCTATGCTGTTGCTACGCAGTGGAAGAAATGAAAATTGACCTTCTCATATATTCACTCACTAACTGTAAAATAAATGGTTTATTGATTGCATCTGGCCATTTCACCCTAAAGAGTTAATTAATCACCCATCTGGAAGACTGGAAAAGCATATATTAGTGCATGTGTGGAGCATCAGTGAACCAGTCAATATAGCAAGTGTGTCTCGTCAGTATACTCCCTTCCCTCTGAGTCAAACTATCACATTTTTGAGTATGGAATAATTAAACTCCTGATCACAATGGATCCATTGTGGGAAAGACCAGTAACATCTATCAAAAAAGAATATTTGCAGTCAGCTTGATGTTGGTGTCTGTTACATTTGATCATATGATATGTTAACTCCAGTTTATTGCTTTCAGTACAGTAATTTCACTGCTGAGAGCTGAGTGAGTGATGATAATGGTTTTGAAAACCAACTAGTTTGGAAAATTCCAGAATGTAAATCAAAGGTTTGCAGTTTTCTAACACTTAACAAAAAATATCAAGTGGTTCACATAAAACTGATGTTTAAGATGGAATTTATTACAAAGGGCGCTTCACCCATGGCCTTGAGTAGCCTTTAACTCCATAATCTTTATGCTTACTCACAGGAATGTTTACTTCACTCAATTAGTATTTTTGTTTTATTTGTTAATGGTATGTGGGTGTCGTAACCAAGGCCAGCATTCATTCCCCATCCCTAAATGCCCATGGTGGTGGGCTGCCATTTTAAACTGCTGTCGTCTATGTGCTATAAGTACATTCACAATGCTATTGGGCGGTGGGGTACGGAGTTCAGCAATAATGAAGGAATGGCAGCATATTTCCAAAACAGGATGGTGTGGACTTGGAGGGGAACTTGCAGGCCTGGTATTTCCATGCTGCTCTTATTTGTCTAGGCGGTAGAAGTCACGGGTTTAGAAAGTGCTGTCGAAGGAGCCCTGACCAACTTCTGCAGTGCATCTTGTAGATGGTGCACACTGTAGTTACTGTGCATTAGTGCTGGACAGTGTGAATATTTATGGTGGTCGATGGGGTGCTGACCGAGTGGGCTACTCTGTCCTGGATGATGTTGAGCTTGATCAGTGTTGTTGGAGCTGCAATTGCTCCTGACTTCTACCTTGTAGATGGTGGACAGGCTTTGGGGAGTCAGGAGGTGAGTTACTTGCCACAAAATTCCCAGCCTCTGACCTGCTCTTGTAGTCATAGCATTTATATGTCTTGTCAAGTTTCTGGTCAATTATAACCCCCAGGATGTTGATGGTGGGGATTCTATGATGGTAATGCCTTTGAATATCAGTGGGAGGTGTTTAGAATCTCTCATGTTGGAGATGGTAAATTCCTGGTACTTGTGTGATACAAATGTTACTTTCTACTTACCAGCCCAAGCCTGAATGTTCTCTATGTCTTGCTGCATGTGGTCTTGACTACTTCATTATCTGAGGAGTTGTGAATGGTACTGAACACTATGCAATCATCAGGAAAAAAACTTCACTTCTGACCTTATAATGGAAGGAAGTCATTAATGAAGCAGCTGAAGATGGTTGAGGCTTGAATGCTATCCTGAGAGACTAGTGTAATGATTTTCTGAGGCTAAGATGTTTGGCCTCCAACAAACACAACCATCTTTCTTTGTGCTTGGTATCATTCCAGCCAGCCAAGAGCTTTCCCCTAATCTCCATTTTACTAGAGCTCCCTGAATGTCAAACTCTGTCAAATGCTGCCTTGATGTCAAGGGCAGTCCCTTTCACCTAAACTCTGGTATTCAGTTCCTGCAAGGCTGTCATGAGGTCTTGAGCTGACTGACCTTGGCAGAACTCAAACTGGGCATTGATGAGCAAGTTATTGGTGAATGAATGCCACATGATAACACTGTCAATGACACCTTCCAAGACTTTCCAGATGACTGAGAGTAAACTGGCCGAATGGTAATTGCTGGATTGGATTTGTCCACATTTTTTTGTTGCCAGGACATTCCTGGGCAAATTTTCATTTCTTCGGGTAGATGCCAGTTCTGTCGCGATACTGGAACAGTTTGGCTAGGGGTGTGGTTAGGTCTGGAGCACAAGTCTTCAGCAGCACAAGTCAAGGTGTTGTCAGGGCCCATAGACTATGCTATCACTAGTGCCTTCAGCTGTTACTTAATATCCCATGGAGTGAATTAAATTGATTGAAAATTGGCGTCTATAATGGTTGGGAACTAAGGAAGAGGCCGAGATGCATTATCTACTCTGCACTTCTGGCTGAAGATGGTTGCTTCAGCCCTGTCTTTGCACTCATGTGCTCAGCTCGCCCATCATTGAGGATGAGGATGTGCATTAAGCCTCTGCTTCTCCTTAGTTGTTCGTTCATCATTCATGACTGGATCTGGCAGGACCAAAGAGCATTGTTCTGATCTATTCGTTGTAGGATCACTCTTTCTATCAATTATTGACTCTTGGGAGCTGAACCCAGAGTGGGCATGATAGGATGGAATGGTCAAGGTTCCAGGGGGCAGAGGGAGCTGGTAGGGTGGGAATGTGAGCGCATGACGGTGTCGGGTGAAGGGGCAGTGAGGGTCATTGGTGGGAATGTGGAGATAGACACGGATTCGGGGGGCAGGCAGGAGGAGTTCAGGCAGGTCAATGTGTACAGGGGTGGAATGTTCAGGTAAGAAGGGAACGCACACATTCACCTCGATATTCTCAAAGGAAAAGGGTTCAGGCTGGAAGGTTACAGTGGGAAGGAGATGCCGGGGTGGGGTCAATGGTGATGGGGAAAGCACGTAGATGACTGGAGGAGGGGAATTGGTGGTGGATTGCAGAAAATACATGACAACAACCATGCTGGTCAGTTCCAACATAAGCAGAGCCCCGTATTGGATGGGCACAGATGCTGCATGGGAGTTGGGTCAGTGGGTGGGTGGGTGGGTGGGTGGAGATGCAGGTCGTCTGAACTGGACACCTGAAAGGGAATCCCATCAGGCAGTATTGACTATGCAAGGGACCTGGGATATGAGTTTGAAGGATGAAGACTCAGTGTGCACAGGAGAGTACTTACACATGGTTCACAAAGGGCCTGCCACACACCATTCTCCAAGCAAACCCACTCAGGGGGCTTGGCTGCATTTAAGAGAGGTGCCTTCGGGGTGGGGGGGCTGCATTCGCTAAGCCTTAAGAACTACACTGAAAAAGAAACAGTAGACAAGGAACAGCAGTGAAAGCGATAATATTTACAGAAGTTAGATTTGTGACAATATTTGTTCAGCTGCGCAACCATTTGTGAGCAAAATTTATTTATTTTCCATTGCCTACTACTCCTTCTAGGTGCTACCCAACATCTGCAGCAGGGGTGGAGGCAGTGTGCTGACTAGTTTGCCTGGTGCCTTTAATGACTTTGGTAGTTGTCTGCTGGGGAGCTGAGGCCTTGAGGGCCCCAGCTTCCTTTGGCTGTCCTCCTTTGGGCCAGCTGCTCCCTCCGCAGTGACAGAGGAATGAGGATGAAGGGATCACAGGCCACGGGGATTCAGAGGGTGTGGACAACCTCTGAAATGGATGAGTGGATGACCCATGGGGTACCTAGCAGCCACTCCTCTTCTTTTAGAGTGCCCCTGTGCCCCAGCCTGGCTCCTTGAAGGCAGGTCAAGGTGCCCCAGCTCCCTTTTGCATTGCCACTGCAAAAACTCACCCATGCCTACCACAATGGAGTGCCGGTCTGCAAACCTCAAATCCAATTCTGAAGCATCCTTGCTACGGAGTGGATGCACTGCAGTAGGGCTATGAAGCACGACTATGCTGTTGCTACTGAGGCCCATGTACACTGACATATCGGTCTCTTTGTGGTTTATGTGGCCTTATGAGGAGTTACTTACCCTGGCAGAGCGAATGAGGTCGTTCATCCTTTTGCAGCATTGTATTGCTGATCTCTTCTATATAGTCTGAGCACTGACGGCATCGGCCACCTGCACCTATGCAGGGTTGGTTTCCCTGCTCAGCCTCCTCCTCCCATCAGCCGGGTACAGTATATTCCTCTGGACCTGGACATGGTCCAGGAGGATGTGCAGGGAGGCATCACTAAACTTTGGCGCTGGACCTTCACTTCCACTGTTCGTTTTGACAGTGAGGATGTCCGGGCTCTTTTTAAATATGGTGCCCGAATAAGATGGTGGCATTCATCTAGCCTCACCACAGAAGACATCGTGAAACCCTCGGCTGCATAATTAATGATGCCGGGGACAGAAGATACCTGAGGATTTCCCGTCGGCCTCTGCAGTGGGAAACACCTCCCGTCCCCATCTCTGCCGCCACCCCTGCCACAGGACTTAGTCCTGGATGGGAGAATCCTACCTATAGATTCATACAGTACAGAAGAAGGGTATTCAAGCTAATCGTGCCTGTGCCAGCTCTTTGGAGCAGCTATCCAATTAGTCCCACCCCACCCCGCTCTTTCCCCATGGCCCGGCATTCTTTTTTCTTCCCCAAGTATATATTCAATTCTCTTTTGAAAGTTACTATTAAATTTACTTTCACCAACTTTTTAGCCAGTAAAACAACAAGCTGCACAACAAAAGTCAAAAAGGAAGCCCTTAAATAGCTGGGATTTATTGCCAACATGAAATCTGCATCAAACATTTGGCAGATAGTTTAATTGTGCCTTATTATGACTTGGCAATGGGAACAGGGTATCTGGTTTTGATAAGAAGAGCAGACAAATCACTTTGTTGAGCATCATTGACATAATGGGAAGGATTCCTGAGACTAAACAGTGACATTGGCCTGGAGTTCCCACTCAATTGCCCTTTTCTTCAGTACAATTCACCAGGAATTAGTGAAAGTAGCACAATAGATTGTGCAATCGCCATTGTGAGTTTCCGTTAATTTTGTCCATACGCAGGCTTTTGAGGAGGCTCTAAAATTAAGCTAGTTCTTTTAGGCACAACACTGATAGACATATAGTAAAAGCTTTTAAATATAATATTTTTAATCTACTAAGAAATTAACTACTCTAAAGCAATACAACTAGCAAATGGTTCTGTATACTTTTTCTAAATTCATATTCAATTATTTAAAATTGGGTTACTCACAGGCAGGGAACCAGACACTTCAAAATTCTTATTTGTTGTGATGAATTGATTTTGAGCTCTATTAATAAAGTTGCATCACTCTAAAATACATCACAGGTTCGCAATGAGTGGCAGTGCTATCAACTTTTATACATTAAAAAAAAAATTATCTTCTAAAACGTTGCCTCATTGAACTGGTTCCTGGCAGACTTGCATTTGGAGATATGCAAGTAAGTCTGAACCGAAACTATATCAAAACACTTCTCAAAGCCACTGCAATTTTGGTTGCACTTCTGCCCTGAGCAAGTGACCTAGACTCACACAGTGATAATGCAGGCATCAAACCCAATTCTAAAGCATTCTTGCTACAAATGTTTGCAACATTGTGCCCATTATGGATAGGAGATGATGGCATTGCCATTCATTGAGAATCTGAAGCTTGACTGGGGTGATTCTGGATAAAAGGGAACCTGGAGCTAGTACACATCAATTTCCAGATTGCCAATCATTTGACCTTTAAATATCCCAGTTTTGAGTCAGGCTGTGATCAGTGCAAAAGACTGCATTTCACCCAGATGTGAGGATCGCAATCATTGCAAAAGATGTTGGGTAGGAGTATATGTGGAGTTTTGGAAAAAACCTCCATTCACGCCCTCAGCAGCTAGTATTTAAGAGCTGCAGCAGCATTTCAATTACTATTATTTTTTTATTTTCCCCCAAATATAGAAAATGATTAAAAAGCACAGAGATAATGATAATAGCTATGTCATCTTTTGTTTTTTTATCCCAGTTATTAACATTTTTGCCCTGACATTCATGTCTTATTTCTATTTTCCTTCCATAAACTATTCATGTATTAATGAGAGTGACCTCAAAGCCTAAGTCTACACATGGAAGCACATGTTATATCTTAATTAAAGGCCTCACCTAATGATGAGTGCAATGTTTATTGGGTTTGAGACTTATCTGGATAAAATGTACCCTGATCAGCTGAAGAATTCAAATAGAGGTAGAACAACCTCCAGTCAGCTTCATTTCAATAATTCATTTCATATTAATTTCGATTCCAAGCTTCTGTTCAGAAAACATAACTGATAATTCTGATAAATCACTGATACTTCTGGAATGTGGAAAAGAGAAGTAATGGATTTAAATGTTCATGCTGAAGCAAGGAAGTTATGTTAAACTTTTCTAAATAACTGGTTAGGCCTCAGATTGAGTACTGCACCTATTTCTGGGCACTGAGGATAATGTAGCGAGGATGCAGAGGAGGTTTACCAGATTTATACCAGGAATGAGGGACAACTATGCAGGTACCCAAGAAGCTGGGATTGTTATCCTTGGAGCAGACAAGGTTAAGGGGAAGTTTAATAGAGGTCACATTATGAAGGATTTTGATAGAGTAAATAAGAAGAAACTCTTTCCACTGGTGGATGGTTGCTAACCAAAGGACACAGATTTACTGTAATTGGTAAAAGAACCACTGCAGGAGGAGGAGAAATTGTTTGGCGCAGTGAGTTGTAATGATCTGGAATACACTGCCTGAAAGGATCAGGGGAGCAAATTCAATAGTAATTTTTAAAAGAGAATTGGATATATACTTTAAAAAGAAACAGTTGAAGAGCTACGGAGCAAGAGCAGGGGCGTGGAACTAATTGGGTAACTCAAAGCACGGGAACGGACATGATGGGCTGTATGATCTTTTTTCTACTGGAAGTTTCCACAATTCTACATCCCTAAATAGAACAACATATGTAGAGCTACTACTGAGATCAGTGCCCCATTAAAGAGTAAAATTGGTCATAAGGGTTACAAATCAGGGGGCGTGGCTCGAGCTCAGCTGTGAGAAAGTTTGCAGTAGGTTTAGATTGAACTCCTTTACACAAAAGGGAGGGAGTCTGTGGAATGAACTACCTGGAAAGGGTTGGGTGGGCATGAGTGCGGAGAAACCATAGAATGAATTTGATAGGCATTTGAGGATGTGGGCAGTTGGAAGAGATTAGTTTTTGGATTGACCTGATGAACTGTAGACTCTTTTCTAGTCCTATACTTTGCAACATCCTCACTCAAGAAGCACTGCTGGACAATGCACATACGTAGGTGTTGGGTGTCAACTGGACCAATCTCTACCAGGTTGTTTCTTCTCTTGTCTTTAAACACCATCATACTCTCATACATGAAAAGCAGTCAAAGGGGTAGCACAACCATGGAGTCATGTGCCAGTACAAATCAGCACCTTCAGGAGAGGAAAAAAAGATAATTCTAAACTTTCAAATCAAAAGCTGCCCATTAGTGTTGCATTTATAAAAAAATAAACCAGTCAGCATATTACTTGGCAGAAAAACCAGGTTAAGAATATTATTTAGAGATGAGAAACATTGCATTTGTTTTTCAATCAAGAAGAAATGCATGGGATTATGGAATATATACATAATTGGTCACTTTGATTTTTTTTAAATTTCACTTACTTTGTTTTGGCTGTATTTCAGCCCAGCTCAGCTATAAATACAGTCCAGGAGCTAAATTCTGTTCACTTGGAATGTAGTCTTGTTGTTAA
Source organism: Cetorhinus maximus (assembly GCF_964194155.1). Taxonomy (NCBI): domain Eukaryota; kingdom Metazoa; phylum Chordata; class Chondrichthyes; order Lamniformes; family Cetorhinidae; genus Cetorhinus; species Cetorhinus maximus. The sequence goes on along the minus strand of NC_135880.1, from coordinate 146,636,245 downwards.
CTTGCAGCAATGGTATGAATTCACTTTGTATGAATTTGCACCAGGAACAGGTTCTGGTTCACAGATGTTCTAGAGTCTGTATTTGGGCATTTAATGAGTAGAGTTAAATGTCACTGAAGGGTGAGATGCCCCAGTAGCTGTTGCAATCCCCTCAATCACCTTTGTTCTTGTATAATGTGATGATGTTTGTATCACACATATCCTACCACCGCCAGCTGTCCCATATTTTGCGTAAGGCTAATATGTGAAATTACAATCTCACACTTTCATTGTGCGGGTAAATCCCAACTTTACAAATTTCTCTGTGCTCTTTCTACAGGGGAATGGTATGGAGGGGGTCTTATCATTGAAAGCCTTTATTAAATCCAGAGACCAGTGCTGTGATGTACTATTATTAAGAATGCTGAGGTAGCTCCCACTGTGTTCTTTTACTTTCATGATTCAGCAAGTGATAGCAAAAGGGAAGCTCAATAGCCGTCACTCACATTTGTAGTTGTGAAGACAGAAATGCAAACAAAAGGTTAAAAAGGAATAGAAAATATGGAGAAAAGTGACAGATGGAAGCAAAAAAAAGAGCGACAATAGAAAGAAAAACAAAAGAGCTAATGAGGGAAGAGATAAACACATTGTCACATTTGCATTGCACTGAAGGATACTGGCTTTGTTTTCACAGTAAGTGCCACATTTTCACTTGCTGCTTGTGGATAACCTTCCATCCCTGTGAAGTTCAAGGTAGGGTTCCACATGACATTTTCCAATGTATTGAAGGCACAATGCTTCCTACCAGCACCTTCATATAACTGACGAGATTTTCAGTTCTTTTAAATTATGAACATGTGAATGATGGTCCAGGGGACCACTAGAGTTTGCTCTTAAATCTAAAAATATTATATCAACTATTCTTGTACTGGTGCCAATACCCATCCTTCCTCATTTGAGATCAGTACGTTTTAGACCAGGACATGGAGGATAAATTTCCCGCTGGTGCTGGGTTAGCTGATCCTGGCTCAGGTCAGGTTGATGGGGAAGGGAGATAGGGATGCTACAATTGGCCTCAGCACCCCAATCTTGCATGGAGGATAATAACAGATGGTTGGTTGGCATCCATCTGCTAGGTGATGGAAATGCAACCTCATAACTTAGGTGATCTTATCTGGCCTCACCAGCTGCATTTCATTTGACAGCAGAACAAGTCACTTCTGAAAAGAGCAAGTCTGCCACAAATGCCACACATGAAGTTGTTCCTTGCAGGGGTGTGGGATGATCTTTGCTGATGCCTTGTTTGCAGAGCTGGCACCTGCTTTGGTACTTCTGCAACCATATGTCACCATGGTAGTAATCTCCTGCCCACAGCTAGCATCGCCATATCGATTATTCGTCAGCTAAAGCTTCACAGTTTTCATAATTAATGTTGAAGACTTTTATGTCTCTTTTGAAAGCATCCTTGAATCAGGGACATGGGTATCCCACTGATCTCTTGACACAGGCTACCTCTCTACATACATATCCTTGGGGATGCAGTCAGCTTTCATCCTGCGCACATGCCCAAGCCAGCGAAGCCTTCTTTGCTTGATTAGCACTAGCATGCTTGGCACGTTTGCCCTAGAAAGGATTGCTTCATTGGTGACTTTGTCTTTCCATGTGTTGCCGAGGCTATGTCGTAGACATCAGAGATTGAAGCCATTAAGCTTTCCTCTTGGTTGGTGTAAGATGGCCAGGTTTCACTGCCATACAGCAATGTGCTGAGGATACAGGTCTTATAGATAAGCATCTTGGTCCTGCAGGTCAGCCTGTTTTGTTCATCGGCCAATGTTGATGGCTGTCTTCCCAATGCTTGTGCTGAGCTCTTCATTAAGAGACAGGTGTTCTGTAACATAGATCTAAGGTGGCAGAATTTGCTGACTGCTGCCAGTGGTGTGCTGTTGAGTCTGATCACAAGTAGAGATATAGTACCCTGCCCAATAACTGCAATTTTCTCGTCACTGACGGTGAGGGAGAACATGACACAGGCATGGGAAAGATGATCTATGAGCCTTTGGAGCTGGCCTTCTGTCTGGGCAACTAGTGCAACATCATCAGCATACAAAAATTCTCTAACCAGGACATGTTGCACTTTTGTTTTGGCTTTCATCTTGATAAGCTGAGGGATTTCATGTCTAATTGTGTGTAGAGGTACACTCCTTCCATGTTGGCAGGGAAAGCATAGGTCAGGAGGTTAGAGAAAAAATACAAAACAGATTAGGGGCTAAGGCACAGCCCTGTTTCACCCCATTCTTGATCTCAAAACTGTCAGAGATTGAGCCACCAAACTGACTGGTGCCATGTATGTTATCATGGAAGGACCATATGAGTCTGTGAAGATTGGGAAGGTCAGACAATTTTCTCTAGTGTTTGGTAGAGGCCCAAGCTGCTCACAGCGTGAAATGTTTTTGTGAGATCCACAAAAGCAAGGCAGAGTGGTGTTTGCTGCTCTTTACATTTCTCTTGAAGCTGAAGTAGGAGGAAGACCATGCCCACCATGGATCTGCCTGCTCTGAAGCCACATTGTGCCTCCAGGTATATTCTGCTGACTAGTCGATGGAGTCTTGTTAGAATGACTCTGACAAAGTCCTTCCTAATGACACTGAAGGGTGAGATGCCCCAGTAGCTGTTGCAATCCCCTCAATCACCTTTGTTCTTGTATAATGTGATGATGTTTGTGTCACACATATCCTGTAGGACAGAGCCTTCTCTCCAGCAGAGCAGGAGGTCATGGAGGTAAGGCAACAGGTGGGGCTTTGCATACTTGAGCAGCTCAGCTGGTATTCTATCCTTTCTAAATACTTTCCTTGCTGCTAGGGAGTTAGTGGCCTTTTCAAGCTCAGGTTTTGAGGATTCTGCATCAATCTCAGATACAACAGGTAACTGCAGAAGATCATCAAACACAGGCAGAGAGATAGCTATCTCATGTGAATATAGTTGCGTAGCACTTCACCAGTGGGTCATTTGTTTTTTCCTCTCAGTGAGTACTTCCTCATATGTAGATTTCAAAGGGGTAACTTTGGCATTGGTGGGGCCAAGTGCTCTTTTGATACCATCACACATATTATGAAGGTTGCCATTGTCACTAGCAATTTGTATTTCTTCGCATAGATTGATCCAATACTTGTTAGCACCATACCTTGCTGTCTTCTGCTCAACTGTCTTGGCTAGCATGGGATTTATCATATGCTTTAGGGTTAGGAGACAGGTTGTAAGCCAGCTGAGCTATGTTCTTCACTTCATTGACAGGAGTCACTTTGGCAAGGATGGTCTTGAACCAATATTTATTCCTGTTTTCTTTTCCTTTGCCAATGCAGTCACTGCAGCTTCATAGATGAATGACCGCAGAGACTCCCATGCCTCACCAGTGTTATCATTTGAGGTGTCAGCTGGAAGGGACTGCCTAAGAGTTTCTGAGAACTTCTAACATTTGTTGCCATCCCTCATGCATGGAATGTTGATGTGCGGAATGTCGCTGTGTTTGGACTTGTGTATTTTCCATGGTTGCGCCTTACTGGCAAGCGAGTGATCAGTATCACAGTCTGCCTTGTGATATGTGTGGTGTGAAGAATGCTAGGTAGATTGTGTCTTCTGGTGATTATTCAAGTTGGTGCCAATGGCCAGATCTCAGATGATACCATGACACCTTGTGCCAATGTCTGCCCGGGAGAAGATGTTGGTAACACAAAGTCCATGCTGTGCATAAAGTTCTAGTAACCACTGCTCATTTTCATTCATCTTGCAAACATCGAGGTACATTTGCCATGAAATTCTGTCTGATTCAACTCTTGCATTAAAATCCCCCAGGAGTAATAACTTTTCCCCTTCTGACAAATGCTGTAGAATAGTGTGATAGAAGTGATCATTGTCTTCAACACTGGCATATAAGATTGGTGCAGTAGTGCAGATGATTGTGACAAAATCTCCATCTGATGCTAGATGAAGAGATATGAGGAGTTCAGAGGTCGCGACAGGCATCCCAACTACCTGAGTTGATCTTGTTGGCAGTAAAGCACATTCAGTGTAGCAGGTGTAGACTAGTAGAAGGTATAATTGGCCTCACATATTGATCCAGTATAAGCCAATCTAGTCTCTTGGAGAGCAATAATGTTAATGTCGAATTTGTGTAGCTCACAGTCAATCAATGCTATATTACATACATTGTTTCTTGACTGAAAGTCCCCATGTATGCCAGGACACACAGTCATGACATACTCCAGCTTCCAAGCTAAATAATCTTCACCATTTGTCTCTTGGGTACCCATTTACTGTCTGCTTGTCAAGATAGGATCCCTAATCCTCTCACATGCATAGTAGAGGAAACTCTTTCGAGTTATCAACAGTCACAGATTGCAACTCTTTTTGAGTACAATCACAGTTCTTGGTTTCCGGGAGTGGGACATGAACCCACAACCCTCTGATTCAAAGGCGAGGGTGCTATGAACTGAGCCACAGCTGACACCTCCCATGCATAGTATAGGAAGGCAGACATTGTTGGGTCAATACCTAATTGGCTGGGGGCTGCCCAGCTTGAGGCAGGGGGTGACTGACCAGTAGAATGCAATTCTTCCCACCATCAAAGGCAACCTGTGCTGCCCTTCCCTAACACCAATCGAACTGGGCTTATAAACCTAAACTGCTACATCCCATGTTGGTTCCCTCACTGCTAAGAGTAAGGATGATGTGTCCTCTCCATTTGTTATTAAGGGTGAAGTGCCCATTCTGTTTGATTTTGGCTGAATAGCCTGGCAGGGTTTTGAAACACAGACCTACCCAGCATCTGCATCTCCCTCTTGGACTTATAGACTGACTCCAGGGGAAGGGTAGGAATCCCATGTCTGGTGCACACTTGTTTGTAGGAGTTGGTGGAAGGTGCTTGTTTAAAGGGATCACCAGCCACATATAGGACTCCACTCCAGATCCTTTGACTCTCCAAAGCTGCGCCCACAAGGTAGAGGGTATTATTTCATCCAAATTTGACTTGGTTGATGGATGCCAGCATGTGCACACACGCATGCAGGCCTGTATATCGCACCTTTGGGGGCCAAGGTTCCTCTGAGATCCTCTGCAGTTCAGCCTCTGGCCATGGAGTGCCCAGTTGCTGTGTGTCACCGCAAGGAGGCACTATAGGTGGACATGGTAGTGCAGAGGCTGGGTACTGGCAAGTTAGAGTTATGCACTTGGGTCTCTTTTCACGGTAAGCTAGCCAGCGACTGTGGATCAAACATCTGTACTTGACACAAAACATCACCCTATCGCAAAACACTGATACACAGTATTTTCACTTCTAAAGACTGGCCAATGACCCTCTACAGGAAAGTTATGCATGTAACTCTTAAGTGGGGACAGGTTTGGCTACAATATGATTTCCCCAACTGACACTTATAGCTTTTGGGAGAGATGCCAAAAGGCTTAGGGTACCCATACAGACATTCCAAAAAAGACTGACTGGTGCATTGAGTCTGCCCCATTCAACCATACTGCAAAACTCAACTCTCAGCACTCCCCAGCTGCCATTAGCTAAGTAAACTCCAGGGGGTAAGCAAAATGACAGATACAAAACAAACTAAGAACATAGAACATAATAAATAGGAGCAGGAGTAGGCCATTTGGCCCTTCAAGCCTGCCCCACCATTCAATAAGACTATGACTGATCTGCCCCAGGCCTCAACTCCTCTTCTGTGCCAACTCCTCATAGCCCTCAGCTCCCCGATATTTCAAAAATCCACCTACCTCCTCTTTAAATACTTTCAGTGATCTAGCCTCCACAACTCTGAGGTAGAGAATTCCAGACATTCACTACCCTCTGAGAGAAGGAATTCCTTTGCATCTCAGTTTTAAATGAGTGTCCCCTTATTCTGTAACTATGTCCCCTAGTTCTAGATTCCCCCACTAGTGGGAACATCTTCTCAACATCTACCTTGTCAAGCCCCCTCAGAATCTTGTATGTTTCAATAAGATCACCCCTCATTCTTCTAAACTTTAATGGATAAAGGCCAAACCTGTTTAGCAGTTCTTGATAAGTCAACCACTTCATCCCAGGAATCAGCCTAGTAAATCTCTTTTGAACTGTCTCCAATGCCAGTATATCCTTTCTTAAATGAGGGGACAAAAACTGTACACAGTACTCTAGGTGCGGCCTCATCAACACCCTGTAGTTGTAACAAGACTTCCCTATTTTTAAACTCCAAACCCCTAGCAATACAGGCCAAAATTCAATTTGCCTTCTTATTTACTTGAAGCACCTGTCTGCTAACTTTTTTGTGTTTCATCCCGAAGAACACCCAGATCCCTCTATGCTGTACTTCTTTGGAGTCTCTCTCCATTTAAATAATAGTCTGCCTTTGATTCTTCCTACCAAAGTACATGACCTCACACTTTCCTACATTAAACTACATCTGCCAAGTTTTTGCCCACTCACTCAAGCTATCTATATCCCCTTGCAGATTCCTTATGTCCTCATCACAACATACCCTCCCACCTATTTTTGTATCGTCAGCAAATTTGGATACATTACACTCTGCACCCTCCTCCCCCTCCTCCAAGTCATTAATTTAGATAGTAAATAATTGAGGCCCCAGGACTGATCCTTGTGGCACTCCACTAGTTATGTCTTTCCAAACTGAAAAAGACCCATTAATCCCGATTGTCTGTCTTCCGTGTGTTAACCAACCCTCAATCCATGCTGATACATTACCCCCAGTACCATGAGCTCTTATCTTGTGCAATAACCTTCTATGTGCCACCTTATCGAATGCCTTCTGGAAATCCAAATACAGTACATCTACCAGTTCCCCTTTATCCACGCTGCTTGTTACATCCTTAAAGAACTCTAGCAAACTTGTCAAATATGATTTCCCTTTCACGAAACCTTGTTGACTCCGTTTGATTGCATTAAGCTTTTCTAAATATCCTGCTATTTCCTCTTTAATAATGGACTCTAGCATTTTCCCAATGACAGATATTAGGCTGACTGGCCTTTAGTTTCCTGCTTTTTGTCTCCCTCCCTTCTTGAACAGGGACATCACATTAGCGGTTTTCCAATCCGCTGGGACTCTCCTGGAATCCAGTGAGTTCTGGAATATTTTGATTTTGACCAATGCCTCCACTATCTCTGCAGCCACTTCCTTTAAAACCCTTGGATGCAGGCCATCAGGTCCTGGTGACTTGCCTGCCTTTAGTCCCATTAGGTTGTCAAATACTTTGTCCCTCGTGATAGAGACTGTTACAAGATCTTTCCTCTCATTAGCTCCTTGCTTATCTGATATCTTTAGGATATTTATAGTGTCCTCCACCATGAAGACCACTGCAAAATATTGGTTTAAATTATCTGCCATTTCCCTATTCCCCGTTATCAATTCCCCAGTCGCATCCTCCAAGGGTCCCACGATCACTTTAGCCACTCTCTCTTTTTATATACCCGTAGAAGGTCTTGCTGTTTGTTTTTATATTTCTTGCCAATTTACTTTCATAATCAATTTTCTCCCTCTTCATTAGCTTTTTAGTCATCCGCTGCTGGTTCCTAAAAAAATTCCCAATCCTCTGGCTTACCACTAGTCTTCGCCACTTTGTGTGCCTGAGTTTTTGATTGGATACTCTCCTTGACCACCTTTGTTAACCATGGGTGGTTCATCCTTCTCATCGAGTCCTTTCTGATTGGGATAAATTTTTGCTGAGCATTATGAAATATCTGCTTAAATGTCTGCCACTGCTCATCCATTGACATTCCCCTTAGTCTATTTTCCCAGCCTGCTTTAGACAACTCTTTCTTCATGCCTCTGTAGTTACCCTTATTTAAGTTGAGGACACTGGTTTGAGACCCATGTTGCTCACCCTCAAACTGAGCTTGAAATTCCACCACGTTGTGATCGCTACCCCCTAGAGGATTCTTAACTACAATATCTCTTATTAATCCCACCTCATTACAGATTACTAGATCTAAAATAACCTGTTCCTGGGTAGGTTCTGCAACATATTGCTCTAAGAAACATTCCCTGAAGCACTCTATAAATTCGTCTTCCATGTTACCCCTGTCAATCTGATTTGTCCAGTCAATGTGCAAATTAAAATCACCATGACGATTGTAGTGCCCTTCTTATATGCCTCCATTATTTCTCGATTTATACTTTGTCCTATAGTGAAACAACTCTTCAGGGGCCTATAGACAACTCCCACCTGTAACTTCTTCCCCTTGCTATTGCATATTTCCACCCAAACTGATTCCACATCATGATCGATTGCATCTATATCACTCTCACCACTGCACTAACACCTTCCTTTATTAACAAAGTTACCCCATCTCCTTTTCCTTTTGCCTATTCTTCCAGAAGGTTGAATACTCTTGAATATTGAGTTCCCAGTCTTGGTCACCCTGCAACTATGTCTCTGTAATAGCTATCAAGTTATATCCAATTATTTCTATTTGTGCTGTCAACTCATCTTTCTTCTTACAAATGTTGCGTGCATTCAGATAAAGAACCTTACGCTTTGACTTTTTACCATTATTACTCATACTGGTTTCGATTTCTGCTGCACTCTTCTGGTTATATTTTCTGCCCCTTCCTGTCACACTTTGATTACCGTTCACCTCTTCACTGCCCTGCACCTCTGCTCTCTCATTTTGTTTTGGTTTTTTAAACTTTTCTTCAATTGAACCCTCCTCCCAACTAATTAGTTTAAGGTCCTATCTACAACCCTAGTTATATGATTTGCCAGGACACTAGCCCTGGCATGGTTCAAATGAAGCCCACCCCAACGGAATAGCTCTCTCCCTCCCCAGTACTGCTGCCAGTGCCCCATAAATCAGAACCCATTTCTCCCACACCAATCTTTGAGCCATGCATTTACCTCTTTAATCTTATTTACCATACACCAATTTGCACATGGCTCAGGGTCCTCCTCTTGCATTCTCCTCTAGGTGCTGCTAACTGCCTGTCCCAGGGTCCTTCTCTCACACTCTCCTCTCCTAATGCAACTTAGGGGTACAACATCCTAACAAATTCTTCACAATCCAAAGCGATCACCTTCAGGATATAGTAGTGACCATGAATTACATTGTCCAGTGTCACAACCTCCTGCTTTATGTATCCCAGTAAAAATCAATGTTTTCAGAGCGATAGAAATAGAATGGGTTGCATGTAGGGAGGTGGGAAAGCATGTTAACCATTGAAGTGTCAGTCACTGTGCTACTGAACTATATGGATTTGATCTGTGGCAATATGAAAAGTACTTGCTGCTTGAACTTCCATTATTCTCTGTTGATTGCTTTCTTTTGAAAGGATCTTTGAATCTATTGCATTCATCTGGTTATTACCAACTTTCATTCACAGGTCTGACAATTTCCACTGCAATCACTAGCCATCTCATACTGAATTTGTGAAACTGAAATGGAAGTGATAATTTAAAGGGACACAGTCATCCTGAAAAGGTGATGTTGGACCATTTTACATTTCTCTGCTGTAAATTCTGTCAAAATCCATCACTGCTTGACTTGCACGCAAGTTCACCATGATAGCAATGAAAATTAACTCTTCTGCTTCTTCCTTTGTTTGAAGTTTTGCCAAACCTTTCATTTCCCCCCATAAGGACAGCACCCCTTTCAGTGTTCTTGTAAACATTCTGACCTGGTGATTTTTCCCAGATAGTACATGCAGGAAGGGAGGTTAGAATTCATTGCACTCCTCCATCTCTAACACCTTTTCATTGTGAAAATGAGCCAGTAGCAAATAAATCCTTTTGCTGATTTCTCAAAGGTCATCTCCAACTCCGAGAAAGATTTTTGTGTTGTTTGTTTCTAACAACCTAAGAAAACATGAGTTGGATTCAAGTATTAATGCATTTAACCAGATCTATGAGATATATGGGAGGTAATGACTAGGTAGACTCATAGACATTTACAGCACAGAAGGAGCTTATTCGGCCCATCATGTATGCACCAGTCAACAAAGATCTGACTACACTAATCCCATTTTCCAGCACTTGCCCATAGCCCTGGAGGCTATGGCAATGCAAGTGAATATCTAAGTACTCCTTAAATGTTACAAGAGTTTCTGTCTCAACTACCCTTTCAGGCAGAGAGTTCCAGCTCCCACCACCCTGTGAGTGAAAAAAATTCTCCTTAACTTCCCTCTTAGCCTTCTACCTCTTATCTTAAATCTATGCCCCCTGGTTATTGACCCCTGTACTAATGGAAAAAATATCTTCCAATTCACCCTATCTATGCCCCTCATAATCTAATACACCTCTATCAGGTCCCCTCTCAACCTTCGCTACTCCAAGGAAAACAACCTCAGCCTATCCAATCTCTCCTCATAGTTCAGACCCTCCAGCCTACGCAGCATCCTGGCAAATCTCCTCTGCACCCTCTCCAGTGCAATCACATCTTTCCTATAATGTGGTGACCAGAACTGCACCCCTAACCAGCATTTTATACACTTCAAGCATAACATCCTTGCTATGGCTCGGCTAATAAAGGCAAGTATCTCATATGTCTTCTTAACCGTCTTATCTACCTGCCTTGCTACCTTCAGGGATCTATGGATATGCACACCAAGGTTCCTTTGATCTTCAGTACTTTCCAGGGCCCTACCATTCATAGTGTAATCCCTTGCCTTGTTAGCCCTCCCCAAGTGCATTACCTCACACTTTTCCGGGTTGAATTCCATTTGCCACTACTCTGCCCATCTGACCAGACCATTAATATCCTCCTGCAGTTTTTGGCTATCCTCCTCACCATTTACCACCCTACCAATTTTCGTGTCATCCGCGAACTTCTTGATCATACCCCCTATGTTTAAGTCCAAATCATTTACGTACACCACAAACAGCAAGAGCCCCAGCACTGAGGCCTGCGGAACCGCACTGGAAACAGACTTCCAGTCCCAGAAACATCCCTCTACCAACACCCTCTGCTTCCTGCCTCTTGGCCAATTTTGGATCCAACATGCCACTTTGCCTTGGATCCCATGGGCTCTTACTTTGTTGACCAGTCTGCCATGGGGGACTTTGTCAAAAGCCTTGCTAAAGCCCATGTAGACCACATCAAATGCATTATCCTCATCAACACTCCTGGTTACCACCTCAAAGAATTCAATCAAATTTTTCAAACACGACCTTCCCTTAACAAATCCATGCTGGCTATCCCCGATTAATCTGTGCCTCTCCAAGTGCAGGTATATTCTGTCCCTTAGAATTCTTTCTAGTAACTTCCCCACCACTGAGGTTAGACTGACCGGCCTGTAATTTCCTGGTCTATTCCTTCCTCCCTTTTTTAATAGTGGGACAACATTAGCAGTCTTCCATTCCTCTGGCACCTCACCTGTGGTCAGAGAGGATTTGAAAATTACTGCCAGAGCCCCTGATATCTCTTCCCTTGCCTCCCTCAACAGCCTGAGATACATCCCACTTGGGCCTCCAGACTTATCCACTTTGAAGGCCACTAAACCCACTAGTACCTCCTCTCTCTCTATGTTAATTTCCTCTAATATTTCACAGTCCTCCACCCTGATGTCTATACCTATGTCGTCCTTTACCCTTGTGAAGACTGACGCAAAGTATTCATTGAGGACTATGCCCACGTTTTCCTGCTCCACACACAGATTACCTCTATGGTCCCTAATTGGCCCTACTCTTTCCCTAGTTATTCTCTTGCTCTTTATATATATATATATATATATATATATATTTTTAAAAACCCTTTGGGTTTTTCTTGATTCTTCCCACCAATGCTTTCTCATGCACTCTCTTAGCTTTCCTAATTTCCTTAAGTTCCCCTCTGCACTTTTTATACTCCTCTAGGGACTCTGCCGTATTGAGCCCTCGGTATCTGCCATAAGCTTCTCTTTTTTTCTTAATCCTAATCTTTATGTCCTTTGACACCCAGAGTTCTCCAGACTTGGCCCACTCCTTTGTCCTTACGGGAACATATTTGCCCTGTATTTGCCTGGAGATCTTCCATTCTCCAGAGGATCGTATGCCGGAGGTACCCCAGGAGATGTGCTGGGGTCCCCAGAAGGTCCCCACACACTGTGAAATTGACAGAAGAGATCAGAGAGCCAGAGCTGTCAATCAAGCAATCTGGGGCTCTTGTGTTTTAGTACTCTGGACTCTCAGCCAAGAATACGTAATAAAGCTTGGCTGAGGGCCCAGAAATACATAAGCCTGTTGAAACACCTAAGCCTCAGAGAAAATATTCCTTGATAGACAGCTCAGGCTCTCTGATCTTTGCTGTCAGTTTCACAATGTTTATTTACACAAGATAGAGATTTTAAGTGCTTGCAGTTTCAGATACTGATATTTAAAAGGGTCTGTTTGATTGACACTTTTATTGGGCTGTAGTAAAAATGAAGGTTTTTTTTAAAGAAAGTGGAAAGTTATCAATTAAAACTTGTTTAAAGTCTTTTTTAACATACTACTGTCACTATAGGCTTCATTGGTTTTATACAGAGTAGGGTGGGTGAATGGGCATGGAAATACTACAGTTTGGCATGGGGGCATGAGGGTCCATGGGGTGGTTTGGGTATCATATCTTGGTACAGGGAGAATGAGGGGCCATGAGAGTGGGTTGAAGGTATATGGTGGCATGAATGGGGCATGGGGAGTTTGTGGGTAGTGAGGGGGCGTGAGGGATGAAGGCTGGAGTGCCTTTTGTTTTTATTTTAACTGGGACAATGTCCCACCGCACTAAGGTGGGCCTTTTAAACAGCCCACCTCCACACCTGGCAGCCCCTATGACTACCTCTGAACTCTTTCCAAAACCCTCTCCCTGCCCCATACCCGACCCCCATAATGAAAATCCTGTTCTTGGGGGCATTTTCTCCTGAGGTGGGCGGGCCAAGCCAGGAATTTTCCCAACTCCTGCTACCTACTTTGAGGATGAAAATCCAGGCCTTAAACTTATCTTACGGCAGCTATTGCCGTAAAAAGGGGCGTGGCTCCTGCACTGATTCTCTTTGCTGCTCTCTGCGGGGATTTCTGTGCTAAGGGAGTTTTCCTGCACTATCAATCGGAAGTTGGAGCCTTTTCAATGTATCCAGGTAATTGGGTAGTTTTCTGTCTGATGAGCATCGAACACAGGTTCTGATCAGAAGTTTAGGGCCATTAAAATACATAGCCCAAAATAAATTTTAAATGCAATGATGCAACTCAATCATGCACAATGCAGTAGTAGTCATGATTTAGTCAAAAATTGCCAAATAACTACTGGTGTGAGGCACAGGTATAGATGAAAAATTTAGTTCAAAGAAACTAAAGAAAAATAGTGTAATTCTTTGTGTCGGTTGAAAGGAGCAAACAATTCAGAGGAAAACAACACAGGCAATGATTTTAAATAAACATGTTTGGCACAGAATAATCAGAACAGGTCCCTGAGGAAATGTAATTTGAAGGAATTACAATAGAACAATTCCACAAATTATTTCAGACGTAACAAAATGCCTAATTCACTAGAAAATGTAAACACTTCAAAAATGTTTTTTATTCTATTCATTATCACCTGCAATTGTGCCAAAACATGATCCAGGATATTTTTCCTCTGGAGTATAGGGCAGGCAACTGAAACCATTTATTATGCCATCACCTTCTCTGGGCATCTAGAGATGTGCAATATTTGCCGGCTTTGCAGTGTTAGGAAATAAAGATAGTTTAAGCAAGTTATATGCATATTTGGGTTTGTTTAAGAATAAGGTGTATTTTTAATGTTTATGTTTGATTTGTATTTCTGCATCTGTCTGTTAAGAAAAGAAGTTGAGAGTTTTAGTTTCACTTTAGAAGATGCCTACACTTCTAATGAGATTTTTATGACACTTGAAGGGAGTAAAACAAACACAAGGTAAAAAAAAAGTGCTGTTGTTTTGTGACAGGGGTCCGGAGAGGGAGGCCTCACACACGCATGCACACACACACAAACCGAAAGCAGTTTGAGCTCAATTGGCCATTATGCTGTAAGTTGAAGGGAGCAGTTTAAGCAGTTTAAGTCTCTCTCTAGCTGACATAATAGCAGGCTGCTGAGGGAAATAAGTTTAAGAATCTTAGAAGAGTTGCTCTAAAGTTAAAGTAAGAGTGAATGTCAAGTGAGCTCTGGATCTCAAGGGAGATACCAAGTTGTCAGTAATCTACTGGGAGAGGGAATTGCAGAGAAAGTAGATTTCCTAAAATAACCGAAAGGTCCTAAGGCCATGGAGTGAGTCAGAAAGGAGGGCTCCAAAGAAGGCCTAGTCAAAGGAAGAACAGGAGTCTGGGAAAGGTCCGGTTCTATGGAAGTGAAAGTAAGGAGCAGAGAGGAAGGCTCGAAGCTTCAAGCTTAAAGAGAAGAAAGCTGCAGGATGCAGATAAGCGTGTAAGAAGCTGTAAGATCCAAGGGGACAGCCAAAGGTCTTTACTATGGGCATGTGGAGCAGCGTTCTGTTCTGTTGACATGGCTGAGTCAGTGAGAGTGAGTCCGTGGAAGAAAGCTTGAATGTACGTGGTGATCCAGGGGAAAGGAAAATTGGAAGGAGAGGTCAAAGCCCTGGAGGTGAATCCTTGTCGAAGGCATCTGAAAGAAAGCATCGGTTTGGGAGAAGGTTCCAAAGCGACTCCTTAGGGAGTGGGGTTTGGAAACCCTCATGTGAAAGATGGAATTCAGTGAAACCAGTTGGCTCACAGTCTGACAAGTATCTGGGGGGAGTTGATGAGAGATCCATAGCATTGGTTTGGGGTGGCATCTGTCACTTGTCATGTGCCTGACTGCAGGTCAACTATTGGCTTTCATGGACTGTGCACTTACTGTGAACATTAGTGTATAAAATGGCTCTTGTAAATCTCATTGTCCTTATAAATCTGTATATACCTGTCAAGGTATTGTTGTGGGTGAAGAAGTATTGTAATATAGTTAATTTTTTCTAGTTTATTAATTGCTTTATTCTTTTGTTATAAGTTCATCAACTGACTTCTGTGACTGTTCAGTAGCCACTTTCCATGTATCCAAACAAAAAATAAAAGTTAGGATCTATCAGGCTGGGTTCCACCCCGGGATCTGGCTTGTACAGTATTAACATCAGCTGGGGTCATAACAGCAGGAAACATCCACACACCAAGAATTTTTTTTTAAAATGCTGTCCACCTCATCCGAGCAGAAATGACATGAACTACCTTCTATTCCTAATCCAATATAAGCCTCTTTGTCCAAACGTGAGATATTGCCTCAAGACTCAGCTGAGTTAGACATCAGCTGTGCCTCGATTTGGGGATGACATCGACTCCATGTTGCAAGTTTCTGCCATGGGTCTTCACATGACTAAGCAGCCCAACTTTCAGTGCACAGATCTTTGGGGACCTGGGGAAGGATGTCCCACAAGGTAGTGGGGTTCAGAGTGCTGGATTTTATTCCTCATCTTTTCTGCTCTGCCATTGCTCTCTCTCATCGTTAAGGCATTGGGACTTAATTGTGCTACAACTTGACAAACGTGTTGTCACTGTTCTGAGTGAATGGTAGCAAGCTCCTCACAGTCATTAAGGTCCATTCTGCTGCACTTCAAGGAGAGCTTCCTCGCCTCTTTGAAGTGGTTTCTTTGCAGACTGCCAGCCTGGGATGTCCCTAGCCCTGACCACTCCCTCTTTCCAGCGCCATGTACTCTGTGGCTTCGGCTGAAGTTCTGCCCCTTAAAAAGGCTCCATGCAAACTGCTGGGGAATGGAGGGACCCAACTTATCCAAGTTTCTAGCTAATTTGGGGAAATGTTACCATATTCCTAGGGTCAGCTACAGTGCAAATGCTGAAGAAGAAATGCAGATTTTAACCTGTTGGTTTCAAACTGATAGTGGACTTGGTAATGAAAATTATGTCACTCAGTAAACATGGCGACACAGAAATTAATTATTAAGCATTTGGCAGAGTTAAGTGTGGCCTTTTTTTCCTTGGATCTTCAAAAGGTTGTAAAAATCTCAGAGGCCTGGAGCTTCTGTGCCATTGCATTGTTTTTTTGACACAATTTGCATGAATTCAATGAAACTAGTGCAAGCAAACATGGAACTTTAAGTGCGAATTACATTTAACGCAACTCAAAAATTTCTGCTAGTTTAATAAACATTGTGCTAGAAGCTGGCACACCCACAAAATGGGCCACACACCCCCCCAGATCGAATTATTCATCATTAAGAGTTTCTGCTAATTAGTCTCTTGTGCAGAGCTTCAAAGAGACTCTAAAGATTAAGGGTTTTTTTAGGTACAAGTACATTAATAGACTCATTTTGAAAAGTTTTGCATATACTATAGATCGTGGAGTACAAGCCAACCTTTGAAGCTTTGAAAAAACCTTGCATAAACAGGGGTCGACTTATACGAAGAGTATAAAACGTGGACCGCCAATGTTCATGCAGGAGGAACCATTTCTGTTTATCAGTGACCATGCACAGTCTGCTTTGTGTGGGCATGTCTTAAACTGCCACACGTCTTCTTGGCAATACAAACTGTAAATCCATATTGCATGTTTGATCTCATACACCAACTTTTAAGGTGAGGATAACCCTAAACATGTGTCCTGGAGTTGAAAAATTGAAGCCAACTCCTAATCTGAGTATAGCCCTAAACATGCATTTATTAGCTGAAAAATGGGGATCGGTGGGGTTGGGGGTGGGGCGGGGGGTGGATAATAGGCCTTAACCTGCATTTTGGTGCCAAAGAAATTGAATCAGTTTATAAACTGGGTCAATTTATATGCTGCAATCTAAGGTTATCTTTTTTTAATTTGCTAAGAGGCTGACCATTATACATCAATGTATCTGGCAACTGGTTTTGTATAGCTTTTTTAACATCAATTCTGTCATTTAAAATAATTTTTTTGACAAACTCATTTTCAGCTGCATTAATAAAACTTGACCAGGTTACCGCTCTTAAATATACGAAGGAATTTTTTTTAAAGCAAAATAATTTTTAAAGACAATTACATTCTAAAACTCTGCCGTATTGTATTGGTTTATGGCAGACTTCATGTTTGGCAATACGCAAACGAGCTTGCACAGAAACTCAAGGAAAAAAGCATCTCTCAAAATTAGCATAATCCTGGGTGCAGTTTGTACCTTAGTTGCTGATTGTGCCTAAAATGGAAACTCCAACCGAGACAGATTCCAGACTTGATCAACTGAGCTGTTTTGAAAATGAGAAGTCCTATTTTACAATATTTTTGTTGAAATTATCAATGGGGAAATTTTACCCCTTTGTACCTACAGAAAACAACAAACATCTCAGATGCACGTGAGAATGTAATAGCAGCATTGTAACATAATAACATTTTCAGGCAGATGGCCTCTGTTCCTCTAGCCCACCTACCAATAATATGGTTTTACTGTGTTTCCTCATAACCGTGACCTTATTTGTTGACAAGATCTTATCTCATTCCATCTTGAAACCCATCTCTTGCTCCAACACACATGTTGGTAATCTTTGGCAATATACAATGCATACATAATCAATAAACATCGTACAAAATCCATTTTCCCCATCCTTCTATCAGTATCATATTGGTATTGGCTGGAATGTACTTCAGGCAGACAACTTAAGAATTCTTAGCTTTTGAGGTGAGCATTCTCACCATCTCCAGATTATGCTGTAGTGGGAAGTATGAGCTACCAATGAATCATCTACTCACCTTTATGGGAACTGTTACTATACTAATGACAGAAGAAAAAGTCCTGGCTTTCTGAATAAAAACTATTGTGGGTGCTTTTCATTTAGGCCTGATCATCTCCATATAATACTTAAAGTGCATCCCATTATCTTGTGTTCACCAAAATGACCTCTTCCTTTCCTCTTCTTTTCCATTCTCTTTTGCATCTGAGCAGTTCCTTCCCCTCATTTTAACAATGCAAAGCCACATTGGTAAAGCTCAGGCCACAAAACTCATCCTTTTTTAACTCTGCATTTAAATGTTTTCTCCCACTCTTTAGGCTGCCCCACACAGCCCAATGTAAAATGATTATTTCACAAAGAGGAGAAGACACTTCTGCTTTTCGTTAACAAAGAAAGTGTTTCCACGTGGATGTTCTATTATTGGGGGTAATTTTTTTGTGTCCCTACCAAACACTTTCCACTGAAAATTGTGTGTGACTGGGACCAAATTAGTAAGGGAAATTAAAGCTGACTTGCTGCTGAGATCACACCCATTCCTATTTTTGGATAGTACTCAGTCCTAGTGACCACAATTCCTGTCAGAAACAGGCAAGAAACTTATGGATATGTGGGAATTGGCTTTGAGAGATGTCATGATGCAGATTTGCTCATGATCACAGGGAGAAAAAGTAGAATATTGAGAGAATGCGGTGTCAGGCTGGCAGCAACCGTTTTTTTGATCGTCAACCTCAATGAAGCAATATGAGAAAACAGATGATGTTCAACAATGTAAAAGTACTAAGAAAAGTAGCTGTTCTTGCTTATGGTTGTAATAGGCATTGACTATCATATTAAATGTAAATTGTCTGCTGCTCTACTTATAGAGCATGCCTTAATCCTAACATCAAAACTGGACCCCTTGAGTGCTATTGCAACATTTTTCCACTTTCCTGACTGGCCATTCCCCAAGTGAAATTTCCATTTCGTGCTGTATTAAGAGTAGCTTTGTGCTGTAGGCTCACGCTTACTCCGAATTGGATTGATATACAGTCATATGTTCATGTTCATTTATTCACCTAATCTCCTAATCAAAGGCAAAATATTAGGGGACTATTTTGTCCAAAGAGTGAAAACAGTAACTAAATGGGTATATTGCAATAAGATTAGCTTGTTTGAAAGTCTGGTTTTAGCACATAATCTTGGTCCTAATTGCTAATTACCCTCATTTGAATTTACTTCCAGCTGCTAAACCAGAAAAAAAAAAATTCTTTCAAGTTATCAACAGTCACAGATTGCAACTCTTTCGAGTACCTGCAGGTTTTGGACTCAGTTGCTAATTAGACACAATTTTCGTGGAGCAGTACATGTGAGCTCTTTTTACCAACTTCATTGAAGAAATCTGGCTGTCACATAGTGGTACATTGCAGGATGACTGAGTGTGAGAGTGCACAGGTTCTCAGATGCATCACTGGAGGTGTTGAAGGAGGTCCAGAGGAGGAGGAGGAAGAGGAGGAATGTCCTGTACCAACAGCAAGATTGGGGGGAGGGTGCTATCTTAGCCTCCTTGCTCTCCTCATCCTTCCTCTGACAACAGCTGGTGATAATCTCCCTGATTTCATTGAGCTACTGACTCAAGCTGAAAGCTCCTGAGTCACTGACCTAGACAGTCGTTCAAAATAAAAGAGAACTTTAAAGAGGGATTACATTACAACTGTGGCTACACTTCAAATGTACTTAATTGTCTGGGAAGTTAATTGGGACATCCTGAGGTCATGAAAGAGACTATAAAAATACATGCTTCTGTAACATTTAACTACAGTACATTTCTTAAAGATTATCAATCATATGTGTCTGAGCTTATTGTCTTTGTTGGCCACTTGGATGTGAGGCATGCACTCTCTATTGCTTGCCCAGAACTAGGCAGATCGTGATGGTTAAAATCTAATATCAATTTGATTTGCACATCATGGCCTTAAAATTTTGACTTCAGCTTTGAACTAATTGGCCCTGAGTTTCTAAATTATTAAACTCAATTTCCTAAATGACTTGGCATGAATAGGTTTGTTGCATTTAACTAGCTATTCAATTTAGGAGGGGCTAAAGAATAATGTGTACCTAACCTTTTCCTCTATCCTATTCCAAAATTTCACAAGGGAAAAAACGCCATACGAGTTGTGTGAAGGCAAAACTGCAACCGTTTTGTCAGTAACGAATATTCTTGCTTCCCTAAAAATTCGAAAGTCATTTTAAGTGAAGGATGTGAAGAGAAATACTATTTGAACAGTAGATTGTTTCTATGTTGCATTATTGTGTGGGAAAGCTTGGAAATTGGTTGTATAAATTGTTTCAAAACACTGGAATTGCTTCTCTGAAGCAATTTGTTAAAAATTACTGGAGATGATTTGAAGAGATTTTATAAGGTGAAATGGGCCGTTTGTCCATTTGGTGGTTGCCACTGGTATTTGCCTTTCTGGACCATAACTTTGAAATAATGGCGAAATTACCCAAAGATACAGCTGCTGATAGCTATCCCAATTCCAAAAATGCAAAGTGTTCTAAGTTATCAGCAAAAGCATCAAGGCATTTTTGTCTATAACTGTATTAGCTTCTGTATTGGTTGAAAGATATAAAGAAGACTAAATTATGAAGTTTTATTACAAGACAATCTTGTGGAAAAGCAGATCATTGCATTGGATTTTCCCATCTTCAATTCTGGATTTGTAATCTGTCCAGACCAATGGATCGGAACTCTTCTGCCTTTGCCAGCTGTGAAGTTGACTGAGTCTAGGAACTCCTAACACATGTTATGCTGGTCTGTCCTAGCAACTTGTTGCAGTTGACACTAAAGTCGGGCTCACCTGGTGGTAGTCTTATGGGACAAGCATTTAATGAGATTGTAAGTAATTTCTGTCTGCTATTCCCTGTTATTGGCGTGAGGACAATGCTTGTTCAATACTTGTTGCCCTGAGAGGACATGGTGACCTTTCTCCCTAATTCCCTGTGGCGATGCTGTTGATACAATGGTGTTAGTTAAGAAGATCTATTGAAAGTGTTATCCGACTTAAAATATGTTATTATAAAAATGGTATTTTTAAAAAATTCATAACAAAATTTATGAGCCAATAATGCAATGGCATTCAGTTCTCCATTCACAATCACAGAATAACAACAATAACTTGTATTTAAATAGCTCCTTTAAAATTGTAAAAGGTCCCAAGCCACTTCACAGGCACTTTTCAAACAAATTTTGATATTGAGCTATATAAGGAGATATTAGGGCAGATGGCCAAAATTTATTCAAAGCGGTAGGCTCCAAGGAGAAATTTAAAGCAAGAGAGAGGTAGAAATGCAGAGAGGTTTATCAAGGGAATTCCAGAACTTACCACCAGGGCACCTGAAGGTTTGGAAGCTACTGGTGAATTGATTAAGACGGGGATGTGCAAAATGCCAGAAATGGAGGAGCACAGAAATCTCAGATGGTGATACCCAGAAGGAAAAAACAGTTCAGACCAGTATTCTTATTTTCCAGTTTTTACTGGTGCTCCATTTTAAGGTATACAAGACCAGTTCAGGACAATATTCTTATTTCCCAGTTTTTACTCTTTTTTTTTCCCTTCTGGGTAGGGCTGTAAGACATTACAGAGTTATGGAAGCACAGAGTCATGGAGCGATTTGAACACCAGGATGAGAATTTTGAAATTGAGACATTGCTGGAGCAGGATCAGTGAGCACAGCAGTGTGTGGCGAATAGAGTTTTGTGTGAGTTAGGATACTGGGGTAGCAGAATATTGAATGATTTCAAGTTCATGAAGATCAACTTAGGGTCACATATGACACTAATATCGCGAACGGTCTAGTTCAGCTTCAGGCATGAACCACGGAAAGGGATGGATCGAGTGGCTAGTGAACTATTGTTTTGGTGGAGATTGAAGACAACGGCTTCAGTCTTCCCAATATTTAATTGGAGGAAATTTCTGCTCCTCCATTACAGAATGTTAGACAAGCAGTGTGACAAATCAGAAAGAGTGGCAGGATTCAAGAAGTGGTGGTCAGGTAAAGCTGGGTGTCATCAGTGTACATGTAGAACCTGATGCTGTGCTTTTGGGATTTGTCGCTAAGGGGCACCCTGAAGACAAGAGATAAGACGGGGCCAAGGGTAGGTCCCTGGGGGCACTAGAGGCAACAGAGGAGGAAGAGAAGCCATTGCAAGTGATTCTCTGGTGATGACAAGATAGGTAAGAATGGAAACAGGAGAGAGAAATCCAATCCAACTGGGAAATAGAGGGGAAATTTTGGGGAAGAATGGTGAGGTCAACTGTGTTAAAGTTGCAGACAATTGAGAAGGATGAGGAGGGATAGATTACCACTGTCACACTCATATAAGATGTCATTTGTGACTTTGATAAGAGCCATTTCTGTACTGTGGTAGGGATGGAAACCTGACTGGAAAAATTCAAACATAGAGTTCCAGGAAAGATCAGAATGGGTCTGCAAGGCATCAACACGTTCAAGTACTTTGGAGAGAAAGGGGCGATTGGAGTTGGGGCAATAGTTTGGAAGACAGGGATGTAAAGGCAGGTGTTTTTGAGGAGAGGAATGTTGATGGCAGATTTGAAGTTGAGGGGTACTGTACCTGAAGTGTAGGATCCGGTAACAATATTAGCTAATACAGGACCCAGGAAGAGAAATTGGATGATCAGCAGCTTAATGAGAATAGGGCTGAGGGAAAAGGACATGGGTCAAATGGCAAGATGACCTCATAGCCGGCATGAGGGGAGATAAAACTGGAGAAAGATGTGAGTTCAGGGTCAGGACATTTGTGAACCTGAGAAAAACTTTGGCCATGTTGGCTAGGGAGAGGGAGGGAAGCAGCAGAGCACTAATAAGGTGGTCTCAATCTAGGTGACAAAGAAACCCATGAACTCTTTGTTCTTATTTTGGACATGAGGATGGAGGGGAGGGGGCAGCGGGTTTTAAGAAGATAGTCTGTAATGAAGAAGAGAAGCCAGGAGATATCATTGTATTTCAGGACGGTCCTGAATAATAAGCAGTTGGTAAAGGAAAGCAGAATCTGAAAGTGCTTAATGAGGTCCAGTCAGATCTTGAGATGTGGAAAGAGAATCAGAGTTAATGTTTGGGCTGATGACCTCATTTGACCTTTCATTTGCTGGCTGTTGGCAGCCAACATGGCCAAATTTGCTCCCTTAAAAGCTAGTGAAGCGGTTCTGTCCTTGATTGTTGTAAGTACTTAATCATACTTAAAGGAGGTCTGAGACAAACAACAGTTCTTTCTTCCAACCATCGCACTATATATTTCCCAACTTTAAACCAGCCTGTTCCAACATCACCAGGGTTACTTTGATAATGCTCGATTTTAACTTGCTCAAAAACCATTCACTTACAAAGAGTTAAAGTTAGGCCCAATAAAAAAACTATTTTAGGAACCAAGTTTGCTACATAAAGGGGTAACTTTCTGAATAGTGCTGCTGATGGAGAGCCTCAAAAGTGATGGGCATTCTGCCCCAAACTGGTATTTTTTCTTATTAGATTTGCAGCTTTAAAAATGTGGATTCTACAAAATAATGGGCTCAGTGTCCTTAAACAACATCAACTAAACTTGGCATTATTATAGGTGGGGTAAGACTGCTTTGAGTTCCTATTGTTTGTGTCAATCAAAAGAAGGCTTAGAATTCCCTCCATAAACCTCTCTGTCACTTCCCCCCGTTCTTCCCCTTAAAAGCACTCTTTAAAACCAACCTCTTTGACCAAGCTATCAGTCTGCAATACCTCCATACATGGCTCGGTGTCAAATTTTATTTGATAACGTTGCTGTAAAGTGGTTTGGTGTGTTTTACACATTAACAATACTATATTAATGTAACTTGTTGTTGAGATGGTTGAGGAAGTAAGCAGGAGGAAACCCATACCAAGGCTCTAGATTTAGCACATGAAATGATTCAATGACATTTATAGGTCAGGGATGATCAGCAATTTGCTTCTTTGCCCACTTGTAGCCCTTCTTGTCCCTCCTATGCCATTGATACCATTCCTCACCCCACATTGCTTACCTGACTACAAATGACAATGGCACACTGCACCTCCTCACTCCTTACACATATTCACCACCACCCTCCCACCTCCTCCTTTCAATGCTGCCAATAAAATCAACCCAATGTCCTATCATCTGAGCTGCTCCACCTGCACCCACTCTCAACAAATCTCATTTCACACTGCAGCCAATCTCCACAAACACATCCCTGCTCTTTTTACATCTACCTATTTCTCCCTTTCATGCATTAGATCTATAGGAAGCACACATCCTTGTCAGCTATTCATATCCCTATCCTAGACCTTTTGCAGGAGAAGAGTTTGCAAAATACCAGGGAGTGAGCCAGGCCTAGAGGAGAACCATCATACACAAAAAGCAGGAAAAACCCAACCTGGCCAATTACCGCTCCATCAGTCTACTCTCGATCATCAGCAGAGTGATGGAAAGGGTCATCAACAGTGCTATCAAGTGACACTTACTTAGCAATGACCTGCTTACTCATTTTGGGTTCAGTTAGGGCCACTCAGCTCCTGACTTCATTACAGCCTTGGGTCAAACATGGACAAAAGAGCTGAACTCGCGAGCTGAGGTGAGAGTGCCTGCCCTTGACATCAAGGTAGTATTTGACAGAGTGTGGCATCAAGGAGCCCTAGTAAAACTGGGGTCAATGGGAATTAAGGGGGAAATCTCTCCGCTGGTTGGAGTCATACCTAGCACAAAGGAAGATGGTTGCTGGAGATCAATCATCTCAGTTCCAGGACAACACTGCAGGAGTTCCTCAGGGTAGTGTCCTAGGCCCAACCATCTTCAGCTGTTTCATCAATGACCTTCCTTCCATCATGAGGTCAGAAGTGGGGATGTTCGCTGATGATTGCACAATGTTCAACACCATTCAGATACTGAAGCAGTCCATGTCCAAATGCAGCAAGACCTGGACAATATCCAGGCTTGGGCTGACAAGTGGCAAGTAACATTCGTGCCACACAAGTGCTAGGCAATGACCATCTCCAACAAGAGGGAATCTAACCATTGCCCCTTGACAGTCAATGGCATTACCATCACTGAATTCCCCACTATCAACATCCTGGGGGTTACCATTGACCAGAAACTGAACTGGGCTAGCCATATATATACTATGGCTACAAGAGCAGGTCAGAGGCTAAGAATCCTGCGGTGAATAACTCACCTCCTGACTCCCCAAAGCCTATCTACCATCTACAAGGCACATGTCAGGAGTGTGATGGAATACTCTCTACTTGCCTGGACAAGTGCAGCTCCAACAACACTCAAGAGGCTTGACACCATCCAAGACAAAGCAGCCCACTAGATTGGCACCTCATCCACAAACATTCGTTCCCTCCACCACCGATGCGCAGTGGCAGCAGTGTGTACCATCTACAAGATGCACTGCAGGAACTCACCAAGCCTCCTTAGCTAGTATCTTCCAAACCCACAACCACTACCATCTGGAAAGACAAGTACAGCAAATACATGGGAACACCACCACTGGAAGTTCCCCTCCGAGCCACTCACCATCTTGACTTGGAAATATATCGCTATTCTTTCACTGTTGCTGGATCAAAATCCTGGATCTCCCTCCCTAACAACACTGTGGGTGTACCTACACCACATGAACTGCAGCGGTTCAAGAAGGCAGATCACCACCACCTTTTCAAGAGCAATTAGGGATGGGCAATAAATGCTGGCCTAGACAGCAATGCCCATGTCCCATGAATCAATAAAAAAGTGTTCAAATGTGCTCTGGGGTGTTTCAGATGGTGTAGTCATTTCCTGGATTTAGGAAGATGTGCTGCTGCATCCAATCGGGAACACAAGGGAATAGGTGATCTGTCCACACCAAGTCTGCAAGGGGAATGGGGCCTGCAGTTGTAGTGCCTCTGGTCTATAAAATGGTGAAAACAGGCACTATATTGTGCAGTGCTAATAAGACTAATCTGATTGAAACAGGATTTAATGCACAGTTTTGGTTCTTAGTGTTGATTACCATAAATTGCACTTGCCTGGATGTGCTAACCCTAAAACCTGCAGGTTTATCACTCAAGTGCTGATTAGATGCAATTTTCATGCAGCAGTCCATGGGGGCTCCTTGCACCCATTTGTACTGAAGGTGTGAAGTGCTCTGGCTGGTACAGGAATATAGGAGCAGGAGTAGACCATTCAGCCCATCAAGCCTGCTCTGCCATTCAATTAGATCATAGCTGATCATCTACCTCAACACCACTTTCCCGCACTATCTCCATATCCCTTGGTCACTAGTCTCCAGAAATATATCAATTTCTGTCTTGAACATGCTCAGTAAATGAGCTTCCATAGCCTTCTGGGGTAGAGAATTCCAAAGATTAACCATCCTCTGAGTGAAGAAATTCCCCCTCATCTCAGTCTTAAATGGCCTGCCCCTTATTCTGAGACTGTGTCCCCTGGTTCTAGACTCACCAGCCAGGGGAAAGGCCTTTCTACATTTACCCTGCCACGGCCTATAAGAATTTCATAAGTTTCAATGAGGTCACCCCTCATTCTTCAAAACTCTAAGGGAATACTGAACCAGTCTCCCCAATTTCTCCTCATAAGACAATTCCACCATCCCAGGGATTAATCTGGTGAACCTCCATTGCACTCTCTTTATGGCAAGTATATCCCTTCTTAGGAATGGGGACCAAAACTGTACACAATACTCCAGATGAGGTCTCACCAAGGTGCTATACAAGGCTGTATACAGGGCAGCACATTGCATGATAGTTCAGGAGCTGAAGAAGTTGGCGCACATGTTGTCGGTTGGGGCAGTGGAGGTCCTGATGGAGGAGGTCCAGAGGTAGGTCCTGTACATGAAGGAGGGAAGGATACCACCTTGCCAACACCACTCCACCACTGCCCCCCAACTCTGTCTCTGTCTCTCTCTCGCTTTTTCTCTCTCTCTTTCTCCTGCAAGTAGCCAATGCTGCTTGGCCTGGCCTTATGTCCTCCTCCCATTCTTTGCCAAGAACAAGAAGAATCTTTAGCAAGATGCCCATGACCAAGCACTCTGGTGACTCCCATAACGTATCCACTGAGATGGAGTCGAACAACACTTACACTTTTCAATATTCCAAATAGAGACTGGGAAGATACAAGAGGGGGCAGAATTCCTGAAATGTGTCCAATGGAACTTTCTTGATCAGTTTGTTTCCAGCCAGTTTAGGTAAAGTTGTCGAAGAATTTCCAGAATAAATGTTGCCTGAGTGTTGATGAAGTTTTGGCAGTGTCCCAAAAAGTCCCTTGTTTTACTTCAAAGGGTCTCTTCACAACAACTTTCACAACAACAATAAACATAAAATGGTGAGTGTCTTTTTATGTAGTACTTCAAATCAAAATGAATACTATACTTACTCCTGAACAACTGGTTGCTGTTCATAGAGGGCAGTAGTTGGAGTGCTAGCCACCAAATTACCATGCATCCTCCTTAATGAGTGCTAACGGGCACTTTAGTGGCAATCAGCTCCTTAACGAGCCTCTGGTCGGCCATTAAAAGATGCAAACTTCAGTTTCTTCACTAAGATGGCACCTTTCACTAAATGTGGCCTAAGCTCGCGTTTCAGCTCAAGGCCCCACAGTGGCCACACCAGAGGATCATTCACACCTGAAGAGTGGCAAAATATTCTCCCCATATATTTAATCACCAGGGAGCTGTAGTTTTGGAAACCCTTCCTTTCCCCCTCATGGAAATGTATCTAGTCTGTACTCAAATTATTCAGCCCCTCATTGCTCGCTTACTGCTTTACCTGCCAAAGTTTGATACCAACCTACCTGGCTGGATCTCAACTGACTGAAACTATCCTCTCCCCACATGAGTACTTTTAGATTTGATTTTTCCTTGTATTTACAATCACCACTCTAAATCCAATTATATTAAAATCACTCTTTCCCGAATAACTCTCCTATTGAAATATGCTCTACTTGCCCCACTTTATTCCCAGAATCAGATCCAGCACTGCTTCCTTCCTCATTTGGCTGAAAACAAACTGATCAAGAAAGTTCCATTGGACACATTTCAGGAATTCTGCCCCCTCTTGTATCTTCCCAGTCTTTATTTGGAATATTGAAATCCTCCATTATCACCAATTGAAAGTTTTTGTAACTTGCTGCAAATTTGCTCCTCTATTTACTTTCCACTATTTGGTAACATATAGTATGAATCTAGCAGCATAACAACTCTTCCATTACTACTTAATTCAAACCAAATAGATTCTATCTATGAACCTTCAAGTTCTTCAACCATTTCCAGTGCTGTAACAGATCAACACTGCTAGAACCCCTCCTTTTTTACTCCTTCCCTGAATACCATGTCGCCAGGACTATGAAATTCCCAGTACTCACCTTATTTGAGCCAGGTCTCCAGTATAGATACTATATCATAGTTCCACGTGATAAATTGTTCCTGTGGCTCACCAATCTTATTTCCCAAGTTCCAAGCATTTATACATATACACTCCAAACCCTAGCATTTCCTGTCTGTCAGATCCCACCAATTTCTGAAATACTCTTTGTTTTATTGTTGCTTGTCTCTCCTCTTTAATATTTCATCCAGATACCCCTTCCCCTGTCAAATCACTGCAATCTACCCATGTGCCAACTCCAGGGACATTGCAGCTGTGCCCTCAAAAAAGGCTTGTATCCACTGGAATTTAGAAGAGTAAGAGGCGTCTTACTTGAAGCCTTTAAGAACCAGAGGGGTCTTGACAGGGTGGATGTGGAGAGGATGTTTCTTCTTGTGGGAGAATCTAGAACTAGGTGTCACTGTTTAAAAATAAGGGGTCACTCGTTTAAGACGGAGATGAGGGAAGTTTTTTTCTCTCAGATGGTTGTGAGTCTTTGGAACTCTCTTCCTCAAAAAGTGGCAGAAGCAGAGTCTTTCAATAATTTTAAGGCAGAGCTGGATAGATCCTTGATTAACAAAGAGGTAGAAGGTTATTGGGGTAGGCAGGAATGTGGGGTTAAGGTTACATTCAGATCAGCCATGACCTTATTGAATGGCAGAGCAGGCTCGAGGGGCCAAGTGGCCTATTCCTGCTATTAATTCGTATATAACAGGAAACAGTGCTATAAGCTTTTGTAGCCTTCCTGGAAGTTTATCCTCTATTGCAGAATTTGGACTCCAAGGTTGGTTTAATGTTAGATGGCTGGACAAAAAACCCGCCACTGAGGTGTTTACCCGAGCTGGCATGCCATGCATCCACATCAAAGTGAGACAGTCACAACTGAGCTGGGCTGGTCCTGGAGTCAAAGTACATGACACTTGCTTACCAAAGCCAATCATCTATGGAGAGCTTGCGACTTGGGTGCGTTCTCATGGCAGTCAAAGGAAACGCTAGAAGGACACTCCGAAGGCTTCACTTAGGAACTTTGATATTGGCTTCGAGTCCTGTGAGAAGCTCACTCAGGATTGCTGCACCTGGTGCAACCAATTAAAAAACAGTGCAGACTCCTTTGAAAGCTAGAGCATATCAGAGGCAGAGAGAAAATGCAAGCAGAGGAAATCCTGAGCCGGCATCATCCAAAACTCAATCATCTTTGTTTTCCTGTTCTATTTGCAGCAGAACCTTCTGGTCATCTTCGCCTCGAAGGACAAATAACAAGAAACTTAGAGCTGTTAGGAACATAAGAAAATAAGAAAAAATATATAAAATAAAAATGTATTCAACAATGGAGCATCCACAACCTTCTAGGGCAGAGAATTACAAAGATTCACAACCCTTTGAATGAAGAAGTTACTCCTTATCTCAGTCCTAAATGATCGGCTCCTTCTCCTGAGACTGTGCTCCTGTTTTGGATTCTGCTGCAAGGGAAACAACTTCTCAGTGTCACAGTGTCAGGTCATTAAACCTGCCGACAAGGGTGGTGCTCTTGTTGTCTGGTGTACTAACCTCTTCCTTGCAAAGGCTGAGTGCCAACTCTCAAACACTTCTTCCTACTTCTCCCTGGACCATGGCCCCACCACCGAACACCAAGCCATTGTTTCCAGGACTGTCACTGACTTCATCTCCTCTGGAGATCTTCCCTCCACAGCTTCCAACCTCATAGTCTCCCAACCCCACAGAGCCTACTTCTACCTCCTCCCCAAAATCCACAAACATCTGTCCCAGTTGACCCATCTTGTCAGCCTGTTCCTGCCCCATGGAACTCATTTGCTCCTAACTTGAGTCCATTCTCTCTCTCCCCTTGTCCATTCTCTTACCACCTACATTCATGATTCCTCTGATGACCCATGTCATATCAACAATTCCCAGTTTCTTGGCCCTAACTGCCTTCTCTTCACTATAGACGTCCAGCCCCCGCCAGGATGTTCTGAAGGCTCTCTGCCTCTTCCTTGAACAGAGGCCCGAACAATCCCCATCCACCATCACAATCTTCCGTCTGGCTGAACTTGTCCTCTCACTGAAAAATTTCTCCTTTAACTTGTCTCATTTCCTCCTAATAAAAAGGTGTGGCTATGGGTACCCATGTTGGCCCCAGTTATGCCTGTCTTTTTTGTGAGGTATGTGGAACATTTCTTGTTCCAGTCCTACTCAGGCCCCCTCCCATAACTCTTTTCTCAGTACATCAATGACTGTTTCAGTGCTGCTTCATGCTCTCGTCTGGACCTGGAAAAATTTATTGATTTTGCTTCCAATTTCCACCCCCCTCTAACCTTCACATGGTCCAACTCCAACTCTTCCCTTCCCTTCCTTGACCTCTCTGTCTCCATTTCTGGTGATAGACTGTTCACTGTTATTCATTACAAGCCCAACGACTCCCACAGCTACCTCGACTATAGCTCCTCAAACCCCGCTTCCTGTAAAGACTCCATCCCATTCTTTCAGTTCCTTTGCCTTCGTCGCTTCTGTTGTGATGATGCCACCTTCCAAAACAGCGCTTCTGACATGTCTTCCTTTTTCCTTAACCGAGGGCTCCCCCCCAGTGGTTGACAGGGCCCTCGACCGTGTTCAACCCATCTCCCGCACCTCTGCCCTCACCCCTTCCTATCTCTCCCAGAACCATGAAAGGGTCCCCCTTGTCCTCACTTTTCACCCCACCAGCCTCCTCATTCAAAGGATCATCCTCTGCCATTTCTGCCAACTCCAGCATGATGCCACCACCAAACACACCTTCCACTCATCCCCCTTTCAGCAGTCCGTAGGGACCATTCCCTCCGTGACACCCTGGTCCACTCCTCCATCACCCCCAACTCCTCATCTCCTTCCCACAACACCTTCCCATGCAATCAGGGAAGGTGCAACCCCTTCCCCTTTACCTCTCCCTCCCCAACATCCAAGGCCCCAAAAGCTCTTTTCAGCTGAAGCAGCACTTCACTTGCACCTTGTTCAATTTGGTCTATTTTATACACTGCTCCCAGTGCAATCTCCTCTACATTGGGGAGACTAAACGCAGACTGGGTGACCGCTTTGCGGAACACCTTCACTCAGTCCGCAAGCATGACCCGGGCCTTCCTGTCGCTTGCCATTTCAACTCACCATCTTGCTGTCATGCCTATATGTCTGTCCTTGGCCTGTTGCAATGTTCCAGTGAAGCTCAATGCAAACTGGAGGAACAGCACCTCATCTTCCGATTAGACCTTACAGCCTTCTGGACTTAACATTGAGTTCAACAACTTCAGACAATGAACTCTCTTCTTCATCTTGACCCCCTTTTTAATACAATTTTTAAAATTAATCTAATTAATTAATTAATTTTATTATTTTATTTATGTGTTCTTTTTTATCCTTTTTCCCCCAAACCTACTCTCTCCCCATTTGTCACATATTTGTATGTTTTGCTTTCACAGAGCACTGACCCTTGTTCTGCTGTTAACACATTTTGCTCTTACCTTTATGCCACTATCAGCACCTTCTTTAGTCTTTAACGCTACCATTAACACTTCCTTTGTCTTGTGTGCATGACAAACTTGTCAATCTCTCCTGAGCTTCCGCCTATCCCTGACCTATCTTGTTCCACCTGCTCCACCCCCTCTTAAACAGTATAAAACCCATCACATTTCTACTTTTTAGCTCTGAAGAAGAGTCATATGGACTCAAAATGTTAATTCTGTTTCTGTCTCCACAGATGCTGCCAGACCTCTTGAGTTTTTCCAGCATTTTCTGTTTTTCTCAGTGTCTATCCTGTCAAGGCCCTTCAGAAATTTATAGGTTTCAATAAGATTGCCTTTCATTCTTCTCAATGCCATAAAGTACAGGCCCAATTTACTCAGCCTTCCAATATGGGACAACTTTCTCACCCCAGGTATATAATCCCTTCAATGCGGGTATAATCTGTCTTAAATGCAGAGACCAAAATTATGCACAGTACTCCAGATGTGACCTCACCAAAGCTCTCTAAAATTGTATCAAAACTTCCTTATTTTTGTACTCCAACCTGCTTACAAAAAAGGTCAATATGCCATTTGCCTTCCTAATGTGCGTTCCTTGTAATGAGCACATCCAAGTACCTCTGAACA
Source organism: Cetorhinus maximus (assembly GCF_964194155.1). Lineage (NCBI taxonomy): Eukaryota > Metazoa > Chordata > Chondrichthyes > Lamniformes > Cetorhinidae > Cetorhinus > Cetorhinus maximus. Next base: position 146,604,107 of record NC_135880.1, on the reverse strand, counting down.
TCAGCATTTACAAGTTTCATAACTTTAAAAAAATATTATGATTTTTTATTATTAACAAAGACATCAAAAACCACACTAACAAAGTGAATAACCTCACCCTTCCCCACATTATTTTCCATCTGCCAGCTTGCTGTCCACTTGCTTAGTCTGTCTATATCTCTTTGCAGCCTCTTCATATCCTCCTAACAGCTTGGATTCCCGTAGCTTTATCTTGTCAGAAAATTTAGATATATTACTTCTTGGTCTCTTCATCTAGGTCAGTTATATAGATTGTAAATAGCTGAGCCCCAACACTGATCCTTGCGGCACTCCACCAGTCACAGCCTGCTAACATGAAAGTGCCTGGTTCATCCCTACTCTTTGCTTTCTGTCTGTTAATCAATTCTCTATCCATGCTAATATATTACACCCAACTCAATGAAACCTTATCTAGTGTATTGACTTTTTGTGTAACAATTTATTAAAAGCTTTTTGGAAATCCAAGTACACTGCATCTACTGGTTCCCCTTTATCTACCCGACTAGTTGCATTCTCAAAAAACTTTAATAAATTTCTCAAACATGATTTCTCTTTTGTAAAATTATGTTGACTTTGTCTGATCATACTATCATTTTTTTAAGTGTTTTTTTAAGGCTTCACATGACTGATGTCAGGCCTACAATTCCCTGTTTTCTCTTTCCCTCCTTTCTTGAATAGCAGTATCACATTTGCTAACTTCCAGTTCACTAGTATGTTGGTGAGCAGGATAGGTTGAGGTTTCCAATGCATCATTAATTTTTTCAATCTGCTCTCCGGCTGATCAGTAGGACTGAGATGCCACTGCCTCAAGGGAGGGAGGTTAATGGGACGGGTACAGTTCATGTGGACCTCTGACAGGTAGTTGGCATATATGCTTCCCCTGTCGTCCCCTCAACCAATCCCTGACATGGGGCAGAATTTTTGGGTTGGCAGGCAGCTGCAATTGGCGGGTCCAGGAGTGGCCAGCGAACAGACCACCAACTGCAACCAGCCCCTGACCGGAATTTCACGCTGGCTGGCCAATTAACTGCCAGCCGGTGTGAAAGGTGTGCTGAAAGGCTCAGCGTTACTGGGGTGGGGGTGGAAGGAGGGTGAGCACTGAAGTCAGCACTGACACGGGGGAGTGTGGGAGGAAAGTTCCCTGAAGGCAGACAGCTGCTTCAGGGAGCTGACTAACTTAAAATCAATAAAAACAGAATGTTAAAACGAGAAAAAATGTCCATGTGTCAGAATGAGACACCTCAACATACGGATGATGAAATTTTTTTCAAAACATTTTAATCTTTCTTTTAATTAATCATGGAAACCTCATCCCACCCTTGGATAAGATTTCCTCAAGTTGCAAAAGCTGCTTGACCGATTCACCCTTCTGCCAACCGTAACGTTGGACAGGCAGTGAAAAATCACCATCAACTGCTACTGTAATGGCCTTAATAGGCCTCCTAATTATTGGGCACGCTGCCAACTCTTGCGACCAAAATATTGCGCAAGTGCACAATGATGTCGGGACACTCGCCCAACATCATCACACACTATTTCATGCTCGAGCACGTTGGGCATGCATACGCACGCCAAGTGGAAAATTCTGCCCATGATGTCTGCATTTCACTGCCCCAGTCTGCCTTGACAGAGTGCAGGAGGATCAGTCAGTAGCACGACTCCCATGGGCTCTAGCAGCCAGAGATCCTGGGCTATAAGCACCTCTGGAGCCTGAAGAGGATATTCAGAAGCTTTCCACCAGCACTGTTCAAGTCGTGATAGCATCTCATAGGGTGAAAGTGGTTAAAAGGAACACTTCAGGTTCACACCTGCATGAATTTACTTGTTACAGCTTGATTTTTGGTGTACATTAAAACCTTTTTCACCACTGTCATTTTCATGTGCTCTCTGATTTCAAGGTAATTTCTGTTTAATGTTGACATTGTGGAAGTTGGTTCAAAATTTTCAAAATGACAAGTTGAAGGATTGTAAAGCAATGGAGCAAAGATTGTAAGGCTGTTAATGTAAGAGAGTCTGGCCACATCCACATAAGAGTGTGTGCAGTGAGAAATCTGTGGGTGAAGTGCAGGGAAAAGAAGAATTCCTTGCATCCTGAGCTGCAAGATGAGATGCACGACGTATCTTGTGTCCTCCATCTTCCTCCTTAACACTTTCTTCATCCTGCACCACCAGCCTTCTTCGTTAAATGATGTTGTAGAGAAAGCAACATGCCACAATTATGCCACAATTATTGCTTGGTGAGTATTGCTCTAAGACGCATCTTGTGGTAAGGTGTTGTATGTGTTCTGCTGTTGAGTACTGGGGTTCCTAAGAAGTATCATCAGCCATGGTAGGATGAGGCAGCTTTATCCCCAACCGACCATCTTATAAGATTGGTTAACCAGAGGGTAGAGGGGATATTGGACTGGTGTAAGATGAAGGCATCCTGACAGTATCCCATGTTTCAGGGACATACCTGCATAAGTCCCTGGCTGCATCTGAGCTGAACAATAATGGAGTGGAAACCCTTGTAAATAACAGAGGCTCCTGTCTGGGCAGTGAGTGCTCTAATGTCTACACGTGTGCTGTCTATGACATTCTGTACATGTGGAAAGCCATCCAGAGCTCCAAGCTCAAACACTCTGTCCAAGATTTAGGAGTTGGGAAGGAAATATTTTGACTGGCCATGGCAAATAATGCATCGGTGACTTGCTTGATGCCTTTAACAAGTAGCTGACCATGATATCCTTTGGCAGCCTGCAAAGATTCAGAGATTTATGGGCTGCACAGGCAAGACAAGACCGCCTTGTCCAGCCAGCATTTTGTCTTCCTGCTGGAGGCTGCAGAGGTCCATGAGCACCTGCTCCTTTGTCAGGTCATGGAAACTGAGCCTCTGTTTGTATGCCCTATAGCAATGTATTCAGATCTAGTCCCCTTCACTTTCAGCACACTAGTGCTTCGGTACCCAATCCCACCAAGTTGTCCTGGCGACCTTGCTGACCTGTGCAAAATGCAGACTTCACCAATTAAAATCACATTGGTTAACTGCATCACGGAATCATTGAATGGTTACAGCGGAGAATGAGGTCATTTGGTCCATCATATCCAGCTAGTCCTATTCCCCTTCCCTTTCCCGTAGCCCTGCAAATTTTCTCTCTTCAGGCACTCATCTAATTCCCTTTTGAAAGCCCCTATTGAATCTACCTTCATTACGCCCTCAGGCAGTGCATTCCGGATCCTAACCACTCACTGCATATGAAAAAGGTACCCCTTTGTAGGATTCCTATTTCCATAAATTTATGGATATATTCCATATATTTCCAAGCTCTATAGCAGGAGACATATGACACGTTGTTGTCCATATTGCGACAGGTAGGATTGCGGCAAATTGGAGGCTGGCTCAACATTTTTATTAGTTTAACCCTTGCTTGATCCTTTTCTGCCTGGAGTGAGGGCTGGAGTGGGTTCAGGTTGGTGGGGGTGGGAAGGAAAATGTAGTTTACGATTGAGGTCTTTGTTTCAAGCCAGGCCAGGTTGGTGTCAAGCACAGAACGTTTAGCTCCGATTTCAATTGGTGTAAGCCAGGCCAGGGGAGCCGTTAAAATATGATCAGTTATTTAGCCCTCTGATCCTGTTGCCTTCCCACGACACCCAGGTCTTAACCTGCTCATTTGAGGAGGCGAGCGGGACATAAGCAAGGAAGTGAGTCCCTAATATGAGAATTCAAATCAGCTTTGATGATGCTATCCAGACTCAATCTGCAATTTTAGTTGAAGAGCTGAGTGGGGAAGCAGTGTCAGCATCTCCATCAGGTAAAATTGTTGGGAGGTGGACCCTCAGCCAGAGGAGGCCCAGAACGTGAGTCTTAAATTCTTATTTCAGGTTTCCTTTTGGCTTAGGAAGAGCAGGTGAGCTTCTTTTCTTAAAGAAGCCTTGGGCTCCATGGCACCAAGCACCCCCTTCCCTATCATAGCCAGAGTCTTCCACCCTGCACTGATTGCTGAGGTCCATTTGCACAGGTACCTGCTGCCAGATGCCCACTCTGATCCACTGGTAAGGTAGGCAGTATGGCTGGGTGTCAGGCAAGAGCCTATAAATAATTATTCAAATAAACCTTGCCATTAAGAATGTTGCCAGGTTCATCGCCCACTGTTGGGACCCCCGGAACCCTTCCTGCCCCCCTGAAAAGAATGAAGACCTTTGTGTAAGTTAGGGAATGTTTATGTGAGTCAGGACAAGTTTGTATCAGTCAGGACTTGTTTGTGTCAGTCTAGACATGTTTGTGTCAGTCAGGGCAAGTTGCTACGTTCAGCACAATTTGTGGGGATTTGGCCTCTGTAAATTCTCCCATTGTCTTCTTGATTCAGGGTCCATCAACTATATGGATGATTCATTTGACCTACAGGCTCTCCAGACCAGGCAGAGGGTGGAGGGAAGAGAGATAATTTAAATGAGAATGAAGGGAAGACATATAGCCAGAAACAAGTAAGAGAGCAGAGACAGAAAATGGACCACAATAGGAAAAGAGAAGGAATGTAAACCAGAATGGGAAGAAATGAGGGAATGTGATTGAGTAGAGAGGAGAGCGAGTGTCGTGCAAAATAAGGAGAAAAGACAGAATATGAAACAGAATGGGGCAAAGCGAGGGAGTGCGAACCAGAATAGGGTGTAGGGAGGGAATGCAAAGCAGAATGGGGGAAAAAGTGTGTGAATCTAAATGGTGGGGGAAAAGATTATATGCATCTTTCGTGGTCCAGGAAAGCATGTTTTGTTATTTCCACTAGTTGTAAAAATGTGGAGAAATTGTTAAATCTGTTACTTTTGCCTTTATTTATTGGCACAGATAATGGGAAGTAAGGAAATGGCAGATAAATTGAACAGGTATTTTTTATCGGTCTTCACTATAGAAGACACAAGTAACATCCTGGAAATAGCTGTAAATCAGAAAAGGGAAGGGAGGGAGGAACTCAGAAAAATTACAATCACCAGAGAAGTGGCATTGAGCAAATTGTTAGAGCTGTAGACTGACAAATCCCAAATCCTGATGGATTTCATCCTAGGGTCTTGAAAGAATTGGTTAGTGAAATAGTTATGCGTTGGTTTTAATTTTCCAACATTTCCTAGATTCGGGGAATGTTCCACTAGATTGGAAAATAGCAAATGTAACTCTTTATTTCTTTTATTCAAAAAGGGAGGGAGACAGAAAGCAGAAAACTACAGGCCACTTAGCTTAACATCTGTCATCAGGAAAATATTAGAAGCTATTATTAAAGATGTTATAGTAGGGCACTTAGAAAAGTTTAAGGCAATCAGGCAGAGTCAACATGGGAAATCATGTGTAACCAATTTATTGGAGTTCTTTGAAGGAGTCACATATGCTGTGGATAAAGGGGAACCAGTGGATGTACTATACATAGATTTCCAGAATGCATTTGATAAGATGCTACAACAAAGGTTATTGCGGAAAATAAACGCTCATGGTGTAGGGGATAATGTATTGACATGAATAGAAGGTTAGATAGCTAACAGGGAACAGAGAGTAGCCATAAATGGGTCTTTTGCTAGTTGGTGGGATGTAACGAATGGTGTGCCACAGGGGTCAATTCTGGGGCCTCAACTTTTTACAATGTATATAAATGACTTGGATGAAGGGAATGAAGGAATGGTTGCTAAATTTGCTGATGACACAAAGATAGGTAAGAAAGTAAGTTGTGAAGAGGTCGTAAAGAGGCTACAAAGTGACATAGATAGGCTAATTGAGTTGGGAAAGACTTGGCAAATGGAGTATAATGTGGGCAAATATGAAATTGTCCAGTTTAGCAGGAAGAATAAAAAAGAAGCATATTATCTAAATGGTGAGAGCTCTGAGATTCAGAGGGATCTGAATGTCCTAGTGCATGAAACACACCTAGCATGCAGGTGCAACAAGTAATTAGGAAAGTTAATAGAATGTTATCATTTATTTTGAGGGGAATTGACTACAAAAATAGGGAGGTTATGCTTCAGTTGTACGGGGCACTGGTGACACCACATCTGGTGTGCTGTGTACAGTATTGGTCTCCTTATTTAAGGAAAGATGTAAATGCATTAGAAGCAGTTCAGCGAAGGTTGACTAGGCTAATACCAGGAATGGGTGGGTTGTCTTATTAGGAAAGGTTCGACAAGTTAGGCTTGTATCCGCTAGAGTTTAAAAAGAGTAAGACGTGACTTGATCGAAACTTTTAAAATCCTGAGGGGTCTTGACAGAGTGAATGTGGAGAGAATACTTCCTCTTGTGGGAGAATCTGGAACTAGGGGTCACTGTTTAAAAATAAGGGTTGCTCATCTAAAACAGGGATGAGGAGAATTTTTTTCTCTCAAAAAGGTTGTAAGTCTTTGGAACTCTCTTCCTCAAAAGGCAGTGGAAGCAGGATCTTTGAATATTTTTAAGGCAGAGCTAGATAGATTTTTGATTAACAAGGGGGTGAAAGGTTATCGGAGGTAGGCGGAAGGTTACAATGAGATCAGCCATGATCTTATTGAATGGCGGAGCATGCTTGAAGGGCCGGGTGGCCTACTCCTGGTCCTAGTTCACATGTTTGTATGTTCATATGTAGGTATTATCCAAAAGGTATAAAACATCGTAATTCCTCTTCAACAAAATTAGATGTGGCCACCTGACAGATACACAAATATCAGACATACTTGGCACAGTCATTTTCTGATCAATGTTGGCATATGTACATCTCAATGTCTGATATGAATGGGCAAAGCTTCCAGCCAATTGCACAGATTCATAAAATTACCTGAGAAAGTTGTTTTAAGAATTGCAATATTTTCCCAAATTTGACACTTATAATAAATAAGCTCTGATTAGCTCTGAAGAAGAATCATATGGACTCGAAACACTAACTCTGTTTTTCTCTCCACAGATGCTGTCAGACCTGCTGAGTTTTTCCATCACTTTTTGTTTTTATTTTGAGATCGATTATATTTTAAGGCCAGGATATTGAGGTCAGCGAGCAGGGAGCGGGGCCCACTCGCCGACACGTAAAATGATGTGGGATGATGTCGGGCGGAACTCCCGACATCACCCCGTGTCATTTCCATTTTTAGGTCAGCGAGGGCGCAGCCGAATCAGCTGTGCGCCCGCCGACCTGCCAATAGACAATTGAGGCCATTTAAAAAGTAATTCAAATTGTTCATGGACCTGTCCATCCAACCTTAAGGTTGATGGGCAGGCCGGGAGTCCTGGCGGCTTCAAAAGAAGCATGAAACCTCATCCTGCCCATGTATGAGGTTTCATGAAGGTTTTTAAAAATTTAATAAAAGTTTGAATAAAAGTGATGGACGTGTCTCAACTCATGTGACAGTGTCACATGAGGAGAAATGTCAGGGAAATTTTATGTTTGTGCATTGACCAATTTTGAATTTGGCGCTGATCTCCCTGAGGCAGCACTTAGCCTCAGGGAGATGAGTGTACTCTTTCGCATGCATGTGTGAAAGAGTGCACTTTCGGCTAAAGGAAACCCCACCCGCCCGCACAGGGAGAGCATAGCGCTTCCTGGCAGATGTCATGCTGGGCGGGCATTAATTAGCCCGCCCACGTATAATGGCAGCGTGCCCCCGATTGGGTGCGCCGATCGAAGGTGCGCCTGGACATGCCCGCTCCTGCACCCCCCCCCCACCCCCCACCTCCAAACGGGAGGAAATTTTTTCCCTAAATAATGGAAAGGTTTATTTCTTGGTAATTTAATTGGGGCAGTGAAGTGCATTGTAGCCTGTGAAATATTTAAGTATTATACTACAATTGATGAGACCACACCTGGAGTACTGTGTACAGCTTTGGTCTCCTTATTTAAGAAAGGATATAATTGCATTAGAAGCAGTTCTGAGAAGCTTCACTCGATTGATTTCTGGGATGAGGGAGTTATCTTATGAGGAAAGGTTGGACAGGTTGGGCCTGTATCCATTGGAGTTTAGAAGACTGAAAGGTAATCTTACTGAAAAATATAAGATCCAGAGGGACATTGAAAGGATGGTTTCCCTTATGGGAGAGACCAGAACTAGGGGAGACAGTTTAAAAATGAGGTTTCCCATTTAAGACAGAGATGAAGAGAATCTTTTTCTCTCAGAGGGTCACTAGTCTGTGGAATTCTCTTCCCCAGACAGCAATGCAGGGAGTGCCATTGAATATTTTTAAGGCTGAGCCAGATACATTCTTGATTGACAAGGGAGTTGAAGATTATAGGAATAGACAGGAAGGTTGAGTTGAGGCCACAATCAGATCAGCCATGACCTTATCAAATGGTGGAGCAGGCTTGAGGGCGGCCAAATGGCCTATTCCTGCTTCTAATTCATATGTTTGTATGTCCGTATGCTGTTTGTTTTGCATGATAAATAAATTGAGGTTCACAAAAAATGCTGATATAAAAATTTATTTTTTATGAAAATATAAAATTTCATATCTTACACTACAAAAACATGTACACAAACAAAATACAGACAGTGTCAGGATACTGTTCTTAAAATAAATAAAGCACACTAAGGTTGTTATTAAGGTTTCAGCTAGTTGTAAACAACTCAAAGCAAAATGTCAGCCTAATAGCATTAATGTGTGATTGCTTGTTACTCAGTAAACATAAGCTCGAAATGCTGCTGATTGGATACTAGGCTTCTACTGTAATTTGCTTTGCTATGTGAGAAATGGAGTTCCTTTCCCCTAAGTTGTCTCAGCTTACACATTACTTACAAAAGCATCCATGTTCCTTTAGAAATCCCTATGTGCTTCCAAATAACTTATCATCATGATAGCATTGGGAATTGCTTTACATTCTTGTAACGGTTTAATGGAGAACTACGAATAATTACACACTTTATCCTCTTCATTAAAAGGAGACTTTTCACACCCCAGCCCTGCACTTCATTATCTGATTGTAGCTGTCTACTGACCAAGATGAGCTTTTAAAAGTTACATACAACGTGGTACAATCCATGTTAAACATCTCCTGCACTTTAATGCAAAACTGCTTTTAGTTGTCCCTATACTGCCATATTAATTGCTCTCATGCAATTTTTAATGGTTCTATCCCCTCTCCTGTATTATTTTGTTCAGTGTTTGTAATCAGTGTTGTAATATTTAAAATGGGATACAATATTTTGTCTTCATTTCTGTTAATAAGCTCACCATATCTTTCTAAATTATTTCACAAAGTTGCTCTCTATTTGCATTGCCACTGTGATTTTTTGGGGAGGTGGGTAAATTTATTTTCTTATCAAGGTGAGGGATGCCAATGCTGGAAAACCGAACATTTCTTTCAACTTGAGTAACTAAGTTCATACTCTACTAGGTTAGATATGAATGGTGACATGCAGAGCAAAGTTTCATTTACTCCACCCAGCAATCTGCCTCCACTCCAACCCAAAAAACAGTGGGATTGGATTCCACTTTCGCACCTTTCCACACCATATGCACTTTCAGCCTGCTGATTTCTGTCAAATTGTAAAGGGCCCACTAGGAACTTGGCTGAGGCTGTTCAAAATCAATGACGGCCACTACAGATGAGATACGCCGATCTCCACAAAAGTGCAAGTGGGCCCCACATGCGGGCTTCTGGCCCAGCAGGTTGGTTGGAATCTTACAAGAAGCTGTTCAAGAAGGGCCTCACCAACACCACCCTCTCAAAGACATGGATGGACAACAAAAATGCTGGCCTTGCTAGCAATGCTCATATTCCATGAAAGAATAAAAGAGGGAAATTCTGGTTTTTTTTCAAATCCCTGGTTCAGCCGCAAAGAGGTTGATAGTGTTGGAGGGAGTCTCAGCATGCATGGATGCTTCAGAAAAACATAAAAGGCCACACCAGAATTTTCATTTTAAGCACTGAAACACAGGAAACATTTCTGCATTCAAGGTTTGAAGTTATTTTGTACTCTTGGATAGCAAATGGAAACATAAACCTCAGTGCCTCTATCAAATTTTTCCACTTATATCTAGCTCAGACCATGCATAGCTCAATACTGTGATGTTATTGGAGCCACAGTGGCATGATGAGAAAGAGAAGCACAGAGGCCATGTAGTGAAGGGTCTTTGTGGTTTGTCCAGCAAATATATGGAGACCTGTCCAAATCTCATTCACTTGTGGATCGATTTAATTTGGGGAAATCATTAATCGCTTGGTAACTGGCTCAAATTGGCTCAGTGGATTTACCATCCCATTACCCTGATGGCTGGCCTTTTTTGCAGGGGCCTATTAGGTGGCTGCACGCCTCCCTCCCTGTGCTCCATTTAAAGGCCCCAATTAATGTGCAAATTGAAGTCTTAGAATCAATCAGGACCATGAACCCTCTGAACAACGTTGCTGGTGATAGTGACTTAAGTGGCTCCAGAAGGGTAAGTTTAAAATTACCCTTTTGGGGCCAGGAGAATCTGGAGAGCTTCTTTGGGCCCAACAAAAATGCTCTGAGCTACAGTTGGCCCAGAACCTGATCACTCCCCCAGAGTGCGCCCCCAGTCCCACCTCACCACGATCATTGTCCACCCTGGACATACCTTGCTGCTGGCTGCAACAACTCCAGGCGCGCAATATCACCCCAACCTATACCTGTCAAACTGCATCAAGATGCCCAGTTGGTCCCCGCGGCTACCTAATTCTACTAATTGGCTTTAAAATGGATCCAGTCTTTTGGCTGGTGGAATGGCAAATCGCAAGCCTGCTCCACTGGTTGGCCTTCTGAAGTTTAAAAGGGGCTATCACTCATTTCTTAGTTATAAAACGTGACGTATTTTGATGTATTTCAATGATAAATAAACACAGTTCCACATGTGTAAATTTCTTCTATCTATTTTTGATCATAAATTTCACCTCCAGGTCTATGTAAGGTTGGCAGCAAACAGAATATTTAAAAAAAAAACACAAAATAACAGTGCAATGCTGAATATAGTTGGCACTGCAAAGAAGATGAGAAACACAGAGACTATTTTTATACAGAGCCAGAGATCCTTTATATTCATTTTAGTTAAAAGATAGTATAAAGAAGACTCCTCGGCTTTCCTTAATTAAATTATTTTCCTTTTTACAGTCAGTCTGGAATTAATTAACATCTTGGCTTTTGTTCTTAATGAGCCTCTAAATGTTTAAATGACTCTGGCTTGTTTCAGTGTATATTAATTGAATGAGCTAATCTGATTTGCAACTTCAAATTTCTGGACAATATTTTATGCAAATGACAAGATTAGATTACCATCTTGAGTGCTGATGTATGAACCTAGGATCAAGAGTAGGCCATTCAAACCCTCAAAATTGTTCTGTTACTCAATGAGATCATGACTGATCTGAATCCTAACTCCATCCATCTGCTGCCTTGGCTTCATATCAATTAAGACCCTTGGTTAGCAAAATCTAATGATTAGTTGGTCTAGCATCCACTGCTTTTTGTGGGAGAGAGTTCCACAATTCTAACACTGTTTGTGTGAAGAATTGTTTTGTAACTTCTTTCCTAAATGGTCTCTGGTTTTAACCCCTTGTTCTAATCTCTCACCGAGCAACAAAGTTTCTCTCTTTCTACCCTATCAATTCCTTTCAAAACCTTAAAAGCCTCAATCATATTATCATTTAACCTTCTGTATTCCTGGGAATAAAAACCTAGTTTATGTAATAGTTCCTCATAATCTAACATTGGAGCACTGGTAACATTCTGGGGAATCTGTGCTGCACTCCTTACAAGGCCAATATATCTTTTCAAGGTGTAATGCCAATGGATGTACACAGTGCTCCAGATGTGGCCTAACCAGGCATTGTATAGCTGTAGCATAATTTCCATCTTTTAAATTCTAGCTATCTAGATACAGAGGCTAACATTCCATGAGGTGTTTTGATTATTTCTTGTACCTGACCACCACCACGTTTTAGTAATCTGTAAACATGCACCCATGAATTTCTTTGGACCTTCACTCTTCCTAGCTTTACACCATGTAAAAAGTGCACATGTCTATCCAGGTTTAATCCAATATCGATGATTTCACACTTCCCTATGTTGAAATCCATCTGCCACAGATTTCCCGCTCACTCAATCTATCATATGGCTACTCGTAATTTTTTGTTCCTGTTTACACTATTTAGTATATCACCAATCTTTGTGTCCTTGGCAAACGTGGATCTATGGTTCTTCATTATGTTACTCAAGCCATTAATAAATATAATGATTAGCTGAGGCCTCGGCACAAATCCTTGTGGGATAGCACTTGTCACTTCCTCCCATTTCAAATAAATACCCATTATTCCTATTCTGTCTTCTATTGCTGAATCAATCTTCTGATCAAGTCAATTGTTTTCCTTCAATTCTGTGAACTTTTAACAGTCTCTTATTTGGAAGCTTATCTAATGCCTTCTGGAAGTCCATATAAACTACATAATTTCCCTGTCTACTACTTTAGTTGCTCCCTCAAAAAACTCAATTAGATGCTCAGTTACTCTGTCCTTCATTATGGATTACAATAACTTCTCCACAACAGATGTTGGACTAACAGGGCTATAATTTCCTGGTGTCTCTGTCACTCCTTTTTTGAGTAATGGAGTTACATTTGCAGTTTTCCAATCTGAAGGGATAATTACTGAATCAAGAGTACTTTGAAAGATTATGGGTAAAGCATTTGCGATTTCCTCATCTACTTCCTTTCAAACCCTGGGGTGGGAACTATCAGGGCCAGGTGATTTGTCATTTTTGAGTGCCATTATTTTTCTAATACATGTTGTGCCACGATGCCCTTAGCTGCATGAAAACAGCACCTCACTGGATTATTGAAATGCAATGAATTACATGTAGTCACTGTATTTGCATGACGGGTACAGACTAAATTTGCCACAGGAAGTTAGGTTCAGTCTATTTCAGTCTAATTACACTTTTAATAAAGTGGTAAATAATTCCTGCTAAACAACCTCTCAGCATTGAAAATTGACTATTACAAGTGTGGGTTCTCATTCTTTCAGGTATTAATTATTGTTGGAGATATAAAAGAAAATTACTTTTCCTTTCTGTCCCTTTTATCTCTCTTTCTTACTTTGATCTTTAACTCCCTCTCTTTATTTTGCTTTCTGCACTGATTTGACATTGAATTCACCCACTTTACCTTGCACTTCTGTCTTGGTTCTTGTGCTTTCACAATCCTTCAGTCTGATTAATTAAGGAGTTACACAGTTGCTTGCCCTGTTTATTCAGGTCCCAGATGCTTTCCTTCCCTCGCTGTGACATTATCAGCATGCAAGGGCAAGCCTAATTCATGGCCAGAACGGAAAATTATGGCCCATAATCTCTTTGCAGAGCACTCCATCACCAGCACAAGTTAAAGAGTACTATTGCAAAACACTTCTCAACATCGCACACTGACCAGAACAAAAAGCAGGGTCCTTAAAACAAAGTTTTAAGAAAGTGTCACTCATTTTAGTCAAATCATACAGTTTGTTTTGTTCATAGAGAAAATTCTGTACCCTGCAGTAGCAAACTGTACAGTATATACACATGAATATTCAAATATAGTAAGAGCAAAGTAAATATGTACGTTTTCAAATAACGTGTTTCATTACGCGCTAACATTTTTAATCAATAAATACATACTGAGCAAGACTGAGTCAAGCAAAGACTTTATACACTACGTTCTATAACTTATTAAATACAGCATGTTATAACTGCACTTATAATTTACAAAACATCTTACTACTAAGTAGTAAACTCAATATTGCTCTTCAATACACAACTGTTGGTCATTAAGACTTGATACAGGAAACTTACGTAAACTATTATGGATCTACTGCCATTTCTCAATGAATTGAAATTGTCTAGAAAGTCAGATGCTCCCAAAGGAGAATTAAGAGTACTTTAATACAGGAAAAAATGTTAAAGGTGCCAATACGAACTTACAGAGGAGGAACATGTGTGCCAAGGTATTCAGTGCTGCTCGGTGTGAAAGTAAATGGATGAACTGTACCCCTTATTGAACCTGTCTCCATTCTCTCTGTTCTAGTGATGATGATTCCAAGGTTTAGGGATTTAGCGAATTCAAATACTGGAACAGTAAGGTGAGCATTAATTGCATTCTGTTGTTCCAGATATTCATTGCCCCTCCCCCTCCCCCCAACTTTTGCATCCAGGAATAAATACAAGTCCCAAATCAGGAAAAATAAAAGTGCTGAATGGCTAGTGACAGCTCAAGCGATTGTAATAGAGTCACACAGGCATCATGCCATTCATAAATTGGACTCGCAGCTCCTGAATACTGTTCATGATCTTCTTTTGGTGGCCAGCAAGACCCACACCAATTCTCTTCAAATCTCTGTGGGAATACAATGCAGCAATTTTTCAAATAAAGAGTACCAAGGCTTTCCTGTCACCACCTAAAATATATATTGAAAAAACTGATGGAGCTATACATAAGTACATTAGGCATGACAGTCGTGGATGCCCAAGACTCGCTGGTACAATAGTAAAGTATCTAACCCACCTTCTCTTTGGTAAGTATATCTGAGCTCAGTTAATGACTGCTAGTCAGCTTCTCAAGTTGTTAGGAAGGTCGACAATTGTTGACTGGCCTTCTCTTTCTTCTTTAAGTAGATGGAAACCTCTATCCTGTGCCCCAGCAATAATTGTGCACATTGGGACTATCCTGCTATTGCCCACTTCAACAAGGGCTTCCTGGACAGACAAAATAACTGTGGCTGAGGTTGGTGGGGGTGGGGGGAGGGTGGGGTGCTGGTGCAATGGGGGAGGTTGTTGGTGGTTGGGGTCAAATGGGATGGGAGACTGTGCTTTGTTTACTCCCCCTCCACAACCTGCCAGCAACTGCATAAGGGAAATAAGGGTGATTGTCCTGGAGAAGTGGAGGTAGGGAAATCAAGGACAGGGAGGGGAGACAGCAACAGGGCTCACTGTCACATGTTCCCACTGCTTCTGCTGATATTGGTCAGATTAACAGAGAAAAATCTGCCAAACTGAGTTACAACTGGAGATTTGAATTGAATTGATCTCAAAGAGGACAATCATAATTCATGTGAACAGGTTAAGTTGGTGGAAAATTGAAACCATACAATGAAATTGATTCCAAATGATAAATGTGTGGACACAGATGCAAGCAGACATAATGATGCACAAGCAACAGAAGAGTGAATTGTCCCACATTTCCAACATGCCAGCTGAAAAGTCAATGAAGGGGCAAGAAAACAGAAGACAAAAACTAAAAAATGAGAAAATATTAATGAAGATGATTCACTCGGCGTATTTTTCCATTGTAATGTGAAACAAACAACCCAGAAACAGGAATCACAGCAACTTAATTCCTTGATTAATAATGCACTAAATTCTCTTTGCAGCTTTCAAACTACATTCAGACATTCGCAGAATCCATGCTCAGTGCATTCTATAAACTGAACATGAGGGCAGAGAGGACAAATGGCAGTAGCAATGGCATATCAGAGTGACAAAAATAGAATACTGCAGAAACTGGAAGTCTGAAATTAAAACAGAAAATGTTGGAAATACTCGGCAGGTCAGGCAGCACCTGTGTTGATGTTTCAAGTCAACGATGACCCTTCATCAAAACTGAAGAAGGACAGAAATGTAATATGTTCTGAGAAAATGGAAGGGATGCTGGACATGGAAGAACAAAAGTGAAGGTCTGTGATAAGGTAGAGGGCAGGGGAGATTAAATGACGAAAGGTTTAGTTGTACAAAAGTCAAAGGGAGTGGTAATGAGTAAACAAACAAAATACGTATCCAGACGGGGTGTGAATGGCTGCATAGCAATTGCCTGAATGCAACAGGAAGGAATAAAGAAATGTTGCTGCTATGAGCCATTCACACCTCCTCTAGATATATCTTCTTCCTCAGTTCTGATGAAGGGTTTCCATTACCTCAAACATTAACTCTGTTCCTCTCCATGGATAACAGTATGATGCTGTTGCTACACAGATCTTCACTTACCTTCATGACCTTGAGCCTAAAGTACTAATGCTTCAGAAACACTCACCCGGTCTTTCTTGCACAGCTGATATGTAAATTACCTCTCACTTTTTCCTGTGGGGCATGAGGCACAAGGTTCTCTACAGCACTGTTAACAGCTAGTTTTTGTGTGTGGATATTAAGCGATATTAAGCCATAGGTAGGGCATGATAGAAAGCTAGTGAGTATTCCTGGATTGCAGAATCCTACAAGGCAATTAGTAAATTCTATAAAGTATTTAGCCAGACCACTGTATTGGAGCATTCATACTTTAGCTCAAGGTAGTGAGAATCTGTGAAGACCTGTGCAGTAGCAGTAGCATATTACTGAAATGTATTTCCTAAAACTTACATAACTGATTCTCTGAGGATAGGAATGAAAATATTTGAGTCAGCAGTATAGATTTTCTGATGGGTATTATTTGAATGTTAGCCCATGTAAAATGCTGATGATAACATAATCTTCCATTTATGGAATTGGTTGATGATAAATAATGACAGTTGGAGATGCTTGACTACTGACCCCATTGAGTTAAAGCCAATGGCAATATTGAAGTCAGTGCAGGTAAGCATAGGGAATATTGCTGCTGTCAAGTTACAGTGTGTCTGTTGGACAGGACACAAAGCACTGATCAGATAGCAGCACAGTGAGGAATAATGACACCCCATTCAATGGATATTCCTTTTTTATGGAGTTTGACATTCAACTAGAACAAGTATAACTTGTAATACTCCATCCTCCTAATCCCTGCTAAGCAGCACAAACAGCACAAGTGAATGGGAAACTACTCACTCTAAAGTTATTTTTGTCACAATATCCAACGAGGTGTATCCACTTTCATTGAAATTTTCTGTGTACCGTCCCATCTTAAGGGTCTCCAGCCATTCTCCCACAGATTGGTAGATACTAAGACCCACTGTATTATGCTCCACCAACAAGTTAGACACTCTAGAAAAAACAGGAAAAGCACATAAGCGTTCCTATAGTTAAAATGTTTGGCAAAACTTCTTACATTTGTATGCAAATATCTTATGCAATGATGTAATTTGTAGTGAAATTCATCATAACATCCTCATTTACGAAGTGAACAAGACTAGATTCGCTAGCTGATAAAAGGCTTGTAAGCACTTTTTCATAAAGACACATTTATTGAAATAGGTTTTGTATATAGAGACTAGTCAGAACTCCGCCCAGATTTTTCAACCAGTGGCTATGGATGACACTTGCCGTACATTACGCTGACAGCTGCCCACTGTTTCTTGTGGGTTTTCTAGTGCCTGCATATGGTCATTGGGAGTCCAGTAGAGTGTGGTGCCCTCTACAGGGGAGCTATTGAACAGGACAAACAACAACTCACCTCTTCAATCAATCAGATTGAAGAATCCTCACTGAGACATACAGGGGGAAAATTTGGACGGGGCCTGAAACCGGGCATGGGGATTATAATGGGGTATTACTTTGCTTCTGATGCTGCATGTAGCAAGCACTAAATGCTGAGCAGGGGCACAAAATTAGGAGAGGTGATCATCAGTTAACGCTATCCTGCACTGCACCTCTTAAAGGGGAGATGCATTGTGGATGGAACAGATGCTGAAAGCCATTCTAAAATTATTTTGAGGTGTGGAACACACATTAATGGCACAATATAACAGAGAGCAAGCTCCAAAGATTGTTTGTGCTGCACTGCACATCTTAGAGAGGTGTGGTCTATCCACAGGGAAGGAGGAGACCCTGATGACAAACACTGCAGTCAATGCCATAAGTCAAGCACTGAGGACCTAAATGCAGTGCATCAAAAGTTCAATTACCTCACACGAGTGGTCAATGTCAGTGAAAGTATTCCACCAACCAACCGCATTACTAGCCTCACATATTGCTCAATACACCATATGTCAATCACTCACCTACCAAAAATCTCTATCAATCACAATTCATACCTAAAATTCATAGCTTCACCTCCCCCTCATATACTTAGTACAGCTGAAAGCTTCATACCTACATTGACAATTGACAGCCACATCACTCAAACACATTGCAGCTTATTCACTGACAGTTTCCTCTCACTTGCAGGACACGGTGGTGGATAGCCAGAGGAAACAGGACACAACTAGCATGTCTTTACGCCATGGAGGTGATGGTGTTTAACATCATTAGAGCAACCTTGTGAAGAATAGGGGCAGTGGCAGGGCTGAAACAACATAAGATGTTGCTCTTACGTAATCGCTCTTCTCACAACCTGCCTCCCCTCATTGAACCCTACCCGTGCACCTTTCTCTTTGCGGATACTCGAAAACTGCCGCCTGGCCAGGCAATAGTGGAAGAGAAAGAGGTGGAACAGCATGAAGACAGTGTTAATAAAGAAACACATGAATCACACTCTCGCAGCCACCAGCTCAGAAAGTGACATTGCAGTAATTTAGAGAATAATCCAGAGGTGAAATCTGCAGGCAGTGAAACACTGGAAATGAGTGCACTGCAGCCAGGGCAGAGGGAAAAGGTAAAGTGAGTGCCAGCTCATCCAAGTTGTACAGAGAATTCTCTGCAGAGGACCCTGGTGAGAACTTCAATGGGGTCGCCTACAGAAGAAGCTTGATGGATATGCACAATGAAATGCATGTGTATTGGCAGACCTGCCAAAAAGCTTGCAGTCAATGTCAAGGAGCATGCAGGTCTTGGAGCCAATCCTTTACAGTACATAAGTGGTGGCCAACTCCATTAGCATGCTTGCAGACTTAACAATAATGTAGTGTGTGATGGCTTATGTCTCAGCTTCCATTGCAGTATGAACAGAAACACCCAAAGTCTGGGTTCTGCAATGAAGCCCAGGCTTCTTTGTACAAGCAGAGACCATGATCGATAAGGACATCAGTGAAGTGGATGGCATGGAGAAGAGATTACACCGGAGTGCAAGGTAAACTGAGTGCAAAGTCAGGAATTTGGTTCATGTGAGAATCTCTGAATGCAGCAGCTGTAGAAGACACAGTTGCATACTAGAAACAGACAGTAATCTAGAGACAGTTTGCGAGAGTTTGAGGGGGAGTGGGGTGGGGGTGGGGGGGTGAATCTCTGAGTTCAGAGCATTCCAAAGAAAACTGAAGCGTGAGGTAACAGGAAAGCAGGTACATGATTGGTTGGTGAATATTTCTCTTTTTCTCTTATCTGAACTAGAGAATTTTAATCAGGGTAAGTATAACATTATTTGAAATAATGAGAATGTAAACACTAGCAGGAATAAAGGCTTAAATTAAAATGTAATTAAGAAAATATTTAATTAATCAGCTAATTAAAATACAAAAAAGCTGGCAGGGCAGGTGATGTGTTGCAGCTGTAGTACGTGGAACGGTGGTCCCAGTGTTATCCACATGCAGATGCAATCACATCTGCAGTAAGTTTCTGTAGTTCAAGGAACTTTGGTTCAGAGTTGATGAATTGGAGGTTGAGCTTTGAACACTGCAATGTATCAAGGAGGGAAGAATTTACCTGGTCACTTCCAGAAGGCAGTCTCAACCCTTAGACCAGGGTCTTCTGATTTGGTCAGTGATCAGGAACATGAGAGTGTGACTGTGAGTGAGGCAGGTACGGGGATTGAGAAGGTAGAAGTGGAGGAGCCTCAGCCCTCACAATTGTCCATCAGGTCCGAGGTTCTTGCAGCTTGTACAGATAAGAATGGGGACTGCAGGGTGGATGAGCTAACTTACCATGGCATCATGGTGCAGAAAGCCATTCAAGTGAGAGGACTAAGTAGAAATGTGGTGGTGTTAAAGTTGGGGGGGGATGGACACAGTTCTCTGCAGCAGAGAGTGAGAGTCCGGATGGCTGTGTTGCATGCATGGTGCCAGGATTCAGGATATCTGTTCAGAACTGGAGAGGAACTTGCACTGGAAGGGGGAGGATCCTGTTGTCATGGTCCACGTGGGTACTAACGACATAGCTAAGACTAGGAAAGAGGTTCTGCTTAGGGGTTATGAACAGCTAGGGCCTTAATTAAAAAGCAGAACCAGAAAGCTAATAATTTCTGAGTTACTACCTGCACCATGAGCAAATTGGTGTAAGATAAATAAGATTACAGGGTTGAATATGTGGTTCAAAGATTGGTGTGGGAGCCATGGGTTTTGATTCATGGGGCACTGGCACCAGTACAGGGGAAAGTGGAAGCTGTACTGCTGGGACAGTCTTCACCTGAACCATGCTGTGACCAGTGTTCTGGTGAGTTGTTTAACTAAGGCGGTAGAAAGGGCTTTTAACTAAATTGTGTGGCCAAGGGGTCACCTGAGGTAAGATGTGGTAAATTGAAGAGAAAGAACAAGGCAATAGAGCAGGATAGTGATATGGGTAATGGTAACCAGACTGTGGCAGGAAAGGACAAAGCTTACAAACTTGAGAGTGCAGCAGCAGATAAGGTCAGAGTTTGCAAGACTAGTAAAAGGCCAGAATTGAAGGCTCTGTATCTGAGTGCGCACAGCATTCACAACAAAATGGATGAATTGATAGCACTAAAATTAAATACGGATGACCTGATAACCATTTCAGAGATGTGGTTGCAAGGTTACCAAGCCTGAGACCTAAATATCCAAGGGTATTTGACATTTCTGAAGGACAGGAAGTTAGGAAAAAGTGGCTGTGTTAAGTAACAATAACATTAGTGCAGTAGTGAGATGACTTTGTTCAGAAGATCAAGATATATAATCAGTTTGGGTGGAGATAAGAAACAGAAAAGGTAAGAAGTCACTTATGGGAGTAGCTTACAGCCTCCTTAACAGCAGCTACATTGTAGGACAGGGTATAGAGAAAGAAATAATGGGAACTTGTAATAAAGGTACTGCAATAACCATGGATGATTGTAATCTTCATATAGGTTGGATGAATCAGATTGGCAAAGGTAGCCTGGAAGATGAGTTTATAGAGTATATTCCGGACAGGTTCTTAGAGTAGTATATTATAATGCCAACCAGGGCGCAGTCTATTTTAGGCCTGGTAATGTTCAATGGGACAAGATTCATTAATAAGTTCATAGTAAAGAAGCCTCTAGGCAACAGTGATCATAACATGATAGAGTTTCAGATTCAGTTTGAGGGTGAGACGTGTAGATCTAAGACTCATGTCCTAAATTTAAATCAAGGCAATTATAAGGGTATGAGGACACAGCTGGCTAAAGTTAACTTGGAAAAAAGGTTAAAAGGTAGGACAGTAGTAAAATAGTGGCAGACATTAAAAGAGATATTTTATAACGCTCAGCAAAGATATATTCCATTGAGAAAGAAAGAGTCTGTGAGAAGGACGCACGATCTGTAGCTAACTAAGGGAGTTAAGGATAATATCAAATTGAAAGAAAAGGCATACAATGCTGCGAACATTAGTGGTAGGTCAGAAGATTGGACAGATTTGAGAAACCAGCAAAGAATGACAAAAAACATAAGGAGGGAAAAAAATTTAGAGTATGAGAGCTAGCTAGCAATATAAAAAGAGAAACAAAGAGTTTCTACAAGTATTTAAAAAGGAAAAGAGTAACTAAAGTGAGCATTGGTTTCTTAGTGGGTGAGACTGGGGAGTTAATAATGAGATACAAGAAATGGTGCAAGTGTTGAACAGGTATTCTGTGTCTGCCTTCAATGTAGAAGACAAAAAAATAATCCCAAGATTACTTTTAAAATCAAGAGGCGAAAAGGAGGGGGGAACTTAAAACAATCACAATCACTCAGAAAAGGTATTGGGAAAACCATTAAAACTAAAGGCTGACAAGCCCCTTGCCCTGATAGCCTGTATTATAGGGTCTTAAAAGAAGTTGCTGCAGAGATAGTAGATGCACTGGTTGTGATCTTCCAAAATTCAAGATTCTGGAAATGTCCCAGCAAATTGGAAAATCATTAATGTAACACGTCTATTCAAGAAAGGAGGGAGACAGAAATCAGGAAACTATAGGCCAGTTAGCCTAACAACTGTCATTGGGAAAATGCTTGAATTCATTATTAAAGATGTAATAGCAGGCCATTTAGAAATTCATAATACAATCCAGCAAAGTCAACAAGGTATTGTGAAAGGGATCATGTTTGACTAATTTATTAGAGTTCTTTGAGGAAGTAACATGCAAGGTGGGTAAAGCAGAACTTGTAGATGTAGTATATTTGGATTTGCAAAAGACCTTCAATAAGGTGCCACGTCAAAGGTTACTAAACAAAATAAGAGCTCATGGTGTAGGGTGTGATATATTAACATGGATTGAGGATTATTTAGCTAACATGAAGCAGTGCAGGGATAAATGGGTCATTTTCAGGTTGCCCAGCAGTTACTAATTGAATGCCACAGGAATCAGTGCTGGGGCCTCAACTATTTATAATCTATATTAAAAACTTGGATAAACGGACTGAATGCGTGATAGGTAAATTTGCTTATGACACAAAGCTAGGTAGGAAAGTAAGTTGTCAAGAAGACAGAAATATTCTAGAAAGGGATTTAGGTAGGTTAAGCGAGTGTGCAAAAATTTAGCAGATGGAATATAATATGGGAAAATGTGGACTTGTCCTCTTTGGCAGGAAGAATAGAAAAATAGAATATTATTTGAATGGAGAGACTGCAGAACTCTATGGAGCAGAAGGATCTGGTACATAAATTACAGAAAGTTAGTATGCAGGTACAGCAAGTGATTAAGGAGGCAAATGGAATATTGGTATTTATTGCAGCGGGAGTGAAATATAAAAGTAGGGAAGTGTTGCTACAACTGCACAGGGCCTTAGGTAGACTGCATCTGGAGTACTGTGCACAGTTTTTGTCTCCTTACTTAAAAAAGGATGTAATTGCATTAGAAACAGTTCAAGGAAGGTTCACTTGACTGATTTCCTGTAAGTAAGGAGTTATCTTAAGAGGAAAGATATACTCGTATACCATTGGATTTTAGAAAAATGAGGGATGATCTTACTGAAAATATAATATTCTGAAGGTCCTTGATAGAGTAGATGCTGAGAGGATGTTTCCCCTTGTGGGGGAGTCTAGAACTAGGGAACACAGTTTAAAAATTAAAGCCCCCCCCGCCATTAAAGACTGAGGTAAGGAGAATTTCTTTTCTCTCAGAGGGTCATTAGTCTGCAGAATTTTCTTCCCCAGAGAGCAATGGAGGTTGGGTTATTGAACATTCAAGACTGATTTAGATAGATTATTGATCGACAAGGGAGTCGAGGGTTATGGGGAGCAGGCAGAAAAGTGGAGCTAAGGCCAAAGTTAGATCAGCCATGATCTTATCAAATGGTGGAGCAGGGTCGAGGGGCCAAATGGTCTCTACTCCTGCTCCTAGTTCTTGTGTTCAAAGGGACTTGCTACACCTCACGTCAATCCAGCAATCTGACATCCATCACATCCTCTCCAATCTACCTGTCATAGACACATCTGTCAATGGCAGTATTGACAGGAGTGACAACTGCTCAATCCTTGTGGACACAAAGATCCATCTTCACACTGAGGATAACCTGTATCGTGTTGTGTGGCACTACCGTCATGCTAAAGGGGTAGATTCAGAACAGACCTAGCAGCTCGAAATTGGGCATCCATGAGGTGCTGTGAGCCATCAACAGCAGCAGAATTGTATTCAACTACAATCTGTAACCTCTTGAGCCAACACATGCCTCATTCTACCATTACTTTGAAGCCAGCGGAACAATCCTTGTTTAATGAGGAGCATAGACGATCATGCTAGGAGCAGAACAAGGTGTATCTACAAATGAGGTGCAAACATGGATAAGCTAGAAAACATGCCAAACAATGGAAACAGAATGCTATGTGGAGAACTAAGCAATCCCACAATCAACAGATTGGACCAAAGTTCTGTAGCCCTGTCACATCCAGAAATGTATGGTGGTGGAAAATTAAACAGCTAATTTGAAGAGGAGGCTTCATGATATCCCCATCCTCAATGATAGCACAGCTCAGCACAAGTGCAAAAGACAAGGCTGATGCATTTGCAGTCATCTTTAGTCAGAAGTGCCGAAAGGATGATCCATCTTTGCCTCCTTCTGAGGTCAAGACCATCACAGAAGCCAGTCTTTAGCCAAGGCAATTCACTTCACACAATATCAAGAAATGGCTGACCATATTGAATATAGCTAAGGCTATGGGCTCTGAAAATATTCTGGCTGTAGTGCTTGTGACTCAGAACTAGCTGTGCTTCCAGCCAAGCTGGCTACAGCACTAGCATTTACCCGACAGAGTGGAAAATTACCCAGGTATGTTCTATCTACAAAAAGCAGGACAAATTGAATCCAGCCAATTACCACCCCATCAGTCTACTCTCAATCATCCGCAGAGTAATGGAAGATGTTGTGGACAGTGCTATCAAGTGGCACTTACTCAGCAATGACCTGCTCACTGATGCTTAGTTTGGGTTCTGCCAGGACCACTCAGCTCCAAGTCTTATTATAGCTTTGATCCAAACATGGACAAAAGTGCTGAATACCAGAGCTGAGGTAAGAGTAATTGCCTTTGACATCAAGGCAATATTTGATCAAGTGTAGCATCAAGCAGCCCTGGCAAAATTGAACTCAATAGGAATCGGGGGAAAGTTTCTACTAATACAAAAGCAAAATACTATGGATGCTGCAAATCTGAAACAAAAACAAAAAATTCTCGAAATACTCAGCAGATCAGGCACCATCTATGAAGAGAGAAACAAAGTAAATCTTTCAGGTCAATACAGTAACCATTCAGCAAGACCTGGACAATATTCAGGCTTGGGCCGATATGTGAAAAGTGACATTCATACTGCAGAAATGAGAGGCAAGAGTGATGTCCAACAAAAGAGATGGTCTAACCACCTCCCCTTGACATTTAAGAACATTATCATCATTGGCTCTCCCACTATCGATGTCCAGGGGAGGGTCACCATTAACAAGAAGCCTAACTGGAGCAGTCCGGTAAATACTGTGGCTGCAAGAGCAAGTCAGAGGTGGATACTTTGTAGCAAATAATTAATCTCTTGATATGTCAAAGCCTCACTACATCTACAAGTCACTTGTGAGGAATGTGATGGAATACTCTCCACTTCCTTAGATGAGTGCAGCTCCAAGAATACCCAAGAAGTTTGACGCAATCCATGATGTGTTTGACACACCACCTATCACCTTAAACTCCCTCCACTGTGTACCATCTACAAGATGCAATGCAGCAACTTTCCTAGGGTTTTTCAACAGTACCTCCCAAATCTGGACCCTCTAACCCTCTAGAAGGATAAGGGCAGTTGGCACATGGGTACACACGCCCATGCAACTTCACCTCCAAGTCACACACCAGCCTGACTTGGAACTATATTGCCATTCTTTTATCGTTGTTGGGTCAAAATCCTGGAACTCCCCCCAACAGTACTGTGGATGCATTACACCACACCGTCTACAGCAGTTTAACAAGCTGCTCACCACCACCTTTTCAAGGGAAATTAGGGATGGGCAATAAATACTGACCTTGCCAGGACAGCCCACATTCCATGAATGAATTTTTAAAAATGATTGGACGCTAGAAGTTGTTGTCTGATTTACACTAGTGAGTGTTGATAGCCTGAGCATTATTATTACTACAAATTCCAGGCCAACATTCCTACTTTGAAGCTTGATCATTTTATATAATGTGAAAATATGGCTATGCTTAGCCATGGATCACTATTTCATTTTATAACCAAGGAAATTCTATACCATGTCTACAGCAGGTACATAATACTACATTCTACTGACTGGGTTTTTGTTCCATGTTTCAGGTTCAAAAACACAATGATGATTTTATTAGCTCCAAGTATTTCAGCTCTTTGACAGCCAAAACGATTTTGTACAATAAGATTTACATTGAGTTAGATATTGGACACTATCTGCTCCCTAGCCTGATATTATTTCTCACTGTGGCGTGCAGTTTTGCGAACAGTTAATCGGGATGTTGGCGATTAATGTGATAGGAAGAATTTATCCATCTAATGCAATGAAAGAAAAAAAGCCCCAAATATTGTCACTCATCCCCAACAAGCAATAATTAAATTTTGCACTCTTTTGAGACAAAGGCCGGAATTTTCTGTCCCTGTTGCCGTCGGACGTCATGGTGGGCGTGAGCAGACAACATGGCGGGAAGGCCAAAAATCGGTTTCATGACATTATGAAACAAGTTTGCGATCGTCTGCTCCGCCTTTCCCGCTGCCGCAAGTTGGGAAAGTCATTTTAATACATCTGCATCTAAGTATAAGTCCCGCCGCGCCAACTTTACTGCCCACGTCGTCGGGAATACGTCTTGACAAATGTGATGTGCAGAAGTTGGGACTTATTGTTAGGGCCTTGCTCACTTGAGACTTGAAGATGGGGGGGAACAAATGTGTTAGGGGGTATGAAGTTGGGAGGAGGGGAACATAGGTGTCGGGGTGGGGTGAGGTTGGGAGGGGGGCGAATACAGATGGAGGAGATTGTAATGGGGGAGAATGCGGCAACTGAAGAGATGGTGTAAGGGTGAGGAAAGTGTAAGGGAAGGAGTTTGGTGGGGGGAAGGAGTCCGGAGAGGGGAAGGAGTTTGGAGGGGGGAAGGGCTTCGGTGGGAGGAAGTAGTTCAAAGGGGGGAAGGAGTCCTGGAGATGAGAGAGTTAGGGAGGAGGAAGGAGTCAGAGCTGAGGAAGGAATTGGGGGTGGGAGGATGAGGGTGCGATGATAATGGTAGAAGGGATGGCGAGGGTGGCTGGTGGTGACTCGGAGGCAGACAAGAACCCTGGGGGTGTGATGGAGGAAGTCGGGGAGGTCAATGTGGATGTGGGTGGGATTCTCAGGAAGATAGGAAATGTGCATGTCAACCTGGACATCCTGGAAAGAAAAGGGTTGGGTTGGTAGGTGATGGTGGGGAGGTGGAAGGTGATGCCAGGGGGGTCGACAGTGATGGGGGAGAGGACATGAGTGACTGGGGGAGGGAAAAGGACAGGGGAGCTGAAAACATATTTTACGACAACCATCTTGTAAAATTGAAAGTGAGCGGAGCTTGAAAGACGCCATTACACATTATTCAGTAAAAGTGAATATATTTTCAGATTATAAAGTAACAAAATTTGTTCACCTGTGCTACCACTTGTGATCAGGAATTCTTAACTTTTTTAGACCTACCCCTTCTTCTAGGTGCTGCCATGACATCCGCAGCAGGGGCGGAGACAGCCTGTGCAATGGTTGGTCTTGCTACCTCCTATGACTTCGGCATGGGTCCTCTGGAGAGCCGAGGCCTTGAGGGCCCCGCTTTGGCTATCCTCCTGTGAGTCTGCTGCTCCCCCTGCAGTGACAGAGGACTAGGTTGAGGGGGTGTTACAGGCAAAGGGGACTCTGAGGGAGAGGACAGCCTCTGAGATTCCTGAGTGGATGACCAGGGGTGTCCAGCTGCTGCTCCTCCTCCCTTCAGAGGCCCGAGGGCTCCGACCTGACTCCTTGAGGGGAAAGAGCACCTGAAGGGATATTGAAGTGCCTCGTTGCCCTCTCGCCATTGCCACTGCAGAAACTCACCCATGGCTACCGTGATGGAGTGAAAGTCTGCACACATCTCCACATTCTGCTGGACCAGGGTCTCCTTGGCATTTGCCATCCTTCCCATGGAGACCTCCATACATGCACATGTGGGTACCACTTCATTAGAGAGCAGGTGGATGCACTCCTCTGACTCAACAGCCACTCTGCTGAGGACTTTCAACAGCTCTGCGTGATGTTCCCCTGCCTTCTGCTGGCTCTTCACGATGAGTTGGAAGGCCGAATCCAGAGGCACATCATCTGACTCGGAACTCACAGATGCCTCTTCCCAGCAGCCCTCTGCGTGCCAGGGAGCTCGGCTGAACCTACCTCCTCCTGCTGCAGACACGTGTATGTGGTGGCCACCAGTTTGTGAACCTGAGCCTGCTCTAGATCTAGGTTCCACTGAGGTGTGTGTCTCTGCGCTGGTGGAGGGTGTGGGTAAGCGCTGTGACGGGTCTTCCAGGCTGCTTATTTCCAGCTCTTCAATGGGTGAGGTGTCCTTGTGGCTGGAGATGAGAATCTGGATGGAGCTGAGGGATGGGCTGGCTGAGGGTGTCAGTTGCTTGGCAGAGCTCCCTGTGAAACAAAGTAGAGGTAATTAGTGCATGGCAGCAGAGTCAAATGCTAGAGAGAGAGCACTCACAGTTGCGTTGAGAGGGGCATGATGAGGTGCAGGATCCTCATGTGGGTGTTCGCCACCAATCTCACCATCACCGGAGGCACAGTCCACGTCCTCACCAGTCAGCACGATGGCATGCTCCTCAAAGTGAGTGAGGGGCCTAATGTGGGCCACTCCAACCCCAGTCTGGGACCTGTCCCTGCTGATTTAAGCAGGCTTCTCCTGCATGAAAACAGATGAAGAGAGTGTAAGCAGGACGCATGGAACTGCATGGAATATTTTTGTGGTGAACGGAGCCATGGACAGGATAAGGATGTGAGCTTGAGAGGATATGAGCCTAATGGAGATATGAGGGTGTATGAGAGTTAGTGGTGTTGTCCTTTGAGGTGTGAGATCCCTGTGGATGTGTGATGGGTTTGTGAGTTGAGAGTGATGAGAAGAGTGAGTTACCCTGGTGGAAAGGATGAGACTGTTCTTCCTCTCCCTGCACTGGCTGGCTGTCCTCTATTGCTGGGCATTGGCACTGATCACTGCTGCCACTGCCTCCCATGCTGGATTGGTAACCCTGCTTGCTGGCCCTCTCCCAAAGCAGGGGGTAGAAGATATCGTGGCGGGCCTCCACTGCATCCAGTGGGTGTTTCTGAGAGGCATCGCTAAATCTGGGGGCAGTATGTTTCCTCCCTTTGGTAGTCATCAGTTCCAAGCAGCTTCCTATCCCTTGAAGAATGCTAGTTCTTTGCCTTTAAATATGGCACCCGGTTTACTGAAGGACTCAGGTGACCGCAGGGCGGGCAAATCAGAGGATGGCCCGCTAGCGACTTGGTGTGTTTCCCTGGAATGCATAATTAGTGAGATGGGAATGGGGTGATACTGCACGAAAATCTGCCATTGTGGCCAGCAGGTAAAACATCCTTTTTTCCATCCACCACCGTACTTCGTGCCAATTTGGGATATTTCCTCCCAAAGTCTATGGAATTTGAGCTATCGATCTGATTTCTCTGCTGGCAGGGGGCACCTATAGTGCGCAGTAAGCTCAGTCCCTTCAGTTAGCATCCTCTCCATTATCTTGTCTGTCTGTTGTATCTGATCCTAACAGCAGTCAGTGAGCAGCACACTTGTACCCACTCTATCGATATAACCTTTGGATATCAATTCAGTGTCACCGAGTTACAAGAGCGAATCGACACTGTGGTCTGGCTTTTCAGTCCCGGGTCGGGAACATCGGGTCGGGACATTTCCCGCTCCACAAACCTGACTCGGGAGAAAGTGCCGTGGAAGGTTGGGTTTTCATTCTGGGATGGCGGGGTTCTCTGGGAGTTGGGCACCCTTTGCCCCTGGAATGAGTGCAGAGGCTGCCAGGTGCAGAGACAGGCTGGACAGATGTACTGTGTTCAAGATTTTTTAAAAATGTAATAAAACAAAAAACAGCACCACAGCCCTCACCCCTCGTACTCCCTCCTCCCCCCTGCACTCCCCATGCCCCATCCATGCCAAATCGCATTCTCTACTCACACCCCCATGACCTCTCATATGCTCCTTGCCAGCCCATGCCCCTCTACCCAAACCCCAGCATGACTATTGCCTTTGACATTTCATTTTGACACTTCTGACAGTTGCACAAACTCATTAGCTGTCAAGCTAATTGGAACTGCCAAAATGAACTATCAAAGGCAACTGTCAAGCTGCCAAGGCATTTAAAACTGCCCTTTAAATCTTTGAGAAAAAGATGTCTGGAATATTTAAAAATTATTTCTTGCTATTTCACTCTGTCTGTTGATATAAGTCCAAGAGCTACCGTTAATAGGTTCGTCCAGCATGGCTGATTTCACAACCTTCCAAGACCACAATAGGGCACTTTCCATTTCAGTTTTCTTGACAACTGCAAATGACTATAGACTCTTTGAAGTGGGACTATGAATTCCAATTATATAAGGGATTAAGCACTTGAAGTAAAGGTTTGTTTTATAAGGATGCAGACAAAGGAATGTAAATATAGTTCATTGGTTTATATGAATGAGAGTGTTTTTTAAAATAAAGTCGGCAATAGTCACTTAGAACTTAATTTAACTTCAGCATGGTTCTTGAGGTCTGCCCATGGTGGATACTGGATGAATTGGCAAGGTAGTTGTAAGGGCAAAGCGTGATGGATGGGGGTCATGGGTTGACATGAGTTGGTACTAAGTTGGCATAGGGGCTAAAAAGGGCCATTGGTAGAGGGGCATAGGTTGGCATAGGGGTATGAGGGAACATGGTGTTTGGGTAGAGGGTCATAGGCTGGCATGGAGGGTATGAGGGGCAATAGGTGGTGAGTAGAGAGGCATAGCTTTGCATGGAGGGTATGAGGGCATGAGGTGGCCTGCATTGCCGTGGATGGGCATGGGGAGTGTGTGGGGAGATGGGAAGGGGTGTGAGGGGTAAGGGCCGGAAGGCTGTTTTTTGTTTTATGCTTTTTTTTAAAACCTTGGACATAGTGCTGGAGCACAGAGGCAGGAGTTCCGCTACAGCCTGCCTCCACACCGGCAGCCTCTGCACTCATTCCACCTCTGGGGGCGGTGGGCTCGACTCCCCGAGGACCCCACCACCTGGGAACGAAAATCCAACCTTCCGGGGCACTTTCTCCTATGCCGGTTTGCAGAGCTAGAAAAGGTCCCGACTCTGTACTCTCGACCCAGGAACGAAAATCCAGGCCTATGCGTTACCCACTAGACAGTTGAAACTCTGGGATAGGACTCTATTTCCAAGAGAGGATTCCTGTTCCGCAACGTGGGCAGTTCAGCAGTGTTAATCAAAAACTGGTCAAATAGTGGCCCGAGTGATAGATCAACCCAGAGGCCTAACCAGCTGGTGAGCTCCTTAATGAACAAGATTAAATAAGAAACACAATCATTGATATGGAAGAAAAATCTTTTTATTCAATTTTAATAGTTTTTAACATACAGTTAAAATGCTGTTTTGTGTTAAAAATTAGAAATGCAAATGAAAGGCCCAGAACTTTAGCACAGAGCACTGCCAAAGATAAAAGAGCAGGGGGCTAAGACAGCTGTTAGCACTAACTGCACATGCACAATTTTATAATGAGAAGACTACCAAGTTGTACTTCTCAATTCGTCTCATTGCAAAATAGTTTCTATTTTATGGCAACACAAGAATTACAAGAGAACTGAAGTCAATTAGGCATCAATTTGACATCAGGTATGAAACAACCTTTGGTTCTTTGCCTCACACTAGTCTCAGCATAAATACAATAGGCTTTTTAAGGTTTAAAATTATAGTTTAATGAATCCCCTTTGATCTGTTTGAATCTCCTTTCAGTCTCTAAACTTACAAAGGAACTAAAATCCTACGCAGTCATTTCTATCTTTGAAAGGCCAATGAATGGAGGTGAATATAGGCAGTTACTTACTTGAAGCACAGAATTCTGCTTTCTACTCACTAAAGAGTAGTGCAAGTGAACAGTATAATTTAGTGCTGTGCATCCATATTACTCTAAAAGCGCACATTTTCAGGATAACTGCAGCATAATCGTCAATTTAATGATGAAGAGATGTCAGGGAGGAGGTCTTATAACACCCACTTATCAGAGTACACAGGAAGAGCAGTCACTTTGCAATTCACATGGGTATGAAGTCAATTAGATTTACACAGCTGGCAGCACTCTAATCTGCAAAAGGCATAGGACGATTTCAACCTGCTCCTGTTCCATTCAATGTCATGCAATGAGCATCAGAAGAAGAGTTCAATGGAAAGATTATGCTTTTGCAGTGACTGTCCTGTCACAGTTCAACAGCCAAGTTACAGCCATAATAATCAAACTAAAGCTTAAAAAAAATATAATCTTCTCTTTCGCTTTTTTCTATTTGTTGACACTGGAGAGTAATGGTGCACACATTGTTAGTAGGAAGGGAAAAGTTGCTCTGCTTTCACATCCTGGGGGAATGGCCCCGAGGTGTCGAGCTGCTGGTCCTCCACCCAATGGGTGCCCAACAGCCCCTGGCTGACTCATTGAGGAGAAGGGGAAGCTGGAGAGAGATCAGGCTGCCCTGCATCCCTCTCGCATACATATTGTTGGAGGCCAACTATGGCATCAGTGATGGAGTTCAGACCGCGTAGCAGTGCAGGAGCGATGTCCTGGACGAAGGTCTCCATGGCAGCCGCCATCCTACCAGTATTGACCTTGGTGCATTGGCATGCCAGTGCTGTCACCTCAGCCTGAAGGTGGATGGAATTCTCCATCATGCCTTGCAATCCGAGGAGCGCAGCGGACATCCCTTCCTGATGTTCCTGAGCTTGTTTTTGCAGCTTCACAACTGAGGTATAACCGAGTTCAGAGGGTTATCATCTGACTTGGACTCAGCAAATTTCAGGTCTTCAGCAGTTTTCTGAGTGCTGGAGATCTGGGAAGTCCCTGTCGCCGCCTGCTGTCTGTCAGACAGTGTGATGTGATCACCAGATTGTGATCTCAAGGCTACTCTAAAGTTAGTTCCCACCCAGGTGTATGTCTCTGCGCTGGCGGAGTGTGTGGGTGAGTGCCGTGATGTGTCTTCAATGAAGGTACCTTCAGATTCCTCTTCAGAGGTTTATTTGGGGCTTGATTGGAGGCCTTGGGTCGTGGACTCCATCGGCTGTTTGGCAGGTGCCTGCAAAAGCATGGGGAGATAATTAGTGCATGGCAGTGACCTGTGAAACAGGACACATCACTCACAGCATGGTTGTCTGATGGATGTTGCACTGCTGGATCCCCATTTTGTAGAGCAGCGTTGACCTCACCTTCAGCACAGAATGGTCCAGATCTTTGCTGGCCAGCTGGATGACTCTATTTTCAAAGTCCATGGGGACCTTGATTTCAGGCATTCCTCACCAGTCTGCAACATCTCCCTTTTGTTGTGTGCCAGCTTTCCTGCATGAATACAGTTGGAATGTGTGTAAGCAGGACGCTTGCCAGGCCAGATGATAAGTATGCCTGGCATGTGTGGGTGGTGAGTGGTGCCATGAATGGGATGAGGACAATGAGGGTGTGCGTGAGAGAGTGAGTGGTGATGTCCCTTGAACTGGCAGTAAGTGAAAGCCCTGTGGATGTGTGATGGGTTTGTGAGTGTGAAAGTTGAGAGTGATGAGAAGAGTGACCTATCCTGGTGGAATGGAGGATAGCATTCATCCTCTTTTGGCACTGGGTGGCTGTCCTCTTTTGCAAGGCGTTGGCACTGACCCCCACTGCCATCACCTCCCAAGCCAGATTGATGACATTGTTGGCCCTCTTGCGGCCAGAGCTGGGTTAGAAGACATTTTGCTTTCACAGTGTCCAAAAGGCGCTCGAGGGACATGTAATGAAACCGGGTGAGGGCTGCAGTC
Source organism: Cetorhinus maximus (assembly GCF_964194155.1). Classification (NCBI taxonomy): domain Eukaryota; kingdom Metazoa; phylum Chordata; class Chondrichthyes; order Lamniformes; family Cetorhinidae; genus Cetorhinus; species Cetorhinus maximus. The sequence goes on along the minus strand of NC_135880.1, from coordinate 146,570,684 downwards.
TTCTTGCCTTTTGGGGCCATGTTTTCTGTGTAGCAGTCCTGGGCTGGAAGCACTGAGAGGTGTGCGCGTGGCTACACTTTAAATATGGTGCCCGGCGTGATGAAGCAGCTAGGTGATGGCGTGGTGGGTGAATGAGAGCCAGCCCGCCATCAAAACGGCGTGTTTCGCGGGAATGCATGATTAATGAGGCAGGATTGGGATGATACAGTGTGAAAATCCGCCATTGCAGCTGGCGGGAAAAACATTCTTTTTCCCAACCGCTACGGCACTTAGTGCAAATCTGGGTCGATTCCGTCCATTGTTTATGATCCCCACTTCAAACACCATTCTCTGCCCACCAATTTGATTCCTCTTCTTTGCAACAGTCTGTGATTAAGTCAGTCTGTTTGAACCCTTGGTGTTACATTTGATCCCAAGGTAAACTTCCAACCACATATTCATGCCATCACGAATATCACCTATTTCCTACTCCATATTATTGACTGAATTTGCCTCGGTCTCAGCTCATCTGCTGCTGAAACCCTCATTCATGCCTTTGTTACCTTTAGAGTCAACTATTCCAATGCACTCCTGGCTGGTTCCTCACATTCTGCCTGCTGTAAACTTGAAGTCATCCAAAAATCTGCTGCCCATATCTTAACCTGCAGCAAGTCCCATCCTCCTATCACCCCTGTGCTCATTGTCCTACACAATGTTTTGATTTAAAAATTCTCATCCTTGTTTTCAAATTCCTCCATGGCCTCGGCTCTCCCTATCTCTGTAATCTCCTCCAGCCAGAAAACCCACTGAGATACCGGCAGTTCTCTAATTCTGGTCTCTTGCGCATCTCCAATTTTAATCGCTCCACCATTGGTGGCTGCGTCTTTCTGCTGACTAGGCCCCATGTTCTGGAACTCCCTCCCTACACCTGCACGTGTGAAGCGCTTTAGGATGTTTTATTCCATGAAAGGCGCTATATAAATATAAGTTGTGGTGTTGTCTCATCTTTATAGCAAAATCATAAAAGCACAGATATATATATTTTAAGTAAACTTATGCTCTTGCTACAAATAGCGAAGAGGAAATAAATCTTCTTCCATCAGGCTCCTGGGTTGTGGAGGCCTGCTCCACAGAATCACAGAATTGTTACAGCACATAAGGAGGCCATTCAAACATATAAACACACAAATTAGGAGCAGGAGTAGGACATTCAGCCCTTCAAGCCTACTCCTCCATTCAATAAGATGATGGCTGATCTGATTGTAACTTCAATTCCCCATTCCTGCCTACCTCCGATAACCTTTTGCCCCCTTGCTTATCAAAAATCTATCTACCTCTGCCTTCAGAATATTCAAAGACTCTGCTTCCACCGCCTTTTGAGGAAGAAAATTGCAAAGACTCACAGCCCTTTGACAGAAAAAAATTCTCATCTCTGTCTTAAATAGGTGACCATTTATTTTTAAACAGTGACCCCTAGTTCTAGTTTGCTGCCACAAGATTAATCATCCTTTCCACATTCACCCTGTCAAGTCCCGTCAGGATCTTATATGTTTCAATCAAGTTACCTCTTACTTTTTTAAACTCCAGTGGATACAAGCCTAGCCTGTCCAGCCTTTCCTCATAAGACAACCCACCCATTCCAGGTACTCCTCTAGTAAACATTCTATGAACTGCTTCTAATGCATGTACATCCTTCCTTAAATCAGGATACCAATACTGTACACATACTCTAAATGTGGTCTCACCAATGCCCTGTATAACTGAAGGATAACCTCTCTACTTTTGTATTCAATTCCCCTCACAATAAAAATAACATTCTATTAGCTATGCTAATTACTTGCTGTACCTGCATACTAAACTTTTGGGATTCATACGCTAGGACACCTAGATCCCTCTGCATCTCAGAGCTCTGCAATCTCTCACCATTTAGATAATATGTTTCTTTTTTATTCTTGCTGCCGAAATGGACAATTTCGCATTTTTCTACATTATACTCCATTTGCCAGATCTTTGCCCACTTACCTAATCTATCTATGTCCTTTTGTAGCCTTCTTATGCCATCTTCATAATTTGGCCTATCGTGTCTGCACCGGCTCTCCGAATGAGCGTTTCACCTAATGCCATTCTCCTGCCTTCTCCCCGTAACTCTGCACATTGTTTATTTTCAAATAATCATCTCATTCCCTTTTGAATGCCTCGTTTGAACCTGCCTCCACCACACTCTCAGGCATTTCATTCCAGACCCTAACCACTTGCTGTGGGAAAATGTTAGTTTTTCATGCTTCTACTCTTACCTTTCTTTCTTTATCTTCTCACACTGTGCCTCATATAGGTCTTTAATTTCCTTCATTTCTCACATTATGCTTCCTTTTGTCTCATGCATTTACGATTTACAGCATAGAATCTTCCAGTACAGAGGGAGGCCATTTGGTCCATCATACTCTTTGAAAGAACTATTCGGTTAGTCCCACTCCACACTCTTTCCCCATAGACCTGCATTTTTTTTTTTCCTTTTCCTAGATCTAATTCACTTTTGAATGTTACTATTGAACCTGCATCCACCATCCTATCAAGCAGTAACTTACAGATCACATCATTCTTCCATTTTCCCATCCCAGTTCTCTATCTAAATCTTTCTATTTCTACTTCTTAGGTCGTCCTATTCCTTATCCGTGTGCTATGTGCTCCCCCTTCCCTCCCATCTTCTACCTTTTGCATGATTCAATCTTTTTTACAAGAACAAGGAGGTTATGCTGAACTACAAGGGCAAAGAGGTTATGCTGAACTTGTATAGGACACTAGTTAGACTTCAACTGGAGTATCGTGTACAGTTCTGGGTGCCACGCTGTAGGAAGGTTGAGAGTGCAGGAGAGGTTTACAAGAATGGTTCAAGGGATGAGAAACTTCAGTTATGAAGGTAGATTGGAGACGTTCAAACTGTTCTTGAAGTGAGGAATGCTAAGAGGAGATTTGATAGAGGTGTTCAAAATCATGAGGGGGCTGGACAGAGTAGATAGGGAGAAACTTTCTGCTCGTAAAAGGATTGAGAACGAGAGGGCATAGATTTAAAGTGATTTGCAAAAGACCAAATGCGATGTGAGAAAAAAAAAACTTTTTCACACAGCGAGTGATTTGGGTCTGGAATGTACTGCCTGGAAGTGTGGAGGAGGCAGGTTCAATCGAGGTGTTCAAGAGGGCATTAGATGATTACTTGAACAGAAACAATGTGCAGGGTTATGAGGAAAAAGCAGGAGAATGGCACTATGTCATAATGCTCACTCAGAGAGCCTGTGCAGACATGATGGGCTGAATGGCCTCCTTCTGCACTGTAACAATCCTGTGATTCTGTGATTTTTTTTAAATGCTGTCCATCAATAATTTTTTTTCCAGTGCTGAAGAAGGATTCAATAACTAAAATGCCGACTTGTGTTCTTTGGATAGGTTACGACTGGCATGCTGAGTGTTGCAGTATTTTCTAGTTCTGTTTTCAATTACCAACATCTGCTGTTTATTTTGTTTTTGAAGAGGAAAGTGTCACAGGTTCTGTGCTGTTTACCTCTCTAAAAAGCAGGACCTTCAACAATAAACTAAGTTGCTGTATGTCAGGCACATATTTATTTGAATAAAGAAAAATGAAATATCAATAATATGCAGGTTTCACCAACTTAACAAAAATATTTAAAAAGAATCGACGTTTTAATGTTTCAGTTCATTACAATTAAACTTTAAAGACATCATCCATCATTATTGAGGACAGAACTGAAAAATACTTTCACTGCAGGAGATATATGGATTGTGGTCTGATTGATATGTTGAATTTATCTCTTTGCACGCTCTTTGTTCTTTAACAGTTAATTTATTTTTTATACTTGATTCAGTGTTTGCTGTTGTATTGCTATTACTGCAGTAGATTTCAGCCCTGTAACTGATAGTAATTTCAAATTTAATAGACATGTTTAGAATGCAAAAAAGAACACCAAAGCGCATTAATAATAAATGTATTGAAGATTGGATATTGAAATTCATGTGATTGCCCAATCTTTTTTGATAACTATATTTCCTGCCTGCTGACCCATGTCAAACTCCCTCTCTTGCTCCATTTTAAATCAAATAAACTTTTTTATTTCCTTTTTAGCACTGAAGGTCAGTATCATTATAAATCCCAGATGGACAATCTTGGCAATAGATCAAAAGAGAGGAAAGAAAAATTGAAACTGAACAGGTTGGAAGCACCAACACGTCATTGGGAATTAAAACAGAGAAGACTAGATGTGCAGTTCAGGCAGCCGCTGAAAAATGGCTTCATGCAAGGTGGAGTCATGAAGTTTCAAGGCTGAGACAGGAGCCCTATTTTTCTCTTTCAGATGCTAAAATACCAGCTGGCCATTACCTTTTTCTGTTTTGTAATCTCCAACGTTCAAGGTTCTTCTTCTCAGCAGTTCAAGGAGATCTGTCTCTATTTCTAGGCTTCAGGTTTTATGATTTCATATTTTTCTTTATGTCATACTCATTACTTTTTGTACTTTGTGAACACTTGGGAACAAAGATCATGCCGTGCATTAAGTTTTGTGGATGATTACATCAGCATCATGGTCCTGATGAAACCCCTGGCTGAGCAGTGATGACACCTTTCCCCTTCATGGAGTCTCCATCTCTGCCTGGTGTGGCACTTGTCACTAAATCTCACTTTGACTTGATTGGCTAGGCATCTGGCACTTTCTCCTCCTATGAGCATCTCACCCTGTTCCACCCCTCTCATTCAAAATCATTATTTTCTACTGCCCTTCCAAGTATAATATAAATTTTCTCATCAAGGTATCTTCACTGTTTTCCTCCCTGGTCTCTGCACTGAACAATGTCTCACCCTCGGTTATTTCAACGTTTATCTCAACTCATCGTGCTTTTTCCTCTGTGTCCTCTTAATCTCTTTAAATCTCTCCCCTCCACACAAATTCACCAACCCATATTCATGGTCACTTCCTTGACCTTGCCATCTCATGTGGTCTAGTTAGTTCCATCGTATCAATCACAGATAAGGCCATCTCTGATTTATTCTTACATCATTCTGCACCCAAGCCCCCTTTCCACGCCCTACTTCCTCCAGTGTCCGTCCCCGAAAAAAAAAACTATCACTCAATTCACTTACAACTGAACTTACAAAATCCCAACTATCTAGCCTCTGCCCCCCCCATTCACTGCAACACTTCTGCAGCTACTAATCTACTCAACCACGCCCTCATCTCCACCTTAGATGCCCTAGTCCTCAATAAAACCATAACCCTCTCTCAATCTAACCATTCCCCAAGTATGGCTCTCATCCCCACCCTCTTAAGTACAAGGAATGCAGACTTGAAAACATACGATGGACAACTGATACACCCATCCACGCCAGACCTGGCTGGACCACATAAAGTGCAATCTGGTCCTGCTCTTGTCTGTTACAACTGCTCACTATTCTAGGATCATCCTGGAATGCAAAGATAACCCTCCACTTCTTTTCTCTACTGCAAACCATCTTCTTAAACCCCTCTCCCCTATCTCCTCCCCACTCACCTCCAACTTAAAGTGCAAAGAGCTCATGGGTTTATTTGTCACTAAGGTTATCATCTAGTCAGCTGCCTCTGCTGTGTCCCTCCCTCCCACTAGCCCACTGGGCCAAACTGCTTGTAAAGTTCGCTGCTGCCCTAGCCCTAAGCTCACATCTCCCTCATGCCCTCTCTGGGTTTAACTTGCCCATGAGACCCACCTCCTGTTCACTCCTGCTCTCCACCTACCATTGGTGTGTGTTAGAATGATTCGCAGGTTGATAATGAACATATTTGGCTGCGTTAACCATGCACCTTCCTTGGCCATCAAGTTCTGAGGTGGGACTCGAACCTGGACTTTCTGACTCATGCAGGGACACTACCCACTGTGTTAGAAGACATTGCTGATCTGCTGTACCTATTCAATATGCTATTTGTGCATCAATAAACCTCTTTGACTTTCTTTGTTATCAGCACTCCCATTCACTTTTACTATCAAGAAAAAATCTCATGAGACCTCAACAATTCAAGTCACATTAGCATAATGTAAAGGCAAAAGGAAATCAAAGTGTGGACTCCTGACAGGAGTCAAAGATACATTTTGTTCTGTTGCTACAAAGAACTTAAGTATCAGCAGTGACCCTTTCTTTGCATCAAGCACTCCCATTTCCCACCTAAAATTACTTCAAATGGCCACCAAGGCAAAGCTAGTGCTCTGCTCCTGTATGGCAATTACTTCAGATCATTTAACACCGGCAACTACTGTTCAAAGATGGAAGCATAGGGTCCTCCTATAGGATAGATTTTACAAGTGCACACGGCTGGTGGGGAACCTCGTCCAGCAGCTGTGCATGTCAGGAAACTGCAGTCACGCTACCCACAATCCACTCGCCTTTAAATTTGGCATGCAGGAAAATTAGGGGCAGTATGCCTTCCACAGGCATAGTGTGTGAACAAGGCTCCCCACAGGATGTACTTGCCCTAGGCTAATTAATAATGAAGATACAATATTGTGCCATGCATGAATGGTAGGTATGGTTTCATGATTTCTCAGGAAGCTGTGATGCATCTTTTGGTGGTTGGGTTTTCATAAGGAATTGGGTAAAGTGTCACTATGTGACAAATTCTCAGTACACTCTCAACAGCTAGAATAGTTGTCAATATCTTCTTAAGATAACTAATCATAGAATAGTTAGCTAGAATCACGGAAAGGTACAGCACAGAAAGTTGCCATTCAGCCCATCGTGCCTGAACTGGTTCTCTGAAAGAGCTAAATAATTAGTCCCATTCCTCTGCTCTTCTCCATTGTAAGTATTTCATAGATTATAATCTATTCCCCATTGAAAGTTACTATTGTATTTGCTTCCAGCACCTTTTCAGGCAATGCATACCAAATTACAACAACTCACTGTGTAAAAAGTAAAATCTCTTCAGCTCCCTTCTGGCTTTTGCCAATTATATCTTAAATAATTGTAATTGCACAGAAATCAACGTACCTCGTGGAGGCATTAACTAACGTCTTCAAGCTGCACGGATTGCGAATCATTTTATCTAAAATGCTAACTATTTCTTCAAATTTGGGCCTGCTGTTGCGATCCTTCTGCCAGCAGTCAAGCATCAACTGGTAAAGAGCAGCTGGGCAGTCCATGGGAGTTGGCAAGCGATAGCCTTCCTCCACAGCCTTTATCACCTGTTGCAAACAAACCAAATGTTTTTCAAATGGTAACACATACCTTGGGCAGAATTCTATAGCCCCTCCGCTGCCAGTGGGGTTTTCCGGTCCCGCCAAAGTCAGTGGACTTTTGAACGGCTCACCAACCCTGCCCCCGCCGTGATGGGGCTGTAAAATTCCACCCCTGATATCAGACAGCTTTTACCTCATTTCATTAGAATTTAGCTCACTTCCAACAAAACCGTCACACGCAGCTTTGATTTGTAGCTTGCAGACCGTGACAGCACTCTCCTTTCAAAAAGGGAACATTATATTCGATTTGTCAATATTTAGCTGAGTGTCTGGATTTACTCCTTAATGAGGCATTCTAACATGATATATCGTAGCTGATCTTTACTCATCAAATTTGTCCCTTAAGGGCAAATGGTTCCACTTCTGTGCTTCTGGTGCCTTCTGGGAGCACATGTCACAAAAAGGTCCAGTTCAATTATTTTCCATTGCCAGGCTATTCTCTTCATGGCAAGAGAACTGGCTTTTCACCACAGTAATTGAGATTGATGAGAACAACAAAGGTCTGGCATGTGTTCCCTGGAACTTCAGAAAGTAGCTCCCAGTTCTATAGGGCCTTAATATTTCTGCTCTCTGGAAATGGAATGTTGGCTCAGTAAGCAAACGCACTGCGTGAAGTTAGATTTCCTTTGCGCAATGTTCCGCAAAAATCAAAAAGTCGACTTTTACAAAAGGGGCTTAAGGCTTTTGTTACACATAATACACAAAGTGAATCTTCTCTCATGCATAAGGGCTAGGAGAGACTCGTGTCTGTTTCCTGCTCTGTTCTGGTTTAGCAGATCCACTGGCAACACCCACACCATCCCCCCAGCCCCAACCATGGTTACAGGTGCTGCAAATGGCCTCACCAGTCAGTTATAGGAGCATAGGGAATAGGAGCAGGAATAGGCATTCAGCCCCTCGAGCCTGCTGCTCCACTCAATAAGATCATGGCTGATATGATTGTGACCTCAAACACCATTTTCCTGCCTGCCCCCCATAAACCTTGGACTCCCTTGTAGATCAAAGATCTGTCTACCTCAGGCTTGAATATTTTCAATGGGCCAGCCTCCAATGATGTCTGGGTAGAGAATTCCAAAGATTAATGACCCAGCGAGAGAAGAAATTCCTCCTCATCTCTGTCTAAAATGGAAGACTCCTTATTCTGAAACTGCCCTCCGCTAGTTCTAGACTTCCCCAAGAGGCAAAACATCCTCTCAGCATCATATGGAAACCAAGTGTATGCACTTTGGGTAAAGGCAGGATTGAGCATGCCTATGATGTCCCTGTGGTAGTTTCCTGATAGACACCATGGTTTGTATGTACTGAATCATAGGATTATATTATTCCCCCTCCTATCCTCTGCGGAAGGTGTCAACTCTGCTGTATTTTGATTCTACTCTGGTTACCCTCCATTACCTTGCTCAATTGGTCCTGGTTGATTGGTGAGGCTTGACTTTAATTTTAACAGAGGTTTTTAAAAAAAAAAGTGTTAATGCTGCTGCTAAAATAATGGAGAAAGGAATTGAACTCAGCAATCATGTGCCACTGACAGCAATAATTTCCAAACTAAACGGTTTCTTCATTGATTATCTACAAGGTATGATGCTCAGGAGTACTTACATCTTGATTAGTCATTTCCCAGTAAGGTCTCTCTCCATATGACATCACCTCCCACATGACAATTCCATAACTCCAAACATCACTGGCTGAGGTGAACTTGCGGTAAGCTATCGCCTCTGGAGCTGTCCACCTGATTGGGATCTTCCCTCCCTGTCCAGCAAATAGGAAGAAAACACTGTCAGTGCCTAAGGATATAAGACTCCTTGCAAATGGCACAGAAATAAGATGTAGAAAGTCTGACTAAATAGAACTGACAGAAGGCAGCTGATCTCTGCAGAGCAAAGCCCCCACGCAATGGCTGACTGACTGTTAATTGGTTGTCTTGATTTTTCAGACAGATTTTGTCTGAATACCCCCAAAGTACGAGAATTGACTTGTTGATTAAGCTGACTCAAGGACGGTCTTCCACAAGACGCAGAAAGCACATAAGAAACATGAAGGTATATTTTAATCAGTCAAATACGGCACATTTATGTATTTGACCAATAGTGCATGTGAAATATTATAAGAACACCACATCATTTGTGTGTTAAGGGAAACTATGGAATTTGAAGACTAAGTCTAGGCTCTTGTTCCTTGAGTTATGATGAGTTGACTGTACCATAGACTTTGAAGAAGTACTCTCCTTACTGTGAGAAAGTAAACAATTGGGGTGTTACAGATGAACGTATCAGGGTTTCTCACTGACTGGATCTGAACCGCACAATCCAGATTTTGCATAGAATTGTCTAAAAACGT